>NC_072493.1:38233143-38859458 GCF_027574615.1 Eptesicus fuscus
CTTTTCCAGTTTCATCCCTCCCCCTCCACTTCGAAAAATGTGCACGCCACAAAATACCATTTTAAAAAACTTTCTAAACCAAGGGACCCACAAGAAGCATAAGTGTGTGAAGCACTTCCAAGGGAGAGTGTGGGTCCCTCAAAAAGGCCTCTGCTATTCCATCTGAGGCAGAGGTTGCCAGGAGGAGTAATAGGTGGGATGCCAGATCATTTTCCATTTTTCTTTTTTTTTAGAAGCCAGAAATGGATTTTTTTAAAGCAAACCGTATGATTTATAACAGTAGGCAGTTGATTCAAAAGTTTAAAACATATCACAGACCAAAGAAAAGTCCGGGCTAGACTCAGGCCTCATCTGCCTTTCCTGTGCACACACTGTTCTATGCCCAGCCAGCCAAGGGCCCCTCTATTGCAGGGCCCCTAAGGGACTCACTCGAGGTCTCGGCACGGCACACAGATATGGGCTGAATGAAAATGGTCCCATATCTCCTATTCACCCTCTCCAGGCCTTGTACATTCTGTTCCCTTTGCCTCAAATGTTCTCTCCCTCCTCCACGAGCAAGTTTCTACCCATCGTGAGATATACAACGGTCTGTGTCAGCTCCACTTTGAAGACCTCCCTCATCACTGAGGCAGAGTCATCACTCCCTCCTCAGACTCCCCCAGCCCCTCCCCGCCACTGGAGTCTCCTAGAGACAGAGCCTATCACTCACTCTGAGGCCCCAGCATTGCCAGAGCTCAGAGTCTGGCACATAGTTGGCCTCAGTGGATGGATGCGTTGAACTGACTAAAGCCCCAGGTTTCTCCCTTCTCCTGGTCCCTTAGGCCCTAGAAAGGTGACAAGTGACAGTACCTTCCCCTCCATTTCAAGAGTTAAGGGAAGCTGCTCTCCTGAGTCAAGCACTCAGTGAAAATTAAGAGGACCTTGAAGAAGGTATTTTATTGAGGTGATTGGGAGTGCTGCCCCTAGTCCAGCATGAGTCCCCTTAGTACAGCCTCATGGGTGGAAAGGACCAGGCCTCTGGGCTGCTCTGGGCCACTGTATAGGAGAGGCTGGGCAGTGGGGCCGGGGGACAGGGACTCCAGTCAAGGGCAGAGGTTCGGGGAAACAGGGGAGATGGTAGCTGAGGCAGGGACTGTGGTGTGCTGACCCCACAGGGCCAGGAAGGAGATGGTGTGGCTACTAGCCAGATGCTTTTCAGCAGGTCAAAGGCTGTTGGGGGGCCCAGGGCCACCGGAGATGTCGAAGGCAATGTGGGGGGCCAAGGACCTTTTGGTGGAGCCAGGCTCACTCTGTGTGTAGTGAGAGTGCTGGAGGTGTGAGGCACAGCAAAGGTGAATTCCTTTGTCCCCTGTCCTCCTCTCCTCCTCTGCCTTCCTTCCCCTGGGGCCTGCTCAGGGCTGTTGATCCTTCGTCTCTCAGAGTCCCCAGGCTTAGTCCCTGGCATAGAAGAAAAAAGCATGGGGGGGGGGGGTCAGCTGAGCTAAACAGACAAGGGGAAGGGGAGCACAGGGGGCAGCAGGGGGTAGGAGGTGAGCTCACCTGACAAGGATGGCTGGCCGCCTCGGAGCACCAGGGTAAGGTCGGGCACACAACCATGGCATACCTGTAAGGTACCCAGGATGGCATCTCTGGCCTCTTGTACTAGGTTCCTCCTGGGGAAGGCCTGTGGCAGAATCAGCTGGCCCTGCAGCTCCCCTAGCAGCTGCCCCAAGCCAGGCAGCTCTAGGGGACTAGGTGGGCCTGGGCCAGAGTCTCCAGGCACCTGGTTCTCCTTGCCCCTTGACTGTGGGCCTGGTTCTTGGGCCCTGACTGGGCTTGGGGAAGGCTTGGTGGGTAATGTGGGGGTGTCTGGCTCCAGTGACCCACTGCTCAGCAGCCGTGCCACGTCCAGAGATTTCACCTCATGGTTGAAGAGACCCCGGTGCTCCCGGCTTAGCCGGCCCTGGGTTATGACCACTAGCTTGGGGGCAGTAGGGGCCACATGGTCCTGGAGGTCCATGGGTGGATTCCGACTAGCCACAGGAGGCTCCTGATGAGCCAATGGCCGGCGGCTGCCCACCAGGGCCTCATTACGCTCCCGTCTGGTCTTCCGACGGCGGACCCGACCAGGTTTCTCAGCTCTCCGGAAAGACTGTGGGGCTGGCCCCCGGGGGTCCATGGAGTCCTGGAAAATGAAGATAGGGTGGTCATCGGTATACAAATCAGGGACCTAAAAGAGTGAGTCGTGAGAAGGAGATAGTTTGGGGTGAGGTGGGAGACGATGTGAGAGAGGGAGTGGGCAGAAAGGGATTGGAAAAGACTTGGGTGCTCGCTTTGGCAGCATATATACTAAAAATGGAAACGCTTGTTCTGGGAAGGAGTCATAGGTATAGGGTGGGATCAAGGGAGTCCTGGTGAATGGGAAGACTTGTCAGGGAACACCAGAAGAGTTACAGGGAATAGGGGCATGAGGAAATAGCTAAAAGATGGAGGATGGGAAAAGGATCACGGGTCCCTGGAGAATGCAGAAAGTAGAGAGAGATGGTAGAAAAAGAAAAGCAGAAGAAACGGCAGAAGAGAAGTTGTACAGAGAAAACTTTGAAGACACAGAAAGGGCCACAGCGGAGCTATGGGGAGGGGGCCTGGGGCTTGGTCCCGGGGGTTGGAGAGGTGCGAGGGTGGGACAGTTGAAGAAGGCAAGGGGAATATGGTTGGTGAGGTAAGGACGGGGGAGGGACACCTTACCGTCTCCTGCCCCGATGAACCTGGCCCCTTCCCCACTAGCCCACCCTACCCCACCACGCTGTGGGGTGCAATGGCTTCTGTTTTCCGAGGTGACCCCAGTTCACTACGCGCCTAGCGCTCTTCCGGCCTCGGGCCTCCTGCGCATGCGCGTGCACCTTCCTTGCCCTTTGACTTCTCTGCGTCTTAGAGGTTTGTGGCTCAGAGGCACGTGCCAGGCATTCCGAATGCCTGGAATAGCCCCGCCCACCTCAGGTGTTCCCAGCCACCAATTGGCTGTGAAGTCCACTAGGCCCGCCCCCTTCCTGAATCTGATTGGTTTAGAGGTCTATAAGTGGACTTTCAGTCTGGAGCGCTTGAAATCAGGCGAGGCACAGGGGGCATAAGGGCCAGCCAGCCCCTGGTCGGTCACAGACCTCATCCCTAGACAGTCAGTATAGTGTCACCATTCAGAGCTGGTCTCTGGGACTAGCTTCAAACGTCCAGACTGACACATTTGCGTTGTGTGAACTTGGAGAATTGTGCAACCACTCAGAGTCTCAGGTTCCTAATCTGTAACATTGGGTTCATAATAGTATCTCCTTCATACAGTTAGTGTAAGTACGAGATGAGCCAACATCTAACTTAAAATAGCACTTGATGAATTAACGCCTCGAAGCTTTGTTTCTCACTAAGCCTTGCTTCAGGAACTGCCTCGCTACCTCTCCAACTTATTTACCTACACTTGTCCCATCAGACTTTAAAATCAAACTATGCCAGAGTATTACCCATGTCCCAATGAGCTGTACGATCTGTGTAATATTGCTTGCCTAACCTTCATGATCTTTCAAATCCTAACTCAGATACTATTCGGTCTAGGACACCTACCCACTATCAGAGTCCTCCTCTGCTTCCTCTCCAGAGGTCCCCAGTTACTCCCTTAATCACAACCTTGATCCTCTCCTCAGCTCTGTGTTTGGATCTGTCTCTCCCACCCACTGGGGCAAGGCCAGGATAAGATCCATTCATTTAATATTCATTCAGAAAGTACTTGTGAGCAGCCACAGTCCTTGGTACTATGAGTCAGATCCTGTTCCAGGCAAGAGAACTGAGGCAAAACATAAACAGGAGACTCATCTCTGTATCTCAGTATCAACCTGCCTAGAGAATGAATGAATAGATAGGAAGATCCCATTTGGGATTATGGCCAGGAGGTTTAGCGGGTGTGGAACCCCCCACAAACAGCTGGTCCCCAAGAACTGGGAGATCTGGGAAGACTTGAGATCTGAGATTAAGTTGGGGTGGGGGAAGACAGACCTTAGGTGGCCTTGGCTGTGGATGTAGGTTTCAGAGCCCAGACACACCCAGCTGAAGTTACTGGTTGGCAGTAGGTTTAGGGAGGGGAGCAGAGGCCACAGATCTGCAAGATGAGCAGCTGTGGGAGGTTTGCCAGGCTGGACCTGGGCCTTGCAGCGTCTCTAATTTCCTTTCTCGTTCTGCACTTTCTTTCTAACCTCCTTGCAGGACCTGTGATGTCTGTAATGGCACGTAACTTAGTTTTTATGCCACTAAACTGGTGTTTTTGAGTAGGGGAGGCCCATGAGCAGATAGGCTCAGTCAAGTCCTGGCTCGGCCTTAGAGTGTGTCCTTACAAATGAGCCTCTAATTTTTTAAAATGTTTTTATTGACTTTAGAGAGAGGAAGGGAGAGAAACACTGATGTGAGAAACATCATTCGGCTGCCTCCTGCACGCCCCCTACTGGGGATGGAGCCTGCAACCCCAGCATGTGCCGGGACTGGGAATCAAACCGGGACCTTTTGCTATCTAGGACACGCCCAACCAACTGAGCAACACGGGCCAGCGGCGGGCTTGCTGGCTGGGCGGGCTGAGCCTGTCCTGTTTGCCATTTTCCTTTCCTGTCCCCCACATCAGTAGGAAATGGGAGCGTCTCCTCCTAGCCAGGTGTGTATGAACCACCCCTTCATGAATGGACTCGTCCACTCACCCCCCCTCCCCCACCGCCGCGTGAATGGGACGCACTAAGGGAGTAAGACGGGGAGGGGGACAGAGAGATGGGGAGAGAAAGGGATGGAGGGAGGGAAAGAGGGAGAGAGGGAGGGAGGGGGGAGGAAGAGAGAGAGAAGGGAGTCCCTTCCGCACATTTCTCGCCCTCCAGCAAATGGTTTCTTCCCGCGAGGCAAGGCGCTAGATTTTCCCCGCCCAGTCTCGGCCTCTCAGTACTTCACCCCTCCTCCTGGCGCCGCTCGGGTGGTTTCTCCCTCCTCGTCGCCGCCCCCCCGCCCCCCGCCCACGGGTGCTGGCTGGTCTCACCCTCCCCGGCCCCAGGTGCTGCAGGATGGTGGCCGCCGCCGCAGAGGCCCGGGAGTGGAAAGCGCCGGACGAGCTCACTGCGCGGCCGCCGTGGGGGAAGCAGGGGTTCCCAATCCACCTCCCCTCCTAAGTGGAGGTTTCCGCCGCGGAGAGGAGGCGGCGCCCGGGATCCGCCTCCGTCCACCGGTGGCGTGCGGGCGTCCGGACAGTCCATTGTTGCCTGGAGGGGTAGGAGTGGGTGTGGCGGACTACCTCCTCCGGGAACGTTCTGGGCCGACCTCGCTCGCTCGTTCGTCCTGCAGAAGCTGTGACGCCAAGATGAGTGGCGAGGAGAACCCAGCCAGCAAGCCCACGCCGGTGCAGGACATTCAGGGCGATGGACGCTGGATGTCCCTGGTAAGCGACCCGGCCCGCGATCCTCAGGAGTCGGGGGTGGGGGCCGGGGCTCGGGAGTTCAGCGGACTCGCGCGGCTTTCACGACGGGATTGGGGAACGGAGGGCAGTGGGGCGGTGCTGTCGGGCGGCCCCGGGAGCGGGCGTGCCGTAACTCCCCCGTGTTTGTCCCCGAAGCACCATAGGTTCGTGGCTGACAGCAAAGATAAAGAACCCGAAGTCGTCTTCATCGGGGACTCCTTGGTCCAGCTAATGCATCAATGCGAGGTGAGGCCGATCTCCCTCCTCCTGCCCCACCCAGGCCTGCCCTCACTGACTCACCTGGACCAGACCTCGGGCCAGGCGGAATATGGGGTACCCGAAATAACCTCAGGTAGCGCCCAGCACCCAGATTTTCAGTGTAAGGTACAACATAATACTAAGAAGGAAGTGTGTGCCCTGGCTTTATCAGGCTGTTATTGTATATAAATGAGACTTAAAATGAGGCTTCCCTGCAAGATTGACTAAAGTGAGGCTCTTTATTGTTTGCTTTAATGGATTGCCACAAAGCTGTAGTTCTTTCCACAATGTGAAGGTCAACTGCAATAGCTCTCCATAAAGGGGGCTGGGGTTTAATATCTTTCCACTAAGCAAGGTTAATGGTTTTCCTCAGAGAGGTTTATTGTTTCAACACATAGTTCAAGCAGAATGGTTTCCATAAAGTGAGTCTCGCTTCTATGGGTTCCAAAGACTGTAATAGGTTTGCATAACGTGAGGTGTGACCATACTGGGGTTTGCTCAGGATGAGATGGCTTCCATGGAGAGGCTCTTCCGTAATGACATCTGGTTAACGTTTGGACCCAGAGCAGTGCATGCTGACAGTGCCCCTGTGCCCACACCATTCTTGCCCACAGATCTGGCGGGAGCTTTTCTCTCCTCTGCATGCACTTAACTTTGGCATTGGCGGTGATGGCACACAGCATGTGCTATGGCGGCTGGAGAATGGGGAGCTTGAACACATCCGGCCCAAGGTGAGTAGGGCTTGGGTGGGCAGCTAAAGCCCTCTTAGCCTGCCCCCTCACCATTGCTTCATGCCTCTCTTTCCAGATTGTGGTGGTCTGGGTGGGCACAAACAACCATGGGCACACAGCAGAGCAGGTGGCTGGCGGCATCAAGGCCATCGTACAACTGGTGAATCAGCGGCAGCCCCAGGCCCGGGTCGTGGTGCTGGTGAGAGAGTGGGAAGGCGGGGAGAATGGATGGCAGTGTTCTGGGACCCCCTCATGTGTAGCCATAGTTGGCATGGTTCTGGGTAGCTTGGCACAGAGCAGAGCAATGGCTTTCAGGCAAAATTTCACATTGACACTTGCTACATCCATCAGAGCAGCTGTGAATAAGGACATGTTCAATGACCAATTAGGCCCTTTTGCCCAGGGGAGCACTAGAGATTTTGGGGTGTTAAAACTCAAAATAGTTATTTATTTATTTATTCAAAAAATTTTTAAAATATATATTTTGTTGATTCTCTACAGAGAGGAAGGGAGAGGGAGAGGGATAGTTAGAAACATTGATGAGAAACACTGATTCAGCTGCCTCCTGCATACTCCCCACTGGGGATGTGCCCGCAACCAAGGTACATGCCCTTGACCGGAATCGAACCTGGGACCCTTCAGTCCGCAGGCCGACGCTCTATCCACTGAGCCAAACCGGTCTCGGCAAAACTCAAAATATTTAAATAGCCAGGAGTTGTCAGGCATTCCCAAGGTGAGACATTTCCTCCTCCGAAAGAGGGATTAACCCCTTGCCATTTTGTCAACATTTTTATAAGGCTGTTGTTGCTGAATGGGGTCTCAGACCAGGCATCAGGATCTACCCTTCCAATTCCCGTTTCCCGTCCCTCGTGTATTCTGCAGCTGGGGACTTCATAGTGGGGGGTTGGAGAACAGTTTGGCACGGAGATGCTAGTAGGACCCAGATTTTGATAGGATATCTCCTCACAACTCTTGGTACCCTCCTCAGGGCCTGCTTCCGAGGGGCCAGCACCCTAACCCCCTTCGTGAGAAAAACCGGCAGGTGAACGAGCTGGTACGGGCGGCACTGGCTGGCTACCCACGGGCCCATTTCCTGGATGCTGATCCTGGTTTCGTGCACTCAGATGGTACCATCAGCCACCATGACATGTATGATTACCTGCACCTGAGCCGCCTAGGCTATACACCTGTCTGCCGGACCCTGCATTCCTTGCTTCTGCGCCTGCTGGCCCAAGACCAGGGTCAGGGTGTCCCTCTGCCAGAGCCCACACTCTAACATCTGCTTTCCTACAATATTAAATTCTTATTCTTCAGTCTCCCTCCCCTTTTCTGTTTTATGGCCAAGCCCATCTGGGTACCTCAGCCTCAGCCCTGATCTCTGAGGGTGTTGTTTCTGCCCAAAGAAGGCATCGTCCATCTATCAAGGCATTCTGGTTCTTGGAGAGTATGGCACATTTATACTATCACAATAGTGCTCCAGGCAGGCACTTACCAACCAGTAACACTAGGTGAAACCAGTTTGCTAACACTACCCTAAAGGATCGGGGTCAAGAAAGAATTCTGGGAACATAGTGGCCTAACACAGCCCTCCAATCTTTGCACATGCTGTTCTCCTGGCTGGTGCTCTGGGAGCTTCCCAACTCTCCCACTCCCAGCAGTCATCCCTCCACACAGGGTACAGGCATCTCTCAGCTGGGCACTATCCACGAATCCAGGAGAGGCTCCTGGCTGCAGTGCTGGCTTACACCACGTGGGGGCAACAGAGGTCACTGAGGACAGCCCAGTATTTGGGAGTGTCACCTCTGGGCTCAGACCTCAGGTCCAGCTGGAACTTGCACATCTAGGCCTTCCCCAAGCCCATGCATATTGGATGCCTGAGAAAAAGGCAGAGATGTCACCAGTCCCTGAGCACCAGACTTAGAAGGGAGCCACCCAGCCTTCAGTGGTCAGGGACCTTAGGTCATGGGGTCCTTCTGATGTCGGGAGGGAGTATCCTGGCATTGCTATCCTGATCTCACTGGGGGGAAAGTATATAGCTCCATGGCCATTTGGCGACAAGACTGGTGCAACCAACATCCCTCCTTTTCAAGTTGGCAGTCACACAGGTGTGTTAAACAGCTTTAATTGCGGTCATTGTGGCTTTTCGGCACAGTAAGAAATATTGCACATGATCAACATGTTTTGTTCTGGGGTTGGGGACAAGAGTAGAGGGAATCACCTTCTTAGAAAGTACAACCCAAGTTGGGAGGGCAGAGAGGTGGGGAGAGAACCCTCCCCATGCCTGTGGCAAAGTGCAGGAGCCCCTACCCCCAAACTAACCTGAGTCCAGCCCCTCTGGGGAAAAAAGGGGTGCGTGAACCCCTTACTCCACAGGCGCCTCCCTGTGGCCCAAGGCCCTCACTTCTCTCTGATTGCAGCCCTCACGAGCCATTTTGCATAAAGTACAAGTGAAAAGATCTGAAGGTCACACACTTCAGGTTATTATGTACAGGGGCTCGATGGAGGGAGACTGTGCCCCTGCTTCCCCTCAGCTACCCCCATCACTGGGAGGGAGCTGTGGGGGATGGGGATACACAGAGGGGCAGGCCTCATTCCGCCCCAAAATTGAAAGGACGAAATGGCTTTATTGGGGAGGAAGTAACCATCTTGCCCCCCCCCCCACCGTTCCTCCCACCTACATATTGTCCATGTCCTGAGGGGGGGGTACTATGGGTCCTGGGATCTTCTCAGGGGCCCCTCACCTGCCTGTGGCAGCTGTGGAGGGACCAGGAGGTGGGGGGGATGGTTGGGGGGCCCCCTCCCAAGCAGGCTGTCCGGGCCCCGGCTCTGGGGGTGGAGGCAGTGGTGGGGCAGCCTGGGCTGTGCCAGAGTCCGAGCAGGGTGAGGTGGGATCAGGGCCTCCAGCAGGGCTAGGAGTGGGAACAGAGGCAGCAGCAGTGCCAGTCGGGGGCGGTCCAGGGAGGGGGGACTCCGCTCCGGGAGGCTGCTCCGTGGGAGTGGCTGCCTGCATGATTTTCTGGCGCACCTCACGGATCTTCAACTGCAGACAGACCTTGGAGGGGAAGATGTCTGCGTAGCGGGCCTGGAAGGCTGCCGTGGCCTGGGCTAGGGACAGAAGGATTGGGGAGATGAGATGAGCAGGCAGATCCCCTCCAAGTGCTCCCCAAGACTCCAAGACATGCTCACCTGATGGGAAGAAGCCATGGTCCTGGAAGAGCTGCATGACCAGGGCCCGGCGCTGGTCCAGGGTGCGCCGCAGTGACGAGTATGGCACTTTCTCATATTCCAGCTCCCCAAGCACATCCTCGGCTTCTGTACCTGGAACAAAGGCAGGGAGAATGATCAAGGCCACCCCACCTTCACACCAGTGTCTAAGTGTCCACCTAGCCTTCACTGAATTCTCTCACAGCAGAGTTCAGAGGGGACAAGCCCAAGGTCACATGGCAGTGGACTCTGGAACCCACGCTTAACCTGCTGTCCTTCCTCTCAGCGACACCCACCCACCCCTCCCATGTCTAACCCAGTTCATGAGACCCCACCCCTTTTGCAGGCCCTGGGTCCCTCACAGTTTCACCGGCCACGGCATCAGCACCTGTGCGGTCAAAGGTGAAGATGTCTCCCTCGCACTTGGCACTCTTGGGGGTATTAGGCTCTGAGCTACAGCTGGAGCGTCTCCTCATCTTGCGCTTGGGTGAGGTGGGGTCCTCGGGGGCGGAGTCCAGGTCTGGTCAAAAGAAGCAGGCTCAGGGGAGGTGGCCCAGCCTGTCCCCCACCAACCCCAGAAGTCCCCCTTGCCTACCGGTGGAGTTCTTCCTTTTCTTGCGATAGGAGCCCAGGATGGCCCGGGGCGAGGTGGCCAGAGACTGCAGGGTGGGAGAGGGCAATACCTCTTCAGGCCGAAACTCGGGCAGCTCAGCAAAGCGTTCTTCGAAGTCTACTTCTGACAGGACCCTGCTGGAGAGTGGGCAGGGTCACCTCCCCTGCTTGGCCTGTAGCTGCTCACTCTCCCACCAACCCCACAGGCTCCACCAGAGCCCCCAGCCCACACTCACTTGTCCACAGAGTCAAAGGTCTTCTTCAGAGGCGGGGGCCGCACCTTCACCTTCTTGCTGGTACCAGCTGCCTCCTTGCGCTCGGGGTTGTCCCCGGCTGCTCTGCCACTACTGCCCTCACTGCTGCTGCTGCTACTGCTGCTGCTGCTGCTGCTAGCAGGGGCTGGGGCTGGAGTTGGGGCCGGGCTAGAAGGGGTGGGAGGCTCCCCACGACTATCCAGGCCCAGCCCAGGGACACGCCAGTCTGAAGATGAGCTGGGGAATTTGCTGGCCTGGGGTGGGGATGGCAGAGAGATGAAGGACACGGGTTCAGACTTGCTGGGGTAAAACCCAGAAACACAGAGAGACAGGTGCTGATTGCCCGAGACAATCTTGGAGAAAGCCCAGTGACAGTCAGGCAGGAGGGACAAGGGCACGTCTCAGATATGTGCAGGGAAGAGGGGTGGGTCAGGGAGCAGACAGTGGGCCAAGGGACAGAACCCAGTAGCAGCCGGAGCCCCCAGGACTGCTGGACACTCACCATAGTCTCAGGACCCTTGGTATTGGTCCGCTCCTCAGCAGGCAGGGGTGGTGGGGGGCTACTCCGGGGAGTGGGAGCCCAGGTCTCTGGGGTAGGTGGAGGGACCGGCGTTGTAGGCTGCCCCTCAAGCTCGGACTCAGGGGCAGCAGGCTCACGAGCTGAGCCAGGCTCCAAGGGCTGCCGGGGTGCAGGGCCAGGCCGCCCAGGGGCACCCGCCTCAAAGGAGCCCACAGGAATGCTGGCGATGGCTGCCTTCACTTTCTGGGGGGCCTTGGGGGTGGGCCTCTGGGCCTTGGGGGCCACTAAGCTGTAAGTCATGGAGCCTGCTGATGGGGAGAAGAGCATTTGCTGAGCTAGGCCTGACTGGATCCCATTCCCTGGATCCAACTCACCCCACCCTGGGTTGGCCCAACACCCACCTGTGGCACTAGGAAAAGGGCTGGTAGGGGCTGGGGTGGCAGTGGCAGTGGCAGTAGGAGGGGCCGATGGGCCCTTGGGCAGGATTGTAGCAGTAGGGGGGGTGGTGCTGGTGGCCACAGTGTAGACCAGGCCTGCAGGGGCCTGGGATGGCTGGGCCAGGGGCGCTGACGAGGTGGGTACGGGGCTGCCAGGGTAAAATGCCGTGATGACGGGAGCTCCAGGGGCTGCACAGGTGGGAGGGAGCTGGGGGCTGGGCACAGGTGACACGCCCACCTGGCCAGGAGCCAGCAGCGGGGCCTGGCCTGCAGAGAGGGAAATAGAAGAGAGGCAGGGGCCCGTGTTAGGCCGGGACTGCCTCAGCTGGACTGCCTCAGACCCACCATGGGTTCCCAGCACTGCCTGCCAGGTCATCCCTCACCTGAAAGCAGGGGCTGTACGAAGGCAGGGCCACTGGGCCCCAGCGAGGTGAAGCCTAGGGCTACGGAGCTCGTGGGCCCATAGGAGGTGACTGTTCCAGCCTGGCTGGATGCTGAGCTGGTGACCAGAGGCAGCGTGTGCCCGCCTGCTGACTGCACATAGGTGATTCTGTCGCAAGGAGAAGAAAGGGGGGAAAGGGTAAAAATGGGGGAAGAGCCTGGCTGGTGTGGCTCAGTGGTTGAGCACCAACTCATGAACCAGGAGGTCAATGATTCGATTCCCAGTCAGGGCACATGCCTGAGTTGCAGGCTCAATCCCCAGTAGGGGGTCGTGCAGGAGGCAGCCAATTGATGTGTCTATCTCTCCATCCCTCTCCCTTCTTTCTCTAAATCAACAAAAATGTATTAAAAAATAAATAGGGGAAGAGTGAAGCGATCTGGCCCCCCCACCCCCTTCCCTGGGCTTGCCTCCAGGTGAGGGCTCAACTGCCATTACCTGGTGGAGGAGGGCAGCAGGACCTTCTGAGGCTGGGAAGTGGGACCAGGGATCGTGGCTGGGCTGAGAGGCGGCACCAGGCCGCTGGGTGTGCTCACAGGCACTGGAGTCAACTGGATGATCTGTGGGCAAGAGCACCCCCAGGCTGCAGTGAGTGGAGGACCCAGCATGGGGAAGAGGAAGGCCAAAACCTAGGAGGGTGGTGGGTCTCATCCAAAACAGGGAACACAAAATTTGGAATTGGAACAAAGGGAAAGAAGACAGCAAGAGGTGGGGGAAGAGATAAAAATAAAAAATAAAAACCAACAGAAATTTAAAAAATTTTTTTAAATGTTCTAAAAATTTTTTCAAAAGGTGGGGAACACAGAAAAGGAACAAGTTGCAGACACTGAGGCCAGAATCAAGATGCACAGAGACACTGAGAAGACAGCAAGGCACTTCCAGAGACAGACAAAAGGGGGAAAAGTGAGACCGAAGGAAAGGCAGACAGAAACTCTAGGCTACGGAGACCAAACCCAGCAGGAGAGGAATGAGGAACAGGTGGGGCCACAGCCAGGATGCCCTTACCTTGCTAGGTGGCTGGGCGCCATTCTGCACAGGTACTGAGAAGGGCGGGCTCACCAGGGGCAGCGGCTGGCTGGCTCCTCCACCGCGCACTGACATGCTAGGGGTGGCCAGGGGCACTAGTACCTTCCCAGGTAACAGCTGGGCTGAACCACTGGGGGCTGGGGCCTGCACAGGAGAAACCGACTGGGCTGCAAGAGGCAAGAAAGGAGGTTAAAGGGAGCCGAACAGGGCTGCGGCCCCTCTACTTGTGCTGCCCAGCCCAGGCCTCACCTTTGGGGGGCGGGACAGAGGGTACAGACTGCAGGATGGGTATGCCAGGAGTGGGCGCAGTGGCAGCCAGGACTTTGCCGTTGGTAGAAGTGCCCGGTGGAAGGGTGAAACGAATGCTGGTGGTTGATGCAGGGCCGCCAGGAGCCACTGCCTTGGTCCCAGGGGCTGGTGCTGGAGCAGGTGCCACTTGAAGCTGCTGGGGCAGTGTGGGCAGGATGTACTGCACCTGGGTGATGCCCCCAGCCTTGCCCAGGGCACCTGGCTGCAGAATACCCAGGGGCACTGGCCCATTGGGGCCAGTACCAGCACCTGCTCCTGAGCCCGTAGTGGCCCCACTACCAGGGGTCCCCTGGGCAATAAACTGGACAGCAGGGGGTGCAGGGGCCCCATAGCCTGGGGTGCCCACCAGCAGGTTGGTGACAGTGGCAGGCGCCTTCCCCACAGCACCTAGTAGGGGCCCAGCCACCAGATGTGGGGCTGGTGAGGTGGCTGTTGCCGACTTCTTGTCCGAATACACTAAACTGACGCCCAGTGGAGAGCCCCCAGGTGCCCGGGACCCAGTGATCGTTTCAGTCCTGGCACCCGCTGCGTCACTTGGAGATGCTTCCACCCGACCAGAGGTGGAGAAGGGCTTGGAGGCGATGGGCACAGGAGTGCTGCTGACAGGCCGCACTACGTTGGTGACCATGGTGGCAGCTGGGCGGGACAGGGGAGCCGGTGGGGTCCCATAGGCCAGTGATGGGGCTGGGGCTGAGGACATGCGGGCTCCGCTGCCTTCCCGTTCCTCCTTGTTTGGAGGCAGGACTAGTGTCTGCAAGACACCTCCTCCCCCCGCAGGAGGTGCTGCAATAACTGAGGGGCTAGGTGGTTCCAGGCCCCCTACACTTTCAGGCCTCTTGCGCCGGAAGGTAGTAGGATCCGTTGGGAGAAAGCGGGTGGCCTTGGCAGGTGTTGCTGGGCCCCCAGGGGGTGGGGGCCGTAGTGGGCCTGCTGTGCTGCCCTGACCTGACTCTTGGGCCTTGAAAGTCCCTGAGCCCAATGAGAAGGTGGCTGCTGAGGCTGAGGAGGATGCAGGTGGGGACGAGGAGGATGAGGTGGGCCCGTAGCCTTTGCTGAAGGCTGCAGGTGGATCCGGGGGCCCTGGGGGCTCAGGGTCCAGCGATGGACGGCAGTGGGTAAAGGAGGAACGAATCACAGGTGAGAACACTTTCCGGCCATAGCTCTGGTGGAAGGAGAAGAGACACAATCGTATCAGGGAGCCTGAACACCCACACCCAGGCCACCTGAAGGCCTTGATTCATCCAGCCTGTGTCACAATTCCCTATGGGGCAAATAACTTCCCTCTCAGGCTCTCTGTCAACACACAAGAAGATATCCCCACTCCTGGAGTTCAGTGAGACCAGACAGCACCAAGTCCCAAGCACTCACCTTGCTGCTCTCTGGGTCTTCCCCAGAGCTATCTCCACTCTCACTGTCAGTTACCCGCTCCTTGCACTTGAGGTCAATGTCAGTGGTGCTGAAGCTATCGTCAGCTGTGGGAGTAGAGGGAACAGTGTTGGCAAAAGGGCCAGAAGGACAGTCTGGAACCTGGGCTCTGGCCTCAGCTCTGCCCCAAACCAGCAGTGAGTATTGTCCAGGAATGCTGTTCCTCAGCCCAGGGTGTGTCCACCTACACAAGCATGCATCTAACACTGTGCCCAATGGCCTGGCCATGCCCAGGTCCTCCTGGTTGCCTATCTGGCCAGAGGCTTTCCAAGAGTAGGGGTAGGCTTGCACAGTAGGGCCTGAACTGAACATATGTGAAAGGGAAGGGGGAAAAAAGGGCTTGAGGGTCTGGATCCAATCTCTGCCCACCATCCAAACCCCTGGACAGGATTCTGGGTCCCTGCCACTGCTCACCAATGACATCATCATCCCCTTCCTCCTCACAGATAACCATGCGTTCCTCATCACTGGTCATGTCCTCACTGGCTGCACGCTGGGAACGGGAGGCTCGGGTAGGCAGCAGTGGAGGCCGCCCACTGGCCGCGAGGGCACCTCCCTCGCCAGGGGCCGCAAAGGGGCCCGGAGCCCCATATTGTGTGGAAGGCTTCGGGCCAGCGTAGGATGAAGGGCCAGACACCATCTGCAGGGCAGTTGCAGGGAGAGATCAGCCGAGGCTGTCGCCTTGGGCAGCCCTCCCTGCCCATCTCCCCGACTCCCGTGGCCTGTACCCCAGACCTGAGTCAATTCCTGTAGTGCCTGGCTGTCTACTTCTCCGCCATCCAGGCTGTGGACCCCACTGTGGGAGAAGGCTCGGGGCCGGGCCGAACCAGGTCCCCCAACTGTGTGCAGACGTTCTGCCCCACAGGAGCCGCTCCCCGAAGCCTTGGGGTCCGAGCTCAAAAGTGTCTGGGCTGCGACAGAGAGAAGCTCAGAGGACACTGTAGAGTGGAAGGGGGGGAAGTGCTGCAGAGTCAGGAAGCCTCTTACCAGCACCTGGACTGGCTGAGCCACCCGCCGTAATTCTAGGTACTGGGCAAAAGCACGCTGGAATTCCTGGGCCACCAAGCGGAAAAGAGATGCCCCCACCAGCCCAGCATCTCCTTCCCAATGGTTCCTGCCCTCTGGGGCTGCAAGGAGCAAGCCCATTGCTCCCCAGGAGGCAGCCCTCCTGAGAGTAAGAAAGCCTGCAGACAGGTTCGTGTGGCGCCGGCTAGCTAATAACCACTGGCCTGTTCCCACACTGCATCCCTGCCCTGAGTTGTGAGCCCAGACCCACAGGATTGCTCTAGAAAAGCACCTCAGCACAGTGCCAGGCACCCTGACAACTGCAGTCAGGAAGCATCAATGAGGGGCTTCCAACTGTGGTTCTGGGCGTCAGCCAAGCTGGGCTTTAATTTCTGGCACTTCCAGTTACTGTTTTCTGTGACTTCAAGCAAGTGGTTTTGCCTCACCTGGAAAATGGGGTATGGTTCTAAGTGCTAGAGATTACACCCCACTTGGTGCCTGGTATATAGTAAATGCTAAGTGGCAGCTGATGAGATTGCTATTTGGAAATTTTATCTGTCTGGACCTTCCTGGATCCTTCACATGAGAGAAGTGCTGGTTCCTTTATAAGTAAAGGTCCTCAAATAAAAGTGACAGGGCAGCCCTGGTCATTGTGGCTCAGCTGGTTGAGCGTCATCCCACGCACCAAAAGGTCACCAGTTCAATTCCTGGTCAGGGCACATGCCCCAGGGTGCAGGCTCAATCCCCAACAGAGGGCATGCAGGAGGCAGCCAATCAATGTTTCTCTCTCTCCCTCCCCCTTCCTTTCTCTAAAGTCAGTAAAAAACGTATTTTAAAAAAGTGACAGGGAGGCGCTTCTGTGGCAGGGGGTGAGCAAGCAAGTGGGTAGCAGAGGCTCCCAGGGATGGGGCAGGAGGGCAGGAGAGCCAAGGAGCTGACTAACCTCCAGGGGCAGCAGCCGTGCCCGTCTCCGACATGCTTCGCTCCCGCGTCTCCTTGTGCCCTCCTGCCAGCCCCAGGCTTGTGGGCTTGGCCTCTGAACTAGACTTCTTTCGGTCCTTGTTGCACCACTTCCAGTCTGGGTGGGCCTTAAAATGGGCCTCTTTCACCTGGCAGGAGATGGCAGGACCCTTCACTCACCCGCCCACCAGAGGAAGCTGGGGAGGAGCCAAGAGGAGGAGGTGTTACCTGGAAGGCCAGGTCGTGGTACTTCTGCTTCTCCTTGGGCCCCAGGGCATACCACCACTCGCCCAAGATCTTGCTGACGGTCCTGTTGTCCTGGTTGGGGTGACGCTGGTGGACAAGGGCCCGGTGCCGCTTGCTGAAGATCATGAAGGCGTTCATAGGCCGCCGGATATGGTCCTTCTCCCGCTACGGCAGACACGGGTCCAAGGGGAATCGTTAGAATCAAGGAGACAGGCTTGGGTGGCCACAGGCTGAGCTGGGGACAGGTGGGGACGAGGCACCTTATTGGGGCTACGTCCATCCTTCTCCGAAGATGAGTCTCGTTCCTTGGGCAGGGCACTAAGGGACTGGGTCCGGCGTTTCCCAGGTGGCAGAGGCAACTGGATCTCAGGAGACATGATGGAGAGGAAGCTGTAGTGAGAGCAGCAAGTACAGTGAGGTCCACGTCCCTGGCCATCCCACCCCCAGTCCCAGGTCTCGGGGCACTCACGCATCATCATGGTCACTCTCCGTCTCACTGTCTAGCCGGGGTTCTCCTGGAGGGCCAGGGGTCTCCTCCTCAGTGGTGGGAGGGGGGCCCTTTCCAGGGTCCACTCCCCCCAAAGTGTGGGGGGGTCCAGGCCCTGGGCTCTCAGGGCATGTGGCTCCAGGGGGCCGCCCAGGGTCAGCATTCCCTGTCCCGCTTGGTGGCTGCTCGTGAGCAACAGCCGCCGACTCAGCAGGCTCTGGGGACAGAGAGGCAGATCAGAGGGCTCCTGAACCACCTCAACACTATCCCCATGCCTTTCCACAGCCCCCCATCCCTCACCTTTGCTCTGGTTGGAAGCCACTGGATGGCTGGCAGGTTGCTGGGCCTCACTTGGCTGCACGGAGGGGTCTGGTTGGCTGGGGGCCAGGAAGGGGACTAAGGAGTGCCAAGGGAACACGGCGACAGAGCGAGGTTCGACGTTCGTCCACACTGTGGGAAGGAGCCAGCTGAGCTGTGCAGTAGATCTTGGCCTTGACCCTCAACCCAAGGTTTTTCCACCCTGAACAAGGTAGCTCCACCTCTGTTTTACACCCCCTTCTCCTAGCCCTGAACCTCTCGACATGCATGCAACATCACTCAAAGAAAACGCCTATTTGAAAGGTTTCTAGGTTTATAAAAATGAAAACAGAAGCAGGGATGGAAAGAGAATCTGCTGCCCCACTCCCTCCCCCCACCTCCACTAGCCCTGCCACCAGGGACCAGGCCAGAGGAATGACTGGCTCCTGTCACAAACCAGGCCATGTTTGACTGCCATCCTACACTCCCAAGGCCCAAGACCTCAGAAGGCCTGAAGACCCTTCCCCAGCCACGCCATGTTGCCAGCACCGATGTTGCCAGCTGACATAGCCCCTTACCTTGGCCTCACACTCCTTTTCTCTTTCCTGAGGCAGATGGCCCTGTCTTTCCTCTCCTTTTCCCTCCATTACCCACAGAGTCTTGAGTCTGTCTCTTTGCCTCCCTCCCACTACCACAGGCACCAGGGAGCCAGACCTGCCCTTCCTGGGCTGGGCACAGGTGGCTATAGCATCTCTCCCCTTGCCACCAAAGAGAATCTACTGCCTGTGAAGAGGCCTCCTAGCCTCTGTCCCTCTAAAACTCCACGCTCATCTTTAGGGCATGGCCCAACCCCAAGCCCAGAAAGAGGGGAGGGTATAGTAAACTCCTTGGAAGAGAAGGCACAGACAATGGGACAAAAAAGAACTGTTACAAGTCTCTGCCCAGGGAAGGCAAGAGTGCCAGGTGTTTCCTTAAGGATATACACAGGAAGGCACTTCCCTCATCAGGAGCTGGTCCCAGAGAACCCCCTCAGCTCCAGGAGCTGGGTGACTGGCTGGACTCCTGGAGCAGGCGGAGACCAGGAGTGGGCTTCCCTCTCACTGCTGGCTCCCTGGGGGAAGTGGAACCAGCAGCAGAGGCCCCTGGTAGGGGAAGACTAAAAAGGGAGGAGGGGAACGCCCTAGCCCTGGTCTCCATCATTCCAGGCCTTCCCCTGACCCAGACCACTCTGTCCTGGAGTTACCACCCTCCTGCCTTCAAAAGCCTGGACTAGGGGAGCCCTTTGTGAGCACCTGATTCTATAAAGGGCTGACAAAAGAAAAGAAAAAAAAAGCAGACATCAAGGCAAATGGAGAGGAACAAGGAGGCCAGCACTGGAAGCGACTCAAGACTCCACTTAAGACACAATATGACGACCCTACCCCCTAACACTGGGGCCCTGAGGACACAAAAGCCTTCTTGGCCCTCCAACCACTTCACAACCCCCAGGGACCTGAACCTGTCCCGCTCTTCACAAAGGTCTTTCTCACCAGTGCCTCCTCATCTGCTGGGTGGAGAAGGGGCCCAGCAGACAATGAGGGAACAGTCCTTTGGTCCTGCCCCTCCTGAACTGCTCCCAAGTG
This sequence comes from Eptesicus fuscus, assembly GCF_027574615.1. Taxonomy (NCBI): domain Eukaryota; kingdom Metazoa; phylum Chordata; class Mammalia; order Chiroptera; family Vespertilionidae; genus Eptesicus; species Eptesicus fuscus. The sequence goes on from NC_072493.1 coordinate 38,252,422, forward strand.
CCCTACCATCCAGGATCTTTGGGTCTCTCCCTCTCCGCAAAGCTCAACACAAACACTCAGCCCAACACTGTTCTAAGCAAACAGGGCCTCCCTCACTTCCCAAATCCTGTCCCGGCCCCGCTGCTCAACCGCAGCCCCTTCCCTCTGTCTAGTCCACACCTCGGGCCAGTAGGTCTCAGGCTGCTCCGAATCCAATCCATGCTCCCAAGCCAGTTACACTGCATCGCTCACCTCCAATGACAACGGACCTCTTTCGCCCCATCACCTAACACCAGGCTGCTTGCTCCAGCTACTCCCCACGCCCATCACTCCGCTACACTCCCACCTGCCGTCACTAACCACTTGACCTGCCGTCACTAACCACTACAGCTTGTAACTTTCCCTTTACTCTACCTCTACCATTCTCCTGCTACATCCCCATCACAGATTCTCCGCAGTTAGCACCCCAACATCTTGACCCCTACAGTCCCAGGGCCCAGGAACTACTGACCGAACATTCCGAGGCCACGGGAAGCCGCGCCGGACGCGGGCACCAGGGGCCTGTGGGCTGAGTACATGGTCCGGCGCGAGGGGGCCTGGCCGGGGCTCGCGCCTCCTCAGTGGCCGCCGCTCGGGCCCGGGGGCAGCTGGAGGCCGTCGACGCATGCCCCCCCCCCCCCCGCGCCCGACAGCCCCCCTCCGGCCGCCCCACAAGGGGGTCTCTGCCGGACGCGCCTGCGTAGAACGCCGCCTGCCCCCCGCCGCCCAGGGGGCGGGGGAGTTCAGAGCGCTCCGGACCCGCCCCGCCCCCCGGCGCCCGCGGGGGCCGTCACGGGGCGCGCGGCACTGGGGCCATCGGCACCGCCCCCTCCCCCTCCCTCCTCCCGCACCAAGCCCGACGGGCGGGGCGGGGCGCGGGTGCGCGTGCGCGGCCCCCTCCCTTCACCGCTCCCTCGCTCGCTCGCTCCCTCCCTCGCAGCTCCAGCGGGTAACGGCTGTGGCCCCGCGCGCCCCGGCTGCTGGCGCCGCCGCCCCCCCTTTCTGGACCCCCGACTCAGCACCCTGTCGACCTCCGGCCCCCGGCGGACAGACGGCCCAGCGTGCATGCGCCCGTGCGCTCCGAGCAAGCCCCGCGCCGAACCACCGCCGCCTCCCCGCCCCGCCACTACTACGCGCTCCCCTCCCCCCGCCGCGCCTCCCCCCGCCCTTTCCCCGCTTCCCCCACGGCCTTCCGCGCAAGCCCGGCCCCCAGTGCGTAATCCCATTGGCTGCCGACACCGCGCGCGGGTCAGGCCCCGCCGCGCCCGCCCCCATTGGCTGCCCCGGGGGAACGTCAGTCATATGCAAATGAGGACAGGGATGGGCGGGCTCCGTTTGGCCCCAAGCCGTCCGGGGGCGGGACCGCGGGAGGAAAGAGGCAGGACGGGCGCACTGCAGTAAAGGCACCGAGCCAGGGGGGCGGGTCGTGGCGCCGCGCTGCGGAGGCCCCTGGGTTGTGTGTGGTTGTGTGTGTCCAGTCCTTGCAAGGAACACGCTCACGCGCACTTGGCCCACCTGGGCGCGCACGGCTCCGCGGGGCAGACGAATTGCTTGTAGGGTTGAGGGAGTCACCCCCGAACTCTCACCAACTCTCACATCAGCACACACACATCCCTCATAGACTTTCCTACCACACCCATTATTTCATATACACCCCACGGTCACATGTACCTTCGGTCTTACACTCACTGTCACACGCGAAGCCACAAACCTCTAACACCTGCTCACTTATGTGTACTACTTTCCACACTCAAGGTCCATCACTTCCCACCCATCATCCTCTTCATGTGACCCATTTCATACCTGTCCTGTCATACATGTTTCACCAATGCATATCTTCACACATTCACTGGCCCACATTAATCATTATACAAACACAACATATCAGATAGGCAGAATGATCATGCACACCTCATCACAGCCACTGCTTCTCCATCACACACAACCCACATCCCTCCCACACAATCGCACATGCTCTTCTATCTTCACACACTCACACTGCCTTCTAGGTACTTCCATCCCCAACACAGGCTAATTCTTACAGACACCATAGTGACCACTCACACTATAGAAACTTACCCTGGTAAGCACTAACTACACCTCAGTGCCCTGGCATAGCAGGTATACAGAGTGCCATGGCCATTCAGCTACCCAGCCTGAAGCTGCCCAGGACCCTCTACCTCACAGACCACCACTGTGCGATGGCCTGCCACCCTAGGCTGTGAGCCACTCCTTCCAAGAAAGGTCCAGGAGGAAGAAAGGAAACAAACAAACACTAAAGCGGCTGTGTGCTGGGAGCGTGTATGTATTATCTGTTCACTGAATCCTCACAGCCACTAAGGAGGTACACTTTCTGATGTCCATTGTTCAAATGAGAATATGAGGCTCAGAGAAACAATGAATTGTACAAGATCATGCAGCCAGACGTAACAGCCTAGTGCTCCAACTTAAATGCACTTCCCACTACGAAAATTTAACCTCAGGGTGGACACAGGCAACAGACTCCCAAACAAAAGTCCAGGAATACGGTTAGGCTATGATATAGAGACTGGTTAACTACAGAAAGGTCAGAGGTCACACACAAAGATACAGGCAGGGGTCTGGGACCCACCAGACAGAGATCAGAAGCCCTGGATCACCCAAGGGAGACCCTGGGGCCACACCTGAGCTGGTAAAGGTTGCACAGGCTCAGATGGACCAATACCGGGCTCTTTCACAGGTGGGGTGGGGACAATGATAGACAAACCCTTTTCCCAGCCTGCCCCATCCACCAACAGAGCTGAAGGCTCAGAGAGGGAGCAAAACCAGAGCCCAGAGGGGAAGGGGACATCTGTAGCCCTGTGACCTCCAGAGACTGCAGGACCAGACACTTGGCTGTGAGCCTGGAGAGGCCACCAGAGGGACTATTAGTGACTGCCCCCTCCTCCACAGGCAGCCCCAGACTCAGACCCTCCATTACCTCACTGCCCCAGGGACTGCAATGTGAGGCAGAAACCAAGGTTGAAATCAATGTGGCCACTATCTCCTCACCGCTGCCCCCTCCTCTCCCCAGCAGTGAGTCACCTATTGGCAAGTTAACCCCTTCCCCACTGCAGTGGAGTCCAGGGACAGAGCTCAGAGGAACCTTGCCCCCAGATCCCCCACTTCTGTTGGGTGAGAAAAGGAGGGAAAATGGGCCCCACACATCTGGGCGAATTGTACATCTGGTAGAAGACACAGTGCCTCCACAGGAGGGATGGGAAGAGGCCCTTTACAGGGTACAGTACAGCTAAGTAGGGGCCCAGCCTGGCAGGGAGGGGCCGGAATCTAGGCAGGAAGGGCCCCCCTGCCCTGGGCACTGGGCCAGCCCTATACTTAGCTCCCATTGTTCAGAGTGGAGGAACCCTGGGTGGGGGTGATTAGGAGTGGAGAAGAGGGAGCAGGTTCTGTACCCACACAGCTCCATCTCTCCAGCCAGCCTCGACCCTAACTAGGGCCCTCCTAGTTGGAAAATGCTGAGGAGGTTCTCCAAACGAGGGCCCCAGCCCCATCTGAAAGGGGGTAGAAAGCATCCTTCTCTCAAGACAGGTATTGGGGCAGAACCACAGTACAGCCATCCCCTGTACCACCCATGAACTCACTCCACAAAAGGTTTGGCCCTAAACAGCCCCAAAGCACCACCCCAACTCCACCCTAGCCTGGGGTCACAAAGCCCAGACAGAGACACCAATTGCCACCCAGGGTGGCACAAGCCAAGGCCTGCCCAGAGGCCTGGGGCGTAAAGCCAGGGATGCTGACAGACTGAGGGACAGCAGACACGCTCTGAACTCACGGGCCCTATTTATTGAGCCCGAGAGGCACCCCACCCCTGCCACCCACTGCTCCCTACCCTGCCTGGGACCCCGCCTCAGCTCACCAACCCGGTGTCCCCAGATCCCCTCACCCCCTTCCCACATACACACCCACCCACCCACTCCGGGAGGCGACGGCCAGGGTTGCCTGGGGAACGAGCCCAGGATTGGGCTGGTGCGGCTGTGGAAGGATGGGGGCCTAAAAATAGCACCAGGGTGAGTCAGTGTGAGTGGGGCTGGGGTATGCAGGGGGACCAGGAGGGAAAGAAAGGCAGGCGAGAGGTGTGGGGGAGGGTCCCCAAGGATTGGGAGATGGGCGGGATAAAGACTGAGGGTGGGGAGTGGGTTTGGGGGTGGGGCGGGGGTAGTGTTTAGGCGCCGGGAGTGGGAGGGCTGGTTGGCGCGGGCTGAGGGAGGCGCCACGGCCCGGGCGGAGGAGGGGGCGCCGCCCTGTGTTCTCCTCCCCTCCCCGAGCTCACGAGATTTTCCACTCGCCGCCTGGCCCCTGGCCAGTCCCCGGCGGGCCCCACAAAGCCGCTTTGTGTTAGGAGGGCGGGCGGGCGCCCGGCCGGCCTGACACCCACGCGGGCCGCGGCGGGGTGCGGGCCAGCTGGCACCCGAGCTGTCTGCGGGGGGAAGAGGGGGGGGGCAGGGGAGGGCACCAGCACCAGTCCGAGGGCGCGGCTGCTCAGGGGTTAATGGCACAGAGGCAGTCTCCGCCAATCGGCGTCGTCGGGCTCGTCGGCGGCCAATAGGAAGGACGGAGGCCCGACGGGGGGCCTACCCCCTGGGGCGCGGGAACCTGTGCCCCTCGGTACCCGCGGAGGCTGGGCGCGGCCGCCCTCAAGGGGTGAACGTCCGGATCTACAAAGCCCCGGGTACACCGTCTCCCCGCCGTTTCTCAAGAAACAGGCCTAGAGGATAGGACCTTGCAGTCAGGAGGAGGTGTGGGCACGGTCGGGATTTGAACCCTGGTCTGCCTGGCTTCACAATCTGCTTTCCTGCGGACATGGGGAGACGGGAGTTCCCTGGCCCAGGCTCCCGTGGGGAGCGGGAATAGGGGATGGGGTGCGGGCGAAGGAGGCGGCGCGACGGGCTAGGGTCCAGCCGCCTGCGGTGCAGTCGCTGCCGCCGGTGGTAATGGGAGCCAGACGCCGTCGCCGCCGCTAATGCGCCTCCCTCCCGGCCACTAATGGAGCTATTAATGCCGGGGGCTGCGACACCCCCGCCGCCGCCGCCGCCGCCGCCGCCGCCGCCGCCGCTGCTGCGCATGCGCGCGCGGCCGCCCCGCGGTCCTGCCGCCAGCCACCGCCAGGAGGCAGCCTGACCTCTCACAGCTCTTGGGGCGGGGAGGGGGGCCTCTTCCAGGAAATCTCCAAGAATCTCTCCTGCTACCTCACAAACTCCTCTCCCCCCAAGTCATCCTCTTCTTTCCAGTCTAGGCCTCTTTTCTCTCCAGTGCAGTCTCCCGGGATCCAGTGCAGACACCCAGGTGCAACCTTTTCCCTCCCCTGCTCCAAACCCTTTCTTGGCTCTTCAGGGGCTGGCATTCAACCCTGGCCTCATTGGAGCTGTCCTCCATGGCACCCTTCTGCCAAGCCTAGGCTCTAGTGTCAGCTTCAGCCTCAACTAACCACTCAGAGGTCATGCACTTTCACCCTCCTGGCCTTTGCTCCCGTGCTGCCTTGGCCTGGATCGCCCTTCCCTTTCTTTCAACTACCCAGAAATCCACTCATTCCTCCTGCTTCAGCTCAAATTCCCTCCAATGAGAAGCCTTCCTGAACCTCCCTCATCACCTGGCATTCAGCAAGAGTTGTCTCTATCCTCTGGATTCCCCAGACTCTGTACCTCCGTCTGTCATCCTTGCCTGTGCCTGCAGCCATATCTGCCTTTCCCATCCACTTACCCCAGGACTGTTTAGCCTGGGCCTGGTGGAAGGATGAGGAGGGACTTCTGGTGGTAGGGATGGGATTCACTGTTTGAGACTAAACAAATTATGGTGGGCAGAATTTGGATCTGGTTTTGGGGAGTCAGAAGACCCTCAGCCCCTTTTGGGGCCTCATTTTCCCTACCTACCCAAGCATAGTTTGTGGGCGCTGCTTGATCTGAGGTCCTACTTGTTGGGGTGGACTACATGTGGGGCTCAGTTAAATAGAGCTGGCACCATGTGTCTCCTGAGAGGGAGGGGATACAGGGTGATCTGGGTCATGCCCTCTAGCAGTGAGTGGGCACAGGAGCTGCTTTCCTACTGCTCCCCCACAGCCGGATCTCCTAGCTTGGCCTGCACAGCCCCCGCCTTCCTGCCTGTCTTGGGAACAGGTGCTTGGGTGTAGACAGGTCTGCAGATGGCTCCTAACACCTCTCAGCAGGGTTCAGGGACAGTGTTGGAAGTTAATTTGTCCCAGGCCTGGACCACCTCCCAACACACTCCAAGAAGGAAGTAGAGGACCTGATGTTTAGCACCTGTCCACTGACTTCAAGGAACAAAGCACCTCATGTACACAAGGTGGCAGTGGGGGCTAGAATGGAGGCCAAAAGTCAGTCTAAAGAGTGGGAGAAGGGAGGTCAGGAGATAGGCTAAGGCTGGTGCAGAGATACAGGGGGCCAAAACAGAAAGAGGGTGGGATGAAAACTCAGACAAGGACTGATGTCTAGGGAGAAACAAACCAAGAAAGGTAGAGAGAGCCAGACTCCGAGAAAAACAGACAGACTGAACTCCAGAAGAGAGAGAGATTCAGGCCTAGAAATGGAAACCTAGACACAGACATAGGAACCCAAGGGAGAGACAGACAGGCGGACAAACCCAGGAGAAGGGGCACTGCCTGTCAGTATGGGTCGCCAGGCTGACCCTGAGAGCTGGAAGGAAGACTGTGCCAGGAACTGGGCTGAGACATCTGGCCTCCTGGGATGGGGCTACAGGCCCTGGGGCGGCTTCCTTTCCTGGGGAGCAGGGGGAGGGTCACAGGGAGGTGGCCATGGCAGCTGGCTGGCCTGGCCATGCGCAGAATGTGGAGAATGCCTCCGCCTGCCCCGGCATGTCCCCCAGCGGAAGCAAATGCCTGGCGGGGGGCAGGAGGAGGCAGGCTGCCCAGCGGCCCCCTCACACCTGCTGCCCTGAGTGAGGGTCAGGCTCTGGCATGGGCAGGCAGAAGGGGCCAGGACTACACCTTCATTATGCCACTGGGCACCATCTGTCCTCTCTGGACCTCTGAGAGAGAAAGCCCCAAGGTGCCACCTCCCAAGGGTTTAGGGAGGCCTCTGGGAGAAGAACAAAAGGGCCTGCTGGCTGGGAACATGAGGGCAACCTGGATACCTCAGCATGGGTGTTGTCAGAAAGGTGCGGCTCCGAACCGACAGGACAGGCACTGGACAAGTTCTGACGACCAGGTGGCCTCCAGCAAGGGGCCTCCTCCTTAACTGAACCTCAGATTTCCCCAACGCCGGGGCTGGTAATTCCTACTCACAGCATTGGGTGAATTCGATTAAGATTACCCCACACCTGAGGCTGGGCACATGGTAAATGCTCAATGAAGGTTATAGCCCTGGCCAGTTGCTCAGTGGTTACAGCGCCGGCCTGTGGACTAGAGGGGTCACAGGTTCAATTCCAGTCAAATAGAGCTTGGTTGCAGGCTCAATCCTGGCCCTCCCTGGTCAGGATGTGTGTGGGAGGCAACCAGTCACTGTGTCTCTCTCACATCGGCTTTTCTCTCTATCCCTCCCCCTCCTTTAATCTCTCTCTCTCTCTCTCTCTCTTCTCTCTCTCTCTCTCTCAAAATCAATGGAAAAAATATCCTGTAGGATTAGCAAAAAATAAAACAATAAACAAGAAGAAGAAAAGGATGCTTACAATGACTTCTTCATCATTGTTATTGAGAGCGCTTAAGAGCCTGTGCCGTGGAGCCAGACAGCCTGGGTTTAAAGCCTGCATCTTATCCTACTGGCTGACCTTGGACACATCTCGGGCTGCAGTTTCCTCCTCTGTATGCTGGAAATAATAAAGTGTCCTCACCTCCTGTGAGGTTATGAGGATTCAGTGAGTAAATATTCAGTCAGCACTTACTGAGGAGCGAGCCAGGCACATGCATGGGTAGTGCTCAATAAATTATTATTACTGTACCTTCTGATAGGAAGAGTCCTGTGATCTGGAGATCAGGAGACTGGGTTCAAGGCCCAGTCCTGCTCCTCCCTGGCTGGATGAACTCAATCAGGACTCTTTTCTGCCGGGGCCTCATTTTTCCTATCTGGAAAATGATGGCAGGAACCCTTGCTGGGCCTGCCCTTGAAGATCTCAGGTCACTTGCATTAGTGCCATCCCTCCCAAGGCAGTAGATGTGAGATGATGCTATGAGGGCAATGTCTGGGGTTGTAGGCATGTAAGTAGGGGGTGCCGGGGGCGGGAGGGTGGTTAGAGTCCCGCTTCATTTTCTTCATCTGCTTAAAGACAGAAATCCCTGCTGTGCCCACTTCTGAGGAATTTTGCTCATATTAACTACAATAACAAATGTAAAAGCTGTAGGGAGTGGGGCAAAAAACACAGCACACAACCTCAGTATATGAGCATGGGAGTAAGCAGAGCCCCTGTGTCCCTGTGCCCTGGCTCTGGGCTGAAGCTCTATGAGGGCAGGGCCTGAGCTCCTTCCTACATTGGCCTTTGCCCCAGCCCATGCCACAGCAGCTCTGTCCTTCCTGTCTCCCTGCCTTTAAAATAGCCAAGGTCAGATTGGCTCAAAACCTTCCATGGCTCCCTAGTGTCCTCAGGATCAAGTTCACAAGTCTCATAAGGGCCCTCTATTATCTGACCCTTGCTCTCCAATATAGTTGCACATCCCAACACTCACCCACCATCGACAGCGAGTCTTTGCATATTCAACTTCTTTCAAATACTTGCTTGTGCCTCAAAGTCTTTGCTTCTGCATGTTCCCTTTGCCTGCAGGTTCTCCTGCTGGCCTTGGCAGGCTCACTTCTGCACACCCTTCAGGTCTCCCTTTAGAGGGTTTTGGCCCCTCCTCCAAGAAGTCCTCCCAGCTTTCCACATCCCTGCCCTGACTTCTCTGGACAGTCACTGTCTGGGCAGTCCGTCTACACCAGGGATGGTGAGCCCTCTGAGGGCAAGGCTGTGTCCTCGGCACCAACCAGCACAGGACTAGGCACAGAGGGGCCCTCAGTCAACAGTGGACTCATAAGTAAACAAGAAAAAGATGCCAGAGAAGGGGCTGGTGATGGGTCTGTCACCCTCCCTGAGTTGCTCTGACAAGGCCCAGCCTGGCCTGGGCCCCCGTCTCTCAGCACTGTTGCAGAAATGCTCCTCTCTCCAACCTTGGCCTCAGCCCTCCAGCCACAATGGCTTTCCTCAGCTGTGCTCCTACTGGCCGTGGAGCCTCCTTCCCACTGGCCACCTAGGAAGCTCTTCCGTCCCATGGTTGCTGATTTCAACTCATCCTTCAACTCTTGCCTTACACACCCTGTCCTGAGGGCAGCCAGACCAGATTCATACCTGGATTCAAACCAGGGCACAATGCCCAACACAGCCCCAGCTCCCCTCCGGGGCACCGACAGCACCTGTGGTGTGTACTGGGCACCGCGGAGAAGATGCGGCCTCCGGTCCTGGTCTGGCCACCTCCCGGCTCAAGGACCTATTGGAGCCTCAGTCTTCCCACCTGTAACCAGCACTGCGGCCCAGTGGTCACAAGCCAGCCTCAGTTTGAAGGCCGACTCCAGGATTTACTAGCCACGTGAACCTGTGCAAGTTACTAACCTGATCTTAGTTCCCGCTACAGGAGCACAGTCATAGCACCCGCCTGGTAGGGCTGTTATGAAGACTAAAGGAGCTAATATTCGAAAAGGGCTTAGAGCAGGGCCCTGATGTTGTTAAGTGCTGCATCATGGAGTGGGTGTGAGGGCTCAGCAAGATAACCCAGGCGAAGTTCTTATCACAGTGATGCCCCCCGCCAGTCCTCCAAACATGAGAAGTGTCATCGTGATTATCATCTCCACCAGCTCTCCCGAAGGCTCTACTCAGGAGTGGCTCCATGAACCCCTTCGACATTATTTTCCCAACGAGGCCTCTGGAAGCACTGCATTGGGCCTCCCAAGTCCAGTCCCTTGCCTGACACATGAATTCCCACTGGAACAGCTGTAAGGAGAGGCCAGCCTCCCCTGGAACCCCTCCCAAGGTAGGAGCTCCTCCTGAGAGCTAGTCTGAAAGTAGCCCTGTTTAAAATGACCTATTGGAGCCTCAGTCCATCCACTGCACCTCTTACCTGTCCCAGGCCGGCCCATGATGACTTCCTTCTTAGGGGCAGGATGGCTGGTGTAGCCGCTGGGCACCAGGACGGGCAACAGGGCAGCAGGTGAGGGATGGAAGGCCACTGGCTGGAAGGGCGAGGAAGCCAGGCCAAAGGTGGGCATCGGCTGGGCCACAGCAGTCGGCGCAGCTGGAGGCACAGTTATGGGTACAGGAGCCGGCAGAGGTGGGGGCAGGCCAGGCTTCCCACTGGCCACCCCAGGGGGCACCGGGGTCTCTCGGCAGCCCCGCCCAGGCCCTACAGCCCGAGCCTCCCCGGCAGCGCCCACCTCCCCAGGGAATTTGGAAGGCAGCGGCACATCAGGGTTTCGGACAATAACAGGTGAGTCCCGTTGCACAGCAGGCACCCTGCGCACAGAGGGTCCGGGATCTGAAGTCAGGCCAGCAGGTGGGGGCAACAGCAGCAATGGTGAGGGCTGGCGGGAGCGGGAGAAGGGCACAGCCGGTGACACGGCCCGGAAGCCGGCCGGTGTGGAGGATGTAGGTGTATGGGACACGGAGTCCACACCAGAGTCCAGGCTGTCACTCTTGGGGAAGTCTGAGGCAGCTCCTCCACCCCCTGTACCAGGGGCTCCCAATGGCCCTGGGTGAGGCAACAGCTCTGTCTTCCTCCGCCCAGGGCTGATGGGCACGGTGAAGGTCAGGTTGGTCTGAAAGGTGGGTAGGATGCCGGAGGAATGGCGCTCTCGGGGGGCAGGCGGCGGTGGGTGGGAGCCCAGGTCTGGTGGTGTCAGCACGCCAGCCTTAGGGGTACTGGCGCTCAGGTGGCGACTGCGAACAGCAGTGCGTTGGATGACTGGGGACGCGTTGATGGGGCTGAAGTTGGCTGGACGAAAGCCGAAGAGGGGTGAGGGTGAGGGTGAGGGTGCTGGCGAGAAGGGCGACTGCGTAGAGACTGGGGAGAAGGAGGGCGTGCCTGAGCGGGAACTGCCCAAGGACACCAGCATCACTGCTGCCTCACACTCATCGAACTCAAAGCGTGACAGGTCAGCCGGGGCCACAAGGCGTGGGCGGGAGTCTCCACGAGCTGCCACACTGCTGGCCTCGCTGTCCCTCGATGTCTCATCGCCCCAGTCGAACTCGGTGCTGCCCTCACGAGCTGCCGCGCCGGCAGGCCGCCCGGCCCCACCGGCGTCCGCCAGGCCCTCCATCTCCTTGGTTCGCATGGACAGGTGGCGGGAGCAGTAGCCCCGCCGCTGAGACTCCTTCATGCAGCCATCTCGCGAGCACAGCCGCCGCCACTGCTTGCCGTTGAATTTCTTCCGGATTCCATTGGGTGTGCAGACCACATCACCCTTCTTGTACTTCTGCTGGGCGGCTGTCAGTGGTGTGCGGGCCCGGGCGGCCGGGGCAGCCCCCTTCTCCAAAGAGGCCACGCTACTGCTGCGGCTGCCGCCCTGGCTCCCCTCCTGGCAGGGTGAGGGCTGCTCTCCAGGGCGGCCCGGGCCTGCAAAGGCTGGGGATTTGGGGGGCGGCGACAGGAGCTGGGGTGGGGGCAGCGGGAGCAGGGCCGGAGTGCCCTGGGCTGGCGGGTGCTTCTCCGCACCTTCCTCACAAGGCCCCAGATTGCCACCAAAGCTGATCTTGGAGACCTCGGCATCCTCAGGCTGCTTGGGGTCCAGGGCAGCAGGGCAGGATGGCAGGGAGGCCCCCGGCTCGGCCTGCTCCTCCTCGGGGCCCATGGGGGGCTTCTTCAGCAGGGCCTCGAGTTCCCAAGGCGGCCTGAGCAGGCGGAGGCTGGAGCGGGCCACCCATATGGCCTCCTCGGGCTCATGACACGACGGCTGCTGGAGGGCGGCTAGTGGGCCCGGCTGGGAGCCGAGACCAGGGCTGAGGCGGACCTTGTAGGCAGCCGGCTTCGTAGTCACCTCCACCACCACACCCTCACGGTAGGCAGCCACGCCGGGCTCCACACAGGTGCAGACGGCCGTGCCCACCACCAGCGCACCTGGTGGTGGCATGGCATCCAAAACCACATCCACACCACCACCGCTGGGTGCCCCCTCGTAGAAAGTCAGGGCCCGGTCCCCAGGGAACTGCACACCCAAGTCCTGGCTTCGGCGCACCTGGCGTACGACAGCTGGCAGGAAGAGGCCATCCTCACGTCGAGCCAGCACCCGCTGGGATCGCAGCTGCCGCAGGTCATAGCTGCCACTGTTGCCACCCGGGGGCCACAGGCCTGGCCCACAACCTTCGGCTGGCTCGTCCTCCAGGTCAGCTGAGTGCTCACTGGCTGTGTCGGTGGAGGAAGAGCGGGCAGAGGTGGGGGGCTGTGGAGGAACGCCCAGGGTGCCAGTTTCCTCAGGGGTCCCTGCCCGCTCCTCAGGGGCCCCAGCTGCCCCACAGCTGCCACCGCCAGCACCATGCTCCTCCACGTACTTCTTCTTGGGTGCTCGTGACTTGAACGTGGCTGTCTTTCGGCTAAGTGGAGGTTCCCAGCGGCCTGCCTCACCCTCTGCCTTGGGGTCCTCAGCTGGGCCTGGGGCCGGGTCATCGGGGCGTAGCTCTAGGGGGAGCCCCTCAGCCCCTGAGGCCTGCTGGGCCTCCTCCTCCTCACCCTCCTCAGCCTCTTCTGGGCCCGGCTGCTGCGGTCCCTCGTAGTCCTCTTCCTCTGGCCTGTCACCCTCCCCGGCCCCTCGCCGCCTCAGGGCCTTGGCCCTGGTGGCTGGTGGGGACTTGCCTCCACTGATAGGACCTGGGAGGCCAGCACACGCCTTCTTCATTGGCTTCATCTTTTGTCCACCTGCAGAGTGGACGGGCAGACAGGGGTCATCGGGAGCAATTCAGGAATCCCCCAGACCCAGCGTCCCCCAAGAGTTCCCACTTGCTGAGGTTCCCGCCTCAACTCCACGATCCCCGAGGCCTCCTTCCTGGCTGTCCCCAACTCATTATGGGCCCCTGGCCAGCAACCAGACACAGAGTGGCACCCATGTTCCATGGGCTATTCCCTCTGGCTCCTCAGGGACACTCCCATACACCTGCTCCCTCTGCAGAAGACACAGCAGGCACTTGCACACACTCTGCCTGCCCTCCGGCCACATAAGAAGCACTAATGGTTCACACCTATGGAGCCTCACTCTGTGCCACCCCCGGGCTAAACTTGCCTTTATGAACCCATTTCATCCTCAAACAGCCCTGAGACAAGGGCTACCAACAGCCCATTTCACCCTGAGGAAGCTGAGGCACAGAGAGATCAAGCAACTTGTCCAAATTAATCTAGCTATGAAACAGAGAGCTAGGGTCTGCACCCAGGCATTCTGGCTCCAGAGTCTGTCCTCCTAACCATCTCTGTGTGCTGCCTGTCACATGACTCAGAGGGCACACTTCCTTACACTGTCACCATCCACAGAGCACACGCACTCACACATGCACACGCACAGTCACAGAGAGGGAGGTGACTGGGCTGTGATGTGAGCTTCTCTCCATCTCCCCCCGCCCCACCTCACTGAGTGGCACGGCCTGGCTTTGTGGGAAGGAGTGGGCAGTTGAGAGACCTGAGAAGCAGCTGCCCACTCTGCTCTGCACCCTGGGCCTGCCGGGTAGAGCCATCTTCCCAGATCCTGGCAGGGAGCAGGCAGGGGCATGTCTGAGGCAAGAGCTCATACCCAGCGCTGCCACGGGGCTGCGCATGAGCACACACACGCACACAAACACACACACACACAGGCAGACACACACACAGGCGCACACACAGGCACACACATACACGTCATCACACAGTGGGACATGGATCTGCACCCCAGGGTTTCCCTGTCCCACTGGATGGGAGACTGCCCTGCCCCCCTAGCACCCAGGGTGACATCCACAAGCCCAGCTCCCCTCTCTGGCCTGTACGAATCCCCACCCTGGTTGGGCTGGCTGGGATAGCCCTGGCAAGGTGGCTGAGCCGGCCAGGCCCCCCTAAGCTCCAAATGTGCCCCCTGACTCCAGGTGGGTGTAAGTGGGAGAAGGTCAAAGAAAGCAGGACAAGCGCAGCTGGCCAACCTCACCCACTTCCTGAACAGTCATTACTGCCCGCCCCCTTTCAAGCTACCCTGAGAAAAGAAAAGGGAAAAAACTTTACTCTGAAGTGACTAAAAGAGCCTGAGGAGCTGAAAGGGGGCCTCAGCGGTGGGGTGAGGGTGGGGATGTTGAAGGAGCCCAGGACCATAAACCAAACCTAATCAGAGGCACCCCTGATTCACGTCTTCAGGGACCCCTGACCTCCTGCTCTCCTGCTTGAGGCCTGCTGCCCCTGTGGACCCTGTAGTCCCGGGCTGCCCCTTCCCTAAGCCAATCCTGTGGTCCTCATAGGCAGAGCCTGGAGGGGCCGGGGTTTCTCAAGCGGAGGAAGGCACCCCAGTGCCCCAGAGTTGGACAGCCACCACCACCTTCTCCCCACTGACCCGCTAGGCCACCAACCTGGGAACAGAAACCCAGCCCCAGTCCTGCCCCAAAACAAACCTCGCATATTCCACCAGGGCCTACATCAGCACTGCCTGGCACCCCTGGACTACTGCCTGGCCCAGCCTCCACCCCAGAGCCAAGCCTCTTTCTTTCCCTGGGGGCCTACTCTCTTCCTGTCCACCCTTCTCTGGAGAACTCCCACTCAGTGCCCGGTGGACCCTCACCCCGTCAGAATCTGAGCAGTAACTCCTGAAGCCCAGTCCAGCCCAGGCCCTGGCCCCTCAGGGTCTCATGCCCTCTGCTCCCATCAGCCCTGCGGGCACCACCTTCTCTGCCACTCTCTCTCCCATCCTGTCACCACTCTACCTCTACCTCTCTTCTCACAGGCCCTAAGCCCCCTCCTTAGTCACCCACCCTTGCCATTCTCATCTACATTTGCCACCTCTTCCTCCCAGTCACCTCCTATCAGCCATCTCTGGACCTGCCACCTTCTCTCCCCATCACCTCTCCTTGTCATCCCCTCCAACTCTGTCCCCTCCCTCTCCCTGTCACCCTGATCTAGTACTGTCACCCCTCCATTCCTGTTACCCATTCTCTGCACACTACCCTCTCCTAATCACCCCTCTTCTGTCCCGCCTCCTACCTACCACTTCTTCCACTCTGTCTACCCTTCCCACCATCCCACCCACCCTTTTTCCCCTGTACCCCCTCCCCGTCCCTGCCACCTGTCCCCTCTCAGCCCCCAGCACCCCAAATCTCCCCTGCCCGTGTCAGCCCTGGACCCGCCCCTCACCTCCGGCTCGGCGGGTTTCGGGGCGGGGGGCCGTGGCCCCGGCTCGGTCCGGTCCGGTCCCTCCCCGCCCCCCCTCCGGCTCTCCCTCTCGATTCTCCCTTTTTTTTTACTCCAACACACAAAATGGTGAATGGACCTGCAACAGCTGGAGCAGCCAGCCAATCAGCGGCCACAACCCCGCTGACCGGCGCAGTCCTATACCAATAGACATTCGCTGCCTGGTCAGCTCCGCCTCTCGACGACGAGCGACGCTCCTCACGACCAATCGCGCCCACACGGCAGCGCTAGGGGGCGGAGCCAAAGTCTAAGACAGGCCTCCCTCTGGGACCGACACCAACCAGAGCCTACGACTGCCTGATATGCCTAGGACCCTGCCCCACAACAAGTAATTGACATCAGTATTGACCAATTAAAAGCCGTCTTAGTGCCGAATGACGAATACAGTACCCAGTCGCTTTGCACTCTAAGCCGGAACCCGGCTCGGTGAGGGACAGTAACCAATGAAATGCATGAAGGTGGGGCTAAGGGACGGGCTCTCCAATGAGCAGGCTTAGAAGGCGTGGCCTGAGAGTTTGTTGACCGGCTAGTCGCAATTCCTGCTGGGGATGGTAGTCTTCTTAAGTCTCTGGCCCATAGTCGACAGTACAAGACAGACTACAACTCCCATGTGACAGGGTGCCTGAAGCACCAAAGAACCCCGGGGAAGAGAAAAAGTCGGAAAGGGCAGTTTCTCATGAGTCTCACTGGACACCCGGAGCACCTTAAACCCAGGGCCCCGACTCACCCGGATTCCGGGCTCTAGTATCGCCGGTGGCTCCTCTCAGCAGCGGCGGTAGCGGCACGAGGGGGAGGTGCGAAGAACAGCCAACCGCCACCCTCAAGCCCCGCGGCCAATCAGCAGTGTCCAGGGCGGTGCAATGACCTCACTGGGTTCTACTCTCTCGCCCCTCCCCCACGTGGTTTTTGCTGCTGGTAGTCCGGAGTAGGAAAGTTTGGGGTGGGGGGAGGGGAAGAGAAAGAGTGATGTCACCTTTCCCTCGCTTGATTGGCTGTCGGGTGGTCAGGACTACGACCAATCAGCCACCTCAGAAAGTCTGGCGCGGCCCCGCGGAAAGCCCTGTTGCCACCGGGAGGGGAGAGAATGTGCGTGTGTGGGGTGGCGCGCGCTGCAGTGTAGTCAACCGACAGAACCTGGGGTTTGGGGGCCCTGAGGACAAGTTCCCTTTCCAAGACTTTTGACATTTAATGGCGGTGCAATTTTCTGACAGCACTCCCAGGCATGGGCCGGGGGGGAGGGGGGCACGAAATGGGAAATGCGGTATTTCCTGGCGCTTCACACCGCATTCTGTGGAGAGCTCCACTTTCTGGGGTTCACATCTTGCGAGAGCGAGATTTTTTAAGTGGGGGGCGGGGGGGAGCGGTCACACTGGGGAGGAGAGGGGTATGCCCTGTCAGTAGTAGATTCTTGCTGCCCAGATTCGGGGTTTACACCAGGTGTTAGCCTGTCTAGTGCATCCATACTCTGTCCATGTTGGACTTGCCCTGGATAAAGAGGGTAATGGGAGCGATAAACACTGGCCCCGGGGAACGCTTCTGCTGCCTGGGTTGGATTCCCAGTCTGAGCACGGGATTCACACCGGGGGTGGAGAAAATGCACCCAGCCTATTGCAGATCCCTAGTGTCTACCGTTGGCACTGCCTGCCACGAGAGAGGGTACTGTGCACACTGGGGAGGGTTGAGTCTGAGGGAAATGACACTCATCAGAGGGTTCCCACTGCCCACTCGTGCAGACCCTTGCAAAGAGTGGTTCCTGCTTTCACAGAAGGGCTTCACAGCAGCCACAGAAAGTTGCCCATGCGTGGTGGCTTGCACTTGTCTGTGTTGACTTTATCATGGGGATGAAAGAGATTATACCGTGCAGGGGAGACACATACTGGACGAGGGTTCACATTGCCTGTGGGGGCTTACGTTATGTCGGGGAGAGATTTCTGCTGTTTAGGATGGTGTTTCTTGTTACCCAGTCCATTTGCATCAGGTTTGAGAGAGATTGGCGGGAGGGGGGGGGGGGGCGGGGAGGGTCTGTACTCTCCATGGAGGAACTCACCCTGCCCTGAGGAGCACTCTGCTGGAATGAAAGGGGTTTCTTGCTGTCTGTTCTGGATTGTCTCTGGCTGTGGTGTGTCTATGATGTTCACAGAGGGCTGGCTCCCCATTGCTTTTTAATATATATATATATTTTATTGTTTTATTGATTTTAGAGAGCCAGAGGGATAGATAGAAACATCATTGATGAGATAGAATCATTGATACGCTGCCTCCTGCATAGCCCCTACTGGGGATCTAGCCTGCAGGGCATGTGCCCTGACCTGGAATCCAAACGTGACCTCCTGGTTCATAGGTCAAGGCTCAACCACCGAGCCACACTGGCAGAGCAAGGATAATTTTTTTTTTTTAACCCTATGGCATATGGTTGTTATGAAGAAGTAATGAAGTAACATGTGCAAAACATTTAGGGTAGTGTCTCCAGCAGAATAAATCCTTAAAAATGTTAGCCATTGTTGTGATTACTGTTATTCATGAGGAGCTTATTTCTACCTACAGAGCATATGCTGTCACAGTCTTACTCATAACCTTGTCCTAGTTGGTGCTATGGTAATCGTGGTGGGTTTTTTTGGAAGGATTCTAGAGTTCAGCATATCTGTGGGGCATTTATTAATCCATCAGGAAGCATTCTGGTCTAGCGCTTGATGTCCCAGCTATAAAGGTTTTTGCCTGTGTAACCTTGGACCTGTAACCTCTCTTAGTCTCACTCTGCTCATCAGAAAAATGGGCAACATTAGAGCACCTTCCTCATAAAGTTGAGGCAAGGATGACGTGAGATGTTGAATCCAGGGCCTTGCATACAGTAAGTGCTTAACAACTGGGGTGGTGATTTGTATGGGCCCTGGGGAATCCCTGCCATTCAGAAAGTCACCATTTCTTCGCCTCCATTCAGGGCCGCATTGTCCGCAACAGGTTACACCACCTTTCAGGGAGTCATCTGTCCTAATACATGAGTGTTGAAAGGGAACTGGGTAACTTTTTATGAGAGCATTAAGATTCTTTGTGGGGGATCATATAATATTATGAAGGTTACAAAGGCCCAGAGGGTTTCAGTGGAAGGGGGGGTTTCTCCCTGTCTATGGGAAAGGGCTACATTATCCATGACTTCATAAAACGGACATAGTGATATTAGGGTTTATTGCGCCCATGGGTGAGTCCTCATGCTCACAGAGTGGTCCACCCAAACAGGGGGCACAACATCCATGGGTTATGCTGGATGAGGCCGCATTGACTATGGGGCTCCCCTGTTCACATGAAGAGTCACACGGCTGATGGAAGTGACCCTGTTTATATGGCTTGGGGGGGCCATACCCAGGTTACTGGAGTTGACCTTGTTAACAGAGGAATTCTCACAGTGTTAAAGAAGTTATGCTGTCTGTGTGGTAGAGCACACTAATAAGGGGATACGCCTTGAGGGGGTACACATTGTTTATTGCTGTCTCCCCACCTATCTGGGGCTCATGCTGTTTATGAGGGCCACACTACCTACACTGAGTGGCCAGATTATTATGATCTCTGAATGCATAATAATCTGGCCACTCAGTGAATATCCTATATAATAAAAGGCTAATATGCAAATTGTCCCCTCGACCAGGAGTTCGACCAGCAGGCAGGCCGGCCAACTGCCCATGTCCCCTCCCCCTGGCCAGCCTGGCTGGACCCCACCCATGCACGAATTCATGCACCGGGCCAGATTATTATGCGTTCAGAGATCATAATAATCTGGCCACTCAGTGTATCTGCAGTTCACAACATTTATGTGGTTGGCCTGTTACATGGGGTTCACACAGTTTATGAAGTGTGCACTGTTTGCATGGGGCTCATATCATTTATGCCTGCATGAGCTTTCTGTCGGTCACACATGAGCGCTGTCTATATGGGATTTATACTGTACAGTATAAATCCCATATAGACATGAGTCACACTGTATATGGAGGTTTATATCAGTTATGGACACACTACTGTCTGTATGGGTTTTTATTGTGTGGTGATACCAGCCGTGTGTCTACTCAGCTCACACCGGCAAATAAGTCTCACCAGCCTATTCTATGCCAGACCAGGATCTAGGCACCAGCGATAAAGCAGCTAAGAAAACAGTCCAGCCCTGACCGGTTTGGCTCAGTGGATAGAGCGTCGGCCTGTGGACTGAAGGGTCCCGGGTTCGATTCCGGTCAAGGGTATATACCTTGGTTGCGGGCACATCCCCAGTGGGGGGCGTGCAGGAGGCAGCTGATTAATGTTTCTTTCTCATGATGTTTCTAACTCTCTATCCCTCTCCCTTCCTCTCTGCAAAAATTCAATAAAATGTATTTTAAAAAAAGAAAACAGTCCAAACCCCTGCTTTGTAGAGCTGCCATTCAGTAGGACAAGCAAACCCTTTAAGGATTTTTCCTGTTTATGTGATTCATACCAGGTTTCAGATGTTTCAGGGGGTTGTGCTGGCATCAACTGGCCATGAGAGTGTCTCTATGTGTCTGGGGCTACATTTATTGGTATTACATTGGGTATAGGGAGTTCACTGTTCAAAGATGAGTTTATTCTCTCATAGATTGTCAAGCACTGTGCCAGGCTTGGAGGATACTGCAGGCAACAAAACCCCTGCCCTCTTAGAGCTGACAATAAAGAGGAGGGATTCAGACAATAAGCAAATACGTTGTGGAAATATGTCAGAAGATAAGGGCTATGAGGAAACATAGTATATAAAAGGGATTTGGGATCCAGGAAAGTCAGGTAAGATCTTCTTGGGAAGGTGCTTTCTGAGTAAAAACCTGAAGGGGATGAAGGGCAGAACTATGCAGACTTCTTGCGGGGGGAAAGTTTTACGGGCAGATGAAACAACATTGGCAAAAATCCCTGAAGCAGAAATATGTCTGGCATATTCAAGAAATAGCCAGAGGCCTAGCTGGTTTGGCTCAGTGGATAGGACGTTGGCCTGCAGACTGAAGGGTCCCGGGTTCGATTCCGGTCAAGGGCACATGTCTGGGTTGTGGGCTCGGTCCCCAGTAGGGGGCGTGCAGGAGGCAGCCAATCAATGATTCTCTCTCATCATTGATGTTTCTGTCTCTCTATCCCTCTCCCTTCCTCTCTGAAATCAATACAAATATATTTTTTTAAAAATAGCCAAGAGGATGGAGATGAAGGGAAAGGTGAGGTGAGGAGTTGGCTTTTACTCCCAGTGGGCAAAAGGCAGCAAAGAGATATCATCTGATTTAATAGAATGTCTCTGGCTGTGGGTAGAGCACAGACTGTCGGGGCTGGTGGCAGGAGGGAGACAAACGAGAAGACCCCAGAGCAGGGGTGTGGTGGTGACAGTGGAGAGTAGCTAATTCTGAAATAGCTTAAGTCAGAGCTGATGGGACACCCCTTCGGATGAGGGAAAGGGGTCATGGGTGACTCGAAGGTATTCAACCTGAGCAACCAGCAAAATGGAGTTGCAATTCCCTAAGATGGTAAAGACGGGGGTAGGTGGGGACAGTTGGGGGAAGTTCAGGAAGACCATCTTGACGTGGCGAACTTGAGAAATCCAAATGGAGATGCCGGCGAAGCACTTTGATGTGTGAGATTGGAATTCGGGAGAGTCCTGAGCGGAGAGAGAAATTTGGGTGCAATCAGCATAGAGATGGAACATGAGGAGAGAAGAGGACTGGAACTGAGCCCTGGGGCCCTTCAGCATTTCAAGTCAGGGAGACGAGGAAGGGTGATGCCATCATGGGGTTACATTTCCTGTTTGGGATGGTCATACGCTGTTTACGTGGCTACACACTCTATAGGGTGAGTCGTACTATGTCTAAGGGAACTACAATGTTCATAGAGTAGTAATACTTCATTATTGATCACGGGGAGAGGGGGGGTGTTGTGACTATGATTTTTATTGTTCCCTCAGTTTCCAGGAGTGAAGTCTTAAAGGGTTGCGACTTCTGGGGGGACAGGTTCTGTCCATGCCTTAGCTTGACAACAATAGGATGAAGGTGATCTGTGTCAGGACAGTGAACGGGAACAAGGATTGCTAGCTCCATGGGAGGATGGGGGTGTCCTCACTGATCAGACAGAACTGTTTTCTTCATGGAGTGTTACACTTTTCATCTCAGCCTAGCTCTGGGTCTCACAGGCTGGGCTTTTCACCGGTCCAGGAGGCCTTCCATGGTAAACTGGAGATGGGTCCCCTTGTTCATTGGAGTTGACATAGCCCTGGGGTTGGATGGTCTGTCTTCAAGGAATGAGTGGTGATGGATAATTTTAATCACTAGTTCACAATACCTGGGTGTTTCACATAGTAATGGTGGGGTTCACCTTCCCTGGAGGGGATTCTTGGTGTTGAAGAGGCAACTGAACTATCCAAGAGGGTTCACATTTCTATGGTGAAAGCACATGGACCCCTAAGTGGTTGTGGTATCTGTGACCAGGTTTTCACAAACCACCAGAGGTCACACCGTCCAGGGGACATTTCCACCAGGGACTCTCATTCTCTGTGGGTGGTACGGACACTCTCATGAAGTATGCCCACCATCCATAATTGTGTTTCATAGAAGCAGCGGGATTGAGTTTACCCAACTGTCAGGGTGGGATTATGCCATTAACAGGCGATTTCACACTGTCAATGCTGTGTGTTTATTGTCTACAGTTGGAGTCTGTAGGGAGAGGGGTGCTTACATTATCCACGGGGTACATAGCTCACTCTGCTAGTAACTGTTAACAGTATTTATGGCATGCTTATTTCACACCCCAGATTTCTCACAACAACCTGGTTATGTAGGCTCTGTTAATATCCCCATTTTACAGATGAGGAAACTATGGCTCACAGAGGTGCACTGGCTCTCTGTCACTGACAGGAAGTAGAAGAGTTAGGGTTGCAACCCAGGTCTCTGACTTGATGGTGGGTCACTTAGGGGTCACTAAGGCTATTGTCTTTGAAACTCTGCATTATCTTTATCCAAGGGTGGAGGGCAGTAAAGGTGGTAGTAAGGCCTAGGGCTTAGGAGTGATGGTTTCCAATGGACTAGATCTGGATTTGAATTCTGGCTCCAACACTTCATGACTGAAGGACTTTGGCAGACTTCCCCAGCTGGGCCTCACTTTCTTAATCTGTAAATGGGTATAACAATAGTAATTCTCCTTTTTGGGCTTTTGTAAGGATTAAATGAATGAGATGATGCCCTGGACAGTGCTTGGCCTAGCGCCTGGCACCTTATGAGCGCTAGGAATTTGGGAGCAGTTACAACGATGATGATGATGATGATGATGATGATGATGATGATGATTGCAGGACCACACTGCTCCCAGAAGGTTACAATATCCGTAGGGGAGCTGCAGTGTCAGTAGTCAAGGTTACATAATTAATTCACCAGGGGGTTGATGCTTCCCGGGAGTCCTTGATCTCCCCAGGGAAGAGGCCTGAGGCTTCTACTGAGGCACTGGTGAGGGACTTCCTGCTGTAAGGCAGCTAGGAACTCAGCAACGGAGCCTGGACTTGAAGCCCTCAGAACCCAGAGCTGACCCTGCAGGCCTTCGCTCCCAGTAGCCCAGCTCTCCCTGCCCCTCTTCTGGGCTTCGGCCTCTTTGCGCACCCCTCCCCCATAATCCCATCCTCGGGTACCTCGGAGTCTTTTTTGAGACTCTGCTTCCAGGCTCCGCCTGTGAGTATTGCTTCTACTTGCCCTTTCCCCGTTGGTGGCTCCGCCAGCCATCCGATCAGCGCTGATTTCCTGTTTCCCCAAGCCGAAGGCTCCTTCCATCCCTCCCAGCTTCGGAGCACAGACTCAACACTGCCCTACGCGCTGGCCTTCATCCTTAAGCCCTGCCTTCCTCTCTCTTAGCGACCCCCCAGTGGCCCTTTGCGAGCACATTTGTTCGGACTTTGGTCGCCCCCTCGTATCCTGGCCCCACCACCGGAACCCTCTGTCCTGGTGGTGGAGGTGGAGGGACCTCCGGTGTTGGCCGGTCCCCTGGACAGCTGCAGCTTGGGGATGGTGGGGGGAGCTCCCCAATGCATTCTCTTTGGTCACTTCCTCCCCAGCTGGGATTGGGGCTCTCTGGAAGGCCAAGACCCCATCCCCGGAGGAGCGAAGGGCACAGCCGCCTCCTCATTTCCGATGCTGGGAAATGCTTTCCACCCATTCCACCCCACCCCTGGACAGCTGCCCCCATTCAGACTCAGGGTTGGGAGGGTAGGGGGTAAAGCTAGGCTGGGAAATGTGATCTTGATCATCTTCCAAGGTTCTGAACCGCCCCCCCTCGCCCAGCAGAGAAGATTCTGCCTCCTCCCAAAAGGTCCACGCCTCCTCCCGACAAAAGTTGCTGCCCCTCCCTGAGAAGGTACCCCCCTGCCCTCTTACAGGCTTCCCAAAAGACAATCTGGATCCCGCAGTGGGCAGGAGAGGAGGGGAGGCAGGTCCCGAGTGCCGAGGACTTAAGTTATCTGCAGACTGGGAGTCTCCGAGAAGGGTCGTGAACCCTGAGACCCCATTCCACCACCAACCCCCACCTTCCTTCCTCCCCCGTTGCGCGGCCCCTTTAAGCTCAGAGCCGGCGAGTCCTCAGTGGCTGTACGCCGGCGAGAGTGTGTGTGAGTGCGCCGGGAGGGGGCGGGCGCAGTGTCTCCATGGCGACGCGGCGGTGACGTCGCCGGCCCGGGGGCGTGGGCGTCCCGGCCCCGGAGTGCGATATTAACCCGGGAGGCGGCGGCGGGGAGGGGAGAGGCTCTGAGAGGCGAGGCCGGGTGAAACGGCGAGGGCGGCCCGACCGGCGCGGGACGGGACGGGGCAGCGCGGGCCCCGGGAGCTGCGGCCCGGAGTCGGGGTGCCTTGCCCCGGGCCCCCCAGCATGAAGACCCCGGCAGACACAGGTGGGGGCGGGGGCAGCACGTGTGGGGGAGACTTGTTGCCCCGGGAAACCAGGCGGAGAAACTTTGGGGGGGCAGAGGGGTTGCGGAGGAGCCCGAGTGATCCTCAGTTCCGGGGGACCCCCAAGCACGCGAGACCTGTTGCATCTCACGGCGCGAGCGGGGGGTGGGGTGCTGCAGGGGACCCCCCAATTTCTGGTTCCGGGCGGAGTGGTTTGGGTGCTGCGAGTCTTGGTCCTCTCCCTGACTGGACACCGAAAGCTGGGTTCTCCCCCACTCCCGGGATAAAGGGGGTGGCGGGGTCCCACCCCGCCGTTATGTCACGTTGCACTCTGGGGGCCGGGACGTGTGCGGGGCGTTGGGGGGCTGTCCACGGGGCCCGCTATCCCCGGCCCCGTGCTGCGCGGTCCGGCCGGTGACCTTCACTGCGGTGCGTGCCCTGCATCGGCTTAGAGGGGGACAAGAGATGGCTTTTAGGAGGAGGGCGTGAGTGAGGATCTGGGACTCGGGGTCCGGGCTCCTCTGCCCTTCCCCCGCCCGTCTCCGCCGGCTCCTCACTCCCCCGCCCGCGCGGAGTCGCAAAGTTCCAAAGCGCTGCCCGAACGTTCGAAAAAGGAACTTTTTGTTTCCGACCTTAGAACGCGCGGCTTTAAGGTGGCTCAGGGGAGACCTGGGCACCTCCTTCCCGCCCCGCCGGGGCCGGAGGTTGAGCAGGGTAGGGGAGGTGGGGTGGACGCGGAGGCTACCCCCTCGCCCCCCCTTCCGCACCCAGCTCTTCTCTTTCAACCGGCCGTCTTTTCCCTCCGCCCCCCTCTTCTCCGCCAACTTGCTCCTCCTTAAGGGGCCAAGGTTCCCCTCCCCCGCTCGGGTCGGCGGGCGGGGGGCAACGGGATTAGCCCCCCTCCCGCTCGGACTTTCCCCCCTCTCCAGCCCTCCCTCGCCGCCCCCGGGCTCCGGCGGCTGGACTTTGCGCCGGGGCGCGCTGGGGGGAGGGGTCCCAGCCGCCCCCTGCCCGTCCACCCCGTCGGAATCCGGCCCCGGGCGGGGACGGGGGAGGGGGAAGGGGGCCGGGCGCCGCTGTTCAAACTTGTTTCCTTCCCCCGGCGGCGGCTGCGGCTCGGCTCCTGTGTGCGGGTGTGTGCCCCGACCGGCCCACCCACCCCGCCCCCCCTCCGCTCGGTGGGTGGGGGCGGCTCTTAAAGGGCTGGGAGCTGGGCTCCGGAGCTTTGGGAAGGCGCTTAGGGATTGGGACTGAGGAGGGGGGCAGGGGCCGGGGTGCGGAGCGCTGTAGGGTCAGTCACGTGCGACCCACATACTCTCTGGCTCCCGCGGGCTCCCGGGCCGCTGGGCTTCAGGGGCAGCAGGAGACTCCCCTTCCCCGGAGGAGTAGGTCCAGGCGCCCAGACAACCCCGCCTCGCCTTCCCTCCCTGCTACGGGCCTTGCCCTGGTGGGACCGGCCGGGCCGCTCCCCCTACCCTATCTTGGGGCCGAGCCGCGTGTGGGTTCCCCGACTGGGGGGAGGGATGGGAGCCTGGGATGGCCTCCCGGTGGTCCGTCGGTTCGTCGGTCTCTCTCTCGGCCTTTCAGGCGGCGGCGGTGTGCCCCTCCATCCGATCCTCCATCCCGGCCCCTCTCCTCTGCGCGGCTGTTTCCCACTTCCTGTTTTCTTCCCGGCTCTGGCGCCACCGAGGGCTGCCTGGAGTGGGGGAGGTGGTGGGGCCCCCCAGGAGGCCAGCGTGCTCTTCCTTTACCACCACCCCTCCCTTCCGATTCCCCCCTAGTCTCTTAAAAAAAAGTTTGGACGGTCATGTGAACTTGGGGGGTGTCCAGGAGTTCGGCTCCCCCAGTCTGTCAGGGAGGATCTACCCCGCCTCTGTGGGACCCAGGTGTGCCGTCTGGAACCCCGCCGCTGGACTAACCCTTCCTGTCTGCTGCCATTTCTCCACCCTGTCTCACGATGTCCTGCACCCCTCAGGGTCAGCTGCTCTCTCCCTGCCCCCAATGTCCCTCCTGTGCTCCAGAGGTCTTACACTCCCAAGCTTTCATGGGGCAGGCCTGGTGGTTCCCTGATTTAAGCACGTGGACTCAGACACAGCACACACTCACACATGCTCCCCTTGCCCGTGCCTGGCTCCTGGCTCCAAGGCTCCAAGGCCTGGGGAACAGAGCCCCATTGAAACACCCTGACGTCACCCTCCCTTCTTCCTTCTCCCCCCAAAGCTGGGAACAGGCCCTCGTGTATGCCATGTCCGATGAGGAAAGCCAGTGTAGGGGTGGGCCTGGTAGTAGGGTGCGTCCCTGCCAGAGTGGGAGCCAGGGTCCTGGCCCCCAAGGGGGGTTGTCCAGGCAGGGGGCTTCACAACGGGGCCTGGGACAGCCCCTGGGATGCAGCCTTTGAGGCCTTTCCAGAGCCCCCCACCTCCTTTCCGAGTTCCTTTGTGTTGCATGTAGTCTCTCTCCTTCTCTTCTGCAAAGTTTATTTTTAGCCTCCTGCTCCCCCGCTCCCAGGACTGTCGCTGCACATACGTTGCCTGGTTACCGGGACAAGGAGGCTGGGGTGGGTGGGTTGGGAAGGGTGGCTTTAATTTGGGGGGTAGGGTGGAAGTCAGCACACCCCTCCAAACCTAGACTGTCTCAGGGGCTTTACCCCCACCCTCTCTTCCTGGCTCTGAGTGCCAGATTGGAGTTTAGGTGGGAGCTACATGGAGCTTGGTGTCCTGGTGGGGCCGGGAGCTTTTTGGAGGGGATGGGAGAGTTTATGGAGCTCTGGTTTGCTCACTTGGGTTCCCAAGGGTTTCTGGGGCCTGGGTTCTCAGGCAGGATGGGGATTCCTGAGAGAAGGATAGGGCTGTGGATGCTGGGGTCCCTGGAAGGCGTTGTCAGGGGCTGTCACTCCTGAATTAAGCAGTGGCTGCTAATGTCTGCTGTAGGTCACATCCCCGGTTTGAGGCTGGGATTTCTGAATGGGGCAGGGACTCAGTGGAGAGTGCTGGCCAGGGGTGGGAGCTCGGCCCCTGTTGGGGAGGGAGTCTGCTCTGGATTTAGAGGGGGCGGTCCCTGTGGGAGCAGGAACTGCCGGTCCCCTGTGTCCCCAAGAGGAAGAATCCCCTTTTGGATTCCAGACTGGGGTGGAGTCTCAGCATTGCCCCAGGCTTGGTTGGTACCTGCTTGAACTTGGGGCTTGAACCAGGGCCAGCCTGGAGAGAGGCTGACCCACACAGCCTGCCTGGGATTTGGGACCCCGCCCATTTTTAGCTGTCTATCCTTGCCTTCTCCCTCTAGTGGCATGAGGGCCCCTGCCCTGCCTCCTCCTCTCCTTCCCTCCTCCCACCCCTCCATTACCGGCTGCCTAGTGCTGAATTATTGATGGTCCCTGATTACCCGGGGGTTTGGGAAATGACAACAACCGCAGCCCCCCCACCTCCTCCCCCCCAGGCTGCCCACCCCCTCTAGGGACCGGCCAGCCCACCACCAACCTCTATCCAAGGTTAATGCTGGGGGCGGGTAGGCAGGTGGGCAGGGAAATAGCTGAGGATGAGAAGGCAGAAGGGGAGATAGTCTCCAGCCTCTTCAATCCTGAGGCCTGGGCTGGGGCCCTCCAGCCAGGTTGGGCCCATGTGCCTGGGTCTGGGGAGGGCAGTGCAGCACAGAGGGTCCGGGCTTGGGGGGCCTCTCTCAGACAGTCTGGGTTTCACTCTCCAGGGAAGACAGAAGCCTCTGTGTGTGCAAGCGCTGACCTCATCGTCAACCAGCCACCCCACCCCTCCTGGTCCTTTTAAGAAAAAAAAAAAAAAAAAAGCCTCTCGGGTCTTGGGGTGGGAGTAAGGGCTCTGGAAGGTCTTGGGAGGGGGACAGTGTATGTTCCTAGGAAGGGGACCCGCGGAGCTTGCAGGGGTGGGGGTCAGTATGACTGGCTCTGAATGGGAATGGGGGTCCTGGGGGGCCTTGCCCCAACCATCTGGCCACATGTACCCCTTCCTGCCCTTCCCCCACTGGCAGCCCTGCCCGCCGGCCTGGCTTGGTGCCTGGCCCCCTGGCACTGGCCCCGGGACCCGCCGCCACCCGCCGCCGCCGGTTTCCTGTTTCTCCCGGTGTTGCTGGAGCAGGCTCCAGCTCCCCCCCTCCCCATCTAGCCCCCTCACACACAGACAGACACACACTGTCTCTCTTGCCTACCCAGGTCTTGTCTTGGCTTAGGGGAGATGGATTTCCCCATGTTGAGGGTGGGGTAGGAGGTAGCCCCTGGGCGGGGGGTGGGTGGGTGGGGGCGGGCAGAGGCCTGGACTTGGCACCCTAACCTGGAGCCACTTCCCTGCCTGCTGTCCCCAGGGTTTGCCTTCCCGGATTGGGCCTACAAGCCGGAGTCGTCCCCTGGCTCGAGGCAGATCCAGCTGTGGCACTTCATCCTGGAGCTGCTGCGGAAGGAGGAGTACCAGGGTGTCATCGCCTGGCAGGGGGACTACGGGGAATTCGTCATCAAGGACCCCGACGAGGTGGCCCGGCTCTGGGGTGTCCGCAAGTGCAAGCCCCAGATGAATTATGACAAGCTGAGCCGGGCCCTGCGGTGAGGAGGGCACAGCCCCGGGGCAGATAGGACAGTTCCCCACCCATTGGGGAGCCCCTGACCTCTGGGAATAAACTTGGGGTTTGACTCCTGGCTCTTACAAGTCATAGCCATTGACCCTAGGCAAGTCCTAACCCTTCTCTGAACCCATTTGCCAAACAGAGGTGTCCTGAGGGGAGAATAGTCATGGGTGTGGCCTGAGCGGAGAGCTGGTCCGTACCCTGGGGTACTTGATTCCTCTGTTGTGGCCTAGGTGTCTCAGTCTCCCTCCGTGAGCAGCACCTAAGGCATGTCATGGTGTGGGGGTCCAGATTTGGGTCCCCTGTGACTAACCCGATGGTGTCTCTGCATCCACAGCTATTATTATAACAAACGCATCCTGCACAAAACTAAGGGGAAACGGTTCACCTACAAATTCAACTTCAACAAACTGGTGCTCGTTAATTACCCTTTCATTGATGTGGGGCTGGCTGGTGAGTACCAGGGCTGGCAGGAATGGCGCCTGAGGGAAGAGAGGGTCTGTCTGTATGTCCGGGCTCGGCCGGTGGCCTTGACACCATGTCTTCTTTCCTGCCAGGGGGTGCGGTGCCCCAGAGTGCCCCTCCGGTGCCATCGGGCGGCAGCCACTTCCGATTCCCTCCTTCGACACCCTCGGAGGTGCTGTCCCCCACTGAGGACCCCCGCTCACCACCAGCCTGCTCTTCGTCCTCCTCCTCCCTCTTCTCGGCTGTGGTGGCCCGACGCCTGGGCCGAGGCTCAGTCAGTGACTGTAGCGATGGCACTTCAGAGCTGGAGGAGCCGCTGGGAGAGGACCCCCGGGCCCGACCACCAGGCCCTCCGGAGTTGGGTGCCTTCCGCGGGCCCCCGCTGGCCCGCCTGCCCCATGACCCTGGCGTCTTCCGTGTTTACCCCCGGCCCCGGGGTGGCCCTGAGCCCCTGAGCCCCTTCCCCGTGTCCCCTCTGGCTGGGCCTGGCTCCCTGTTACCGCCTCAGCTCTCACCAGCTCTGCCCATGACGCCCACCCACCTGGCCTACACGCCCTCGCCCACGCTGAGCCCTATGTATCCCAGCGGCGGCGGCGGGGGCCCCAGTGGCTCAGGGGGAGGCTCCCACTTCTCCTTCAGCCCCGAGGACATGAAACGGTACCTGCAGGCCCACACCCAAAGCGTCTACAACTACCACCTCAGCCCCCGCGCCTTCCTGCACTACCCTGGGCTGGTGGTGCCCCAGCCCCAGCGCCCTGACAAGTGCCCGCTGCCACCCATGGCACCTGAGACCCCGCCGGTCCCCTCATCGGCCTCGTCCTCCTCCCCCTTCAAGTTTAAGCTCCAACCTCCCCCACTGGGACGCCGGCAGCGGGCAGCTGGCGAGAAGGCTCCAGTGGGCGCTGACAAGAGCGGTGGCATTGGCAGTGGTGGCAGCACAGGTGGGCTGGCTGAGGGGGTGGGGGCACTGGCCCCACCGCCGCCGCCACCACCACAGATCAAGGTGGAACCCATCTCAGAAGGCGAGTCGGAGGAGGTGGAGGTGACTGACATAAGCGACGAGGATGAGGAAGATGGAGAGGTGTTCAAGACACCTCGTGTCCCCCCTGTGCCCCCCAAGCCTGAGCCGGGCGAGGCACCTGGGGCCACGCAGTGCATGCCCCTAAAGCTGCGCTTTAAACGTCGCTGGAGTGAAGACTGTCGCCTGGAGGGGGGTGGGGGCTCCAGTGGGGGCCTCGAGGATGAGGGTGAGGACAAGAAGGTGCGAGGGGAGGCTGGGGGTCCCCTCACCCCGAGGCGGGTGAGCTCTGACCTCCAGCACGCCACAGCCCAGCTCTCTCTGGAGCATCGAGATTCCTGAGGGCTATGGGCAGGGGAATGTCCCCCCACCCCCAATGCTTCTTTTGCTGCCTTAACTCCCCTGTGTCCTGGAGGTGAGGGCAGCTCTAATTTCTTCCCTGCCTCCTCCCTTTCCTCTCTCCATGTTTTGTATAAAAGTTAAAAAAAATTTTTTTTAATTGTGAGGGTGGGTGGGTGTCCAGGGCTGGGGGCTATCCAGTCTCTGGATTTCTAAGCTCTGGGCAAAGTGGTGGTGAGGGGTGGGGTGGGGGGAGGGCGTTAAGGGGGCCACCTCCATTCTGGGGAATTTATATTTGAACTGAGGCTCTGGCCTCGATGCCCAGGAACTTTTTTATTACAATCGCTTAGGAAGTAAAGCCTTGTCTCCCTCCCCGTTCTGTGCCTCCTATACCTCTCTCTGTCCACCTCCAGCCATCCTTAGCCCCAGTTCAGCCTTCCCTGCCCCTCCAGGGGCCATGAGTGCCTGGTTTCTGACCCCACAGGTTACAGCGGGAGAGTTGGACATTTTATGATGAACCAAAAATTGTGTGTGAGGGGGTAGGGGGGAGAGGAGGGTGAGGGGTGCCACCCATAGGCCACCAATTTCTACAAGTGCCTCTTCTACTCCCCACCCCAGCACTGGTCCAACCCCTTCACCCCCAGCTGCTCCTAGGACCAGCCCATAGGCAGGTGGGTGGGGGGTGGGAAAGGTGAACCCTGAAACCAAACTGGAAGCCCCCTCTGCCTCCCAGCTGGGGCCCCTTGGGGCGAGGGTCTGTGGTCAAGCCTTATTCTGTATTGGGGGTGGAGGGTGGGAGGGGAGGGAAGCCGAGGGCTGTCGGAGAATGTATTCAAGACAATAAAACTTTGGGCCTTTGGATGGAGTGATCTGTCTCACTGCAGGGCCATAGCCTGTGCTAGGTTCTGAAGGACGGGGGCCTTGACTGGCTCCCCAGTGGATCAGTGGCCAGAGTAGTGTGCCTGATCTCATCTGAATGGATCAAATCCAGGGCCTGGGAAATGATCTCCTGACCTGGAGGGGCACATAACCCCCAGGGCCTGATGATTAAGGTCTCGGGCCTACTCTGTCATCTGATTGCTCCCCTATTCCACGGGGACCACTTGTCCTTGAAGCATTTAGACACCTCACCTATTGCTTGAATTGCCTTTCCTCTCTGGGTTTGAATCGCTATCCATGTCCCTGGGCTCTGGTGAAGGCCTGGACCTCCCTTTGCACTGTACTCTAGTGTCCTCCCACCTATCACTTTCCTTAGGGCATTTCTGAGTTTGTCTGGGGTCCTTTGGGGACAGGCCTAAAGTCTCAAAATGTAGATCTTGCAAAGGATCTTGGTGATCTTCCCATGGAATCAGGGACACCCTCTGCCAATAAGGTGAGATGGGACTGACTTAAGCAGAGTTGCTACTGATTGACCTGTACCAAGTATCTGGTGCTTAGTTAGGAGCTGCAGTGCTTTATCTCCAACATCCAGCAAGGTAGGGGAAGTGATTTAATGACTTGCTTAAGGCCCTAAGCCCACAACCTAGCCAGTTTGGCTCAGTGGATACAGCGGTTCAATTCCCACCTTCCTCTCTGAAATCAATAAAAATATATTAAAAAAAAAATAAAGACTGTAAGCCCAGCCACGACTTTCAATGAGATCTGTCTCAGACGTGTTTTTTAACCTCCTGAGTTTTCTAAAATCAGGATGGTTGGATCCAGACCATGGTCTCAAGATCATAGGATCTGAGAGGGGAGCTCATCAAGCTAGAAACCTAGCTCGGAGAGCTCTCGTCAAGGATGGAAGAACCAGGAGGAAGCATCCAGGCTGCAAGTGCTCTTCGACAGCCCAACTCCTTACGTGCTGGTGAGGTGCCTGAGACCCAGAGTTTTCCCAAAGCCACGCGGCTGCTAAGAGACAGAATGAGAACAAACGGAGGGCGCAGGGCCTGTTGGAATGGCTTCACTGGAACCCCACCCTGTGCACCTCCTCCCTACTTTCTCTTCATCCTCTCTTCATGCCAGCCTGGAGTGGGTAGCCCCAGATGATGTCCGGAGGTTGGCAATGAAGAGAGGATCCAGGGATGGGGTATTGGCAGGAAACCGAGGCTCCAGTGGCAGCCTGTGGGCAACTGCTCCCTCTCCTGGGTGATGTAAGTCACTCCCATGGGTGGGGGGACACTGGGCTATTTCTGGAAGTTGGGATGAGGCATGTCTCCTGGCAACCTAGATGCAGCCCATTTGGCGGGGGTGGTGTGAGGGAGAAAGGGGGATGTCATCACTCGGGTGGTGGGAGGACCCTGCCTATAGTCTTAGCTCCTGATTCCAGTGCCTTCAAAGCATCTCTAACAATTCTAACATGGATTCATAAGCTCTCGGTTCCAGAACTGCTCTCCAGGTCAGACCAGACCCAGACAGACGCGTTGCCCCCAGTTTGGGCTGACCAAGATGTGACAGGTGGCACCTGGTCTTGAAAACTCCAGTGCACCCTCTAATCTTTGGTGACCCACCTATATCTACTTAGTTTCTGCAAGACCATACCCTTGCTCCCTTCCACATCCTCCAGGATCTCTGGTTCCAAGTAGAAAGCCCTTTATAGATTTCATGACACTTCATCAATTAATTCATCCCATCAGAGGTTCCCTTCATACCTGTAACCCCCACAAACCCTCGAAGATCCTTCTCGATGCTTCTCATCCACTCCTTATCCCTTCAGGTCCCCTAGTTAGCAGTAGTTTCTCAGTCTCCCACAGACAGTTTAAGAACACCCCAAGTTCCCTCTGACTTCTCCACTGATCCCCAATAAGATCCCTTCACTTGTCCTCGCACTCCCCCGGGTACCTCCAGAAACCCATAGGCCCCTCAGACACTTACAACCCGCCCTAGCACCGCTCAACAAACATTCTCAGTCATACAAACACCCTGGTGAAGATTCCCTGTCTCCCATGTATCCCAATGCCCTCGTGGCGGTTGCCTATGCGCTGCCCACTGCGCATGTCCCACGGGTTCTGGCCGTTAAGTAACCGCCACTATCCCGCCCCACTCCGCAGCCCTTCTGAGCCTTCGTGGTCCGGTGTAGGATTATTTCCCAGGCTTTGGGGCTTGACTCAGATTTTTGCTTTTCGGCTCAGAGCTGCCGTCAGAGGGCAGCAGGCATTGTTTGGCTGAGAAACTACAACTCCCAGAAACACCTGCTCTGGGTTGTGCGTGATTCTGCCGTGTTCCTTGAGAAGGGAGCGAAAGCGGGTCCGCGCTTTGCCTTTTGGTTAATGTAGTCCGAAAAGGCTCGAATGCTACCGGTCCGTCCCGGGGGTCTGCACCCATTGGGAATTGCAGTCAGGAAAAGAGAGGCTTTATTCAGACTTCAGAAAGGGCAGGGCAGTTAGTATGAACACAGGCTCGGATTAAAGGGACATCTAGAAATTGCATTTCCCATTATTCCACGAGGCAGGAGGGGCTTGAGGGTGATTTCATTCTAGTTCCAAGTATTTCCGGGACACACACACTCGCACGAACTGTTTCCCAGCTCCCTTTGGTGCTATTGTCCTTCCGGGTATTAATCGATAAATGGGGAGACATACTGCATGCACAAAACCCAAGGCTACTCCTAGCAGCCGGTTTCCTTGTCTGGGCCCTCCAAGATCCTGTAATATAGAAAGCCGGAGGACGCAAAAAGCTGAATGGGGGTTTAAAGCAAATTGTATTTTCTTTTCTAACGCCCGGTCTCCTGGTGTAACTCACAATGCTAGAAAAAACTAGATTGTATCCGAAGACTATTGTTTTGAGAAAACGCCCGGGAACTTGGTTTCTCAAATCGTTTGCAGGGAAGTTTTCCTTCCCGATTTGTGGAAACTAGGAACTTGGTCTCCATGTTCCAGCAGCCCCTAGTTGATCCGGCTCTTTCTTAGGACCTGGGGGAGGGGAAGGAGACGTTGAAACACTTCAGTTTCCACAGGGAACTGCCGGCTTTCCCCTTTCGCTCACGCTCTTCCGAAGATACCCTTTGGACTCTACTTTCTGGCCAGCGTAGTCAGTCTTGCCTGACAGGGTCAGGCTACAGAGTGCCCTATTCCCCAGCATGCTTCGGGCTCATGGTAGATCCCTCCCCTCAGTCAATAGGAAGGCTGCCTTGAACTCCATTTCCCAGAAGACACAAGGGCTCGCTGTAGCAACTGCTCCGAAGCCTTGGTTTTGACTACATATCCCGGCAGGGACTGCGGCCTAGCTTATAAGGGAGGAGGAGCGCTGAATCTACTCCATTTCCTAGCCTGTCTCCGGAACTGCAGTATCCTCTTGGGGTTTAGGGCTCACATGGGACTCCATTTCCCAGCGTGCTTTGGGAGTCTCTTTATACCTGCAATGCAGTGAGGGCGTGGCGAAGACTTCATTTCCCAGCTTGCCTGACTGTCCGATATTTGTGGGTCCTCCTGCGCGGACTCAATTTCCCAGAGTGCATCTGGCCCCGGTGGGCATAAACAGCCAATAGACTCAGGGAATGAGACTGTTTCCCGGTGTGCGTCAGGTCATTGACAGAGTGGCTGTGACTACGTTTCTGAGACATACTGAGGGGCTCACCGTTGCCTCAGTGGAGTGAGTGTGCGACTCTGACTCAGTTTCCCCGAGTACCTTAGGGTCCGCCGTGGACGAAGTCGACTTATTGTCAACAACTCTACTTCCTGACGTGTAGCGCGGCTCATCATCCGTGCAGTCTACTCTGAGGCCTTTGCGGACTCCATTTCCCGGCGTGCCACACGGCTTTCTCCAGGCCGAGGGCGGTGACGGCGGCGCAGAGGGGAGGTGGACTGCATATCCCAGCGTGCCCCGCGGCGGGCGCTGGGCCGGAGCCGGAGCCCGAGCGGCGCGGCCTGGAAGAGGCCGGAGGCCGGGAGAGGCGGCGGCAGCCCGGGCAGCCCGAGCCCCGCAGCTTGGGCCTGCGCTCGGCGCCATGAGCGGCGGCGCGCCTTCGGGGGGCGGCCCTGGGGGCTCGGGCCGGGCGCGGACAAGCTCGTTCGCGGAGCCTGGCGGCGGAGGCGGCGGCGGCGGCGGTGGCCCTGGGGGCTCGGCCTCCGGCCCGGGCGGCAGCAGCGGCGGGAAAGTGTCAGTCGGAGCCATGGGTGGGGGCGTGGGGGCCTCGAGTTCCGGGGGTGGCCCCAGCGGCAGCGGCGGAGGAGGCAGCGGCGTCCCCAGTGCGGGCACCAGCTTCCCGCCGCCCGGAGTGAAGCTGGGCCGTGAGTACTAGCGGCGTCCGTGGTGGGTGGAGATCAGGGTTCCTGAAGCCCCTCAATCATCGATCAGGTTCTTCCATCTGCCCAGATCAGAGCGCGAGGTCACTGCCACCTAAAACTGGGATCTGAGCTCTCCCCCTCCAAGAGAAAGATTTAGGGGGTTACCATCACTTGGAGTTTAGGATTAGAGTTAGTAACCCTCAAAGAAACTGGGGTCACAGGTTCCTGTTCTTCCAGTGCCGAGGTCTTGGGTTCTTGAGGCTTAAAAACAGGCATCTGACGTTGCCATCCATTAGAGAACAGGATCAGGGGTCATCGTCGCTTACGAATGGGGCTCAAGGGTTATTGTTCCCAAAGAATAAGAGGAGGGGGGTCTGAATTTGCTTCCCTTTAGAAGATGGGAATTTGGAGTGCATATTACTGAGAAGCAAGTAACTGTGTTTCCAAAGAACAGGGCTACAGCTTTCCAAACCTGGTACCCAGGTCATCTTTCCCTTTAAAGCACAAGGCCTGGTGTCATTACCTGTCCATAACATGGACATAGAACTTCAGTCCCAATGGTGAAAATTAGTAGTTGCTACCTCTTAGAAATAAGGACAGATTGGGAGTCAGCATACTCTTCAGACCTAGTCATAGTTACTGTTTTTCAAAAAACATGGCTTGGTGGGCCTCCTTTCACATAAATGGAATCGGGGGGCGGGGTGTGTGTGTGGGTCATAGTTCCCCATAGATATCGGTTTGGGTTATACCCCTTTTATTATTATGAGGTGTGTTATTGGTTCTGGAAAAATAGCTATGTAGGATCACCTCTTCCAAAAGAAGGTGCCAACTGGTCCCTCAAAATGGATTTGACTTATCAGTGACCCCTTTTCTTTGGGGAACCTTTCTTCAGTTCCCTGAAGAAAAAGGGATCACTATCCCCAAAGAATGCCACCACAATTTGCTGCCATTCAGAGCCTGGAACTGGGAATTAGCTTTCCTATGAAGCACTGAGGCTGGGCTAGCCCTCTGATCATAGAGATCAGGTTCACTAGTCTCAATTTAGAGCTTATCTATTAAGGACCACCCACATACAGGAAGGGGTCCGGGACACTGGATCACACAGATGAGGTCAGGTCAGTGCCTTCTCTAACCTCGAAGTATTTGGGTAAGGGCAAATTGTCCCCCAAAAGTGAGTCAGGGCACAAGTAATCATGCCAGGAAGAGTCATTTATTTCTGTCACCAAAAACCAGTGGTGAAGTTTCCAGCTCCACCAGGGAGGACATAGAGGTCACCCTCCCCTGAGCTGTGAGGGAGGTTAGTGCTTTCCTAAAGTAGAAGTACCTCAGGGTTACTGCTCTCTGAAGTGGACGACGAGTTTAGGCCAGGCCTTCCCCAGTCAGGAGGGTCCAGAGGGCAGTGAGCTTGGATGGATTCAGTATCTGGAAGTGTCAGTGTCTCTGGAGACCAAGAAGACCCAATGGTTTGCTGCTTAACTAGAAGTGGAAATTAGGGGTCAGCAAGAGTTTTAGATGTATCTTCCATTATGGGAGGAGGAACAAGGGAAAAGGGACAGAGAGGCCCCAGAGAGCTTCCTGTGGAGACTATCCTCGCCTCCACAGCTCCAGGAGAGGGAGGTGGCCAGAGGGGAAAGGTCAGTGGATTTTGTGTCTCCTTTGTTCCCCAGGTGACAGCGGGAAGGTGACCACAGTGGTAGCCACTCTAGGCCAAGGCCCGGAGCGCTCCCAGGAGGTGGCTTACACAGACATCAAAGTGATTGGCAATGGCTCATTTGGAGTCGTGTACCAGGCACGGCTGGCAGAGACCAGGGAACTGGTAGCCATCAAGAAGGTTCTCCAGGACAAGAGGTTCAAGGTAGCTTGGTGGGAATGGGGACAAGGAGGTTTAACTGGGCATGATTGGTGAGAGCTCCAGCAAGAGCATGGGCCTTGGGTTCCCACGGGGATCTGAGCATGGGCCAGAGGAGAAGGGAGAAAGAAGGGAGTGAGTTGTGTGGAACATGGGAATGTAGGTTCCAGGAAAGCCCAGAGCTGAGAGTTTATTGGGCTTTTGCTCTTTGTAAATGCTTTTGCAGGCAAGTTCTTGTTTAATAAAGATTGCGTGGAGGTGTAAGTATTGTTATTCCAATTTTAAGTAAGCAGAAACTGGAAACTGAGACTCAGATAAGAGAATTGCCAGAGGACAAGACTAGATTCTGATTCCCAAGCTCTCCATCTTAACTTAATCACTAAGTTAAGCTTCTGCTCAGCAGAAAGGAAGCAAAGGTCTGGTCTCACTCTGCCCTGGGTACTTGGCAGGTGCAGGGTAGAATTCCGCCTGCCCAGTGCCCACCAAACCACACGCCTTGGTGTGGGGCTCTGCCCTCCTGAAGAAGGGTGTCCATTCGGATAGTGCTGCCCTGTGAGCTAGTGGATACCAGGGAACGAGGAGATGGAGGAGTGGAAGTTGAGGGACAATTGGTGTTGGAAGGATGGCATTTGGGAGGCTAGGCTAATCTGGAAATAGCCTACCCTCGGAGGGAATCAGGTCAGGCCCTGGGTCCTAGCAGTGAGTAGTCTCAGGGGCAGGAGGAGCTCCAGGGTATTGTTCAGAATTGGATCAGTGTTGAGTCCCAGAAGTGAGAAGGATCTGAGGGTGGGGAGTTTTGAGGCCCCAGAGGGAAACAGAGACTAGGGAAGAATGCTGAGACCAGGCCTTCTGGGAAAAGGCTGAGACGGGGTCCCTTTTGGGAAGATGAGAATTGGGAGCTGGAGTCTGGGACACAGGATCCAAGCCAGGGTTCAAGGGCCAAGATACATCCAGGGGAACAATAGGGAGGAGGGGGGACTAGGGTGAACTGGATGGCCACTACTTGTCTGTTGTTGCTAGTGCCATGCAGGGAGGTGGACCTCATGCGGCCATATCATCTGACTTTTCAAGAGAAGCTGCAAAACTGGATTTTGATTTTAAATCAAACATTTAAAAAAGCAATAAGTCTGAACATTTAAAAAAAAAGTGGGCTGAAGGAAGCACATCTGTGACCTGGGTTTAGCCCAGAGACCTCCAGCTGGTTGTGTGAGGGGGGTGGATTGCGGATAAGGAGTTAGGGGCTGCCCCAGGGGGTCCTGGGACCTAGGGAGTAGTAACCGCCTAGCTCTGTTGGCGGGAATGGGGGAGTAGGGCTGTGGTGAAGGGTGCTAGGGAGGGGAGGAGAGACAGCTGGTGGTTTTCTGAGGCTCTCTCCCTTTGCCTCTAAGAACCGAGAGCTGCAGATTATGCGGAAGCTGGACCACTGCAATATCGTGAGGCTGAGATACTTTTTCTACTCCAGTGGGGAGAAGGTGAGACCTTCGGGGTCGGGGGAGCCCTTCACCTTCACTCCACCTATTTTCCTGCTTGCCTTCCTCATGACTGCTAGTCCTTCCCCCATTTTCCCTAAACCTCCCATCCCCCCTTCCTTGCAAGCTCTTTCTTCACAATGCCTCACACCTTTCCTTTGCTCTCTGCAGAAAGACGAGCTTTACCTAAATCTGGTGCTGGAGTACGTGCCCGAGACAGTGTACCGGGTGGCCCGCCATTTCACCAAGGCCAAGTTGACCATCCCTATCATCTATGTCAAGGTGGGCAGGCAGGCAGGCTTCTGGGCCCAGGCCCAGGAAGCTAGTGGCTCCGAATCCTCCTACCTTCTGTGGGTTCCCTCGTTCTCCAAGTTTATGTTGGTCCTTGGAGGTCTCGTGTTCCCTGCCCTTGTTTCCATACCCCCAGAGATGGAGCTCGCTAAATACAGGGTGGCCCAACCTGAGGCCTGACTGAATCAGGGAGGCAGGCTGACTGGGGCTGGGGAGGCTGCAAGGTACCTGCTTGGGTCTATACTGGGAGCCCAGTGACAACAGTGGTATTGGAGGCAGTAGCTCAGAATCAGGTGGTGGTGACAGAAAATACAGAGGGGGACGCACTGGGGTCTGGCACAGGAGTGGAAAGGACGCAGGGTCGGAGGAAGGTTAGTGTCCACAGAGCCAAGAGAGCAGGCACCTTCATCCATTGTCTCGAGTTCATTCCCCGGTGCCTGGTGCTGAGTCCTGGGTGGTCCTGTCCCTCAGTAGGAGTTTGGATGAATGAGTGAGTGAGCCTAGGGATGCTGTGGAGAACAAAGGCTGGCAGTGCTGCATTGGGAGGAGGTGGCTGGGTCCTGGTTTACTTGAGGTTGCTTGAGGGCCCCATTGAGCCCTTGCAAGCTCTTTCTCAGGGGCTCTCCTAGTGGTTGGTGCTCTGGGACCTCACCTCCCGGGGCAGGGGGTTCTCCAGTGTGGTGACTGTCCTGTGGCTGCCTGTGTGTCCGGCCCAGCAATGAACTATTTCAGAGGCCCAGCTGACTAAGTCCCAGGCCTTGCCTTTGAAGCCTCTCAGTGTAGCAGGGTAGACAAGTGAGAACCATGAAACTAGTAGCAACTGCCTTCCTAGAAGGGGCACAGGGGATGCTGGAAACACAGAAGGCCCCCAGCCTTGCCTGTTGGGGCAGGGAGGATCAAAGAAGGCTTCTGGGAGGAGAGCAGGCGCAGGGTGAGAGAGGAGGATCTCTGGCCAGGGCAGCACGGACAGGAGGAGAAGGCCCAGGAGGCAGGCCTAAGCAGTTATTACTTGCCAAGCCCGGTGAGGCAGTGATGAAAACACAAAGATCACTGCTCTCTTGGCACTTAGGTGGGAGTCAATGGGAGAATGGAAAGAAAACCCAACTGGAGAGGGGCTGCTAGTGGGTGGTTTGACTGGCGGAGAAGGGGAGCTGAGTGCCTGGCTCCCAGCCTCTCAGACAAGGCCTTCCTGATGTCTCTTATTCATCGGCTTCTGCTGAGGTATGGGATCGGAACAGGAGTTCTCAGTGTGGACCAGAACCAGCACGGAGCTGCTGCAAAAGCCCCATCCTGAACTTACTGAATCAGAAACTCGGAGTGCGGCCCAGAAGCCCCTCTTTTAACAAGGCCTCCGAGTGATTCTGGTGCACACTAAAATGTGAGAACCAAGGGGCCACGGAAGGATTTTCAAGTGGGAGCCAGGGCCTGGAATGGCTCTTCTGGCCAAGAGGGTGGAGCAGTGGCATGCTCTGGGGGAGCTGGGCTGGAATTCTGTTCCCTGCCTGTCCCAGGTATACATGTACCAGCTCTTCCGGAGCTTGGCCTACATCCACTCCCAGGGCGTGTGTCACCGTGACATCAAACCCCAGAATCTGCTGGTGGACCCTGACACTGCTGTCCTCAAGCTCTGTGATTTTGGCAGGTAGGCCTGACCTGGGGTGTGTTAAGTGGCCGAAAGGGTGAGGAAGGACCCCAACCTTGGCCTATGTTTACTCTTGCTCACCTCTTCCCACAGTGCCAAGCAGCTGGTCCGGGGGGAGCCCAATGTCTCCTACATCTGTTCTCGCTACTATCGTGCTCCAGAGCTGATCTTTGGAGCCACTGATTACACCTCATCTATCGGTCAGACTTACGGGAGGCTGGGGGTGGGGATGGCAGTCATGGCAGTTGTTGAGTTTTGTGTATGTGTGCCAGGTTTGGCGATAAAAGCTTAATATCTATCCTTTTATGCAGTCCTCACAAATTTAGGAGGGCGATGCTGTCGTATGCTCCTTTACAGATGAGCAGTCTCAGGCTTAGAGCGGTGAGGCCACCTGCCTGCAGTCACACTGCTGGGACTGGGCAGGGTTGGGCTTTGAAAGCTGACCCAACTCCAGAGTCCATACTGACGCTGGAACCTCCCAGTTAGCCCTCTCTTCTCATCCAGGGGGAGGGGCTGATGGTGACCTAGGGGGAATCTGAGGTGGGCCATGAGGGTGTGACCTGCTCACAGGGCCTCTGTATTCCTCCCAATTGGTGGGGATGACATTGCCACCTTCCAGGCATGAGGAGAGGGCATGAAGGGTTTGGAAGAGAACGTTCAACAGCTGGTGTGAGGAAACTGCCTGGTCCTTAGGTGTGAATTTGTGTCATAGGGCTCAAGGTACCGGCCAGGAAGAAGAGTACAATACAGTCAGGCAGACCTGGAGGTCAAAGTCAGACTCCAGGGTTCCTAAACTGTATGATCTTGAGCAAGGCACTTCCTCTCTGATCATAAGGGATGGAAGTGTTTGTGAGGGGTGGGCATGGTAGCCCTGACCCTCTCCCATTCCCCCTTCAGATGTGTGGTCAGCTGGCTGCGTACTGGCCGAGCTCCTCCTGGGCCAGCCCATCTTCCCTGGGGACAGTGGGGTAGACCAGCTGGTGGAGATCATCAAGGTGAGGAGAGAGCCAGGTGGGCAGAGGTAGGGCTAAGTGATAGGGGTCTTGGCTTAGACCCCTCCCCTCCTTTTCCTACAGGTGCTGGGAACACCAACCCGGGAACAGATCCGAGAGATGAACCCCAACTACACGGAGTTCAAGTTCCCCCAGATTAAAGCTCACCCTTGGACAAAGGTAGGGCAGGGCTAGGGGCTCAGATAGCATGAGGTCCCCATTGGAGGCCAAGTGGTCTGGGGATCTGGCTACAAAGTCATGGCATGGGAGAGGGTCAGTAACTTTCATTAGATTTCAGTTTATGGAATTTCCATTCATCTGAAAGTTGGGGACCCACAGACTCAAGAGTCCCACTTTTCTAGTGGGGACACAGACTTACAGCAGAGCCCATGCAGTCATGGTGGGCTGCTCACCTGCTACAAACAGCTCCCCTCAGTGGCGGTGTCTGTTTCCTCATTTGGAAAGTGGGTTTGTGAGAGGCGGGCAGTCACATTTGCTGCAGGCATTGTGGCAGTGAGGTGCAGGAGCGTGCAAGTACCCAGG
The DNA here is from genome assembly GCF_027574615.1 of Eptesicus fuscus. NCBI lineage: Eukaryota > Metazoa > Chordata > Mammalia > Chiroptera > Vespertilionidae > Eptesicus > Eptesicus fuscus. The sequence continues at coordinate 38,295,091 of NC_072493.1, forward strand.
GCCTCACCCTTGTGACTTCTGCCTCTCTCCTTCTCCCCAGGTGTTCAAATCTCGAACGCCACCCGAGGCCATAGCGCTCTGCTCTAGCCTGCTGGAGTACACACCGTCCTCGAGGCTCTCCCCACTGGAAGCCTGTGCCCACAGCTTCTTTGATGAACTGCGATGTCACGGAATCCAGCTCCCTAACAACCGCTCGCTTCCCCCCCTCTTCAATTTCAGTCCCGGTGGTGAGGGCACAGCCTGGGATCTGGGGAACTGGGGGCGCAGCCAGTGATTGTGGAGAAGAGCTTGGTGGGGAGTCGAGGGTGGGTGACAAGGAAGGCCTGGGGCATGGGAGAGGCCCCCACAGTTGAAGGAAACCTAAACCCGATTCACCCGTGCCCCATGATCTGTGCTAGGCTCTGTACAGTTTTTCCTATAAAGTATTTGATGGCTACACCTGTCTGCAAACACTGGCCTTGCCAAGAGCTGGGTCCCCATTCAGTGCCCTTTTCTAACTCCAACTGGGTCTGCAGATGTCCTGCCCTCTGACCAGGCATGTCCATTCCTATCTCTAGAACTCGCCATCCAACCATCTCTCAACGCCATTCTCATCCCTCCTCACTTGAGGTCCCCGGCGGGCACTGCCACCCTCACCCCATCCTCACAAGGTAAGTCAGGGTAGAGAAGCATTTTTCAGCTGTGGGGGAAGGGGCCGTTTTCACAGCCCGAGTTTCCTGTAAAAATTACCTACAGCTTGATGGTATAGAAAGCATATTTTACAACATGTGAATGGCCACTTGTGTTGGGTATTACTGCCTTTGTTTGTGTTGAAATGCTAACGGGAAAACCAAAGACATATGTTTGGCCTACACAAACAAACAGTCGAATTTGTTGTGCACATTAAAAAATTGAGGCCAGTTCATGAACAAGTCCAGTTTTCCTGTTCCTCCTGGGGACGAAAATCAGATGGGACGGCAGTGGGCCTGCCTTCCTCAGGCCCTCGGAGGCGGGGCCTGGCTCTTTGGTGAGTCACTCATTGACCAGCCTGGCCCATGAGTTTGGCATTTGAGTTTGCAACCATGGACCTAAAGTGACAGCTTTCAATTTCAAATGTAGCATCTTACATAGACGTCCTGCTTGTGGAGGTTTGGGGGCGGGGGGGGGGGGTGGGGGGGGGGGAAGAAGGGAGGGTTTGAAAGGCAAAGGCTAACTGGTCTGCTGCTTTCTCTTCTTCAGGTTTAAGTGAGGCTCAGACCGGCTCAGAATGGCAGTCACCCGAAGCCACAGCTCCCCTCACTAACTCCTCCTGAGGGCCCTGCCAACTACCCTTCCATCTGGGAGCCCCAGGTGGGGCTGGGAAAGGGGGGCCATAGCTCCTGCCCTGGCTGGGCCCCTAGACTAGAGGGCAGAGGTAAATGAGTCCCTGTTCCCTCTTCCTGTTCCTCCCTCACCAGCCTCACCCCTATGGTGGGCTTTTTAAGAGGATTTCAACTGGTTGTGGGGAGGGAAGAGAAGGAAGGATGGACGGGGTTGGGGGCATGAGGATCTCCTATCCCTTGGCCCCCTTCCCTCCCCCCAGACCGCCCCTCTCCAACCCACCCTCCCTTCCTGTGTCCCTTGTAAATAGAACCAGACCAGCCCATCTCCTCTCCTCTTTCCTGGCCCCCGGGTGTAAATAGATTGTTATAATTTTTTTCTTAAAGAAAACGTCGATTCGCACCGTCCAACCTGGCTCCTCCCCCTCCTACAGCTGTGTTCCCCTCCTGTCCTCTGCCCTAAGGTCTCCTCCCTCCTCTCCCCACCCTGGAGGGCTGGGTTAGGGATGGTGGGGGGATCCTGATGTCTTAGTTTCCACAGTAAGGTTTGCCTGTGTACAGACCTCCATTCAATAAATTATTGGCATGAAACCTGCTTCTGTCTAGCTGTCTTTTTCCAGAGGTGAGGGAGGTGTCTGGTAGGCTGTCCTGGGACAGGAGTGGGCTGTATCTCAGGTTGGGGACAGGGTAGGGTGAACCCAAACTGGGCCATGTGAGGCCTGAATCTGGAACCTGGCTGAGGGGCCCAACCTTCCTGTGTGAGGATGAACTGGTCTGGTTTATATGCTGCAGAGGCCTGGGAGAAGGCTGGCCCCTGGTCTCAGGTCGAACCATCTGCTTCCACCCAGGGAGGGAGAGCTGGGATCAGAGAGGTCATGGCCACAGACTGTAAGTGGCAGGGTCAAGACTTGAACAAAGCTGTCTCAGCCCCTGCTGCCTGCTGCTTCAGTCTGGAGGACACAAAACTTAGTCTAATGTAAACTTAAACAATTTTTTTTTGTTTTGTTAATCTTCACCTGAGAATATTTTTATTTATTTTTAGAGAGTGGGAGGGAGGGGGAGAGAGAGAAACATTGATTGGTTGCCTCCTGCACATGGGGCTAGAGATCAAACCTGTGGTGCACAGGCTGATGCTCTAACCACTGACCCACACATACCAGGGCCTGATGTAGACTCTTAGTGGGCATGCATGGGGGCAGAGGTGCTGTCTCCAAACCCTAGCAGATCCCCAAGCCTTCATTTCCAGGTCTCAAACAGGGCTCATACCTGTTGGGAAGTGACACCCTGGGGAAGGTTAAGGCAGAGAGCCTGGCTTTATCCTCGCTTAGAAAACATGCTGGGGCCAGATAGTAGGACCACGGGCAGAGGGAAGTGGCACCTCCTCCTCATGGTGTCAGCAGCAGGTGAGGGCAGAGGCTGCAGAGGAGGAAGGGGATCGGGGAGGAGCAACTGACATGTGCTCCACTGGTGAAGAGCGGTGTTCCAGAGGGAGTTCAAGGATGTCTGTAGTGTCTGGGCTTTTGTCTGCTAAGAAGCCCCAGAGGCATCTGTATATTGCCCAGTAAAACCCTGACCTCCCTGCTCAGAACCATTTGGGCATCACCTTTTTGTATGATGAATACATACATAAAGCATGTGGACCAGAGGAGAGGAGGAGGGCTGGCCTGGGTGAGTGGACCTGTGGTCTGGCTGCTGGGGACGCCTTCCGTTACATCTGGTCAGCCATGAGGTCACCGTCCCTCACCCTCCTGTCCCCATGGTCTATGCCCAGCTCTGGCCTGTTCTCTCCCTCCTGGACCATCTTTTGTCTTCCCCATAGCCCCACCCTGACCCCAGGGAGCCCTAATCCCCCATTAGGGCCCACCCCTTCTTGCACTGCTCCAATTTAGCCCAGCTTCAAGGCCTTCCCAGGTCTAGCCCGCCCACCCCACCCCGCCCCCCAACAACTCAATCCTGCTTCACTCTGCCCCATTCCCCGACCTGCCACATATCCTGTTTAGAGGGAAGAACTGTCACCTCAAGGAACCTTTGGAAAGGCTGGGGATCCCTTCCTGCTCCCAAGACCTTTGATCTTTTGGAAGACTCCCCAAACCCCAACTGCTCTGTGACACTGGCTTACCTTTCCCCCAGTTACAATGAATCCTCCTCTGAGCCCCCAGCTCCTGCAAGGGTTTTAGGTCGCAATCATTCAATAGCACGGGCTATGGACATGGGCTGAAGGGCCCACCTAAGTGCATATCTCAGCAATGCCTTTGTCTAGCTGTGAGACCTTGGGCAAGCCTCTGCCCATTTTCTTTTTCTTTCTTTTTTCTATGCAGCACTTCACCAATTTGCATGTCATCCTTACGTAGGGGCCATGCTAATCTTCTCTGTATCATTCCAATTTTAGTACATGTACTGCCGAAGCAGGCATTCTGCCCGTTTTCTCATCTATACAAAGGGGTAATTCTGAGGTCACCTCATAGGCCTGTTGGGATCCTAACACATGTATGGTGGTAACTGTGGTGCCTGCCACAGCTAGAAGTCGCTGTTACTGTAGCTGTGAATTACTGGACGGTCTCCAAGTATACCAAGAACTCACCCTCCATGCCGTCTGCCTGGAATGTTCTCTTATGCGAGCAGATTCCTACCTCCTTTAGAAAGCCTCTACTGATCTACCACCGAGCTTCGTGCCCTGCTCTGGGACCCACTGTCCACGGGCACCCCCATCACAACCCTGAGGAACCTGGGGCTGAGCTCTGTCTGCCCGAGGGGCAGGGCAGAAGCGTGACTTGTCTGTTACCCCAAGCATCGCCCAGCACTCAGGGAGGACTGAGGACACCCAAGCTGATAAAGAATCAACGAGACACACTTAAGAGAGCAAGGCCATCTGTACTTGTGCATGTTCCTCACACACTATAGGCCTCCTGGGCCGAGCCCCGTGTCTGACTCATTCCTGGGACTCCAGCATCCCTGTCTGCAGCTGAGCACGAGGGCACCTAGAGGTTTCCTTCCATCGTTAAAGGTGAGATTAAGGAAGCCCCGAGAAGTCAGTACCTTCCTCCACCAGGCATGGCTGAGTCCTGGGTGCTGAAAGTCCAGGGAAGCTAGGGCTGGGGGGCAGCGAAGGACCTAAAGATGTATGGGGCACATACCTGAGCACATGGCCAGGGCTCAGGAAAGGTTACCTGATGTTTCTGGGTAGCAGGGTGATGCAAAGAACCTTGGCAAACCCTGCTATGCGGGGTGACCTGGGACAGATCGTATCACGTCTCAGAGCTTCGGTTTCCCCTCAGGCAGAGGAAGGTGACAAGAGAAACCTGGCAGGGCTGTCCTGAGGAGCCAGTGGGTAAGATGCCCGGGTAGATCCTGGAACCCACTGGGGTGGACTTGCCAGGGTGCGGTCCCCTTCCTCCCCAGAGGAGCCCACACTTGCTGCTGCAACCAAACTCTTCTTGTCGCTCTTAGCTGTGTCACACGAAGGCCGTGTCCAATTGCAACAGCCCGCTCGCTTCACTGGCCCCCAGTGCCGCCTGGCACAGCTGCAGTGTGTCCTCAAGTGCCAGCGGCTGGGATGTCTCGATGATGGCGATGGTCTCCCCGAGCTCAGTGCACATGATAGTCTGCTGAGGCTGGGTGGGTGGGGGTGAGGCGGGAGGTGGTGATCTGGGCTGTAGTGTCATCGTCCGTGCTCGAGCATGGACCCGCTGGTGCAGGCGCAGGCCTGCCATGGCACGGAACCAGCGGCCGCACGTCCCGCAGTAGTAGGGGCTCTTGTTGTAGAGACCAGTGATGGGGAGGCGGGGTGCTCGAGCGAAGGCCACTGGCCGCAGGTGCAGCCTCCGATGCTGCTGCAGGTTGGAGCTCTGTGTGAAGCGCTTACCACAGTCCAGGCACTGGTAGGGACGCACGCCTGTGTGGGTCAACTGGTGGCGGCTGAGATTGGCCAGAGAAGCAAAGGTCTTGCCACAGGAGTGGCACTGGAAGGGCCTCTCGCCCGTGTGTGTCCGCAGGTGGTTGTGCACATGGACCAGCTTCTTGAATCCCTTGCCACAAACCCCGCAGCAGTGTCGCCGCTCAGGGGGCCCATGGACTGTGCGCCGGTGCCGAGAGAGGCGGGAGGCTGAGGCGAAGGACTTAGAGCACTGTGGGCAGGGCAGCTGGGCAGGTGGGGTAGGGGGCGGTGGCGGGGGCATGGGCTCCGCTGGAGTCAGGGAGGCTCCTGCTGTGAGGGGGGGCACCCCACTCTTGCCGGCGTGGGTGCGCCTGTGGTAGAGAAACTTGGTCATGTTGCTGAATGTCTTGCCGCAGCGGCAGCGATGCAATGGGTTGGCGGTGTGGGCCCGCCGGTGGGCCACCAGGGTGAGTTCTGTGCTGAAGCCACGGCCACAGTCCACGCAGAGGTAGCGGGCTTCCCCGCGGTGCAGCCGCAGGTGCTGTTCCAGTGAAGCTGCTTTCTTGAAGACCTTGAAGCAGGTGGTACACTCGTGTGTGCCCCCGACATGGGCCCGCCCATGAGCCAGCAGCCGGTTTGCCGAGCTGAAGCTGCGTTGGCACTGGCTGCAGCGGAAGGGGTGGGTTGTTGATGCTGGGCCATGGGATGCGCGCCGGTGTCGTCGGCGTGCCTCTGCGGAGGTCCAGTGCTGGGGACAATCTCCACAGTTCTGGGTCCGGGCATCTGTGGACTTGTCGCCCTCTATAGCACTGTCACCAACCTCTGAGGCCAACGCCTCCTCCTCCTCCTCCATCTCATCATCTTCTTCATCCTCATCTTCCTCTAGCCCATTGCATTCCTCTTTCTCTAGGGAGTCAAAGTGGGTGCCTTGATGCTCCAAGAATTCCTCAGGGGTGGCACAGAGGGTGCAGCATTCAGGACACTCGTAGGGCTCCATCTTGACTCCAGGTGGAGCAGGAGACTGAGGTGGTGGTGCTGAGGGAGGGGGCGGGGGAGGCGGCAGCACTGGTGGTCCGGCCGCTGCAGTAGAAAGGTGCTGGGCCTTCCGATGAGCCACCCACAGCTCAGGCAAGGGGAACAGCTCCTGGCAGTCCCCACACTGGTACTGGATCTGGCTTGCAGACGCCTGCAGGTGGGAGTCCTGGTGGGCCAGGAGCTCACCACGGGAGAGGATGAGCTGGCTGCACTCACCACACTGGAAAGGCCCATCCTCAGTACCTGGCACCAGCTCTGGCTCCAGGCCAGCGTCCTGGGTGGTCAGTGCCTCCTCCTCTGGGACAGTGGGCACATGCTGATCCTGGTGTGAGATGACCTCCTCCAGTGTGTTGTAGAGGCTGCCACACTCAGAGCACATGAACTGGTGGTGCTGGAGGAAGAGGGATGAGGCCAGGGCTTCCTCAGGTTTCACATCAGTCACCTCTGTTGCCATCGCCATTGCCCTTGGTGATATCTGGGTCAGCATCTCGGTCGTCTCGGCCATCTCTGCCATTGTGGGGAAAGCAGTGCCTGGAGAAAGAAGGGAGCTGGTGAGACACCAGGAATCCAAGGGGAGAGGGGATGTCTTAGGAGTTCCTTGGTCCATCCTGTCACTCATTAGCCTCTGTCAGTCACCAAGGTGAGACCCAGCGTTTGTGCCTCAGTCTTTAATGAGCCTGTGACTCTGAAGCTAACACACGTCCCATGGCGGCCAGACATCTGCAGGAGAGACAGCCCTCCTCAGTCTGGCCTCTGATGCTGCCCTCCGTACCCAGAGGGATGGTTGCACCCTTTCTGAGAATACATGTCTTTTGGGGCCTCTCGGCCTCTGCCTGTGCAGGTTCCTCTCTGTGCAGCACCTTTCCTCCTTCTACCTGGAGACAGAGATGCAGCAAAGAGGTTAAGAGCCCAGGCCCTGGGACCACACTGCCCTTGGCTTGAATCTGAGCTCCACCACATACTTCCTCTCTGGAGACCGTCTTCTCACTTGTGAAATGGGGCGAAAAGTAGTACTGACCACAAAGTCCCTGGTACTTAATAAAAGCTAGGCAGGATCACTGGTAGTTACCCAGAAATGTTTTTGGACCCTAGGTCTTTGATGCTTGCTATTCCTTCTACCAAGTAAGTTCTCTCCTCTTCTCGTCTAGCAAACTCCTCCCCAGCATTTCCTTTGTGAAGCTTTTTCCGACATGTCTACAGCCTGAGGCTGGTGGCCACTCCCCTCCTCCTCAGAGTTCCTACGGTATCCAGTGCCACCTCTATTATAGCAATTATCATGAACTTGGGATGAAGTCTCTGTGTTCCTCACTGAGCTTGTAGGCAGGACAGGTCTGATTCACTATAGGGGCTGTTGTCACCAACTAAAGCACTGACCAGGGACGGGGATTTTAACTATTAAACTTTTATCTATGTGCTCCATCTCCCCGTCTAAATGTGTGGGCTCAGCCGAAACCGGTTTGGCTCAGTGGATAGAGCGTCGGCCTGCAGACTGAAAGGTCCCAGGTTCGATTCCGGTCAAGGGCATATACCTTGGTTGCGGGCACATCCCCAGTAGTGGGTGTGCAGGAGGCAGCTGATCGATGTTTCTCCCTCATCGATGTTTCTAACTCTCTATCCCTCTCTCTTCCTCTCTGTAAAAAATCAATAAAATATATTTAAAATAAATAAATAAGTAAATAAATAAACGTGTGGGCTCAATTCATATAGGTCATTTCACATAGCAGAGGCCCAGGGTCTCTTCAGCAAATGACACCCCCCCTCCCCCGCGCCAACCCCACAAGTATAAGAGCTAATTTTCCCAATTCAATTTCCACCTTCTCCATCTCTTCAACACATCTGTTAATGCCAGAGGGCAGTCTACAGCCTGGCACATAAACACTGCTCCGATTAAGTTCCCAGAGGGCAGGGATTTTAGTCTGGTCATCACTGATACACTTCCAATGCCAAGAACAATGCTTAGCACACCTTAGACACTGAGTGGATATTTAGTGAATGAATAATCCTCCCTCCAGGAAGTGAGGCCCCAGTGCACATTCCACCTCCCCACCAGACCAACTCTCCTGTTAGAACTCCCACAAAACCAGCCCAGCACAGGACCCTGCTTTCAGTGGGTGCCCAATAAATGCTCCTTGAGTAAATAATTCACTAAAAGCCCAGGAGTACACTGTGCTTTAACTTCCTCACTAATTTTTGAGCTGCCAGGGCCTGAGAGTTTAATTTTTTTCTTGTTTACAGCCCCACTCTAAACAGAGAACTCCTCTAGGAGGAGGTCCAGTGCCTGGTGTCAAGTTTACGCCAAGTAGTACCCAGTAAAGGTCTTTCTAGAAGGTAGCCTGAAAGACCTAACATTTGGATTTTCCTCGTTTACATTGCCCCCTTCCCAATCATAGATTGTAAACTATTGTGGGGGGGGGGGGGGGAATGGGGGTTTTCTATACAGAAGACCAGTAAGTCCTTCCAGGAAAGAACCCACCAGGGGCCTGGAAGTTCAACTTTCTCGCTGCACAGCTACACATCCCTTTTCTCTGACCAGACATATCGACTCTGCAACCTAAGAGCTCCCTGCAAAGTGTCGGGGAACGGAGGGCTCCAGTGGAGGGTCCGGCGCACCACGGGAGTCCCATCAATGCTCCAGGGCACATAGGAAGGGGCGCTCTCCTTCCACTCCGCGCCGCTCCCGCCACAGCGCAGGCCCCAAAGCTCTTCGACCTCCGGCGTCCCCTTCGTCTCCCTCCATCCTCTCCGTGGGCCCAGCGCTCTCTCTTCACCCGCCCGCCCCCGCGGCGCGGTGACCCTCACCCGTCTCTCTCGCCTCCTGCAGACCCCGCCGCTCTTGACACAGACCCCCGGCTCCCGGTGTGCGGCACCCCTCACCATCCACACCTCCCATTGGGCGGCGCCCTTACCCGTGGCGGCCAATCAGAGCCGGCAGCGTAGGGCACGCGCCCTGGAGCCTGCGTGTTGAAGCTCAGGCGGGGCTGGGCGAGTGTCTCCACGCACACACGGCCGTGCCCTGTGGGCTGGGCTCGGGGCTCGGAGGGGCGCCTGCGCAGTTCTCCCCGGCTGGCGGCGTGGGTGCCTAGTCCGCTGGGAGAGGCGGGTGCGCACGGTTGAAGTGAGGGTGGACTGGGCGGCGTGCGACCTTGACCGAGGTGTCATAGCTGAAAAGATTGAGCATCTCTGAGAACACAGCTTCGGAGCCAGACACACTGGGAGGACTTCTCTCTGGACCTCACTTTTACTCCTGTGTAAAATGAGTCGTATCCAACCAAGGTTATTGAGGGAACTGGATGAAATCAAACACCTAAACTGGCCCGGTGTGGCTTAATGGTTGAGTGTAGACCTACGAACCAAGGGGTCCCAGTTCGATTCCCGATTAGGGCACATGCCTGGGTTGCAGGCTCTCTCATCGATGTTTCTACCTCTCCCTCTCCCTTCCTCTCTCAAATAACATATTTTGGCCCTGGCTGGGTAACTCAATTGGTTAGAGCATCGTCCTGATATCCCAAGATTGCGGGTTCGATCCCTAGTAAGAAGCAACCAATGAAAGCATAAATAAGTGGAACAACAAAATCGAGGTCTCTTCCTCTCTCATTAAAAAAAAAAAAGTACTCGCTTCGGTAGCACATATACTAAAATTGGAATGATACAGAGATTAGCATGGCCCCCCCGCACAAGGATGACACGCAAATTCATGAAGCGTTCCATATTTTTAAGGCATGGCCTTGTTTTCCTGGATTGATTAGATGACTCTATATGCTTTTGACTGATTAAAGCATAATTTTCATTTTATAAGCTTAAAAAAATAAGAATAAATAAAAAGCGCTCAGTACAGGGCCTGATACACCGTGGCTGCTCACTATAACCCATTCCACATGGACATACCCCTTCCCAGTTTGCTTCCCCTTCCCTCCCACTCTTCGGCTGGTTTAATGATATCCACTTACTGGGCACCAATGTGTGCCCGACCCAGGACGGGTTTCACTAGGTTACAACTGCCATCAGAAAGAGGAAGGGACTCTTCCGAGGTCACTACTGCAGCCCAAGCCAAACCAGTGCCGGCTGAGCCAGTGCCTGGAAGGACCTAGGTCTCCCGCTTCCCAAGGGGAGATAATTATGGGGTGGGAACCTGACTTGAGGCAGGCGTGGCTATGATCTTGAGTGACCTATGTGTGGGGGCGGGGCGGGGGCAAGCAGCCTGCATGCCAACTCTTTTGATAAGAGACCTGCTCTCCCCAGAGAGAAACTCACAGGTGCAGGTTAGAGAGGGGATATTGGGAGATCCTGTGACCTTGGAGGGCAGATACTAGAAGGGGTTAAGAGGCAGCGGGGTTCGTGGTGGATGCCGTCAGGAGGTGCACAGTTGGGATGGAGGGGCCTACTGCAATCAGGAAGGAAGTATTGGTTCCTAACATGAGAAGGAGGAGTCCTTGTCTTGATCAGGGGAAGGAACTTATAGATGGGTGTTGGGGGTTCTGTTGGATGTTGAGGGATTCCAGTTTGCAGGTTCCTGGTTGGCATTAGAAGTAAGGGGGAGTTTAAAGGAGGAGAGTCCAAGTCTTGATCATAAGGGCTTGGGCACTGCTCAGACAGGAAGGTCGGTCGTGACCGTGGTCTTTTGCTATGGGCAATGGCACTGTGGGTGTCTAAATGGTGATTAGGAGGGGGCTGTTGTAGTCCATGAGATGAATGATTCCAAAAGGCCATGACGTGGGGCAACAAGGACCCGGCTGTTTAAGTCGCAGGCTGGCAGAAGTAACCTAGCAACCCTGTACCAAATCCAACCCAAACGCGGAACTGCTCGGGCTCAGCGCAGGCGCAGCACTGGCCGGCGCGGCCGCAGCGGCTGGGGGCGGGCCCTGGGGGTGGGGCTTAGAAACCCCATTCTGCGCTTGCGCGTAAGGGGCGTGGCGGTCGCACCTGCGCGAGTCGGAGGAAGGAGGAGGGGCGAGGTGACGCAGGCGTAATAATAGAGAAGGTGCCAGAAAGATCCAAAACAAGTGGCTGCCGCCGTCGCCCAGGAGTCCTCAGACGCCAGATTCCGGTGAGGACCCAGGGAGGCCTAAGGGCGACTGGTGGCGGGTAGGCGGAACCACCTGGGTGCTGGGGGGAGGGCAGTACCGTCCCAACAGGGCGAGGGGGTCGGGTTTGGACAGCACCACCGATGTGGGGCGAAGCGCTGCTTTGGTGAGTCGCGCTTGTGGGGGCCAGAGGGTCACTTTCGGACGGCACCACTGGGGTGGAGCCGTGGGGCTGGTCGGGCAGGACCGCTGGACGCAGCCCAGGGCGCGTCCGGGCAAAACTATCCAGGGTCAAAGGGCAGTCGGTAGGGTGCCCCGGGGTGGGCCCCTCAGGCTCGTTCGGACCGAATCCCTTGGTCGGTTCCGGAGGCTGGTTCGGAACATACCACCTCGGGAGGGGCGTTCGGGCTCTGCGGGCCTGGCCGGTCGGAGGTCGAGTGAGGTCTGACGTCTCGACCTCTTATTAGGGGACCTCGGGCGATACCATTCGCTTCCGGGGGGAAGAGGGAGGCTGAGCCGGCTAGGGTGTAAGGGTAGACCTGCCCCGCGGTCTCGGGGGCCGGGGGACGCACTGGCGGGGTGGCGTTTGGGCCCCACGTCGCTGACCACTGCCCCCTCCCCGCCGAGTGGGTTCTAGGCCCTGGTTCGAGCTTGTTCCGACCCCCTCCCCCGGGTATGGCGCTGTCTGGGTCGACCCCTGCCCCGAGCTGGGAGGAGGACGAGTGCCTGGACTACTACGGGATGCTGTCGCTTCATCGTATGTTCGAGGTGGTGGGCGGGCAGCTGACGGAGTGCGAACTGGACCTGATGGCTTTCCTGCTGGACGAGGCCCCCGGCGCGGCCGGCGGCCTGTCCCACACCCGCAGCGGCTTGGAGCTGCTCCTGGAGCTGGAGCGCCGCGGGCAGTGCGACGAGAGCGACCTGCGGCTCCTGGGGCAACTCCTCCGAGTGCTGGCCCGGCAGGACTTGCTGCCGCACCTGGCGCGCAGGCGGCGCCGGCCAGGTATGGTTGAATGGGAGGGTGACAGGCTTCCGATGGGGCGAGGGCCCTCGCTCTGCATCTGGGCCCCTGTAGTGCCTGATATGGACAGGGTCATATCAGACAGCCTGTGTCCCATGCCACCACCCCCTCCTCCCAGAGAAACACAGGAGGGAGCAGTGAGCTTTGGGAGGGGCGAGCTTGTGGAATTTGGCCATGTCAATAATGATGTTTGTGGCCACTTTATGGAGGGCTCGTTTCATGCCAGACACAGTAAGCCCTTCAGATGAACTGTCACTTTATATCCTCCTGGTAATCCACTGAGGAAGTCCTGTTATTGTCTCAGTGTGCAGGAAAACAAGATTCAGAGAAGTTAAGCACCTTGTTCACATATAAGAACTGAATCCTGTGTGCTGGGCACGGGAGATAGAAGGTGATGGGCCTAACAAAGTACTTATATGAGGCTTACATGTATTGGGGTAATCAGATATTGAAACAAATAAATGACTTATTTTCATATGTGGTTCTAGAAAGACTAAAGCAAGGTAATGGTATAGAGAGAGTAGGGAGTTCTTTTAAGTAGAGGGAGGCCCTCTTAGATTGGATAACCAGTCAAGACCTTTCTGGGAAGGTGATGTTTGAACTGAGGCTGCACTGCTGGCGCTGTGCAAGCTTTGAAGCCCTGAGGCAGGAATGAATTTGGCATCCTCAGAGGCCAGTGTGGCAGAGGGGACCAAAGAAAGGGCAGAGAGGTAGGCGAGAAGCCACATCACAGGGGCTTGCAGATAACACAGCTAGAAAGCAAGAGCTAGGATTCACACTCAGCTGGTTTGTGCCCGGAGTTGACGTCCTTAATCCTTGTGAAGGACCGCAGTCTTAAGGCCAGAAGCCGGAGGGCGTAAGGCACAAGAGCCCCATGCATGCATAGGCCAAGGCTGTTGAGGCCTTGGCAGGATTGCTTGGCGAGGTGTAGGGACTAGCCTAGGGAGGGGGATTGTGGGCTCCCCTGACCAGAATAAGCCCATGGGGTTTGGGTGACCAGGAGAAGGGCAGCACTAAGGAAGCACTGACAGCACGTTTGGAGAAATATCTCTGACGGTCAGGCTCTGGAAGAGAAGATTTGGGGAGACCAAAGAGGCCTGCTTTACTTCCTGTGGCCGCAGGAAGAGCGGGGGTGGGGGGGGGGTGCAGTTCATGGTGGGCAACATTTGCTGGGATCCTTACAATGACTCAATTTACAGAATAACTCTGGCTGAGTCCTCCTCTATGTCTGGAGGCATCGAGCAACAACTGGGCGGGAGGTGTTGGAGAGGGAATGAATGTCTGGACTCTGACCTCTGGGGAACTCAGGAACCCTGTGGGGCAGGTGTTCATCTCGGGGTGGGAATTAGAGGCTGGGCCAGCGAGGGGCCTGAGGCTGTGAATACTTCCTTCCATTTTTCTCTCCCCAGTGTCTCCAGAACGCTACAGTTACGGCACCTCCAGCTCTTCTACAAAGCGGACGGAGGGCAGCTGCCGTCGCCGTCGGCAGTCAAGCAGTTCTTCAGATGCTCAGCAGGGCCAGTGGGAGACAGGTGAGCTCAGCTGGGTGGGTGTGAGGGCAGTTTCCCTCTCTTCCTTCTGAACCCTGATGAACCGCCTCCATCAAGGAAGGGGCCCAAGGAGTCATTTTGTTTTATTTTTGCTTTGTGTGTTTGCTATTTGTACAAAAGCATGTGTCCAGAAACAACAAATGGAGTTGTTTCTTGTGGTTTTATATTTCATCTAAATGACATCACTTCATGGGTTCGTTATTCACATGGGTGTCTTTGCTGAACATGTTTCTGAGGTTCATGTTGAGTGACTCTGGTATCTTTGAATTGTGCCGATTAATCCCAATTCCCCCCTGTTTTTTCTTTTCATTTTATTGATTGAGAGAGAGATTTGTTGTCCCACTTATTATGCATTTATTGGTTGCTTCTTGTATGTGTCCTGACCCTGGGGATAGAACCTACAACTGGCATATCAGGACGATGCTCTAACCAGCTGAGCTACCTGGCCAGGACCCGTTTTTTATTTTTTTATTCAAATGTACAGAGAAATTAAAAGATTAGTACAGTGAACGTGCTCATGTTTTCATAGATTCAGTCATTTTAGACTCATTGTGCTGCTTTTGCTTTATATCCGTGGTGGGGGACATCCAGCTCAAGGGCCGTATAAGGCTTGCAAAAGCATTTGGTCTGGCCCTGCCAAGGCATTAAGGATGAGTTAATGAAATGTTTGACCAAATATAGCAGGCTAATTTTTAAGTTGATAATTTTGTATGGCCCACGAATGCTGTTATTAATATCCAGATGGCCCTTGGTAGAAAAAACGTTTCCTACCCCTGCTTTACATGAATTTATAGTTCTGTTCTTATGTTGTTGTTGTTGAACTTTTTGAAAGTAATTCCAGGCATCAGGACACTTTACCCCTAAAGCAGCAGCCCTCTCCTGAGAATAAGAAGATTCTCCCCTACCACTTCAAGACCATTATCATACCTAAGAAAATGCACACTAATTCTGATATCCTAATGGTCCATTTTCATGTCTCTGTAAGATTGTCTCCATTTTTAGGATCCACTCATAGTTGAGTTGTTATGAATTCAGTTATTACATCTCCTTAAGCTCTTACTATACTAAAACTCCTCCCCGACCCACACCTTTTTCTTTTTTCCCCATGACATTGACTTCCTGACCCTGCCAGGCCAGTTGTTTTGTAGAATATCCCGATTATTTTGGAGGTGTCTGATAATTTCCAAATGGTATTATTTACCTTGTCCCTTTGCCCTCTATATTTCCTGTGAAGTGGGAATTGGGTCTTGGAGGCTTGATTCGATTCAGGTTCCACACTTTTGGCAGGAACGCTTCTTGGTTGATGCGGTGTGCTTTGAATTGGAGCACATCAGGAGGCAGAAGGTCTGGTTTTCCTGTCATGAGTGGGCAAGTTTGATCCCTTGGTGAAGGTAGTGTCTGCCGTATTTATCCTTTGCAAAGTGACATCCCCTCTCCCTGTATGGGTAGTAAACAATCTATGGGATGACACTTTGACACATCCTATTCTGTGACAGTATCCAATGGTGATACCTGTCTGAGCCAGTTATTACATTGGTGTTTGGAAAATGGTGATTTTCTAATTATTCCATTTTTCTACACCTATTAGCTGGTATTTTTTCAAGAGGAATTTTTCTTTCCAATTCTGCCCTCCCTTTTTGGTGGAGAGTATCACTATGGACTCACGCATTCTTATTTATTTACTGTGTTATAATCAACTAGTCATTCTTCCTTGTGTACAGATTGGCTAGCTCCGGTGTCTTTTTGATGAGTCTGCACTTCC
The DNA here is from genome assembly GCF_027574615.1 of Eptesicus fuscus. Classification (NCBI taxonomy): domain Eukaryota; kingdom Metazoa; phylum Chordata; class Mammalia; order Chiroptera; family Vespertilionidae; genus Eptesicus; species Eptesicus fuscus. The sequence continues at coordinate 38,310,652 of NC_072493.1, forward strand.
TGCTTTGTGTCACTGCAAGATGTGGCACTCACCTGTATTTTTCCTTCCCCAGCCCTGGAATCAGCTGTTTTCAGAAGCCTGGTTTCTTTTATTTATTTATTTTTTATTTTATTATTATTATTTTTTAATATATTTTATTGATTTTTTACAGAGAGGAAGAGAGAGGGATAGAGAGTTAGAAATATCGATGAGAGAGAAACATCGATCAGCTGCCTCCTGCACATCCCCTACTGGGGATGTGCCCGCAACCAATGTACATGCCCTTGACCGGAATCGAACCTGGGACCCTTCAGTCCCCAGGCCGACGCTCTATCCACTGAGCCAAACCAGTTTCGGCGAAGCCTGGTTTCTTTTAGAGGCAATGGTATTTAGAGACCAAGATCTGCGTGCTGAGTGTGTGTATCATTTCTAGATTCTTCCAGTGAATAGATTTAGAAACTGTCCCTTTGAAAAGTTCATATTAGTATTTTTAATTCAAAATTAGCATACAAGGATTTTTTTTTCTTTTACTGAAAATCTTGGTACTTAATAACATTGAGATACGGATTTATTTGCTTTATTTTACAACAATTAAAAAAAGAGCTTCAAAATTACAATGTTAATGCCACAGCTGACTCTATGAAGGAAACCACATATTTGTAGTCCTGGTCCTTGGGAGTATATCCCACTGAGAGTTTGTACTCAGAATGTTCTTCCAAGTAACTTGAAATAATTCTTTTTCCACTTATTTATGTTACCAATTATATACATATTTATGTTTCTGTTTGTGTTAAATTTTATGGTTTCTTCCCCTCCCTCCCTCACTGGAGAATATTTTCCCCATTGATTTTAGAGAAAGTGGAAGGGAGGAGAGAGAGAGAGAAAACATTGATGTGAGAGAGCTACATCAATTGGTTTCCCCAACTGGCGCTGGGGACCTGCAAGTCAGGTTCGTGCCCTTGACCAGAATAGAACCTGTGACCTTTCAGATTGTAGGCCAACACTCTTAACCACTGAGCCATGCCAGCCAGGGCATCGTTTGTTTCTTTCATCTTTAAAATTAAAAAACAAACAAGCATATTTTATTGATTTCAGAGATAGAAACATCAGTGATGAGAGCGAATCATTGATGGGCAACCTCCTGCACGCCCCCTACTAGGGACCGAACCCACAACCAGGAATCAAACCGTGATCTCCTGATTCATAGGTCAACACTCATCCACTGAACTACAACTGGCCTATGTCAAAGCTAAAGTATGTAGCCCAGTCGGCGTGGCTCAGTGGTTGAGTGTTGACCCATGAACCAAGAGGTCCTCAGTTTGATTCATGGTCAGTGCCCATGCCTGGGTTTTGGGCTTGATCCCCAGTGGAAGGCATGCAGGAGGTAACCTATCAATGTGTCTCTCTCATTGATATTTCTCTCTCTCTCTCTCTCTCCTCTCTCTCTCTCTCTCTCTCCAATCAATAAAAACATTTAAAAAAACAAAAAAACAACAAACTATAAAGTATGTAAAAAAAATGTTCTTAGAAGTATCACTTCCACTGTTGTTCCCCCACTCCAGTAAATAGGTAATCAGTTTTATTCATTTCTGGTTTATCCTTACAGTGTTTCACCTTGCAAGAATAGCAAATATATTTATGTTTCCCTTCCTTTTTTATGTGAAGTACAGCAAGCTGTAGCCACCTTTTTTGCATCTTGGTTTACCTCACTAAACAGTCTATACTGGAAATTACTCTGTATTCTTTTTGCTACACATTTACATTATTTTCAAGTGTATGCAGCTATCAGCTATAAACAGTGCATTATGGCTGTTGCCATATGGCTTTTGCCATCTGGTCCTGGTGTGACAGTGCAGGAGTTTCTGAATGGTCACACCTGGGAGGGGGATTGCTGGGTTGGGGGCGTGTTTGCCCTTCTAGATGATGCTAGGTTGTACTTACTCCGCATCTTATGGACAGGGCCTCTGAGCCAGAGGTGCTCACCCAGGATCTCATGGCAGAGACCAGCCTCGAGCTCTTCCCCAGGCACCTGCCTTGGTACTCTACCTATCATCTTGTCCTCAACCACTTCATTTTTCTCTTTTTTAAAAATTGATTTCAACCAAAGAAAGGGGGAGGAATAGAGGAATAGAAACATCAATGATAAGAGAGAATCATCGATCGGCTGCCTCCCACACACCCCCTATTAGGGATCCAGCCAGCACCTCGGCATGTACCCTGACTAGAAATCAAACCTCAGCCTCCTGGCTCATGAGTTGATGTTCAACCACTGAGCCACACCAGCCAGGGCTCTTTTTTTTCTTTTTAATTCTCACTCAAGGAGTGAGGATATTTTTCCCATTGATTTTTTTCAGAGAGAGAGGAAGGGAGGAAAGAGGAGAAGAGAGAAGAAACATCGATGTGAGAGAGAGAGACATCGATTGGTTGCCTCCCACACATGCCCCATGCATCCCAGCCGGGGATAGGGATCGAACCTGCAACCCAGGTACACACTCTTGACTGGGAATCAAACCCATGACCCTCTGGTGTGCAGGCCGATGCTCTCACCACTGAGAAGCACCTGCCAGGACTCAACCATCCCGTTTTTCTCAGGCTCCCCCCCGACCAAGCGACAGCGGCGGAGTCGGGGCCGGCCCAGTGGTGGTGCCAGACGGCGGCGGAGAGGGGCCCCAGCTGCCCCCCAGCAGCAGCAGGAGCAGGCCAAACCCACCTCGGAAGGCAAAGTGACCTGTGGTAGGTATCTGTGGGCCTTGGGGAATGCATGTACAGTGTCTATGGCAGGCTGCTGAGCCAGAGGACAGGAGGAATGGGTACTTGTCTGAGGTGTGGCATACCTAGTGACACCTAGCAGGAGGGCAGCGGTTCTTGTCTCTCTGTTTAGTAGTGGAATATTATTCTTCTGTTCATCTTGCTATGTACATTCTGCCCATAGTTAAAGGATCACATCCCGTGCTACCTCCCTGATAATCCATTGCCCCCAGTTTCATTTATTCAGCAAACATTTGCAAGTGTGTATTGATTTAACAACCATTTCTTCTGCAATGGTGGAGTGATACAGGGGTGAAAACAGGGCCCTGTGACAAGCTGCTTGATTTACCTCCTGGCCTTAGCAATTATATAGGCTGTCTGATCTTGGGCAGGTGACTGAACCCCTCTGTGCCTCAGTTTCCACATCTGTAAAAGGAGGCTGTTAATGGTACCTTCCAGCTAGGATTGTTGAGAGAGAAAATGAGTTAACAGTTGTAATACACTTAGAACAGCATCTGTCCTGGGCCTTGCTATGTACCCGTTTTCTCTTCGCACTGTCACTGCCATGTGCTTGGGGCAGGAACAGCAGTGAGGTCCCTGCCTTAGTGGAGGTGACCTTTTTCGTAGAGTGACAGACCAGTGAAACTGAAGCTCACGTTAGACAATAAGCCCCTCGAAGAGAGGGTGGGGATGGGGTGGAGCAGCCCACAGGTCTCCGAGTGGGTGGGAGTTGGCTTTTATTCCTTGCAGCAAGTGCTGTCAAGGGATTTGAGAAAGGTGGTGAGATAATCTGATACCTGTTTTGGAAGGGACGCTGACTCCATCTGGAAAAACAGTTAATAAATGTGTTAGGATTTGTAAAGTACTTAGAACAACTCCAGGCACATGGTACATGCCCTGTCAGGTGTTTCTTAAATAAAAGTGGGAGCAGGGAAATGAGTGACAGGGCTGCCCAGTCCAGTAAGAAGGAGAGGTCTGATCTGTGTTGGTCACATTGGACAGGGTGAGAAGGGGGTGGACTAATCGTATGTAATAAAAGCCTAATATGCAAATCATCCCCTGGGGCTGGCCAGCCGGCCCACCGTGGGAAGGGAGGCCCCCGCTGACAGCAGCAGCCACTAGGGACCCTACCATGCACGAGTTTCACGCACTGGGCCTCTAGTTAGGGAATAAATGTAGAGCTGACTGGACCTGTAGATAGTGGGGTTAGGTGTGTTGGGGGACTCTGCTCTGGAGACTCATGCTCAAACCTTGCCCTGGAGAAAATCCACTTGTCTTGAGGGAAGGACACAGGCCTGGGTGGGCACTCCCTTAGTCTCCCTCCCCGCTCACATCTCTGAGTTGGGCAAGCCTGTGGACACAAGATCAGGTGGTAAGGTGCTCAGGCAGGGGTGGGAGGGTGGCAGAATTAGAGATGGGAAGGTCAAGGTTGAAGCAGCTCTGCATTCCCCAGAACACCTCAGCCTAGGCTGTTCCTCTAGCCATCTGCAGCACCTCCTCCAGCCCACAGAGCAGCCATGCCTGCCACCTCCCAGTGCCGCCCCCATATCTCCCCCATAGATGAGACTGCAGATACCTGTGCTGGGTGGATCAGGAGGAACAGACCAACAGAGCTAGCCTGTGTCCTCAGACACCAGCTTGAAGGGTGGCTGCCTGGTCGTGACTCTCCCCCCAGTCAGGGTTAATTACCAGAGCCACCAGGCTGGCTGGGCTGCCTACGGGGTCACCCCAGCCTAGGGAGCAAGCCAAGCTGAGCCTGGGAGGGGTTTTGCCAGTAGAGGCATCAGGTCTCTTCCTTGAGGGTAGGGAGGTGGTTCATGGGGTGTGGCTGGCAATGATAGGGGGGATGGGTAAACAGGTCTGACTGCTGACTCATCAGGCAGGGTGGGGCTGGATTGAGGTGCTCCCCAGTAGGGCCCTGCTGAAAGCAGCAGTAGCTTACCTTTAATGAGGCCCAGTCCCAGGGGTGAAAGGAGGCCCTCCAGACCTGAGTGCGGAAGGATCCTGCTGTTCTTGCCCCCTTCTCACTTGTGACAGCTGTGGGGGTTGGCCCCCAGTTAGCTGCCCTCCACTGAGGGGTAGAACCAGACTAAACTCCCAAGGGCCATAGAGTGTAAGGAAGGGAGCACAGGGGGGTTGGGTAAGGTTTCTGGGCATAGACACAGGACCTATTGAGTTTTCATGTCCCTCTCAGGGCAGTCACTGGGCACTTAGCTGGGCGTGCCATCCACCTGACTGAATTTTCAGGACAGTGTTGAGGTATAGGGGTCATGGCCCCCATTGTGCAGAGTGGCACTGGTGGGGCTGGGCCGAAACTTGGGGTTTTTCACTTGGTAATTCCGTAAGTATTTATAGAATACTCATGCCAGGCGCAGCAGGGACAGGAGGCTCTTGCCTTCTAGTAGCTTGAGTTCTGGTAGGAGGAGAAAGCCAAGAGACAGATGTCAGGTGTCAGCTGAGAAGAGAAACAAAGCAGGGCAAGGGGGAAGAGTGATGGAAAACACAGTTCTAGTCGTATTTTCTAGATAGGGTGGTCTAGGAAGGCCTCACAGAAGAACATGTGGATGGTTGGGGTAGAATGTTCCAGATAGAGGGGACAGCAGGAGCCCAAGAGGGAGTATGCCAGTACTGGTGAAGGGGTGGCAGGGAAGCTGGCAAGGCTGGAGTGGAGGGAGCAAGGGAAGGCTGCTAGGAGGTGAAGGCAGAGCCTGTGAGCCTTTGGACAGGGCTTTGCAGTTTTTTAAATGGTAGAAAGCAATGAAAGGATTTGAATGATAAGCTGTAGTACTTTGCATTTCATTCAGTGCTTTTTATGTTGTTGTTAATCCTCACCTGAGGACGTTTTTCCATTGATTTTTAGAGAGCTGGAAGGGAGGGGAGAGTCAGAGAGAAACATTGATGTGAGAGAGACAACTGAGGTACGTGCCCTTGTCCTTGACCAGAATTGAACCTGGGACCCTTCAGTCCTTGGGCCGAGGCTCTAGCCACTGAGCCCAACTGTGGTTAGGGCTCCTTCAGTGCTTTCTGTGGAGGAGATACAGAAGCAGACAGACTAGTCCAGTGGTCGGCAAACTCATTATTAGTCAACAGAGCCAAATATCAACAGTACGATTGAAATTTCTTTTGAGAGCCAAATTTTTAAAACTTTTTCTAACGCCACTTCTTCAAAATAGACTCGCTCAGGCCGTGGTATTTTGTGGAAGAGCTACACTCAAGGGCCAAAGAGCCGCATGTGGCTTGCGAGCTGCAGTTTGCCGACCACTGGACTAGTCTAATAAACCCCATCTTTTATCACTCAGCTTCAGCAGTTGTCAACTTGTGGCTGATCTCATTTCATCAGCCATATTGTTTGGGAGTTAGTTCCAGGTGTCCTGTTATTTCATCTGTAGATTTTTCACAGTGTATCTCTAAAAGGTCAGAATTCTTTTTTAAAAAAATCTTTATTGTTCAGATTATTACAGATGGTCCACCCCCCCCCCCCATAGCTCCCCTCCACCCGATTTCCACCCCACCCCAGACCCTCGCCACCCCACTGTCCGCGTCCATAGGTATAAGATCTTTGTCTAATCTCTTCCCGCACTCCCCCACACCCTCTTACCCCTGAAAATTGTCAGTCCGCTCCATTTCCATGCCCCTGATTCTATTACATTCACCAGTTTATTCTGTTCATCAGATTTTTTATTCATTTGATTTTTAGATTCACTTGTTGATAGATAGGTATTTGTTGTCACTCTGTTGTTCATAATTTTTTATCTTTACCTTTTTCTTCTTCCTCTTCTTAAAGAATACCCTTCAACATTTCGTAATACTGGTTTGGTGGTGATGAACTCCTTTAGCTTTTTCTTGTCTGTGAAGCTCTTTATCTGACCTTCAATTCTAAATGAGAGCTTTGCTGGGTAGAGTAATCTTGGTTGTAGGTTCTTGCTATTCATCACTTTGAATATTTCTTGCCATTCCCTTCTGGCCTGCATAGTTTCTGTTGAGAAATCAGCTGACAGTCATATGGGTACTCCCTTGTAGGTAACGAACTGTTTTTCTCTTGCTGCTTTTAACCCTTTGCACTCGCTTGCTTTTTTCTCGATTCCTTTATTCTACTCGTGATTTAATTTTTTAAGTACCCCAGATTTTACAAAGCGTGGCAGTAGAATAAAACACTGGAGTTTCTTTTCATACAAACTTATTTATTTGGATTTTTTAGTATTTCAGATTATTGATACATTCAATACAATTTGACATACGAGCTGCTACCGATGCTAACCGTGTCGAGTCACACTCGACATCCGAGTGCAAAAGGTTAAGATTCTGTCTTTGTCTTTTGCCCTTTGGCATTTTAATTATGATGTGTCTTGGTGTGGTCCTCTTTGGATTCCTTTTGTTTGGGGTTCTCTGCGCTTCCTAGACTTGTAAGTCTATTTCTTTCACCAGGTAGGGGAAGTTTTCTATCATTATTTCTTCAAATAGGTTTTCAGTATCTTGCTCTCTCTCTCTTCTTCTGGCACCCCCATAATTAGGATGTTGGTACGCTTGAAGTTGTCCCAGAGGCTCCTTACACTATCTTCATATTTTTGGATTCTTTTTTCTTTTTTCTCTTCTGGTTGGGTATTTTTTGCTTCCTCGTATTTCAGATCTTTCACTTGATTCTTGGGATCCTCTAGTCTACTGTTGAATCTCTGTATATTATTCTTTATTTCAGCCAGCATATGCTTAATTTCTGACTGGTCCTTTTCCATTTTTTTGGCAGTCTCACTAAGATCCTTAAAGGTCTCACTAAGTTCCTTGGAGGTTTCTAGAAGATTCTTGAGTAACCTTATAATTGTGGTTTTGAACTCTATATCCAGTAGTTAGCTTTCTTCCATTTCTTTTATTTGTGACATATTTCTTTGTCTCTGCATTTTGGCTGCTTCCCTGTGTTTGTTTCTGTGTATTGGGTAGCAGCTAAGTCTCCTTGAGTTGATAGAGTGGCTTTGTGTTCTAGGTGTCCTATAGGGCCCAGTGGCTCAGCTTCCCCAATCACCTGAGGTGGACACTCTTGGTGCACCCCTTTGTGGGCTGTTTGCACAGTCTTGTAGTTGAGCCTTGATTGCTGTTAGTGTCACTGGGAGGAATGACCTCCGGGCCAATTGGCTGTGAGGACCAGCAGTGTCTACAATGGAAGAGCTGCTGTGCAGGAGACCCCCTTTTGGGGCAGGACTTGCTTCAGTGGGGCTTTGGTGCTCACTGAGTCTGCCCCTTGAGTGTGTCACTTATGGATGTGAAGAGTTGTAATCTGGTGTGGTCTCACACTGACCACTAGGTACACTGGCTCTTGGATCTCCAAGGAGGTGCAAAGTCAGCCACTGCCTGGGGCCACCCAGCAGGAGCTACAGAGAGATCTTGAGATTCCTCCTCTTTGTATCGGGTTTTGAGGTGCCCAGATGAGGCCCAGCTGTGAAGCAAGGCAGGCTGCTGCTGGTTCGACCTTGGGCCTTCTTTTGATAGCTTTGGGGCTCCCTGACCCAGCTGCAGCTTGTTTGACAGGTTTTAGGCTGAGAAAGGACAGGCCATTCATATGCAAAAGCCGCTGCGCACAGCTTGGGTGGGGTTGTAAATTGGGTGGGACGGGGTCTCATTGACTCTCCAGGGTGGAGCAAACAGCAATGGCTGCCAGTCAGCCCTGCACCTGGGAGGTCCCAGCACAGGAACAATGACCATTGCGAGCATCTCTGTCTGGAAGAAAGCCGCCCCCGCGTTCCTGCTCCGATGCCAGACAGTCCAGTTTCTCCCTGTGTGTTTGGGTCCCCCAGAGTCTTGCCCAGCACTGGAGCTCAGAGCAAGCGGGAGCTTGTATCTCCCTCCCGATTAAAAAAGCAGTGCACCTGGGTGCCAGCCCGTTCCGCGCCTCCGCACCTCCTACCAGTCTCAATGCGCTTTCTTCTTTACCTCTATAGTTGTAGAACTTCCACTCAGCCAGCTTTCCTGCAGTTCTGGATGATAGTTGTTCTGTCTTTTAGTTGTAATTTTGATGTGGTTGTGGGAGGCAGTAAGTACAGGTGTTTACCTATGCCGCCATCTTGGTTCTCTCCCAGAATTCTTTTTAAAAATTAACAATAATGTTTTATTAACAAATATATAATTAGCACTCACATTTCCAGTTGTCTCATGAGTATTGGTTCTGAATCTCTCCTAATCTATTGTATTCCCCCACCACCTCTTTTCTCTTTCTTCCTTGCATTTAATTTGTTGAAAGTAGTTGTCCCATAGCCTTTTCCAAAGACTGGATTTTGCCAATTGCATCCTGTGGGAGGGTTGATTGCATGTGCTCCCCTGCTATCTATATCTCCTAAAAATTGGTAGTTAGGGTTCAAGAGGCTTGATCAGAGGTTTGATGGTTCGTTTTTTTCAAACTCGCTTCTCAGGTGAGCTTAACCTTTCTCTGACATTGGTGGCAGCTTCTCCTCATTATCTTGATCCATTAATTCAGTAGAGATTGAAGAACTTGACATTTCACACCTAAACTCTGGCTCTGTCTTGGGAAAGAGACTGGAGGAGAGAAGGGGTTGTACTGTTTGTTGTCCAGAGGAGGGTGGCCCTGGCCCTGTGTGGCAGTGGAGGGCAGGGGTCTTTCCATTGGAGTTGGCTGCCTCTCTGCACCATGCACCAGGGGAGCACAGGCCCTCTTTGCCCCCAGCCCTCCTACTAGGAACTCCCAGGAGAAGACCTGAGTGAAATGATCTCTGGCCCCAAGCCACACCTAGCATAGGGACTGGCATGCAAGGCTGCTCACCTGCTCTCCTGGCCCTGGGCCTGTCCCTCATATCTTCCCTGGTCCCTCACTAGGAAGTCCCTCCCATTTTCCTCTGCCCTCAGTATTGTTTGGGTTTGGAGGACCAGAGAGTTCTTGGGCCCACATGAGTGTAGGAAACAGGAAAAGCTCTCTTCTATAGGAAGACCTAACCCTACCCTCTGTCCTGGGGCAGGGAGCATTTCCCTACAGCTGTCCAAGCGGAGAGGGACTGTTGACAAAGTCTTGGTGTTTTGGCCACAGGAAAAAACTCAGCCAGCCCCCCGGCCCAGGTCACATGTGTGCTGGGTGCTCTTCTGCCTCGCCCCTTACTGTCACACTGAGCCAGACCATCTACTTCTCTCCATGTCTACTCCTTCCATCCTGGGCCAGCCACCTTCGGCCTTCCCCAACTGGTGTGCTGTTCTGTCCCAGTCACCCTGCTGTACTTGGCCTCAGCTGTTCATCTGCATCCAGCCATGTAATCCTCACAGTGGGCCCATGAGAGCAGGTGCTGGGATGAGGGTGTCTTCACGGAGGAGGCCTCTGAAGTGCGGAGAGGTGTGGTCAGCTCAGGAGATCCCAGACTCCTCCCTGCCAGGGCCTCCAGTTGTCCCCTTGTGCCCTTCTCCTCCATCGTGGTCCAGCCACACTGGCTCAGTCTGTGAATGTCCCAAGTTGGTTTTCTGCCTCTGGATTTTCACGTGCTGTCCTCTCTTCTGGGAATGCTGCTCTTCTCTCCCCCTGTTTTTCTGTCTCAGCCTACTTGTCCACATTCACATTTCACTTCTAATGTCATTTCCTAGAGAGGTCCTCTGTGATCATTTCAATCTAAATTACACCTCATTCTCTATAATTTTCTCTCTTCACCCTCAGGATGTCTTTTAATTACAGATTTCTATGTATGGTTGTGAGAGGCAGCAAACAGGGGTAGTTAAGAGCTCGGGCTCTGCAGCCAGGCACTTCAGTCGGAATTCCAGCTTTTCCACTTCTTGTTTTTGTGGCCTTGAGCAGGTGATTCATCCCCTGTGCCTCGGTTTCCCCATCTGCAAAAAGGGGATAATAGCACTGCCTTATAAGGTTGCAGGGATGATCAAAAGGGTCAGTAGGTGTAAAGTGTGTGTCAGCCTGCAGTAAGTACTATAGAGGTGTCACCTATTATTACATTATTTTGGTGAGGACTCAAGAGGAAATTGCACGTGTGCTGTGATCCAGGGCCAGTGATGGAGCAGCAGTTTAGATAATGCACGGCTTCCGTGTGCTCTCCTCTTGTGTTCTAGACCAAGGTTGGACTGTGGTCTCCTCTGTAAATGGGGATAATGAAGGTGCTGTGAGGACTCGGGGGCCCAAGATAGGGAAAAGAGTTGGGTAGGGTCAGGCCCATGGCAAGTGCTCCCTAACTGGGGGTTATATGTCTCAGTTCTTGTTGCGGGGTGCTCATGTCACTTCCCTGTTGCTGGTATTCAGTAAACGGCTGTTGAATAAAAGAATGAATGAGGCACACACGACTCCACTCTGGTTCTATCCTCCTCCAAAATAGCACCCCTCATGTTATGGGTGGGCTCTGGGCGAATAGACAGTTTATGCCACAGGTCTAGTAGCAATTTGTGCTGAGGAGAAAGGCGATCTGGGAGGGATTCATCTGGGCAGGACATGGTGGTTGAGTGGGGCCGTTGTGGTCAGAGGAGGCCGGCAGGTCATTTTTGTGAGTGAGTAAGGCTTGGCTTGGGAGTACTTCCCTTGTGACTGGAGAACAGGGATGGTAGGATTTAGCTGGGATTGAAGGAGATGGGCAGGGGTTGTGGGATTAGCTGTGGGTGTCAAAATCATAGTTCCTGTTTCTGACTTTCTTCTGTGTTGTGTGCCCTGGGTCAAGCATTTCACGAGCTGTCTCATTTAATCCTCATGACCCCACTGTGTAGCAGAGACTTCTTGTTTATGTTTTTCAGATGGGAAAACTGAGGCTCAGAGAGGTGAGGTCACATGCCCAAGGCCCCACAGCTAGAGAGTGGTAGAGCCAGGACTCACCTCAAGGTCTGTCGGACTCCGCCACCTGGCTCTGTGCCTCTGCCACTGAGCCAGCCTGTGTGGCCTTGGACAGGTGCTGCTTCTCCCAGTCCCCTTGTTCCCCAGCCCACACTGACATTCATAGGAGTCAAGGATGTGAGCCCAGAGTTCTTTTCTGGTCCTTAGGATGGAGGGAGCCAGATCTGAATGGGAGGTTCGGGGCTGAGGCCAAGTAGGTTTCCCTGGGCCTTGAGCAGAGAGGGTGAGGTTCCCCTTGAGGCAGAAAGAGGAAGGGTTTGGGGTTTGAGTGGTAGGAGGAAATGGGTGGTGCTGAAAAATCATCTTGGGGAGCAGGGACCTGCCTTCTACTTTCTGCTCTGCTGCTCACACGGTCTGTGAAAGGTGAAGGGAGTCTGGGATATGACACTTCCCCTCCCAGACCTTCAGGTTCCTCATCGGTCATATGGGTTGAATGTGGCCCCTGCCCCACAGGGCTATCCTGCTGCTCTTACTGGATCCCCAGCACATTGGAGCTGTTGGAGGCTGCCATTCTTGGAGCACTTGTTGAGCACTTTGCCAGCTAGTTTCTATTTTCTTAAATTAAGATTTTATTGATTTATTTTTTTATTGATTTCAGAGAGGAAGGGAGAGGGAAAGAGAGAAACATCAATGATGAGAGAAAATCATTGATGGGCTGCCTCCTGCATGCCCACACTAGGGATTGAGCCCGCAACCCAGGCATGTGCCTTTGACTGGAATCGAACCTGGGACCCTTCATTCTGCAGGCCAACACTCTATCCACTGAGCTACACCAGCTAGGGCTGATTTTACTGATTTTTTAGAGAGAGGAAGGGATTGAGAGAGGGAGAGAGAGAGAGAAACATCAATTGGTTGCCTCCCACATGTGCCCCAGTGAGGGATTGAACTCAAAACCTGGCCATGTGTCCTGACTGGGAGTCAAACTCGCCACCTTTTGATGAATAGGACGATTCTCTAACCAACTGAGCCATTCTGACCAGGGCATATTCTTTGCTCTTTTTAATCCTCTTAACGGCCCTCACAGCAGAGATTGTCCCCTGGTTTAGGCAGGGACCTGGGCTCAGAGAGGTTGTGACTTGTCCCAGGTCGCACATCTAGTGCCTGGATTGGAATCGGCTCCATTGAACTGAAGCTGCTCTCTGGGACATGGGAGGTTCAGCAACGTCTGTCACGTGCTGCCACTGCCTGGCCATGTGACCTTGGGCAAGTCTGTGCACTTCTCTTTGCCTCCATTTCTTCCTCTTTACAGTGTGTGTGTGTGTGTGTGTGTGTGAGTGTGTGTGTGTGTAGGTGTAGGTGGGGGGCGGTAATAGGACCTGCCTCACAGTGTTATTTGTGGATTCAGTGACTTCATAGGAGCCTACCACTTGGAGTGGCCCCTGCAGATAGTCAGTGTGCTGTGGTATGGACTGCTGTTATTTATAGTTTATAGCTGGTCCTCAGGACAACCTGTGCCATATGTGAAGAGGAGGTTCTGTTAGTAGCCCCATTTCACAGGTGCAAATTGAGTAATCCCAAAGGGAGGTGATATGCCGAGGTCACATTTATAAGGATAACCTTAGAAGTCCCATGTCCTGTCCACTGCACAGAGCTGCCATTTCATTTGGGTGGATGAGGGTAGGGTTGTAAGTGACAGAAACTCACTTAAGCAGAAAAGAAAGTGCCTCATGTGATAGCTCAGGAGTCTTTCCCTCTCTATCGTTGGTCCTGGGTAGGCTTCATTTTCTCCCCTCCTGGGGGCACATTGGCCCCCAGCAGTCCCATGCTTACAGCCCACCATCCTGGCAGCCTCTGTGGAAAGAGAGCACCTGGTTCCAATAGAGCCAGCCCATCCCCAGCCTCAAGTCTTCTGGGTCTGGTGCTTGCTTGGTAGGTGCAGGATAGGGGATGTGGTTGGCTCCCCATGAATCTCAATTATTTGAAGGCAAGAGAGGGGTGAGGCTGGTTGTCTAAAGGCAAGTTGTTCGTTCATGCATTGATTCCTTCATAAATATATATAAGCAACTACCATGTGCCACGGGGCTATACAAGTGAACAGAACAGACCAAAATCTGTGTTTCACATTGTGGGGATTATGGGTGATAAGCATGACAGGAGGACAAGCATAACTTAGGTGAGAAGGTGGTGTAAGCACCTTGGGAAGAATGGAGCAGGGTATGGGGATCTGGGAATGCTGGGGGCCAGGGTGGTGGTTGTAAAGTTTAAAGTGGGATGGTTGCGGTGGGCCTCTTTGGGAAGGTGACATTTGAGCAAAGACCTTGAAGGAAGTGAGGGAGCAGGTCCTGTGAAGACTGGGGACAGAGCGTCCCCGGCTGACAGAGAGCATGCCCAGCAGTATTGGGAGGAGAGCTGCTAGGAGGGTGGTGAGGCTGGACTGGGGCACGTGAGGGGAAGAGGAGGGCACCAGGTCAGGAGGTACAAGAGGCCAGACCGGAGGAGGGAAGCTGTGTGAGGGTGTCACCCATACTTGGGTGTGGTTACCAGAAGTGGGAAGGATGTGGGTCAGGTGCAGTGCAACCCACAGGGTAGTGGGAGGAGCCTGCAGAGGAGGCTCAAGGGAGGGAGGAGGAGTGGCGGTCCCCCTGTGCGGTGTATTGGATGTCAGCCCCTCGTTGACCAGTCCCTCTTTCTCCATAGACATCCGGCTCAGGGTGCGAGCAGAGTACTGCGAACATGGGCCAGCCTTGGAGCAAGGTGTGGCATCTCGGCGGCCCCAGGCGCTGGCGCGGCAGCTAGATGTGTTCGGGCAGGCCACTGCAGTGCTGCGCTCCCGAGACCTGGGCTCCGTGGTGTGTGACATCAAGTTCTCAGAGCTCTCCTATCTGGACGCCTTCTGGGGGGACTACCTGAGTGGTGCCCTGCTGCAGGCCCTGCGGGGTGTGTTCCTAACTGAGGCCTTGCGGGAGGCTGTGGGCCGGGAGGCTGTCCGCCTGCTGGTCAGTGTGGACGAGGCTGACTATGAGGCTGGCCGGCGCCGCCTGCTGCTGATGGAGGACGAAGGGGGACGGCGCCCATCGGAGGCCTCCTGATCCTGGATCTGGCAAGACTGACCCCACCTCCTAGCCTCTGGGCCACCTTTACCTCAGGAGGATGAAGACCATCTCTGCCCCTAGGGGACTGTCACTCCAGCAGCTCTGACTGAGACAGACAGACAGATGGCCAGGCCCCCCTGACAGCCTGGCGCCTTGACAGCTCCTCTGACAGGATGTGGGCTCTGAGGCCTAAACCACTTCCAGCCGAGTTTCCTTCCCAAGCCCCCTCCCAACCTCACCCTCCAGTGTGTCCCTTTGGCTCCAGCAGGCAGGGCCTCGGGCATGCAGGTCCCACGGGAAGGAGGCAGCTGCACGGTCACCAAAGGCCCCTGCACATTAAGTTCACCACCCTGGGTTGTGTGCACACATTGCCCCATGGAAGCCTCCTCTGGGCTCCTGTCCTGCTCTGCTCCACACAATTCTTGGGCCTAAGGGCTTTTCTCAGGATCTCTGATTTGATCGCCCCAACCCTGGGCTTCAGCCACACTAGGCACTGGAGCTGGGGCACACATGGGGCCTGCTCACTTTGCCCACACATCTCTACAGCCAGCCAGGGCTCTGCCCACCTTCCACACACAGACCTGGCCCTTCACCTTATCCTGCTCCCCAGAACTGGACACGGACTTGAACAAGGACTACCCCCAGAGTGTCTCACGTGTGTTGCCAGCAGGATCAGACCAAGTGTGCTGCTGTTGGCCATGGAGCCAGGACCAGAAGCCAGCTGCCTTCTCAGAAAGGGAAAGGCAAAGGCTTGGGGGCTGATGGGAAAGGTATTTTATAAATGGCACCAATAAAACTGCCCTGGAAGGGGCATAGGTGGGCATCAAGGCTCCCTGGACTCTTTCTTAATGGGCTGGTGGAAGGAGCTGATGGGGGGAGCCTGGGCCTAGTACCAATCCTGGAGTTGCTGGCCCAAATCAGGCTGGAGGGTGAGCAGGATGCTCTGTCATCTGCCAGTTGCCACCACAGGCTTTCTGTCCGCTTTGGGCCTCAGTTTCCTTATCTGTCAAAATACTGCCTTGGAGTCACAAACTCTCCCAGTCCCATTCACACATACTTTGCTCCTTGGGAGTGTGTTTTTAACTTGTTCAGTGACATAGGCCAGCCATCTGCAAGGCTGATGGAGCTCAGAGGTTGGGAAACCAAACAGATGAGCAGCCAGGCTTCTCTGCCTAGAACCCCTCTCCAGGTGGTTCCCTACCTATCACACCTAAACAGTCACCTCCTCAAATGTGCATCTCTGTTCTTCCTCTTCCTGAGGCCAAACACTTCTTCCTGCCACCCTGTGGCCTCAGGAGGTTGTGGCCTCCTGCTCTTGCCCCATCCTTTGTTTATGGGCTTAGGAACTCAAGTTTCTTACACAATACCCCGGGTTTTCCTTCCTGCTGGGGAAGGGAACCAGGACTGGAAGCTGGGGGTAGGGTGGGCAGGGACTCCGATTGCTGGCCTTTCCTGGGGGAAGGGATGGACCTGCCCATACCTGGGGACCTGTCCTGGACCCTTGACCTGTGTTGTACAGAGGATCAAGTGGCAAGTTTAGGAGTTGAGTCCTATCTAAGACCTGCTGTGTGACCCGACTGTCCCTGCACCCTCTCCGGGAGGGAGCTAAGGTCTACTGGGCACCTACTTAAGATCTATTTAACAGTCCCCTGTGTGAAGTAGGGATTTGATACCACTTTGACAGTAAATGGGCTCAGAGGGGAAGTGACTTGCCTGGGATAAAGCAGCACTGAGATGGGAAGAAGCTCTCCCCTAGAGGACCAAGTTAGGGTGGGGAGGGAGACCGGAGCTTCTGCGCTCTTTGTCCTTCACTTGAGCCGTGGGACTCTCCTTGGCTTTTGAGGACCTTCCCAGATTTGGGTTTCAAACTTTACCTGGGACATACTGTACTTAAGGATGGGAACTGCTGCCTGTTGGCTGGGCTAAGTTCCAGGTTCCGCCTCTCCCTCAGGCCATGGTGCCTGTCTCTTCACCCCTAGTGAATGATGGGCCCCACCAGGCCCCTCCCTCGCAGGACTAGACTGAGGCTTGTCCTCCACTTTCCTTCCACGTGGCAAGTCCCTCCACCTGCCTCAGCCCAGCGCTATTCCTTAGGCCCCTCCCACTCGCCCCATCTCCTTTAAGTTCCCTTTCCATGGTTTCATGCTGCTCGCTGGCACATGCATACATGTGGGAAGTAAGGGATCCTAACTTGAAATACGTATTTTTAAAAAAATATATGTTTTATTGATTTTTTACAGAGAGGAAGAGAGAGGGATAGAGAGTTAGAAACATCGATGAGAGAAAACATCGATCAGCTGCCTCTTGCACACCCCCTACTGGGGATGTGCCCGCAACCAAGGTACATGCCCTTGACCGGAATCGAACCTGGGACTCTTCAGTCTGCAGGCCGATGCTCTATCCACTGAGCCAAACCAGTTTCGGCTGAAATATGTATTTTTTTAATTTCAGGAAAGGAGAGGGATAGAAACATCAATGATGAGAGAGAATCATTGGCTGCAAGCCCCTACTGGGCATTGAGCCCACAACCTGGGCATGTGCCCTGATTGGACCTCCTGTATCATAGGTCAAAGCACAACCACTGAGCCATACCGGTGGGCTGGGATCCTAACTTTGAGGCCCTGGGAGCCGTGCACAGGCACAGTGCATGCCAGTGGCAGGAACCTTAAGGCAATGTTTCCTGCCTCCCGGGCCTCCCTGAACCCAGGCATTGTGGAACACTGGGTGTGTGTCCCAACAGATCCCTGAGCCCGGAAATGGGTCAGACCCAGGTCTTAAGGACAACCCAGGGAGATCAAAGAGCTTCAGAAGTGGAGAAAGATTTGTGGGGACATACCAAGGGCAGTGGGAAATCAGACGAGGCAGACCCTGACTCCAATCTGACTTCATAGAACCTAGCTTCCTTGAGCCTTATGTCCTCAGATTTACCACCCTCTGTCCCACTTCCCCACTGACATCTGTTGGCTCCCTGGTCCCTTCCCCTCATTCCTGAAGACTCTAGCGCCTCCTCACAGATTTTTCATCCCAGCCCCTGCCATCCTGCCCCTACTGGGATTCTTTTTTTTAATTGATTTCAGAGAGGAAGGGAGAGGGAGAGAAAGAAACATCAATGATGAGAGAAAATCATTGATTGGCTGTCTCCTGCACGCCCCCTGCTGGGGGATCGAGCCCACAACCTGGGCATGTGCCCTTGACTGGAATGGAACCTGGGACCAGTCAGTCTACAGGCTGATGCTCTATCCATTGAGCCAAACCAGCTAGAGCAGCTACTGGGATTCTTAATCTTCCATGATGGTTCATCCACCCAGAGATCTAGCCTCTCAGTCTCTTTCTACCTCACCTCTGCTAACCTCCATCCCACTCCAGCCATCCACTCTCATGACCACACCTTGGTCTGAGTCATTACCTGGAAGTGCATCACACATAGCAAACACTCACTGAGCACTCATAGCAAATGCCAGGCGCTATGCCAAATGGGTTACATGTGTTTACCCCTCACAAGACCTGCAAGGTGGGTATTAATATCCCCATTTCAAAGGTGAGGATACACACTCAGGAAGGTGAAGTCACTTCCCTGGATGAAACATTTGGCAAAGGAGCAGAGTCAGGATTCTAACACAGGACTCTTTGGGTCCCAAATTAAAAAGCCCTGGTTTTGCCCTAGCTGGTTTGGCTCAGTGGGTAGGGCACCGGCCTGCAGACTCAAGGGTCCCAGGTTTGATTCCGGTCAAGGGCATGTGCCTTGGTTGCGGGCACATCCCCAGTGCGGGGTGGGGTGCAGGAGGCAGCTGATTGATGTTTTTCTCTCATTGATGTTTCTAACTCTCTTCCTCTCTTGTAAAAAATCAATAATAATAATAAAGCCCTGGTTTTGCCTTGGCTGGGTAGCTCAGTTGGTTGGAGTGTCATCCCAATATCCCAGTATCCCGGGTCAGGGCACATACAAGAATCAACCAGTGAATGCATAAATGATTGAAACTACACATGGATGTTTCTGCCTCTCTCTGAAATCAATAAATAAAAACAAATACTAGTATATATATTTTAAAAGCCCTGGTTTTAACTACAACCCAGTATTGCCTTCTGTGTTTGAAATCCAATATCCTACACCCTGATCCCAGCACCTGCCTTCCAGGCCTGGCAGGCCCTCAATGCCTTCACACCTGTAGCCTCAACTCACAGAGAGCTCCACCCGCTGGATCCCTTTGTTTTCTGCCAGGCGGCCAGGCCCCTCCCGGCTTCTCTCCCTCCCTGCGCAGCCAGAGCCTCATATTGGACCATCTGATCTCTCTTGCTAGCTCCTAATAGCCAGGGTCCATCAGGAAACAGGGCACCAGAGCGGGCATTTTGAAGATAATCTAATGAAGGGGCTATTTGCAGAGGTGTGGGCAGAATTGAGCAAATCAACAAGGGAGATGAAGGCAGCAGGAAGCTGTGACCATCCTTAGGTCTGCCTGGGTCAGGAAAGGGCAGGGTGGTGTTACTGGAGACCGGTGAGAGCCCTGGGACATACTTGAGTGGCACTGGAGTTGCGGAGGGTACAGCTGCCGCTAGAACCACGGTGCTGACCCAGAGCTGGGAGGAGGAGAGAAACACCCTGAATGACGCCGCGTTCTTCTCCCACTCTGATGTGCTGCTGGTGCTTCCCGGGGTGACCCACATAGTAGTCGGAGGGCAAGGGAGCCTGGATGATGCTGTCCAGTTGGGTAGAGTAGGGTGGAGGGTGAGCCTGGAAAGGCAAATGGAAAGTGACCAGCACTTCCTGGATTCCCTCCCACCCTGACCTTCTGCCTCATCCGTCACCACATCCCTAACCTGGGCCCATGTGGTTGAGATTGGCAAAGAGGTGCATGTGGGAACCACTTCAACTTCTTCTTTTTTTAAAAAAAAAATGTATTTTATTGAAAATATATTTCTCAGGAGGGAGAGAGAGTCAGAAACATCGATGGGAGAGAAACATCGATCAGCTGCCTCCTGCACATCCCCCACTGGGGACATGCCTGCAACCAAGGTATATGCCCTTGACCGGAATCGAACCTGGGACCCTCCAGTCCACAGGCCGACACTCTATCCACTGAGCCAAACTAATTAGGGCCACTTCAACTTCTTTTTTTTTTTTTAAATATATTTTATTGATTTTTTACAGAGAGGAAGAGAGAGGGATAGAGAGTTAGAAACATCGATGAGAGAGAAACATCAGCTGCCTCTTGCACACCCCCCACTGGGGATGTGCCCACAACCAAGGTACATGCCCTTGACCGGAATTGAACCTGGGACCCTTCAGTCTGCAGGCCGACGCTCTATCCACTGAGCCAAACCGGTTTCAGCCTACTTCAACTTCTTGGTCAGCCTCCTCAGTCACTACTCTGCCATGACTATCCCCCAATCCCACCCTTTCAGTCCCAACAAATTAAGTTAAGGCTAATAAATGTAGCTTAATCAACTTCCTATTGAAACCTACACCCAGATTTATGTCACTTCTCCAGGCTCTGTTTAGTTCAACCTCCCCAACACTCACCCCATCAGGACTCCTAGCATATTACTCCATCATTCTTCCCTTTTCTGTTTCAACAGCCCTTCCTTCTCAGCCTATAAATTATCCAAAATTTTACCACCTTCAAAACTAACAAAAAACCTCTACCTCCATTTACTCCGTGTCTGTCCTTTGTTCCCCTACTCATTTCATCCAAAATTTTTGTAAAACAAGTATGAGTTAGTGTACTTTGGCTGCAAGCAACAGAGACTGACTCTTGCTAATTTTAAGGGGGCCAGGAATTGATTAGAAGGTCATGAGGATGGCACCCACAATGGAAGGAGACGCCGAAGAACCAGGCTTTGGGGAGGCCTGGAACCAGGACTGTGCAGGGATGGAGACAGCAGGAAGGAATGGCCGTTTCCTCCGGGTCCTGGCTGCCACATGAATCAGCTCTAACCAGGTCCCGGCCTCCTGCCACGTAAGCTCATGATTCAAATTGCAGGGAGAGCTTCCAATTGGTGCAGCTTGAGTCATGTGGCCTCCCCTTGGCCTGTGGACAGCTGGGCACCCGGATGGACAGTCTGATGGAATAGTATCTATGGGTGGGCGATGGGTGGTTGCTCAGAGGAAAACCAGGGCGATGTCATGCGGGGCAGGCAGAAACCACAAATGTCTGCAGAGCGCTCCTGCTCACCAGCCCCAGCCTTCACCCCTCACTGGAGTCTCAGCTCACTGAAACTACTGGAACCCAGCTCGTTAATGACCTTTGCCAAATCGAAGGACAATTTTTTTGTCTTTATGTGCAGTTTTTAACTCCACTGACCGGGGCCAGTATCTCTCTCTCTCTCTCAAATCTTTCCTCCCTTGGCTTCGGCATAACAAAGTAACCCAAAACTTAGCATCTCAGAACAACGAACATTCATTATCTCATAGTTTCTGCAGGTCAGGGACCCATGAGCTCCTCAGCTGAGGGGCTCGGTCTCTTCTTAAGGCCTTAAGGCTTCAGTTGTATGCCTGGGGAGATAGCAGGACATAGTTTCCCCCAGGGAGAGAGAGGAGAGAGGGGGAGGGGGAGAAGAGAGAGGAAGAAGAAGAAGAAGAAGAAGAAGAAGAAGAGAAGAAGAAGAAGAAGAAGAAGAAGAAGAAGGAGGAGGAGAAGAAGAGGCGGAGAGGAGATCTCCTTCTTTCCTTCCAGGCCGGGTTGGCTCAGTGGATAGAGCATTGGCCTGTGGACCAAAGGGTCCCGAGTTCGATTCTGGTCAAGGGCATCTGGTCAAGGGCATGTACCTTGGTTGCAGGCTCCTCCCCGGCCTGGGGCTGCAAAACAAACAACAATACCAATACAGTGTGCTGGGACACAGACCCAGTCCCGGGAAATTCTTGAGTTTTAAAGGGAAAATAGTTCTGTCCTGGCCCGGTAGCTGAGTTGATCAGAGCATCATCCTGATACGTCAAGGTTTCGGGTTAGATCCCCCGTCAGGGCACATATAAGAAGCAACCAATCAGTGCATAAATAAGTGGAACAACAAAGCTCTCTCCCTCTCCAAAATCTTTTTTTTAAAAAAATAAAGGAGAAATAGTTATTCCAAAGTTAAAGGGGCATTAAACTCAGAGAGGACAGCATGAACAAAAGCATACATGTGGCAAAGAGCAAATTGTATGCAGAAAGACAGCTTGGAGAGAAAGATGCTGCTGGAGAGGCTAGATGGGGCCCAGTCACTGAGCATCTTTTGATCTCAGGGACCACGGGGGCTGCATAAGGGCAGCTTTGCATTTTTGAGAGATGCATTTGAGGGGGCAAGAGTAGGGTTAGGAAAAGTCAGGACGTTGCTGCAATAAAGTAGGCAAGGGGTGCGAAAGGCTGGTATTACGACATTGGTATCCTGGGAACAGAGCAAGCGACAGGATTCAGAAACCTTGAGGCAAGTCAAGCCAGCCGGTTTTATGTTTGGATATCAGGGTGGGAGAGATGATGGTCTCATTTCTCACCTAGATGCCTAGGTGGACGGAGGTGCCATTTATTGAGCTGGGAGAACATAGGAGGAGGCACTGAACTTATTCAAATAAGTTTTTTATATTTTTATTTTATTTTACTATTTTGTTAACCCTCACCCGAGGATATTTTTTTTCCATTGATTTTTAGGGAGAGTGGAAGAGAGAGGGAAAGACAGAGAGAAACATTGATGTGAAAGAAACACATCGATTGGTTGCCTCCTGCACGAGCCCTGACCAGGGCCCAGGCCGGGGAGGAGCCTGCAAGTACATGCCCTTGCCTGGAATCAAACTCAGGACCCTTTGGTCCACAAGCCGACGCTCTATCCACTGAGCCAAACTGACCAGGGCACATTGTATTGTTTTGATTGACTGACGTGTTTGAATCTCTGCTGGACAAGGAGCTCTTGAGGGAACAATTGTACCCTCCCCCCTTTGCATACTCAGCACCTCCCATGGAGGTTGTACTTACATAGGTACTCACTCCAGCTGTGTATATTGATGCATAAGTGCATAAACTGGGTATTTATGATAGCCTAAGATATGTGAGTTGGCACTTTTTTAAATTGATTTTTTTTTAGGGAGGGAGGGAGGGAGAGAGAGAGAGGAGAGAGAGAGAGAGAAACATGGATGTGAGAGAAACATCGATCAGCTGCCTCTTGCCTGCGCCCCAACCAGGGTTTGAACCTGCAACCTGAGTATGTGCCCTGACCGGAAATTGAACCTGACACCTCTTGGTGTACGGGATGACATTCCAATCAATGGAGCAGCACTGGCCAGGGCATGAGTTGGTTCTTGAAGTTGAATAGAAGTTAGCCAGGGGAAGAAGAGTGAGAAAGGCATTCCAGTTATAGGGAATGGCATATGCCAAGGCTAGGAGGTAAGAGGAGGCAGATTCAAGGAAGTGGTGGTGGTTTGGTGTGGTTGGAGTATAGGGTGAAGCGTGGGCAGTGACTGGAGGGGAGCCAGATGTTGTGAAGGGACTGACGAGTCGGCTGAGGAGTTTGGCGTTCACCTGTGGGCAGTAGAGAGCCCTGGAAGAGTTGGAAGCCCCGGAGTGACTTGACCGGAGCCCTGTTGTAAAAGAAGCACCTCAATGACCGATGTGGAGGATGGACTGAAGGCTGGGAGGCAGGTGCAGCAGGTGAGCAGGAGGTGCCGAGGCCTGAACTAAGACACTTCGGCAGGGAAGAGAAGAAGAGGATTTGAGAAATATTCGGTTAAATTCTACGAAATTACTGTTTTGTAAGAAAAAGCCAGCGGACGTTCGGCGATTTTATATGGTTCATCTTAATATTAAGGCGGTCAACGCACTGGACGAGGTTTCGAGCCTGGCCTGGATGTGAAAGTGAGGAAGAGGCTGCCAAGCCTGGGGGCTGTTTTTCCCACTTGAATGCCAGATCGATTGGGGAGAGGAAATCCAGATCTGGGGGGCCTGGTGGGGAAGGTGTCCTGTTCAGGTTGGATGTGCTGGTTTTGAGGTGCCTTTGGGACCGCTAAGAGATGACTGGATATCTGGGTCTGAAGGTTAGGAGAGAGGGGTAAGTTGGAGACAAATCTGGGGATTACCAGAGTGGAGAAGGCAGTTGTGGGAGGGGATGATTCACTCTCCGAGAGCAACCGAGACCAAGGAGGAGAGCCAAAGGGGCGAGCTTTCTTAGGATTATCTGTATATTTAAAACTGTTTTTTATTGATTTCACAGAGGAAGGGAGAAGGAAAGAGAGAGGTAGAAACATCACAATGATGAGAGAGAATCATTGATTGGCTGCCTCCTGCATGTCCCACACTGGGGATCAAGACCACAACCCAGACATATGCCTTGATCGGGAATGGAACCGTGACCTCCTGATTCATAGGTCGATGCTCAACCTCAGAGCAACACGGCCGGGCAGGTTTTTAAATTTTATTTATTTATTTTGGATTTAATTGGCTTTATTAAGCGATTCATGAATCAGGCAGCATCCCATCTAGCAACAAGCTCCACAGAAAGGATTTTGAAAAGATGGTTGTGACCATGTGCTGTAAAGAAGGGAAGCCGAGTGGGACTGAAAAGCCTGTTGGATTTCGCAAGGAGGAGGTCGTCTGGGAGTGGGGACAGCAGCGGGAGTGACTTGGCGGGAGCTCTGGAAGGACAGTGAGCCTGGCCTTGGGACTGCCTTTTCGTCCTAAGTAATACACCACTCCAGCCACCAGGGGGCAGTGGCTACACGGAATCCAGGTGGGAGGGATGCCCTGGGGCGAGGGAGCTTGTGGGTAGATGTGCAGGGACCAGTGTCAGTCTGTTGCATAGGCTGCTTCCTAGTGAGGAGAGCTGTTCCCACGTGAAGGGAGCAGGGAAGGAGTTCTGGAAGGGCAGAGGAAAGAAGCTATTCCGTGGGGGGACAGGAGCAGACCAGAAATCCCCAGTCCTGTCTTGTAGTTTCCCTCTTGTGGGCCTTTGGGGGTGCAGGTGGGGCTTACTAACATGAGTACCCAGTAGTCATAGGGTTTGCATTTTGGACCTTGCTTCTCCTGTCTCATTTCTTGATAGTCCTACCTTGCATTCTGTGAGACATCCTGACTTTTTAAAAACAATGTTTTTATCGCTTTTAGAGAGAGAGGATGGGAGAGGGAGAGATAGAAACATGGATGAGAAACATCAATCCCCTGCCTCCTGCGTGCGTGCCCCCCATGAAAATGCCTCCCCCTGACCCCCATCGCTCATGTTTTATCTCAGGCATCACTGCCTTTTATTTTATTTTAATTTTTAAAACATATATTTTATTGATTTTTTACAGAGAGGAAGGAAGAGGGATAGAGTTAGAAACATCAATGAGAGAGAAACATCGATCAGCTGCCTCCTGCACACCCCCCAACTGGGGATGTGCCTGCAACCAAGGTACATGCCCTTGACCAGAATCGAACCTGGGACCCTCCAGTCTGCAGGCCGACGCTCTATCCACTGGGCCAAACCGGTTAGGGCATCATCACTGCCTTTCAGAAGTCTTCCCTCATTCTGGATCCCGCAGAGCCTGTGTTTTCCCTATCTCAAGTCTTACTGTTCTGGCTTGTAATTGTTTCCTTTTATTATTTAATTTAATTTTAAAAAATATATATGTTTAAAATATATTTTATTGATTTTTTACAGAGAGGAAGGGAGAGGGATAGAGAGTTAGAAACATCGATGAGAGAGAAACATCGACCAGCTGCCTCCTGCACACCCACTACTGGGGATGTGCCCACAACCAAGGTACATGCCCCTGACGGGAATCGAACCTGGGACCCCTCAGTCCGCAGGCTGATGCTCTCTCTATCCACTGAGACAAACCAGCTAGGGCTAGTTGTTTATTTTTGGTCAGCTTTATTGCAGTACAACTTAAATACAATCAGATTAACCAATTTTAAGTGTACACTTTCTTTATCTGTGACACACACACACACACACACACACACACACACACACAGAGCCATGTAACCACTACCACAATCACGATGCAAAACATTTCCATGGCTCCCCCAAATTCCTTCCTTGGTCCCTCGCCACAGTCCCCTCTCGTGCCTAGCTCCTTTCAACCCCTGATCTGCTTTTCTGTCACTAACGTTTTGCTTTGTCTAGAATTTCATATAAATGGAATCCTACAGTGTGTAGTCTTCTGGGTCCAGCTTCTCTCGCTGCTTTGGGTTACGTCTGTGCCGCCGTGTGTATCAGTAACTGTGTATTTATTGTCTGTTCTCCCCCAGACCAGGCTCTCAGCGAGGGAGTCTCTGTCACCTTTGTGTCTTCAGCTTATGGCATCGTCTTAGCACACAGTAGCCTTCAGTTCCCACTCACCCCTTCCCCCTCTCCCCGCTTCCCCTCTCTTAAGTGGAATGATCTGGAAGCACCAACCTGGGAGAGCGTCTGACCCTGGGATGTGCCTAAGGCGGGGCCCATCTGCAGGACGTTCGGTTCGTGGCCTTCACCTGGCCCTCCACCTGCTCCTCCATTTGCCTGGCCGGCCTCCTCTGGTCCTTTCTGAGCTTCCTCCCTCCACCTGGGCCTCAGTTCCCCACTCCTGCCAACCCCAGCTTCTGGCCTTTGGAAGTCTCTGTCACCGTGAGCCCTGGCCTCCCTCCTCCCCTCCCCCAGTCCGCCCGCCTCTCAGCTCCTTCTTGCACCTCCTCCAGGACCCTCCCCTCCGCACCTGGGCCTGGTTTGCTAGCTCCTCCGTGCCTCAGGGCCACCTCTGGGAGGATGCTGGAGGCAGCTGACGGCCCATCCTGGGGAACCACATTATGATTTCCCTTCCCTTCTTTCTCCTGCTTCCTGTCATTCCCCCCACCCCCACCTCAAACACCTTCCCGTGGGGAGGCCCTTGGGAGAATCTCGAAATTTTGTACAGACCAGAAAAAACTTTGTCTCTCTTATTTTTTTTAAAAAAATATATTTTTTTTAAAAAAATATTTTATTGATTTTTTACAGAGAGGAAGGGAGAGGGATAGAGAGCTAGAAACATCGATGAGAGAGAAACATCGACCAGCTGCCTCCTGCACACCCCCCCCCCCCACCGGAATCGAACCTGGGACCTTTCAGTCCACAGACCGACGCTCTATCCACTGAGCCAAACCGGTTTCAGCCTCTCTTATTTCTTTCCTTTGCCTCACTCCCTCTAGTTCCCATATCCTTTCTTCTCTCCCCAGTCCCCTTCTCTCTTCTTCTTTGACAACAAAAAGATTTATTGATCAGCTATCATATATAGTGATCTTCTCCTTGTAATTATGGAGATACTCACAGCTTCTTCTACCCTTCCCTCCTCTTGACACCTCACCCTGCACTTTCTCTGCACTCCACCATTCTCCAGCCAGTTCCCTCACCCCTTCCCCCTTCTCATTGGCCCCTCCTCTCTCTCACACCCATTCTCCTCCTGCCCATGTGCTCCTTCCTCACCCAGCCTCTCCCCAGCTGCTCTGTCCTTAGGGACCCCTCCCTCCCTCCCTTCCTTCCTTCCTTCCTTCCTTCCTTCCTTCCTTCCTCCCTCCCTTCCTTCCTTCCCTTCCTTCCTTCCTTCCTTCTTTCCTTCCTTCCTTCCTTCCTTCCTTCCTTCCTTCCTTCCTTCCTTCCTCCCTTCCCTAGGTCCCATTTCAGTTCCAGTTCTCTTCTTTTCCCTCCTCCTTCGCCCTTTCCTCCTTTTCCTCCGTTTGCCTCTATTTCCCCTATTTTACCCCTTTATCCTTGAGGTTGCAAGGGAGATCCAAGACTTGTGACCCAGCACGCGCGCGCGCACACACACACACACACACACACACACACACACACGGACAGATGGCCACAGGTGTGTGAACAGAAACATTGCACCAGTGAGAATGTGCATCTGTGTGTGTAGGTACATGCCGATGCACACACACAGCTAAATGTATTTGTAGCTGACAAAGTCCTGCACTTCGAATAGGCCAGGGACTGTTACTTTACACGTCTCTGAGATGTGAACAGGCAGGATGAGGAGGGAGTGAGAGCTGAGCACACAGTAAGAGCGCAAGCATGCACACCCATGGCCAGAGACGGCCCTCACCTGGACCCGACCCTGCGTACTCACTCCTCAGCGGAATCCAGCGCTTTTCGAACGGGGCTCTTTCAGGAGCACGAAGAGCACGCCTGTTTTCCCTGTGTATGTGCTGTGTGCTGCGTACATCTTTGCATGTATCTGGCATGTATGCATGGCCGCCCTCACCCGCGTGGGGTCATGACTCAGGGCTGGGTGGAGCCCCCGAACATTTAGGACAGCTTGAGTCACCTCCTGGATCTGCCTCTGCTGAGGACGTGAGGGATGCCAGCTTCTGCTCACCGTGGCTGCTCTGGGTGACTAAGGAATACTGGCCACACGCAGACAGCAGGCCGCTGCCCCTCAGCGTGCTGTGCGGCAAGCATTTCATACGACTTCCCATGTGTCAAGTCAGCGCTTCTGGACCCTGAAGACGGGTGTTTAGTGTGTGTTCGTTGTGCACATAAATTAGCGCTTACCTGGCCATTCTTAGAAGGGATGGGCTCCCACCACCTGCTGTCCTGTAGGCGCTGGGGGTGAGTCAGGACTGCACATCCTGGGCCCCGCCCTGGCCCCAGCTTCCCCTCCCACGGGCACCTGGGCCTCTGCAGCTCCTCCTCTGCAGTACACACCCGGGGCGCTCAGGAGTCTGCCAGGGTCTTCATCTCCGCGCCCAGGGCCCCTTCTTGCTCCTGGCCGGGTGGGTGGGTGCCTGGGGTAACAGCCCAGGACTGCTGTTTTGGAGTCCCCTCCTCACCAGTGCGCCGCGTGCCTCTGTGCAAAAGCTCTGCTTGTGTCACACGCACTGGGGGTGTGGGGGGCGCGCCAGAGCCCGCTCCTGGGTCTACCATGTTCCCCGCAGGGAGCTCATCGGGCCGGGTTGTCTGCTTGGTAGGCGAGGCCTAGGGCACGCCTGCATTCCCTGTGTTGTGCACGTGGCGGGGGTCGTGGGGAGCTGCCGGGTGTGGTTCTGTGCCCCCGTGGTCATGCCCTGTGGGTGCTGCGTGCCGAGTGCGTGTGCTGGTGGTGCGCCGCTCCTCGTTGACCTGTGCGGGCGGGGGGAGCGGCTCCCTCTGTACAGAGGCTCGGAAGTGGTCCCCTGTCTCTCGCCCACGTGCTGCCCAGGTGCCTGCTCTACTTTGTGTGCCCAGGGGGCAGGGCCGCTGCTTCTCGCCTCCGCTTGTGCCGGGCGCACAGCGTGGGCCCCGGGAGGGCAGCTCCGCGTCTGCCATCCCCTCCGCCCGGCCCCGTGGACTTGGCACGCCCGCGGGGTCGGTGTTCCCGGGATGTGTTTCAGTTACGCACGGGCAGTGGGGCTCTCGGGAGCCCGTGTGCGCACGTGAGCAGCTGGGGATTCTCGTGTTTCTCTCACGCACACGTCTCGAGGGTCCCATGTGCCCACTCAGTTCACTCGGAGCAGCCGCGCGGGTAACAAAGCGCCCGGCGGCTGCGGCGGCCGAGCCGAGCCCGCGCGGCGCGCGCACCCGCGCTCTCCGCCTCCTCTCCTCCCCCCCAAACCCCTGGTCTGGGTACCACTGGAAGCCCCATCCTCCGCCCTGCCCTGCCGCGCCCCTGCTGGCGGGGGGCGAGAGCCACAGGCCCTCCCCAGACCCAAGCAGACTTCCCTCTGGTCCAGGGTCCCTTCCTCCTCGGCCCCCCTCTCCTTCCTCTCCCGCCCCAGCCGCTGGGCCTGGCACAGGGGAGGTGCTCAGTGACCGGGTGCTGCCTCCTCCCTCCCTGCTGGTCTCCTTTCCCCTACCTGCCCTCGCCCCTTGGTCCGCCCCTGGCCCCACGGTGACTCTCCTGTCCCTGCTCTCACCCCAGCCTGCCCCAGTCTACCTTCCCTAAGCTCTGTCTTTTTGTCCTGCTCCCCTTGGCCCCAGTCTTATTCTCCACTTCCCATCTCCCTTTATCTCTTGCTGTCTCTGTCTTGCGTGTCTCTGTCCACCAGAAAGCCTCTTCCAGCGTCTGTCTCCTTCTCACCATCTCTCTCCGTCTCCTAGGTTTCTCCTGGCAGGTCTCTTGCAGTCTCTGTCTCTGTCTCTCTGTCTCTCTGTCTCTGTCTCTCTGTCTCTCTGTCTCTCTCTCAATGTCTCTCTCTCTCTCTCTGTGTTTCTCTGAACCACGTTGACTCTAACTCTCCCTCTTTGCTTTCTGCCCATCTCTGTAGTTTCTCACGATCTCTGCAGTTATTTTTGCCTCTTTTTCTGTCTTGGCTTCTGTGTCCCTCTTCGCACGTTTCTTTCTGTCTGTCCGTTTCTTAGGTTCTCTCTCAGAATCCCCACGTCCCACTGTGTTTCTGTCTATGTTTCATGAATCGCCTGTCCTTCGTCTGTCTCTGTCGCTCTGTGCGCCTCTTTCTCTGTCTCTGTCTCTGTCTCCTTTGGTCTCTGTCGGTGTCTTTCTGGCCCTGGGTCTCTCCCCGTGGTTGTTTCTTTATCTCTCCCTGATTCAGTCTGTCTCTCTGGTCCCGGCGCCCATCTCTCCTGTGCCTGTCTCGGCCTCGCTCCCGCTCTGTCTTGCCTCTCCATTTCCTCTGTCCGCATGCAGCTCTTTCTCTGACCCTCGCATGCCTGTCTCTCCCGCCTCTGTCCGTGTCTCTGTCCCTCTGGATCTCCTGTCTGTGTCTTCTTCCCTGGGACTTTCCCCTTTCTGGCTCCTCTTCTCTCTCTCTGTCCATGGACTTCTCCTCCTTGTCTCCTTGTCTCTGTGGCCCTTGGTGCCTCTCTCTGCTTCTGTGTCCCTCTCTGTTGCTCTCCACCTCGCTCCCTTGCCCCCGACCCGCTGTGCGTGTGCCTGTGTGTCTCTGTGTCTCTGTCACCTGTGTCTCTGTTGGTCTCTCCCTGCTTCCACGTCCCCTATACGCGCGCCCTTTCCTCCGTGTCTCTGAGTCTCTGGGTCTTAGGGCCTCTCCCTGCTTTCGAGTCCCGCTCTGCCCCCCACCCCCCTCTCTCTGGGTCCCTGTGTCTGTTTCTGTGTGTCTCTGTAAGTCTCTGTCTCCAGGCGTCTCTTTGTATCTCCCCCTGCTTCTGCGTCCTCTGTGCTCCCTGCCCTCTCCCTCTCCTTTTTCTCTCTGTCTCTGGAGGTCTCTGGGTGTCTCAGAGTCTCTGGCCTCAGGGTCTCTCCCTGCCATTGACTCCCCCTCTGCTCCCCGCCCCCTCTGCGTCCCCTCCGTCTCTTTCTGTGTCTCCGTGTCTCTGTGTATCTCTGCGTCTCTGTGGGTCTCCGGGCTTCTCCTTGTCTGGGTGCTCTTCTCTAATCCCAGCTCCTCTCCCCTCTCTGTCACTATGTCTGTTTCAGCGTCTCTCTCAGTATCTCTGTGTCTCTCTGTCTGTGTCTCTCTGTGTCTCTGTGGGTCTCGGGCCTCTCCCTGCCTCCGTGTCCCCTGCGCTCCCCGCCCTCTCCCTCTCCCTCTCTCCCCCCCTCGCTCTCTCGCTCGCGCTCTCTCTCTCTGAGCATCCTTGGGCCCGGGGTTGCCATGGGGACAAGGTGGGAGCCGGGGATGGCGCGCGCCTGGGCTCGCGCCGGCAGCTCAGGCGAAGAGCAGCGGCCAGAGCAGCGCCAGCAGCAGGCAGCGAGCGGGCGCGGGAGCGGGAGCGGGAGCGGGGGTAGCGTTGGCGGCGGCGGCTCCTCCTCGGCCATCCCCTCGGAGCCGTGCAGCTGACGCGCATGGCGAAGACAGCGGCGCCTACCGATGGGAGCAGCGGTAAGGCAAGGCAGCGCGGCGCAGCCGGGCGGGCGGGCGGCGGGCAGCCTCCTCCTCTCCTCAGCTCGCCTGCGCGCCGCCCGCCCGCCCTCCCTTCCTCCCTCTCCCCTCGCAGCCCCTGCCCGCCCGCCCGCGCCGCGCTCGTCCTTCCATTTAAAAATCTTTAAAACTTTGCATATTAATATCTGCGCTTTGCATAATCTGACCCGCGCTTTATTGATTGCAAGAAGCTTAATGCAGCCGGCTCGGCCTATTGCAGAGAGCTCTCCGGGCGGGAGCCGGGCGGGCGCCGCTCGCTCCGCACCGCGCTCCGGCTGCCCGCCGCCGCCGCGGCCCCGGCCTCCTCGCCTCTCTCCCGGCGCCCGGCGTCGGGGTTTTGCCCCCTGGCTGGGTATCTTTATTATTTGGGGGGCAAGAGGGGGTCGGCTTGCTGTCGGCGGTAGCGGGAGAGCCAAAGGGGAGATGTGCGTGATGGTGGTGGCGGTGGGGGGGGGGGGTCGGGGATGGGGAGAAATAAGGACGGAGGGGCGAAGGCGGAGAGGAAAAAGGGGAGAAGGGGCAGCAGGATGGGGGAAAGGAGAGGCGCAGAGCGGAGGCAGCAGGGAGAGGAGAGAGCAAGTGGACCGAGGACGGAACTGAAAGGACGGAGGAGCGAGCGGAGACGGAGGAGAAAGGAGCGAGGCGAGAGGAGCGCAGACTAGAGAAAGAGCCGACGGCCGGGAGCCGGCGCCGGAGACCCGGCGGTGGGCGTTTGTCGCTGCCGCTCCCAGGCCAAGAAAATAAAGAAAAGGGGCAAGGAGGAGAAAAAAAAAAAAAAACACCACTAAAAAGACGAAAACAAAACACGTCGGAGCCTGAGCCACCATGTACAGAAAGAGCGGGCGCAGAGAAGAGGCGAGGCGGCTTCGGCGCAGGCTGGCCCCGGCGCTCCGGAGAGGCTCCCGGGGCTGGGCGGGACCCCCGTCTGGGGGCCTGCATTTTGGGAAGGGGCGACCGTGGAGAAAATGAAGCCAGAGGGGGTCAAGGCTGGTGATGGTGCCGCCTGTCCCCCCCGTACCCCCCCGCCTTTCCTGGGGGCTGTGGGGGCCGGCTTAGTGTGATGATGGTGACAATAATGGTTGGCGAGGCTGTCTGAGCTCCGGAGCAAGCAGCGTGGATGGGGGGGGGGGTGAGGGTGAAGGGGGGGAAAGAGGGTGTAGGGAACTAGAAGAGGCTGAGGGGGTGGGAACAGAGGAGCCAGAGAAAGAAACGGGGTGTCTTGGGCTGCTGGAGGGTGGAAGGTGGGAAGAAGGAGCAGCAGGAGTGGGGGGCACGGAGAGGTGGGCCGTGGAGCTCCAGGGTCCGGAGTGATGTTGGGGATCCTGGGCGCGCCCCTCAGCTCTCTGGGCAAAGTCTGTAACTTGGGGGACCCTCAGCGGCTTCCTCCTGCCTCTTGACTCCCTTCTCTTTTCTTCTCCTCCTGTCCTTTCTCGCCTCCTTTTTCCCCCATCTCCTTGGCGGGTTTCTTTTCCTCCCTGTTTTCCAGTTTTTCTGTCTCTTCCTGCTCTCAAGAAACCACCCCCCCCCGTCCCCCGCCCAGCTTTGCTTTTTTAAAAATCTTCCTTCTCTCTACCCTTCCCTTTCTTTTTCTCTCTTTTCCTTCCCCCCCCTTTCTTTTATTCTCCGTCCCCGCCACTCACTCCTCCGGCTCCCCATCCTTTCTGTCCTCTCCCTCGGTGCCATTTGTTCATCACTTTGGTAGGGAGCACCAGGGAGAAGGGCTCCAGGCAAAGACAAGAATCCCCCAAGTTCCTCGAAGCCACACCTCAGTGTATTTCTACTCTCTCTTCCCTGTGGGGGGCTCGGGTCTGCCCTGGGGGTTCCAGGGCCACCCCCTAATTTCCTCTGGCCTCCTAGCCAAGTCCAGCTGGATGCACACTGGGACTGTGGGAGGGGGAGGGGAAGACCTTAAGTGAGGGCTCATGGCTATGGACTCAGCCCCACTGAGAAAGAAGGGTGTGGACAGAGGAGAAAATGACATGGATGACTAGTGGGAAGGACATGGGGGCCAGGGGCCACGTGAGAGGGTCCTCGGAGCGGTGGAGGCCCAGGTAAAAAGCCCTCAGAGAAAGCTCTGATCTGCTGACCACTCCCCGCTTTATCCTCCCCTCCTGGGGCCTGTGGAGTTGGGGAGCAGGGCTGCCTTTAGAGAAAGACCCAATGAACTGCTTCACTTGGTAGCTTTCGGTCCCTTGCCGTACTGTCAGGTAAATCTGCCTCCCTCCCCCCCCAGTTCGGGGTACAGGGGAGAGCGCAGCATCAATGCGCAGTGTGCACAGAGTCCACCATGGCGGCCGTGTGCGTGTGCACAAGGCCCGTGTGAATTGTGAGCGGTGTTCAGGACAGACTGGCCGTGCCCAGGGCTTGGGTGCCTTGGCAGAGTGAGGAGCCAAAGGTGTGAAGTCAGGACATGTGTGCTCCATGGGGGGCTGGGTATTGGGGTCCCCATGGCAGGCGATACGTGTGCAGGAGGGAGTTGGTGTGTTATTCATACTGGTCTTCCCTTGTCTTGATGTTTCACGGACTCCTGGCCGCATGCACACTGGGCAGGCACTCTTTGCTCCGTGTGTGGCAGGCGTCCACGCGTGTGCAGGTCTGTGCGCCATGCCTGGATCGGTGGCGGGTGTGTGAATCTGGGTGTGCAGCCTGGGTAGAGTAGAGGCTCTGCGTGCATGCACTAAGTCTGGACGTGGTGTGTGCCCGTGAGGAGACACACTAAATAAAGTCGCATGTGTGAAAGCACCGTTTCTGCACAGAGCTGTTGTTCTTGCTGCTCCTCCTCTTGTTCGGTGTCTCTGTGTGTGTGTCCTGGGTCCGAGGGAGGTGGGCTTGTGTGGCAGGGCCTGGGGGCAGGGATGAGCGATGTGCACAGAGGTCGCAGGTGCATGGGTGGGCTGGACAGCAATGCTGGCACGGCAACCTTGAAGCGGGGTTCAAGAACACGAAACCTCCTGCGGCTCTTCCCTAGTCACAGTGTCCCACGCCGGGGCCACGGGCAGGCTCTCCAGTTGCTAGGGACACAATCCTGCGTCTGCTCCCTGATTTCGGGACAATGCTGGGCAGAGGCCCGGGTGTGCCCGTCGGAGAGGTCCAGATCCCCATCTCCCTTAGGCTGCTGGCCAACCTTCTGGCGGGTTGCTATGCTATCTTGGCGGGGTTCTGGTTGCCTCACTTCCCTCTGCCAGTCTTCACAGGGAAAATGGGGTGTCTGTGGCAGGGGCCATGGTAGGGAAAGAACTCAGCCACAGTGAGAGAGAGAGAGAGAGAGAGAGAGAGAGAGAGAGAGAGAGAGAGGAGCCTAGATGTCCTAAACAGCATGCTGGTCAGATTTTTTCCCCAGTGGGTCCATCGGTGGCTACCCCGGGCCACCTTCATTGTGATTCGTACACACTGACTCCCGAACGCAGGGGTCGTAGGCCAGTGTCCCTCCCCACCAAGGTGACAATCCATCTCAGAGCCCGACTCAGTACCTCACTGGCTAGCGCTTGTCGGGGTCCTGGTACGTAATCCCAGTGTGTGGGGGATGACCCAGGAGGGGGGACAGATGGCCATGCCGGGGCTGCTTGGGCCTTGATGGGGGCGAGGGAACAGTTTCCATGTCTGGCATGTGCTGGTTAATTTCCAGTCCCCCCCCCCCCACCCCAGGATTGAAATGGTTGAGGAACTGGGTGTGGAAAAAAATCATTGGAGGAGAGCGTGGGTGTGGGGTCTCCTTAGATTGGGGTCTGTTTTTTCTTCTAAATATATATCATTTGTCATTTCCCCCTTGGGCCCAACACCTCCTGATCTAATAATAATAATGAGGCTGCCGCTGCCCCTAACATCCGCCTCGCTCTTACAGCAACCCTGATGGTGCCCCCTTCACGGATGAGGGTTTGAGAGCCACGTGACTCTCCCAGCCCATAAGCCGCCAAGCCGTGCTGGAGTCGAGGTCTTAGGACTCCTGGCACTGAGCTTGCGCTTGGTCTGTCCTCCGGCGTCTGTCCCCCTTCCCTTGGCTGTCCCAGCCCCGTTCCCTGCCTCTGGCTCTGTCCCCTCCCCCTTCTTACCTGCCCCCTGAGATGTCCATCCACAGACCTGTCCTCCAGGACCCGTCAGGCGGATGGACGCCTCCCGTGGCTCAGGGAGGGCTTCGAGGACCTGGGTCTCGCTTTGTATCCTGAAGGGAAACCCGCAATCGAGCGAGCGGGGTCGAGAGCTCGCCCTGTCGGTGACATTTTGGGGCTGGGCCTGTTCAAAGACAGGCTGTGGATGAGCTTAACACCGCCCCCCCCCACAACACCCCCCCCCCCCGCAAGGCCTGCCGGGAAGCCTGGTGCTGCTCAGCCCTTTCCCAGAGGCAGGTGGTGGCCCCGAGAGGCAGGTGCACCGTCCCTCACTCGCCCACAGCCCCACCTTCACCAGACCCTCTCGGGGAGCAGGCAGCTCTCCCAGCTCTGACACAGCAGAAGGAGGCTGGGGGTGGTGGCCCCACATCCCGGGTCCCCGCATTCACTAGGTGTTTATGGAGCTGCTGTGAGTCACCGAGCTCATGAAGTACAGCGTGTTCCCTGAGGCAATCAGGCCCATGTGGCATGAGCACTCCTCACCTGAAAACAATCGTTAGGCACCCAACCTTAGACAGGAATCTGGGCGCCTGGAGGGAGGCGTGCGTTTAAACCGGGAAGTGGGTCTTTCAGGACGCTCAGGCCTTGTGGAAAGGGAGGGGCGGGGGGCAAGGAAGATGGCCGAGCCCAGCAGGAAGGAAGCTGCCCAGGTTGGGGTAGGGCCCGAGCAGAGGTGGGCAGCAGGCCTGCTTGTGGAGGCTCTGAGAAGTTTGGACTTGATCTGGCCAGCCCCTGGGAGCTAGCCCGAGTGTAATGGCTCACACACATGTGCCTCTCGTGACACTGTGCCTGGGACAGCGTGGACTAGTATATGAGCATGAGTGCATGTGTGCAAGCACACGCAGAGCCCTGCACCCTGATGTCTTCTCAGACACGGTCGCCCTCGCAGAAACCAGCTAGGGGGACTTTCGCCCTCATCTCCAGGATCCTACCCGATTCGGGGCTGTGGCCCACACACCGAAGTGTGAGAGCAGGCGGGACCCTCCCCCACTGGGGTGCGGACTCATGTGGCATTCACAGGCTTAATCCGCCGCAGTGAGGCCGGGGAGGCAGCATCTGTCACTTTCACAAACACAGGCCCAGGAGCCGGAGAGACACAGTCCGCCGGCTCACAAACCCTGGAGAAGCAGAGGCCTGCACCAGCCCGCCCCCGTGCCCAGGACAGAGCGTTTCAAGGGCCTCCATCCCGGGCCCAGGCCTAGACCCCGAGTCGCTCCCTGCGTTAAAGCACACACACAAGTGCACTCGCACGCACACGAGGTGCAGCTCAGCCCGTCAGCCTAACTCCCCGTGTACACAACCACACTCCCAGACCCTCTGACGGTAGGCACAGCTGCTGATATCCTAACCCCTTGTTCTCACACACACACCGCACACCACACACACTCTCCTTTGACTTAAAGCACAGCTGTGGCCATCCCACCAGCCAAACACACATGCCTACAAGAGGACTCAAACACACTCACACTCACACACACACACACACACTCACACACACACACACACACAGCGATCCACCAGAACCACTGTGGTCAGCGGTCATTGAAAAATGACAGCCTGAGTAGCGTGTGGGGGTGGAGGGTTACCCTGAGGCATGGGCTGCAGGTCACACAACAGGGGACAGCGGACTCCCTCGAGGAGAGGGTCAGGCAGACCCTGAAAGGGCTCCGTTGGTCCGGACGGTTCTGCCAGGTAAGGGAGATTGAACAAACGCAGGCCGGAGGCGGGAGCCAGCTAATGGCCGAGGCCGCCGATGGCCGAGATGGCCGGTCAGTGAGGAGGGGAGGCTCGACAATTGATGTGACTCGGGGCTGGACAAATGGTGGTGCGTTTGGCTGGAGCCGCTGGGCCCGCGGCCATCCTCGCCTCGGTGGGGAGAGGGCCAGAGTGGCTGTGGGGCACAGGGTGGGTCTCCCAGCCCGGCTCTGCCACGCGTCCCGCCTGGTGTGTGTCTCGGAGCCTTTGTATGTGTGAATGTGTGTGTGTGTGTGTGTGTGTGTGTGTGCGCGCGTGTGTGTGTGTGAGACATGCTCACCCATAAAGTGCTCAGGACCTTTCTCATTGGGCCCTGGGCACCTTTGTGTCCAAGTGTGTGTGTGTGTGTGTGTTGCATCGAGTGTGCAGGGACATTTCTTATTGTGAGCTGCTATACACTTCCGCGTGCCTGCATTTTATCTTACGTTTTCCATTGGGAAGAAGGTTAGGGTGAGGGGAAGGGGTGAGCCTGGCGTTGGTCTCCCAGCGCTCCCTGTATCTGGGGGCCCACGCAGCCGTCTTTGTGCATCTGCTGGAGTCTGTGCCGGGGTATCGGCGGGCGTGGGCTGTGTGCTTGCCGGCACCGGAGTTTGTCCACAACAGCATCTGCCTCCGAACGTGGCTGTGGGTGGGGTGGGCCAGACCAGAGGAGGGCCCATCTCCCTGCATCTCATCATCCCTCTGGAGGGGGGCGGGTCACACATCCCAGGCCGGGCCTGGCGGGGACCCGGCAGCGCAGCAGTGAGACACCCTCCTCCTCCTCCCCCCATGACCTTTGAGCACAGCAGCCCCAAATACATATTTATCAGAGGGGCTGTGGGGACCAGCCCCTCCCCCACCGCTCCCCTCAGGGCCCAGGCTGCCTGGCTGCGGAGAAATTAACCTTGTGACACGGGAGCTCGCTGACACCCCCGCCCCCTCCCCGTCCGCACGCACGGCGGCGTATGTGAGCATGGGTGGGTGTGTGAGTGAGAGACAGAAGAGGTACTCACCCGGCTGGGGAGGCAGCAGCGGCCCAGGGGAGAGAGACACACAGGTATACATACACATGTTTATGCCCCCCCCCCTCTCTCTCACACACACACACACACACACACACACACACACACACACACTGTCTCCAAACTACAGAGGCCACGTAAGTCTTGAACAGATAAGGAAATTTGAAATAGATGTACATGCAGACACACGCAGTGGTTCTGAAACAGACACACACCCAGCTTGCCAAACACGTGATAGATGTGTGCACCGTGGGTCCCGAGAGCCAGTACGTGTACCCTTGGTCGGAGATTCTCTGAGAAAACGTGTAGAAACTAAAGCCTGAGGACCCACACCGCATCTCCAGAGAGGCTTCGAGGGACAGATCTGGAAGCAAGCGCAGCACAGACTCTCACAGGCACGCCGGTCCAGACGTCTGCGCATGCACCTGGGCACGGAGGCTCACGGGGCAAGGCAGGCACCACCACACCAGGAGATTTTTTTTTTTTTTTTTTGGAACAAAAACGTTCAAACACAGATGCTGAAACACGGCAGCACTCAGCTGACATGCCCATGTGTGCGCACGGCCACGTGCAGCGGTCCCACGGGGAAGCCCCGCATGGTGACCAGAAGGAGTAGAGCATCCCCCACTTAGAGCAACATGGACACGGGTAGAGGCTCAACTTTGCAATGTTCGCCGGACGAATTCATCCATCACACGGGGGCTGCGCGCCAGGTGAGCCAGGCCCCGGCTTAGATGCTGGGAAGCAGTGACTGACGGACAGACAGACCCGGGCCTTGCCCTCCAGGAGATCCGAGCCCGTCGTACCGCCGTGTGTGGTCGGTTCTAAATGGTGGTAACACCCGGAGGGAAAGGAACAAGGGGCTGTGGGAGGGGAACCGGGGAGCACCCCATTTAGGTTGGCGGGCCCGGTGCAACACCTCGGAGGAAGTGACATTGAAGCTGAGCGTTAAACACAACACACCGTTTCTAAATGCACACACACACACACACACACACACACACACACACACCCCTCCTGAAACTCACCGGGGCCACACGGGCGGGAATAACATGGGACATGGACCCGCGGCCCCCTGCCCTGCTGCGCCTCAGCCCTCCTCTGGGAAACGCTTCTGGTGGGCGTGGGGCCTGGGCTGGGGCCTAGATGTCTGGGCTCTGACAGGTGCACATGGCCTGCTGGTGCCGCCGGAGCAGGGAGGCCGAGCTGCCTGGGAGAAGGTCACCTGAGCAGTGGGGGCAGGGTCCCGAGGAAAAGGGGGGCTGGGGGGCAGAGGGCTTCCCAAACAGAAGCACTTCCCGTGCACAGGCACGGAGGTGTGAGCACGTGTGGGTGTCACTGGACCAGCCCGTGTGCTCAGGGAGGGTGAGGGGAAGGGCCAGGAGGCACAGAAGGGGTGTGAGGAGGGACTCCACAGGGTGTGAGCTGGGCACCAAGTCAGGGGTCCCTTGGAGTCTGGTGTGCAGGGGGGACCGCGGGGGCAGGGGGAATGCCCTGGCCATCCGCTGTGGTAACCCTGGACAAGGCCTGGCCGGGAGGGGGGTGCGGGGGATAGACTGCCGTCCCCTTGCTCCCAACCCATCTCTTGGTCACTGAGCAGAACAGAACAGGCTACAACCTGCCCCACGTGGAGATTAGCTGGGAGCCGGAGGCTCAGGGCTACCGTCCCCCTTAGTGACCATCGGCATTCTATCGTTTCCTGAGGCCCGTGGCCGGGCCGGAGCTGGGTGCCAAGGCACAAAGGATAAGCCAGGCCCTTCCCTGCCGCGGGGGAGGCCCCAGTCTGGGGAGCTGACCCTGACAAAGCCCTGGCAGGGGCTGCACGGGTTATGGAAGGCTTCCCGAGCTCATTCTTAGAGAACGGATGGGTCGGGAGGCCCCACAGGGTGCGTGGGGAGGGACGGAGGACGGAGCCTGGTTTCAGAAGGTGAAACCAACCGTCATCTGCCACGATGAGCAAGTCTGCCTTCCTCCGTCGCACCTGGATCCACTTCCTTACGGAGGAGCCCTGGGGAGCTGGTGCCCGCCTGCCCATTCCGCTTCTGGTGCTTCCCTCCCGACTTCGGAAGCCCACGCCACTCTGCCTTCTCTCTGAAACACACGACCTCGTCCCTGCCTCGGGGCCTTTGCACCTGCTGTTTCCTTTACCGGGAAAGCGCTTGCCCTCACACTTCATTTGGGCTGCTACCCCAAACCTGCCTTCCCCGACAGGGCTGTCCTGACCTCTCTTCCCTTCACCTGGTCTACTTCCCGCCTTAGCTCTTAGGTATATGTTCTTGTCTATTGCATCTCGTCCTCCACTCGTGGTCAACCCCATGAGGGAAAGGACTTTGTCTGGTTCCCGGCTGTCTCCCCAGTGCCTGGACGGCGCTCAGCACACGGGAAGTGCTCTGTCTTTGTCAGGTGAACAGGAGCTGCCTGGGGGGGCGGCCCCCCGGCCTCCTGTTGCCCAACATAACGGTGGAGCCAGACACCTGCTGCGCCCGGCAAGGTGGAGGGATCTCAGCGTCTGGGGACGTGCTGTAGGGGCGTCGGTAAGACAGGCTAACTGCTGCCTGCGCCTCGAAGCAACCAGACTACAAACTCATCACCCGGGTCTGTGTGCTCCCCTCCAACTCCCTCGCAAAGCTCCTCCCGCCCCAGCCAACTCATCCTGGCCCCCACCCTCACATCTGCTCACCCCCACTGCTGCCTTTTCCCTCTCCCCCGCCCCCCCCCCCCCAGCCATGAGGAAGGGGAGAGCCCAGGCCGTGGAGTCACACACGCCTGCTTGGAGTCCTGTCCTGGCTGTGTGGCTGTGGGCAAGTCAGCGTTCCTCCCCGGCAAGATAAGGTTTGGTGGGGATGGAGCGAGACTGCGCGTGTGATGATGGTACTGCTACTACGGCTACTTACTGAGGACTTGCCAGGGGTTAGGCACGGGGCTGGGTGCTTTGAACTTTTTTTCTTTTTTTTTCATTAAAAAGAAATGGAGGAAAACCCCCGAGCACGGCGTGTGCCTAGAGTGTCAGGCCTGGGGCGCGGGTGCGGAGTCACAAAGGGGACATAGCCGTCTGCACAGAGCTTACTGTTTCAACGTGTGCTGTACACACGTGTGCGCGGAACCGCACCGGCCGGCCAGCGGGGCTCGTGCTGTGCTCCGCCGTCAGCAGAGGCCCCCAGGGAGAGTGTGGGGGTCCCTGAGGCAGAACGTTCAGAGGAGAGCCCAGCCCCAGCTGCCGAATTCCCCTTTCCTAGCCCAGTGGGAACCTTCATCCCTCATATCTGGATGGTAGTAGGGCCTGCACAGGCGCTCGCCTCGAACTGACCTCAGGAAATGCTTACTGACTGACCGACTGACTGACTGACTGAATGAATGAATGAATGAAGGAAGGAATGACTGACTGACTGACTGACTGACTGAATGAATGAATGACTGACTGAATGAATGACTGACTGACTGACTGACTGACTGACTGAATGAAGGAAGGAATGACTGAATGAATGACTGAATGAATGACTGAATGAATGAATGAATGAATGAACAAAGAACACATTTAGCCAGATGTTTCCTTGCATTTGCTGACCTCAAGACAGATTACCAGGATGTACCTTCTCCTTTCCCCTCCCACTGGGCTCCCTCCTGCCCGCTCACATCCTGCTCACATACAGCATTTGTGGCCGATAAACCTGACATGTCCATCCCTCACGTGCCCCTTTCTGCGTCAGGCCTCCTGCTCGGTTTGGTGTAACCATGGTCTCACTGATTGCTCACACCAGCACTGCGAGGCAGGTGCTGTTACTTCCGCTTTACGTTGGAGCAAACCGAGGCTCAGAGAGGAGACGTGACTTGCCCAGGGTCACGCAGCGAGGGGAGCAGCATGGCGTTTTGACCACCACAGAAGTGAGTTCTCTCACGCGTCCTCTGGCCTGCGTGTACCCTTGCTCTCGCAGTGTCTCCCCCCCCCCCCCCCCCCCCCCCCCCCCGGCAGTGGGATGGCATGAAACAGGAGCCAGGAGCCCCGGCTTGGGGCCCAGCGCTGTCACTGCCAGTTGTGACTCTGAGAAGGCCCTTTCCCTCCGCTGGGGCTTGGCTTTCCCTCCAGCTGTTGCTCCTGTCTGTGCCCCTCAGCCAGTTCCCCGAAGAGGGCACAGGGCAGAGCGCTCGGCTTGGTCCTACCCTGCCCTTTCCCATCGAGGAGACGCCAGAGGAGCAAGCATTTCTCCGCTCAGCACTTCAGACTCACGCACATCCCGGGGCTGCTGGGCCACGTGAGACAGACGTGGCCGAGAACCGAGGGGGGACAGAGAAACACCACTCACTGTGCCCCACCGGGTGCCTGGCCACAGTCCTGCCGCGGCGGGTTAATCAGCCCCACGTTTTGTAATTACAAACAAATGCCAGCCGACGTGATACTTCCTCATTGTAAAAAAAAGGGAAGAAAATGCAGATTTTCAGAGACGAGGATAAAAACCTACCATGGCAAACCAGTTAAATGAAACATAAACTAAGTTCTTGATGGTTAGCCTTCTAGATAGCTTTTTCTCACACGGTGGTATGCCTGCGATTTTACCCAAAGAGTGGATTAAAACTCAGGCGCCTGGGCCAAACTCAGAATTCTGACTTCTGCTTTGAATTTTTTTCCTTTGGGGAAAAAAGTGTGTGTGTGTGTGTGTGTGTGTGTGTGTGTGTGTGTGTGTGTGGTTCATAAAAATGGGATCATACGCCATACGCCAGTTTATAACC
This sequence comes from Eptesicus fuscus, assembly GCF_027574615.1. Taxonomy (NCBI): domain Eukaryota; kingdom Metazoa; phylum Chordata; class Mammalia; order Chiroptera; family Vespertilionidae; genus Eptesicus; species Eptesicus fuscus. The sequence goes on from NC_072493.1 coordinate 38,353,516, forward strand.
TGCCTTTTTCCCTTCCTAACAATGGATTAGGAACATCACTCCCTTGTCAATGAACGTGTTTCGAGCATATTTTCTGCGCCTTCGCAGCCCTCCTTTATGCGGCTGCTGAGCCATCATTTACCGTCCCAGACGCCGGTCATGGGACCCCGAGGCTGCTCCCTGTTACAAGTATCCCCGTTAGCAGATGAGGACACCGAGGCCCCCAGAAGTCCCTCAGATGTGTGAAAAGCTAGGGCTCCATCCAGTGGGACCGAGGGGTGGAGAGGGAGCTGGGACGGCTCCCAGCCTCACTCAGGGAGGGGCTGAGGGGCCCTGAGTGCAGGGAGGGGCTTGAGTAGAAGCCCCCATCGGGGAGACCCCTGATCAGTCACGGTGGGGGGGGTGGCGCTTGAGGAGGAGACCACCCTCTTCCAGGCCCCCAGCCCCAGGCAGGCTGCGACTCGAGCACCGCCCATCAGGATCCCCAACCTCCCCACGGCCCCCCTCCCTGAGCCCACTCACCGCCTGCTCCTTCCTTGCCAGCTTATCAATAGGTTAAGTGGTCAGGTCAGGGATATTGACCATTTGATTAGGACCTTGTCAGATCAATCTCTGGCACATCTCATGGGCCTCCTCCCCTGCACACACCCCAGCCTTGCTCTTCCGCGCCGGGGAGCAGGTGGCCTCGGGAGCCTCCGCCTGCCCCCCACAGCACCCCAGAACCAGGAGCCCTTGAGCAAGTTCAGAGAAGGTGAGAGCCAGCCTTGTCCTCATCACCTCCCAGCCGGGTCCTGCCAGGTCAGGAGCCCAGGGTGCCACCTCCAGTTTTGCCCCTGCCTTGCTCCCCCTGCCCGCACCCCCCAGCTCTGTGGGGGCCCCTCCTGGTCCTCTGTCTAGGTGCCATGTTCCCGCACCCCCCCCCTTGCATCCCTCTCTCTTGCTTGATGTCATTAGGTCCTGCTTGCTCTGCATCCCATGCCCCTCAGGGTCCAGTCAGGATCTGCCTCTCTTGGCTGTGTGACCTCGGGCAAGTGACTGCACCTCTCTGAGCCTCCCTTTTCTCATCGGTATCTTGGGGATGATATTCACCAGCCGGCTGTGAGGATTCTGTGAGATCACACCTGCAGAGCCACTAACCGTACCCATTGCTCAGGATGCGTTGGCCATTCTCACTGAAGGCTGCTCTGCTGGCCTGGCCGTGGGGGCAGCCACTCAGTCCGTGTGTCCCTCCGTGGAGGTGTATGTGGGCAGCCTGTGTCTGTGGGGCCAGGGGGCAACTGTCACCCTCAGGCCTGTCCCAGGCCCCAGCGTGGGGCCATCCCCTGTGCTGACTGATGCTGGGAACCCCCAGAGGAGCCAGACCCCAACCCACTCACCACGAGCCCACAGTCTGGCAGGCAAGTAGCAGACAGACCCCAGGACACAGCGAAGCATGGTAGCAGCTGCGAGGAGAGCTGAGGGGCCGGGCCCAAAGTCCGAGCTCTTTCTTTCTCCAGGGAATACTCCGGAGACCCTTGCCCTTCTCGGTGGTACAGCGTAGATTCGGAGTTAGAGAAATCGGGCTCAAGCCCAGGATCCTCCCCTTCCTGGGTGGGTCACTGTGGGCCAGCTGCTTCCCCAGTCTGTCCCTCGAGTCCCCATCTGTGAAATGGGGAGACGCATCCTCTAAACAGCCCCCACTCCCACCTCCTCTCCTCGCAGGCATTGGGCCCAGCTCCCGCAGGGCTGTCTCTTCCCGGAGGGAGACATTCTCTGCTTGGGAGCAGGGTCTGGCAGAGGCATATGGGGTGGCCGGGAGACGGGGCGAGGAACTGGAGGCAGATGGTGTGTGCGGGGGTACTGCCTGTGGGCATCACAGCCGAGGGGGCAGAGTGAAGAGACAGCGGGGTCCCTGCAGGAGGGAGGAGCCCCAGCATGGGCGCTGCCCCGGGAAAGACCCCATCCCTTAGGCGCGTCTGACTCCTGCCCTCCGAGGCCCAGGGATTCCCTGCCGCCCGCCATCACTTACACCAATATTGACGGTTAATGCCGTGTCGCCACCGTGTTCAACACTCGGCGCGGCTAATTGTTTTGACTGGGAATCGGCAAGGCGATTAAACGCCATCGATTTTGCCCTGCGCGCTGCATCGATTTTTAAATTTCCTATTGATCCCGGCCCTAAATCTCCTTAACCAAGACCTCACCGTGGAGATGACAGCCGCTGATTAGCTCCGGGGAGGGGTGGGGGGCAGCCCCTCACGGGGGGTGGGGGGGGGAAAACCCCAGCTCCTCCCTCCCCCCAGGAACCAGGGGTCCCGGGCCCCTCCCACCCCTGCAGATGGAAGCCCAGGTAGAGAGAGGGGCATGGGGTGGAGTTGGGCGGACACCTGGGCCCTGTTACCCCGCTTGATTCTTTCCCATCTGGGCTTCTCTCTGGCCTCCCTGCCTGTGGCTCCCTCCACGCCTCCTCTTGGTCCGTCTGTGTCTCCCCATCTCTTCTCTTTCTTGTCTGTCTATCCATCTTTCTGTCCATCCACTGGTTCGCCTGTCTGTCTGTCTCTTCACTGTCTCAGCCCGTCTTTTGCTCTTTCTCCTTTCTCCCCCTGAACTCCAGTCCTGTCTCCGCTCCTTCTTTGTGTCGTTGGTTGGTCCCGGGCCTCATCCGTGCTGCCAGATGTGCCATGAGATGGAGAAGCGGTCTGCCCACCGGCAAGGGCCATGGCTGATGCGCTGTGCCCCCTGACTTCCCTCCGGGAGTGCACCACAGGGACACAGAGGTGTCAGAGTCCCGGCTGGGGACCTCGCCCACAGGGCTCTCCCTCTGAGTCACGGCTCCCGGCGTTGCTCCCCGTCCGCTCGTCAGCACTCGCCTGGTGGGAATGTGTCCTCTGGGCATCTGTCCCTGTGCCACGGTCCCTGCCCGGCTCGGAACGCCCGGAGCCAGCAGGGCGAGGGTGTCTCTGTGCACCTTCCAGGGCTTTTCCAAGAAGACGGTGTCCCCACGAGGTGGGACACCCGGTTTCAGGGGAGGCACTCAGCCGGGCGTCTCCAGCCGGCTCTGCCCCGCACCCGGGGGGACAGCGTCCTCGAGAAGTCAGGTCTCCTCGTCTGACTTCTCACCGGCTGCCTCTGCAGCGTGGGGAGGATACGGCGGTCACTGCCTTCCTGTGGGGCTGTGGAGAGGGCCACAGACACTTTGTGGGGACAGCTCTCCCCACATCCTGTCCACCCCTCCATCCTCTTTATCTCCCGCACAGAGCACGGCGAGGCCTTTCTAAGGACAACCCAGACCGCGCTCCTACGCCAGCGGCTCGGGCAGGCTCTGCTGGGTGCAGCCCCTGATGTCTCTCCAGCCTCGTCCTTCCCACTTTTCCGCTGAGCCCTGGGCTCCCACCTGCCCCTCTGCCTGACTGGAGGGGATTGTCTGCCGGGCTTGGCTCGGGGCCCGCATCCTGCCTAGGCCTCCCCTGCCCTCCCCTGGGATTCCCGCCGAACCCTCTGCCTACCCGAGTGTTGGCATAGCCTGTTTATTCCACCCCCCTGCCCACGAGCCCCTGGAAGACAGGGCAGGAGTCTTGTCTGATCCATCCCCGGACCCTCCACACTTGGTCCAGAGCCCGGCTCAGACAAGCCTAGCGTTTGCCCATTAACCAAAGGAGGAAATGAAGGAGCAGACATCCACGTCACAAGCATCAGCGTGGCTTTTATTTCCAGCTTTAGGCGCCTAAGAATGAGTAACCCTTTAGCTTTCCTTCTCATTCGATCCTCCCCGCCTTCCTCCGAGCTACATAGCTTGTTAATGAATCAACTCCTCTGTCTGTCCATCCACCCACTCAGTCATCCGTCATGTATGTATTGAATATCCCCCCTTGCTGGGCCCTCGGCCTCGGCTAAAGCTGCAAGACAGACCCATCAGGTGGGAAAACATGTTTCGCCAGGGCAGGAGGCTGTGTGCCCACTGATGAGATGGGGACACTGAGGCTCAGAGCCTGGACCTGACTCCACGTTCGCCAAGTTGGGACTCTGATGCTGCGACAGGGTCCCTCCACTCGAGTGCCTCATCTGCTCGAGGTGGAGACGCCTCACGGATCCCCCCAGGATGCTGACCACCTTCTCCTTTCTCCCCAGGTTCTCAACTGGACCGGGTTGGTGGCCTGAATGTATTAGTTTCGCTGCGTCTACCCAAGAGGTAAGGGTGGTGGCCCCAGAGGTCTGCTCTGGGTCCCTTTCCTCTCAGAACCCCCTGCTTTCTCATCCTTGGCCCCACTCCGCCCCGCCCCGCCCCGCCCCGCCCCGGGGTTGCTGCCTGTCTTTCTGCCCTGCCCCCCGCGAGGTTTGTCTGACTAATGTGTAGTTTCATCCTCTGTGTGTCTTGCAACTTTCTGGCCGCAGTGGTTCTGGGTGTTGGCGACCGTGGGGGTTTCTGCTGAGTGTCGGGGCTCAGTGGGGTACAGAGGGGTAACCTGGGGGCTCAGATCACAGCGTGGGGTAAGGCACACCTGTGTCTGAGCCCCCTGTTGTCCCTTCCTAACTGCCAGTGACTGGGGACCGTCAGAGCTCCCATTTCCTCGTCTATTGAAGGGATAATGACAGAAGCCACCTTCTACGCTGCCCCGAGGACAGGAGGCTAGTGAGGCCCTTCCAATTCCAGTCTGGAGCCGAATGGTAACCGGCTGTGCCCCAGGCCAGCTGTGCGAGCCTCAGTTTCCCCATCTGCCAAAGGATGTGGGGATGAGAAGCTACTTCCTGAAAGCATGTAGGCTCCGAAGCGGGAGCTCGAGATAGAGTGGGAAGCTCCCTGAACAGGTGAGGGCTGCTGAGACCCTCCCTGGGGCCCGCCGAGGCCCCCCCCCAGGCAGAGGCAGGTGCTCTCCACCCCTCAGCCCCACGGGAAGCAGGGGCTCGGGACAGCTGCGCTGGTGTTCGTTCCACTCAGCTTGGGAGGCCCGGCAAGGAGCTTCATGAGTAGGGCCCGGGCCTCTGGGGTGGGACTTCCAGGCTGCCACCCCGATTCCAACCCGAGCAGCTTAGCGCAGGCCTCGGGACCCCCGGGGAGTCCTCTGGCTGCCCTCATCGGCCTCTTACCCAGGCGTCCTTGCTGCACCGGGGGTCACAGACTCACTCCAAGAAGCAGATGAAACTGTAGTCCAGGGTTTGCAACCTGATGTGGTGGGAACTATAGCCTAGAAAGTGCCCGGGGCGGGCTGCTCGGCGGGTGTACTGGTACCCCTGCAGAGGGGCCGGGGGGCTAGGTTCCCCACTTGCCTGATTTTCTCATTTTCCCAGGGAAGCCAGAAATCCAGACTTTTATGTGAAATCTCCCAATTTTTCAATGCTGGCAACTAACACAAAATGTCAAAAATCCATGTGTGGTCCAAACCACATGTTTCAGGCAGCCTTTGGCCTGTAGATTTCTAGTTTTAGTCTAGACTTTCTCCCAGGAAAACGCGTCTCTACATCTGCACGACTGTGTGCTCCAACCTCAGGATGCTCACAGGCCCCCGAGATTCATCTGTGAACCCCCTTCTAACGGGTAAAGAAAGTAGGGGTCTGGGTACAGGTTGCCTGCTTTCTCCAGGGAGCCAGACTGGAGCTTTCCCAGGAACTCACGTGCTCCGATGCTCTTGACCTTGAAAGAGGGTCAAGGAGCTTCCGGGTAGCAGCATTTGTTTGAGGGCTAGAGGTTTTGCAGAACGCCTGAAAGTTGGCCTAGAGCCGTGGTCGGCAAACTCATTAGTCAACAGAGCCAAATATCAACAGGACAACGATTGAAATTTCTTTTGAGAGCCAAAATTTTTAAACGTAAACTTCTTCTAACGCCACTTCTTCAAAATAGACTCGCCCAGGCTGTGGTATTTTGTGGAAGAGCCACACTCAAGGGGCCAAAGAGCCGCATGTGGCTCTCGAGCCGCCGTTTGCCGACCACAGGCCTAGAGCAACAGAGGAGGTTAAAAGTGGTTATGTTTCAGAGCTGGTGGAGGTAACGATCAGATCCCTGGTTTTCATTCTTTGTGTTCAAACAGGTGTTTGCTAAGTTTTCATAGACATGCAGGCGGCAGACTGGGTAACGTGCCGAGAGCTAAGTCCTACTGAGGAAACGGAGGGTCGCTAGGGGTCACCTCCGTGCCAGGGCCTGTTCTGGGCACTGCATTAACCTTCACTGCAGCCCTCGAAGTAGATGGCCGTCACCTGTTACAAGAGAGGGAAACTGAGGCACAGGGAGGGGAGGCAAGCGGCCTAAGGTTACAGCAAGTAAGTGGCAGAGGCAGAGTTTGAACTAGGGTCTGCCTGAACGTCAACCTCTTGTTCTTCCACCTCAGCAAAACCCACCCCAGGTGTGGGGATCCTCTCCAGACACCAATCTTTGTGCTCTGAGAGCCATTTTTTTTTTTAAATTCTCACTCAAGGATATATATATATATATATATATATATATATATATATATATTAATATTTTATTGATTTTTACAGAGAGGAAGGGAGAGAGATAGAGAGTTAGAAACACTGATGAGAGAGAAACATCGATCAGCTGCCTCCTGCACACCTCCTACTGGGATGTGCCCGCAATCAAGGTACATGCCCTTGACCGGAATCGAACCTGGGACCCTTCAGTCTGCAGGCCGACGCTCTGTCCACTGAGCCAAACCAGTTAGGGCCAAGGATATATTTTTATTGACTTTAGAGGGAGAGGAGGAAAGAGGGAGGGAGACAGAGAGAGAAAGAAAGAGAAAGAGAGAGAGAGAGAGAGAGACATGCCACCTGGGTATGTGCCCTGCTAGGAATCGAACATGCATAGGACGACGTTCAACTCCTGAGCCACCCGGCCAGGGCTGAGAGCAGATTCAATCTGGGGAAGCACTTGGAGTCTTACTTGGCGTCAACCTGATACATTTAGAATGAAGGGATTGGATGATACTGGGCGACTTGTTGCTTTTTTGATAGAAACTAGAGACAAACCTGCAGCAGAGAGGTTGGTCTGTAAGCTCACGGTGCAGGCTGTTGCCAAAGTGTCTGAGTGGTTCCAGGGGAAGCTCACCCTCCCGGCAGGTGTTTGAAGGAGGCCACGCCCCGTTAGGTCTGTAATTTCGTTACAAACAACAACTACAACAAGCATGGCCCCACCCCACTGCCTTTCCTTTATAACCACACTCGGAGGGTGGGGATGGAGGCCTCCTCGAGCCCCGGTGGGAGCTGGAGCCTGGGACCCCAGAATGAGCGAGACCCCTCCCGTCCTGGTGGTGCCGGCCGGCCGGCCGGCCTGGGTGCCACGTGCCCCCCTTCACTCCCTCTGCTTTCATCCCAGCCCGCCAGGCCCTCTCTCCCTCTGGGTTGGGTTCATCCCTCCACCTCCCTCAGACCGCCACCTCGGGGTCCCCACCCCGCCCACCCCGCTGGCCTGCCCCGCCCGCTCCTGCTTCCAAGCACGGTTTCCATATCTGATCACACGTCACGTGTGCAGTGTCTCCCACAGCCTCATGGTATTTGTTGAGTGAATAAGTGAACACACAGACACACAAACCACATCCACTCATTTATTCCTTCAGCCAACATCTCCGGAGGTTTCCTGAGGTCCCCTCCGTCTGGTGACGCAGAGAGGCAACCTGTGTGACTTCTGAGGGTCCCCCGGGCTGGAGGGGGGACAGGCTCTGTACTGGCAGGTCTGCGGGGCCCTGGGCAGGGAGGCGTGGGCTGTGACCCGCCGCTGCGGCCTCCCGTTCTTTGGGAGGAGGAGGTCCTAGGGGAGCTCCTGAAGGGTGAGAAGCCGCAGAGTGAGCGGGGCCGCGGAGGCTGGTGCGGTGTGGAGTTCCCGTGGCCGGCATCCACGGCCCGGCCAGGGCTGGGCAGGAGCAGGGCTCTGCCCCCACCTTGAACCGCCCTTCCTTCTGTCCTTCCATCCTTCTTGGGGTCACAGGTGGCTCAGACACAAGCACCAGGGCGCCCACACACAGCGTAAGGGGGCTCTGGAGGGCCCCGGCGGCGGGACCTTAGCTGTGGGTGACAGGCTTCCATTGCTGGGTCTGGTGAGGGGACTGTGCAGGGAGGAGGGACATCTGGGGGGGCCTGCGAGGCAGCACAGGTGTTCTGCAGTCAAGAACCAAGAAGCCAGCAGGTGGGGTCAGGGACTTGCCGGGGACCCGCCCCCCCGCAGGCCGTTAGCCACCCTCAGGATGCTTGGGGCTTGGCTTTGGCTACCAGAATAGGGTGAGTGCTGTTACAGATGTGGCTGGGGGGGGGGGGCAGGCAAGAGCTTCAGCGTGGGGGTGGCTCCTTGGAGGTGGCTGGTGAGCTGTGGCTGTGGGCGGTCCACAGGGCGTGCGGCCGCAGGCACGTCGGCCAGGCGGCAGGCAGCGGTGCTCCTCACCGGGCTCGGGATGCAAGGGCTGTTGCCGTGGAGCTGCTGGGAGGTGACAAGGGATCACCGATTCCTTCGGCTGCCTTTGCCGTCTCTGGGTGGGGGCAGACAGCTGATGCCCACCCACAACCGGGAGTGGGTGCCAGCCACGGGCTGGGGTGTCACAGCGGTGCAGGAGGGAACGGCGGCTCAGGTCTCTTGGCGCTTCGGGGCCTGATGGGTCCCTGAGGTCCGTGCCGGTCCCAGAGTAACTGAAGGAGCCGCGGGCAGGTGCTTGCTGTGACTCCGTGTCGAGGGCACTGGTAGGTGGAGGGCAGGCCACTGACTCTGACCTGTGACCCCAGGCATAATGCACCCACTCTCCCGACCTTGGCCTCGGCCCCGCAGGCTGTCAGGCTCCCTGCCCTGCTGGCCGCCAAGTCTCCGCCTCTGGCTTCCTTCCTCTTCCTTCCTGGGGCTCCGCGGCCCCCTCGTCTCTCCTCCTCTGCTTGGTCTTCATCCGGGTCTTGGCCTCTCCCACGCCCCTCAGCGGCCTCCTGTTCCTCTGAGCTTGGGCCTGTTTCCAGTCTTGCATGTAGGGTGTGTTTAGGTCCAGTCTAGCTTTCTGCCTCCGGAGAGAGCCGCACAGAGACGTGGACCCTGTGGGGGTGGAGGGGCGAGGGAGAAGGAAAACATAGCTCCTGAGGGAAGAGCAAGAAAGGAGTTGCCCCCCATTTCAGAGTGGCTCCCGAGGTTCGTGCATGGCCATCGGCCCTCCTCGTGGGGCACCCGAGAAAAGGGAGTGTAGAAATACAGCCGACAAGAGAGCGGGAGCGAGAGACTCAGGGAGACACAGAGAAATTCCCGGAGAGAAGGGGCAACTGAGCCGCGCAGACAAAGAGACACGGGGGGGGGGGGGGGGGGGGGGCGCGCAGCAAAAAGTCAGCCGGGCAAGCAGAGCCGGGGACCCGGAGACAGTTGGAAGGAAGCAGGGCGCCGTGGGAGTGTGCCAGCGAGGGGCGAGCGCTGGACCGATGAAAGCCACGAGGCTTAGGGTGACCGGGCAACGAGAAAGAGCAGGACAAGGAAGGTGGGCCCATGGGCCAGGAAGGACATGCTGTGCCTGGTGTCGGGGGGCCCCACCCCTCAGCGGGCCACTGTGCTGGGCAGACTCTAAGGAACTTGACCAAGGCTCCTAGCACCTGTCTGTGTGAGGCGGGGGAGGGTCAGGAGTGTGGTAGGAGGGATGCCCTGCTCCCACCCGCCCAGTCTGCTGCTGCCCAAGGCGCCCCCTCAGTCCATCCGGTCCCCTCCCCAGCCCCCACCCACCCCCGGTCCCATCTGACAGGTGCCCAGAGGATGTGGAAAGGGCTTGGGCACCCCTGGCTTCTGGCCTGGGGGTGGGTGGGAGGAAAGCCGTGTGTGTGTGTGTGTGTGTGTGTGTGTGTGTGTGTGTGTGTGAGAGAGAGAGAGAGAGAGAGAGAGAGAGAGAGAGAGAGAGGAGAGAGGTCGCTGTGGACTTGGTCTCCCTCCAGCCCTCTCTTGCTTTGCTATCTGAGACTTTCCTCCTCTGGCTGCGTGTCCTTCAAGGCCCCTCTCACCAGCTGTCTCTCACTTCCCTGTCTCCTCTCCCTGTCTCTCTCTCCCTTTCATCTCTCTGTCTCCACCTCATTCATTCTTCACTCAGTCTTTCAGTTCCTGTCTGTGTATCGCTCCTGTTTTCTCCCTATCTGCCCTCTCCGTGCCTCTCCCCCCTCCCGCCCCCCCTGCTCTGAGCCCGTTCTCCCTGCCTCTGGCCCCCGTTCTCTTTATCTTCGCCGCCGTCTCTGCGTGGCTCCATCACTGGGTTTTTGCTCTGTTGTGTGTGCACTCCCCGGTATCTCTCTCTGTCTCTCCGTCTCTGCTCCTCTGTCTCTCCATCTGGCCCTCTCATTTGTCCTTCCTCTGCTTTTTTCCCTCTGCCTTTGCCTCCTGTATCTGTCTCTTCTCATCGCTTTCATCTTCTGTCTCTCCGTCTCTCTCTCATACTCTCTGCGGGTCTCTACCGCATCCCTCGTCTCTCCGCGTCTCTGGCGTCCATCCCTGCCTCTGTGTGTGTGTCTCTCGCTCCCCCTCCCTTCCCCCCTTTTTTCTGATTCTAACACCCACACTCACATCCTACCTCAGGAGTAATTGCTTTTGTCTGGGTTGGACTGGACTTGTGGTGGGGGGAGGGTGGGGGAGCGGGTGGCGCTGGGGGGGTTGGGAGGGACGGAGGTCGCTTAGTGGAGTTGAGGTGGCGTCTGCCAAAGCAGGGGATGCTGAGGAGCAGAGGTCCCGCCGTGAGGGGCAGGGGGAGGGGCCCTGGGCCCATCCCGGTGGGGGTCTGGGCCTCAGGCCGGGAATGGAGGAGGCGCGAGCAGGCCCCGGCATTCGGATTTGAGGCGAGACAGCAGTAAAATGGGCTGGTCTCAAGTCCTCCCCCAACGCCATCCTGTGCACCGAGTCACCATGACACGCATGGAAACACACCCAGGGCCTCCAGTCCACTCGTGGAGAAACACGGGGCCATCGTCACACACACACACAGAGTCACGTAGACACACAGAAAGCACACGGACCTCTGACACTCATAAAGGGAGGGTCTCTGATTGTGCAGGGACAGCCACACCTACAGCCACCCACCGACACGGCACGGAGCCCGCACACACGGACACACGGGCTCTCACGCCACAGTCCCCAGACACTCACGGAGACGCCCGGTGGGGGTTGGACACACCAACACTCCAATTTCCTGGAACACAGGAACGCACAGCCGCCTCGCTACCTGGGGACAGGGGTCACTGAGGTGCTCCTGGGACAGACAGAGCTCCGTGCACAGCCAGACATTTGGGGACAACCAGAGTGGGGGATCCACTCACGGAGGGGCACCCAGAGCCCCCAGTTCCCCGAGACACACCCACAGGCTGGTGGTCGCAGAGACATGACAGTACGGAGACACGGAGCCGTGCGGAGACACAGAGTCTGGGAGTCCCACAGCCGAGACTCAAAGGCACACGCCACCCAGCACACAGGGCACACGCCACCCAGCACACAGGGCACACGCCACCCAGCACACAGGGCACACGCCACCCAGCACACAGGGCACACGCCACCCAGCACACAGGCACACGCACACCCTGCACATAGGGCACAGCCCAGCCCTTTCCCCTGGAGCCTCCTGTCCTCTCACCCCCACACGTGCAGGCCAGGCTCTGGGGGAGGCCAGGGCGGCTGTGCCCACGGAGCTCCAAGGACGGGGCAGTCAGGGGCTGGTGGGTGGGCAAAGGGCTGCCTGGGGGCGGCCCCACTGTTCCTGGCATTCACTCACCCTAGCTCACTCCGACACCCCGCCAGGCCTGCCCCTGCCCAGGGGCTCAGGACAAGGTCTCTCAGCCCCCAGGTACCCACTGCCCACCCCCAGAGATCTCTCTCTCTCATACCTTCAAAGGACCCCACCTCCCTGAGCTGCTCCCAACTGAGGGGCTCCCTGCTTTGGCCCCGGGGTGGGGGACTGTCCCTCAATTTCTCCCAGCCCCCTTCCCTGCCAGGGTGACCCCCATCCCCATCTATTCCCTGCCCACTCCCATACTCACCCCCTTCCTGGCTGTCCAAGCTCTTCCCTACGCTCTCCCGCTGTAGGGGGTGGTGATGAGGGTGCGCCTTGGCCCCTCAGAGGCATGAGTGAGGGGTACCTGGGGGTGGGGGGCCTGGGTGCGGCTCCGGGAAAGGGAAGCAAGGCAAGCGGAGAGAGAGACGCAGAGGCAGGCAGGCAGCCAGCCGGCTTTATATCCCTGCCGTATTGATCCACCATGTCACAGCCCCGGTCGATAGCCAGCCGAGAAAGAGAAAGAGTGAGGGGAGGGGAGGTTTGGGGGAGGGCAGCGGGACCCCTATAGTCCTTGGCCCATCTGGGCCTTCTTGGCAGGCTGTGGGGGCATACGCCAGCAGGCCCACCCCCCAAAAAAGAGGCCCGTCACTGTACCCTCCCCCTCTTCCTCCTGGCTGCGGCCCTCTCCCTGAGAGCTGCTTTCGTGAACGATTCTCAACACAGATTTGCCCATTTCTTTTTGTTTCTGGCGGTTCTTCATCCATTGTGGGCACAGGTGGGGGCTCAGAGCTGCTCCCTGCCTCGGGTCCCCTCTGCCCCCCACAGTCGGGCCGGGCAGGTGTAAGGCCTTGAGGCAGTGCTGTGTTCAGTCGGGGACAGACATTAGTACGAATCCTCCTCCTTTGCCGTGGGACCATGGGCAAGTGAGCAGACCTCTCTGAACGCCCTCTTCCCGGGCCATCGCTGGCCTGGTGGTCAGGAGGCCCGGCCCCCCTCCGCTGCCTGCCCTTTGCAGCTTGAAGTTCCAGCTGGACGCCGTGCCAGGCCCGTGCCACACACAGAGCACGCTTCAAATTCCTCTCTCCTGTCCCCGGACCCATGTCTGAGACAGGAAACGCAGCTTCCCCTCTCCTCGGCCTCCTGGGCCCTCCCCTGTCCTCCTCCTAAGCTCCCCCGGACCTGGGTGGGGCAGGGAGGAGGGCTCTCTAGGTAGGAAGGGAGGAAGAGGGAGAGGCCCTGGGCCAGGCTGGGAACCCTGGGGCTGTGCTTCCCTCCGCATCCCGGCCCTGGCTGTCTCCCTTCTCTGAGCCTCAGTTTCCCTTCCACCTCCTTCCGACCATGGCCAAGCTCAAAAGTTTTGTGCAGCTCTGGGATCCGCAGGGATTGATGCAGATGGGGGGCAGGGCCATCCGGAAGGTGGGGCCGGGGCCAGAGGGGTGCCTGCTGCCCCTCCCTCAGCGGGGCTTGCCAGGGTCCCAGGTGTTCCCCCAACCCCCAACTCCCCGGGGCTCCGGTTCTTTGTCTGTCCAGATCCTCCGCTCCTCCCAGCCCAGCCTCCCAGAGGTTGAGGAATCACCTTAGCCTTGACCCGAGGGAGGGCAGAGGAGGGGCATGCGGGCCCCACCCCCACCCCCTGCCCTTGGCCATCCCCACCACCCCTCTCCTCCCTGCTTCCTCGAGTACCCGCTGCCCCCCACCCTCCAGCGTCGGGCTGCTGTTCCCTTTGTTAAGAAGGGGGAGGGGAGAGAGCCGAGCAAAGGGGACGTGCCTTGACCCTTGACCTCTCCCCTTCCCTCCTCCCATCTGGGTCCCCAGGGGCTCAGAGCCCCCTTGACGGACAGTTCTGACCATCAGCCAAATGGCTCTGGGAGTGAGCTGGGCCAGGTAGGGGGGAGGGGAGGACGGCCTGGCTAGGGCCCTGAGCCCATCAGAGGGGGGGTGTTTCAGGGGTGTTTCGTGAGCAGCAGGGGGAGATAGGCACCCACGAGGGCAGACCCTGGGGGGAGCCTGATTGCACTGGGGGGTGTGGAGGCGAAGTGGGGCTCTGCTCAGAGCCAGCAGCCCTGGAAGCCCTGTGGGTAGGGGCCTGGTCTGGCAGATGCCCGCCCCCACCCCCACCCCCACCCCCGGCCTGCGGCATTGGGAGTGCAGTGAGTTTTAAAAAAAAATTAAAAGGAAAAAAAATAACAGGAGCAGGAGAAGCTGGGGGAAAAATATATAAGAAAAAATATAATAAGAACTAAGCGGTGGCTGCAGGAGAGAGAAAGGGCAGGAGGCGGGGAGGGGGGCGCAGGGGGGAGGGCGGCTGGGCCCTGGTCGCTGCGGAGGCCCGGCTGCTGGCCTCTTCGCCGAGCCCTCCGCGTCCCCCCTGCCGGCCCCCTCCAGCCCCGATCGATCCAGTTTCTTGGCAATAAAGCATTTTTATTGTCAGCTGCCCTGAATGCCAAATGTGAGCCTGGTCCTGCTCCCCCCTCAAACCGCTTCCTACCACCCCTCCCCCAGCCCTCCTCTACCCCCTCCCCGCCACCCCCACCGCGGAATCAGCATCGTCCATCACCGAGACCCCCTCCTCTTCCTCCCCATCCTGTCAGCCGCAGCCCCTTCCATCCTCAATAATCCACCTAGCCCCCTCCCCAGCTAGGCCGCGGGGTACCCTCCCTGGCCCCCAATCTGCAGGGAGCAGGAAGGCGGGCTCTGGAGGAGTGGTCTTGGGGTGTATAGGGATGGACAGGGGGGTGCTTAGGTGGGTGGGCAGAGGGATGATGGCCACAGGTTGAGGACGGTGTGGGCATTGGCAGCGGGCTGGGGCCTAGAGCAGGTAGGGGACGGCAGGTGGGCCCCTCTGGTCCCGGCCCCGTTCAGTGACAGTCCTCCGGAGCCTGCCTTCCCCCTTCCACACGGGACTTGGGCCCCTGCCTCGGGGAGGCGGCTTGGGGCCGGGGAGGAGACAGGCTGGGGTTGGACACCTTTTCCACTTGTCCACCCCTTTCAGTCTGGCCGGAGACAGATGCAAACTTCAGGACTGCTGCTGGAGGAGGGGGTGTTAGAACCGTCTACCCCCTGCCCCCCTCCTAAGCTCCCCCGGACCTGGGTAGGGCAGGGAGGATGGCTCTCTAGGTAGGAAGGGAGGAAGAGGGAGAGGCCCTGGGCCAGGCTGGGAACCCTGGGGCTGTTGGGAAGCAATTTACAGAGGCCCTGGTGCCCCACCTGGATTGCTCTTCCTCCCCCTCTTCCCTCTTTGTCTCTCCGATTTTCCCCGTCTCCTTCTGTCTGTCTCTCTGGGTGACTGGACTCTCTCCTTTATTGCTGCCTCCCCCTTCAGGGATTGAAGAACCCCACGCTCTTCTCGGCTCTCCCGGATGGTTCCCGGCCATTCTTTCCTTACACCCCTCTTTCTCTGCTCTGCTACATGCGTCCCCCTCTGGCCTCTCCTACCTGCCTGCCCCCCGCGCCTCGGTCTCATTGCACGGCTCTCTCGGCCTAGCCCCACCTGCAGCTGTGAAGATTAACAGAGGCCCAGGGGCTGGCAATGTCAGCGGAAAGGACAGAGACAAGGCCTCCAGCCCCTCTCCTCTCTCCTCAGCGTGCGGAGGAGGTAGAGCTCATCCACACCTCAGAGACGGAGCTGGCGAGCTGGAGCCGGAGCCCACGTGCTGCCGCAGGTGTGCCGTGTGGCTTTGCTCCACTCACTTGCCTGCCCTGAACCTCCGTTTTCCCCGGAAAAATGAGCTGCTCCGACGGCCTTCGTGGCCTCTCGGGTGGGAAACCTGTGCCTTGCAGGGACCCCGTGCTCTCAGGCTCCAGGGGAGAGTGGGTGGCAGGGCCCTCCTGCTGGGGAGCATGGTCACCCCTCCATCCAGGCACCCCTACGACCGTGACAGCTCAAGGCTGCAGGCCTGCCCTCTCACCTTCTCCCAGCGGCTTGGGATGGTGATGCTGGAGGAGCCTCGGATGCCAGGTTGTCCCCTGGAGCTGGGCCTGGGAGTAACCGGAGGAGGGCCGTGCTTCCGGGCAGGGGTGGGGACACATCCCTCTGTCAGCGTCGGCGCAGGCGCAGCGCTGGCATTCCCTGCGCAGTCCTCACAGCCCCCTGGGTGTGGAAGGCGGGTAAGCAGCTCTGTGTCTGATCCCTCTGGCACGTGGGAAGAAGCCATTTGTGTTAAAAAGGTGGTGTGTGTGCCCCGGCCGGTGTGGCTCAGCTGGTTGGAGCATCATCCTGTATAATGCAAGGTGGCGGGTTCGATCCCCGGTGGGGGCGTGTGTGTGGGAGGCAACCGATCGATGTTTCTCTCTCTCTTCCTCTCTCTAAAAATCAATTTTTTTTTAAGTTGTAAAAAACACAAAACCACCCAAGGGTGATGTACACACACATGCATACCTACCCACATGTCATGTGCTTGCTTGTGCCTAAAACAGTCCTTACCTTTCACCATTAGGGGTTTTTATGGGCTACCTTCAGATAAGAGTTTTGCAATTAGTAAAGGGTCTTCCTAACGGGAGAGAGAAAAATCCCTTTGGGCCTTGTGCTGGGGCAAGACCGGAGCGGGGTCGGGGGAGCCTGGGATGGAGACGAGGTTGGCAGGTGGTCGAGGTGTATGGGGGTCTGGCTGAGGCCCAGGAAAGCTGGAAGGAGGTGAGGGGTCTGAGGGTGGAGGGTGGAGAGCGGGGGCGGGAGGTCAGCTTCCCACTTCGTGGCTTGAGAAGCAGACACAGGCTCGGGTCCCTTTCCATCTGGCTCCAGACGCCGCTCCTTTGAGAGGTCCTCTCTGATGGACCCCCTCTTCCCTGGCCTCCTATCGTCCCCCAAACCTGCCCCTTTGCTCGTTCTGTTTTCTTGCTGGGAGGGTAACAATCCTAACGGTTGCTCATGGACTTTGTACTGCCTGCTAAGCACTCGATCTGCGGGCTCTTGCTGGATCCCCCCGGCACCCTAGGTGGCAGGCATGATCATTACCCCCTTTGCAGATGGGGACACTGAGGCTCAGGGAAGGGAAGTGGCTTGCCCGAGGTCACCTGCCAGGGAGTGGCGGAGCCACGACTGCCATTCAGGCCCGAGTGACGCTGGTTGGCCCTCTTCGTTGGTCCAGCCATAAATGTTTGTCAAGGGCTCAGTGGATAGAGCGTCGACCTGCAGACTGAAGGGTCCTGGGTTCGATTCTAGTCAAGGACATGTGCCTGGGTTGCAGGCTCGATCCCCGTCTAGGTTGGGGCATGTGCGGAAGGCAACCAATCGATGTGTCTCTCTCACATCGATGTTTCTCTCTCTCTGTCTCACCCCCTCCCTTTCACTCTCTCTCTAAAAAACAAACAAACTAAAACAATGGGAAAACATCCTCGGGTGAGCATTAAAAAAAAAAAAAAAGAGCTCGCCGCTAGGAGTCAGGTTCTTCTTGGAGGGACGTGGGGACCCTGATTGCCTGGGTGGGGGTTCAGTCCCATCTCCGCCACCGACGTGCTGTGACACTGTGGGCAGCCTCAGTTTGTTCCTCTTCGAGCCTCAGTTTCCTTCTCCGGGTCATAGCCACCATCTTGCAGGCGTCTGGGAACGAGGAAATGTAAACTGTCCAACAGATGAGATTATGTGACAAATGGCCTTGCCCTTCTCTCCTGCTCTTTCTCTGGATCTTGCCCGACCTCTAACTTCCAGCTCTTTTGAGCTTTTACATTTAAAGACCATCCCCCTCGCCCCCGCCCCCAACCACTGTCCATAGTCATTGTCTGCTTGGATCCTCACCACTACCCTGTAAGGGAGGAATTATTTTCTTGGTTTTACAGAAGTGGAAACTGAGGCTCAGAAGACGCCAGTCCTCTGCCCCGGCGGCTTGTCTCCATCAAGGACTCCCTTAGCTGACACGCTCCACATGTCTGCTGAGCACCTGCCACGGGCCGGGCCTGTGTTGGGCGCTGGAGATAAGCAGGGAACAAAATGGGCACGGCCGACTTTCATGGGGCGGAAAAACTAAAGGGGGTGCGGCTCTTTACGTGTAAACATCAGTTAAATGCAAAATCGGAAATCGTGATAAATTCCCCTAAAACAGAGACAAGACTAGGGAACCAACAGAGGGAGGGTGAGGGATTGAAACTGAACTTGGAAAGGTGAGCAGGATTTGACCAGGTAAAGGATGCTCTCGGCGGAGGGAAGGGCACGTGCAAAGGGCCTGGGGTTGGACAGAGCTTGGTTCGGAGGCCAGGGACGCCTCTGGGAGGCAGAGACCTGGGTGGTATCTGTTTGGTGTTCTTCACCCAAACTTCAAGGTGACAGGTGTGTTTGGCGTGAGAAGTGCATTGCCAGGCAGAGGTCCTGCACGGAGGGGAGAGAGAGACGCCTTTGCACAGGAGGCTCGTGTAGGAGGGCGCTGAGCAAGGCGGTGCAGGGGCGAGTGGGTTCCCTCAGAGCTGCCCTCGCTCTGTAAGCTTGGAGTCTTTCCCGGGGTCTCGGGACACTGCTCAGCGTGCATCCCAGCACGGCTGCGGCCCAAGGCAGGTGACCAGCGTGAGACTCTCAGGGAACGGCTCATGTTGGCAGGAGGCCACAACTGGGACAGGGATGGGAGACAATGTGGGTGTCTCAGATGGCCAGCCCAGGTCCGAGTGCCGTGTTTCCTGTGGAGCCAAAGGGAAGAGGCGGCAGGGATCTGGGGCAGAGGCAGAGTACACGCATGGCTACATGGAGTTTGGAAGCCAACCGCCTGGATGCTAATCCTGTTTCCAACTGTGTGACGCCAGGCAAATGGTTCACCTTTGCCGAGCGTTCAGTTTCTTCGTCTGTAAAATGGGCACGCTGGCGATGGTTCTGTTCTGCAGTGCAGAGAGGCGTCAGTGAGGAAAGGCGTGGAAAGTATTTCTAACCAATAGGTTCAGGGCTCCTCCTCGCATTGTCTAAAGCCGAACTCTTGATCCTTTGTCCCTGGACTTCTCCAGGAGCTTGTCCCCACCTCAGTAAACGCACGTCACACCAAAAACATGCCCATTTCCCTTCATCCTTCACTCTCCTTCAAGTGCCCAGAGCTCAGAGATCCCTCTCATGATGGCAGGAACTATGTCTCATAAGCTCCTCTGAGTAAAGGCCTGTGGAGCATCTCCGGCATGCAGGTCCCTCTGCGGATACTGCTCAGAGACCGCACGGTTCCAGGAGAGGCGCAGAGAGGTTGAGTGGCTTGCTTAAAATCACACAGCGAAGACTTGGCAGGCTCGATAGAATTCTAACTTTTGAGGCTCGCGGTGTGCTGAGAATGAAGGAACACCAAATGGAATTACAGACTTTCACTCTTAGCCATGACAACAAAGTGCCACACCAGCGGAAACTTAGGAGGCCATTTCAGGACTATTTTAAATAAGACAAAGTTTGTAGTGTGCTACAGGTGATGCGGTCTGGGAGTGGCACCCGATTGCAGTCTAAGTGCGCGTCTCATTTAGTGAAGCCCTTCAGGAATGTGGGGCCTGGGCCAGGTGACACCCTGCCCACACCTCCGGCCCTGCAGCTGGGACCTAACCACTTAGCAGGTGACGCTCAGTGGATGCCTTTTCCACCGTCCTCGGACGCTCACGTAGAAACGCAGAAGGCCCAGGACCTCGTGGGCCTTTGAGGGGAGAAACATGTGTAGGTTCCGTGCAACTCAGGCAGCAGGCCTGGTGGTGAGGAGAGTCCGGCTCTGGAGTGGACCTGCCTGCTCTGACCCACCTCAGGGTGCTCCTCTGAGAAGGGGGATAACAACAGCGCCTGCTTTATTGGATAATTGGGAAGATGCCAAGAGACAATGCAAGGAAAGCACGGAGCACATGCCTGCACTGAGCAGGCCCGGGAGCTGCTCTCGTCTCTCAGTATATAGTCAATGGTCAATGGGCAGGGAGCAGAGTGGTTTGAGAACTCCTCAAGGGCATGGCCAAGGCTGACACGCCCTGTGTCCCTGGGTCTCGCCACAGGGACTGGCGTAGTGGGCCTTCTGTGAAGGTGTAGAACAGAATCCTATTGAGGAGGCTTTAGCCGGGCCGAGCAGGGGGTGGCAGCCCTGGGGAGGGCAGGGGAGCTGAGCAGAGGGCCTGGCCTTTGATTTCTTCTCCACCCCATCCACCCCCGGGGAGGCCAGGTGGGCGCTCCCAGTAGCTACCTTGGCATGGCGTGGAGGTCACTGTCCCTTGGCTTCTTCTTTAGCAAACACATCCTGAGTGCCCCCATGTGCAGGTGCTGGGGATACCGCAGCGAACAAGTCAGACACGAGCCAGCATGACCATTGTCACAGTTCCAGTCTGAGTGCTGCGTGGGTTCACGTGAGCACATGGTGAAAAACAAATAAAACAAATAAGCAAATAAGTGACCGGAAGAGGGCTCTGCCCAGCCCACTGATGGGAGTATGTCGTGAGCTAAGGCTTATGATTAGTGCGGTTCTGTGCACCTGAGGCCCTTTGAAAGAGGAGGCGAAAACCCAACAGGGCAGACAAGCTCCTTGTCCCCCCGGCATGAACATTCAAGTGGAAACTTGAATGGAGACAGTGAGCAGTGCTGGGGGGAAATGCAGCATGGGAAAGGACAGAGCGAGGAGGGGAGTGGAGGCTACGCAGGTGGTGTGATCAAACAGACTCCTCAGGCCCTAGCCGGTTTGGCTCAGTGGATAGAGCGTCGGCCTGCAGACTGAAGAGTCCCAGGTTCGATTCCGGCCCAGGGCACATGCCTGGGTTGCGGGCTTGATCCCTAATAGGGGGCGTGCAGGAGGCAGCCAATCAATGAATGATTCTCTCTCATCATTGATGTTTCTATATCTCTCTCCTTTTCCCTTCCTCTCTGAAATCAATAAAAGTATATTTTAAAAAAAAAAGACTTCTCTGTGGAGAGGACAAGTAAGTGTGACCCTGGAATAAGTGAGGGAACACACCACGGGACCTCTGGGGAAAGATGGGAGGGAGGAGAGAACGAAAGCAGAGGTCCTGAGGCATGTTGAAGCTTGGGCTTGGGTTGCAGGAACTGAAGCCAGCCTGGAGGAAGTGCGCGAGGAAGCGATAGGTGGTGACCTCTCAGAGGCGGACAGAGGCCAGGCCACAGGCGGGGTCTCCGGGTAGGGCTGGGTTAAGTCTTGAAGCTAGCTGAGTACCTTGGACAGCGGCCTGGGTCCCGGGAGCATTTGTAGCCATGAGTTCACCCTACCCAATCTGGGCTTCTACTAAGGTCTGCTTCTTGGCAGCGAATTGGGGGTGTGTGGGGAGCAGATGATATGGCAACAAGTATGAATTGATCCCGCCCACAGGAAGCGCAATAATGTGGATGAGTCATAAATGTACAGTTTAATCAGTCTTTATCCAGCGAACATTCGTGTGCTCACTACTTAGGTCGGGATGGAGGAGGCAGCCAGTGTCCAGGAGCCCCCATCCTGGGTGTCCCCTTCCCAAACACATCCCTGCCCCCCTCCCCTCTGGAAGCGCCACGGCCCTCACTTTGGGGTAATCATTTCTTTGCTTTCCTTGTGTTAGCCACCTGTGTATCATTTAATATATTCTAATTTCAATTAAAAATGAATACAATCTCATGATTAAAACCAAAATGATAACAGAGGTTAAAATCCCCCTTCGAGTCTCCTCTGCATTCCCAGTCCTGGCCCCTCAACCACCCAAAGACAATGTGTAGTGTTTGTGTGTGTGTGTGTTACATAAATGCTATTAAGTTGTATAAATTACTCTACAACTTGCCTTTTCACTCAGTAGGTCTTACAAAATTTTCCATGTCTATATCCATAGGTCTGTCTCATTCTCTTTTATGACCACACACTGACTGTGAATATATTTACTTAGCCATTGTTCTGTTGTGGCATCTAAATGGTTTGATTTCTCTCTACTTCGAATCTTGATATGGTGAACACTTTGTGAACTCTTTTGAATTCCTTGTGCATGGTGGCAAGTATTATATTTAACATTAATGAGGTTTCTGTCAGCCCATGTTACTACCCGGGTTTCACCAGAAGAGGTGCCTGAGGCTCAGAGAGGTGAAGTCACTTGCCCAGGGTCACACAGCAAGGGAATGGAGGAACCAGTTTCCAAATTCTCATCTGTCTGGCTCCCAAGCCAGTGCTTATGTACACCTGTACAGGTACATACAGTCTGTGGGACAGATGTCCTCATTCAACAAACATTCCTGGAGGCCATCAGACCCTGCCCTGCCCCCAGGCCTTGCCCCGTGGGGACAGACTCATTGAGAAGTAATTACAATGCCGTAGGATTAGTACTAAAGCCCAGGATGCTTGCCTGGAGCTGTGGGAAGACTGGGGTCATTACTATTAATTGGCCTGGGGCAAAGTCAGCGAGAGCTTCCAGAGGGGATATTGGAGCAGGGTCTGCAGAGGTGGGCAGAAGTTGGGTGACAAAGGAAGCACAAAGGACAGGCAGGTAAGGGAACCCGAGCTGAACAGAGGAAGAAGTGAGCTCGGAGGGCAACATGGGGAAAGAGGTTGGCGGGGGGGCCCATATCCACTTGAGCTTGGAGAGCTAGCCTTCTTCCTGTGAGCCACAGGAACCGAGAGGGGTTCACTCCTTCAGCAAACAGGGTTCGAGCACCCGCTACGTGCCAGGCCGTGTTTTTAGGTGCTGGGGATACCGCCGTGAACAAGATGGAAGAGGACACCTGCTCTCAGCGTGCTTACACTTTGGAGGGGGAAACAGGCCGTAAAGCACGCTGACAGTCACTGAGTTCCAGAGATTGTCTTGAAGAAAACAAAACTGCGTGAGGAAGTGGAGAGGGATGAAGGGAGGGCCTCTTGAGGAGGTGGCCTTTGAGCTGAGGCCGTAAGGATCAGAAGAATGGGAGGAGATGGGAGACAGAATTCTAGGGGAGAGGTCAGTAAGGTCAGAGGCCCCAGGGTCGGGGCACACGTGTGTGTCTGACATGTGGTGCTTCTCGCAAGGTCCTGCAGGGCCTGAAGGCCATGGTGAGGGGGTTGGGCTTGTCCTAGAGGCCGCAGCAAGTTGCTGGAGGTCTTCTGGACCGAGGACAAGGGCCCGTGCATTTCAGCCTCCGGATAGCTCCCTGTGCGGAGGACACGGCTGTGGCCTTGAGCCTGAGTTCAGTGCTGGGTGAGTGGGAAGTCTGGGCTGAAATGGAGTGTGCAGCATGGGGGCAGGAGGGGGCTTCTGGACTCAGGTCAGAGCCTCGTCAGGGGAGGGCTCAGGGTGCCAGTGGGTGCGTGGTGAGGGATGCCAAGGACCCCGTTTTTGGAGGAGCTACCGTCTGAGACATACAAATCAAGATGAGGAGCCAGAAGCTCAGCACGGCAGTTAGCCTGTGCCTGCAGGCTTTGGCGTGAGAGACTCTCGGTCCACGCCAGCCTAGCTGTGTGACCATGGGCCTCCGTTTCCTCATCTCTAAAATGGGGGTCGTACAAGTCCCTCATAAAAGCTGAGGAGTCGGTGGAACCCTGAGTACACTCAGCCAGGCCGTCTTTAGACTAAGCCCATAATTCTGTATTCCTCCTCCAGCTAGTGGATTCATCAATCCATCTTGCCTGCTCTTGTTTCTTTCAAGCCGCAGAATGTTAGAGCTGGAAGAAGTCTTAGTGTGCCCCTCCAGCTCCACCTCCCGCTTACGGGTGGGAAAACGGAGGCCCAGAGAGCACAGGGAGCTGGCCCTCGGTCACCAGAGGGTCAGCTTCAGAATGGGGACCTGGTTGGTCTCCAGGCTTTTATCTTCTTTGAGCCGTATCACAATGCTTCTCGGTTTCTTCTCACTCCAGGTGGGTTTGGGAAATTGGTGGTGGTGGTGGGGATGCCACACAAGTGTTTGTGTCCCTGTGCTTACCGAGCACCTGCCGGCTTCCTGGCGCACAGACCTTGCTGATTCCGAGATACCTCTTCCTGATCTCTTTCTTGGCACGGACACAAGTCTCTTCCCCAACCCGGTCCCCTTCCCACGGTCCATCGGTGATGGCCTCAGGCCCACCCAGCCCCCCCTGCACAGCCACCCATGTGCAGGCTCACTGGAGTCCTGCAGACTCTCACTAGGATTCGCAGCCTCCTTTGCATCCGAAGGCCCCTTCCTCCCCTGATGTCTGAGCCATTGTTCCAGCCTCCCCTCTGGCCATCTTGCCTGCAGATTCCCCCACCAGCCTGTCCTCACACCAGCCCCCCACGGATCTTCCGTACACAGACTCTCCCTGCTTAAAAGCCTTCCACCTACAACATCACATCTAACCTCAAGGCACACAGGGTGTCCTGCTGGGAACTTTCTCATCTGAGCTTAATTCCCCCTCCCCTCATCTTTCTATGGCAGGAAAGGCACTTCTGCGTCCTGGCCCTCATTTTTCACTTGTCCCCCACCCCCGCCTTCAGCCAGTCACCAATCCTGTTGCATCTACTCTCAAAATTGCTTCTGGAGACACCTGCTCCTTTTCTACCTAACCCCACCCCTCCCCCCTGCCACCACCCTGTTCCCAGCTATCATCAGCTCTCATGTGGACCCCATCCATTTCTTCATGGCCGACCTCCATGCTCTGGCCCCTCCAGACTAGCCTCCCAAGTAGCCGGAATCGTCCATGAAATGTGCACAGAACTACATCACTCGTTGGCTTAAAACCATCTCAGTGGTATCCCACTGAACTTACAGTGAAGTCCAAAATGCTTACTTGACCCTACAAGGCACTGTGGTCTGTCCCACCTTCCTTTCCATTTCATATCCCACATCCTCCTTGTTCACTCTGGTCCAGCCATTTTCCTATTGAAACTAGAGGCCTGGTGCATGACATTCATGCACTGGGGGAGGGGGGTCCCTCAGGCCAGCCTGCACCCTCTCACAGTCTGAGACCCCTTGGGGGATGTCCGCTGCATGGGGAGCAGGTCTAAGCTGGCAGGCAGACATCCCCTGTGGGGTCCTTAGCGGGGTCCTTAGTGCTGCCAACTGTCAGCCTGGCTTCTGGCTGAGCAGCGCTCCCCCTGTGGGAGTGCACTGACCACCAGGGGGCAGCTCCTGCATTGAGCGTCTGCCCCCCCCCCCCCCCTGGTGGTCAGTGTGTGTCATAGCGACCAGTCGTTCCAGCGTTTGGTCAATTTGCATATTAGGCTTTTATTATATAGGAGGATTGCTATGTTGCTTGCTGCCTCAGGGCCATCACCTCCTCTGTTCCTATGGCCTGCACACTCTTCCCTGCACTCTTTGTCTTATGAGTGGTCCAACTGCTGAGTAAGTGTACCCTCCATCTTACATCTATTCTTGAAAGCACTTTTCCCAACTTGAAATTGCATATTTATTTGATAACGTTTTTAAATTGCCCTCCCCTCAAAAGACTGTAAGCCACGTGGGGAAGAGAAAACATCTTTGCTTTGCTTTTTCAAAAAAAAAATAAAAATCAGCTTTACTGAGGTATAACTGATTGTTTTGCTTTTAACCACTGCATTCTCTGAGCTTAGCAATGGCCTGGCACATAATAGCGTTTGTTGGATACTTACTGACTCAGTGATGGAATATCAAGGTATTTCATCAACTCCAGTCTTCCCCTCAGACCATGAGCTCCTGAGGCAGGTTCAAGCTCATCTCTGGGTCCTCAGCCTCCAGCCCATGGCTTGTCACTAAGAGGCACGTAGGGAATGTTTGAACGGAAGGAAATGGGGAATTGATGGGTTCCTTCAACAGAAGGAGTCCAATGCATTGCTGAGTATAAAAAATAGACTCTAAGGGCAGTGGGGGGGTTGGGCTGTGGGCTGTGAGGAGGTTCCAGTGTCCCTGAGTGGGCAGGGAATGGCTTTCTGCTGTCCACCAGAGGATGGAGAGCATTTCAAAGCTCTATGGAGGCCCATGGTGGAGTAGAGAAAGAGGAAGCTGTGAGGACAGGTCTGCCTTGAATCCTGCTCCACCACTCGCATGCTGTGTGGCATGCGGCAAGTGACTTGACCTTTCTGAGCTCCAATTCATCAGTAGAAAGGGGATGATCACAGACCTTGCCTCCTGAGATTGTCGTGAAGATTAGAAATAATGTATTGGCTCCATTAGCACGGACTAGACAGTGATGCCGCTGCTGAAATATTTTAAGTCCCCGGATGCTGGGTGCTCCTAAGCAGAACATGGGGCGGATACAGCTTGACCTTGCCTTGCCTTAGGACCACTGGAGAGGCAGGTGTATAAGCAGGAAATGAAGGCTCCAGCCCAGCAGCCAGCAGGGTGGGGAAGAGGTGGGCAAGCAGTGCCCAGGGCGGGCCAGGCTGGCTTTGGTTTGAAAGTATTGGAGGCCCATTGGAGGATGGCATGGCCATGTAGCAGGACCAGCCAGGCGTCCCTTTGTCTGTGTGTCTGTCTGCCATCCTCATCCTGTTTTCCCATGTGTTTATGTCCCTAAACCAGCTCCCCGCCACCGCCCCCCCGCCGCCCCGCCCAAAGGCTGCCCTGGCCTAGGCTTCGCTGAAGGCCAGTGTGCAGAGATGCTAAGGGAGGTTGTTGTCAATGAATCTCAGGCCCAAGTTGTCTTCTGGCTCAGCCATCCACTCAGTGTGGCCTAAAACCCGGTCTCCCTGCCTGCTGCTAAGCTGGGGGTCTGCGAGGCCTCTGAGCTCCCACATGCGATAGGCCTACAGGTTAGGCAGCAGTTACCCGTTAAGACCCCTTGGGTCCCCATGCAGCACGGCCGCGGGGACACAGCCAGGGGCTCAGTGGAGATGCCGCCAGACACAGCAGCATCTAGAAAGAGGCTGGGGAACGGAGCTGCAGACAGGGTCCCCAGGGGCAGCCGAGAGGAAGAGGCCGTGGCTGGGGGCCCCGAGGGGTGAAGAATCCTGCTCTGCTGTCCCCGGTGGGCTGACTGCTCCCCCCACCGCTCCCCGCCAGGCCCCTGGGGGACCTCGCTCTAATAATGTATTTGATCGACTCGCCGGCCGCGTACAAGCGATTATTGTCTTGTCGGGAGTCAAACGTATCGATCCGGTGAGAAATATGAGCGGAGCAATGGGGCCCGCGTGTCAGTTACCAGCCCCGCTGGCCCTGGGGAGCCCCCTGCGTCTCCTTTAATTACCGCTCAGCCCTGAGCCCAGCCTGGCCTCCCTGCGCCGCCTCCTGCCCAGGCTCCCTGCACCCCCCCGGGCCCCCTGCTGCTCCCCAGCTCCCGTGCCCTACCTGTCTTGCTCAACATAGCTAGAGGCCTCTCTTCCAGCTGGGTGGCCGCCATCCCCTGCGTGGCCACCTCATTCCTGGCTGCCAGGCCTGCCCACCAGAGTGCCCCAAGCTCTGCTCCTCTGTCCTCCTTCAGGCAGGGGGCCTCTCACGCCCCTTCTCCTTCAAGGTTCCCTGACTCCTCAGGGACTCGATTCTGGTCTGCCTGAGGCCATGATAGCGGAGCCAACACAGGAGGCAAGCGGGGTGGGGCGCCTTCATCCCCCGGCTTTCCCGGCTCCCCCCTCCCCCCCCCCCCCCAGGCTCCTTACTCAGCTGCAGGCCTGGGAGGGCAGCTCGGAAAGGAGCGAAGCTTCTCTCTGCTCACCAGAAAGGGCTGCACCGGGTCATGTCTGAAACCACGCTCCGCACACAGGCGATAGTGACTATGTCCGGGGTGGAGCATCGGGGTGGCTTGTGGGGTTTGGGTCTCCCATAGTGTCCTTATGACCCTCATTTCCAAATCCCCCAAAACAGAAATCCTAAATCAAAACAGAGCGTACTGGGCAAATGGGCTTTAAGACAAGGTTCCAGTACCCCACTGCCACCAGACGGCTGTCCGGAAGACCCTCATGTATAGAAATTCTGTATGAGAGAGAGATGGAAAGAGAGAAAGGGAGAGGGGGAGAGAGAGGGAGGGGGGGGGAGAGACAGGGAGAGAGAGACCAGGAGGCGGCATGTATGAGTTGGAGCTGAGTAGATGCTGGGTGGTGTGGATTTCCTCAGGGAAATGGCCTTTGCAGTACAGGGCTTCGTGGAGTGTGGACGGCTGCTGGGACTGTCCCTCTGTATGCAGAGGGTCACGGGCTGTCTGGGTGCACAGGGCCCATGCAGACGGAAGGGCACCTGTGAAGATCTGCCCGTGTGTTGTAGCCTGCGTGCGTGTGCATGGGTGTGAGTGAGGGCACACACGGCCAGAAGCATGCCTGGGCACACATGTGTAGACGTGCCCTTGTGCCATGTGTCAGCGTGAGGGAGCAGAGGGGTGTCTGAACAGGCGAGTGGGCAGGGAGGGTTGGTGTTGGAGCCGCTGCCCAGTGTTCCTGTGTGTCTGCGTGTGCACACGTATGTGTGAGGTGCTGGGGTCCGTGTGTAGAAATACTTGAATGTATGTGAGGGGGGTGGAGGACGGTGAGTCCAGGCGTCACGGTGCGCACGTGTGTTTTGGGGGTTCCCCAGCTTGGGCTAGCATAGTGAGTACGGCAGGGCCCGGGAGGGCTGGTGGGCTGTTTGGAGGAGCCAAGCAGCCCCGCGGCCTCGGACCTGGCACCGGGGTAGGGGTAAGGGGAGGCGAGGGGGGGGGCCGGAGGAGAAGAGGGCCGCGCCTTTGTCTGAGCCGCCGTGCACCCGGGAGTCCTACGCCTTTGTGTGACCCTCGCAGGTGTGCGCGCAGGGGCGAAGGCGGGGTGGGCGGGGAGGGGAGCGGAGGGAGGGGCTCCCTTCCCCGCAGCCGGCCCCGCCCTCCCGCCCATTGGCTGGGCGCTGCCGCCCTCTGGCGGGCGCGGAGGGCAGCCGGCCCGGAGCATCGCGGCGCGAGGGGCCAGCCGGCAGCCGGGGGACCGGCGCTCCCCTCCGCCCGAGCAGCCTCAGGCGCCCGTGTTTGCCCCCGGCACACTTCCTGCTGCTCCAGGGCAAGGCCCGGCCGGCGCCTTCACTGCCACCGCCCACGGGCGCCGCTTCCTCTCCGTGGAGGCCCCGGGCGCCGCACCTGCCGGCAGGTGTAAGGCAGCCCTCCCCCCCCTCCTCCCGCCCCCTGCACACAGCCTGCTGGAAACCCACCGCGAACGCCTCCTCCGGCCGCGCTTTTCGGCTCTGCGCTCCTGTGAAGCCACCCCAGCTCCCTGGTCCTCAGTCTTCTCTTCTGTAAAAGGGGCACATAGTGATTGCGCAAGAGATGACACTTGTCAAGCGGGAACTGCAGGGCCTGGCTTTGGGAAAGCCTTCTCCCCCTGCCCCCCCCCCCACCCCAATAAAACTTCTAGCCCTTTTTTTTAATGTTGTTGTCACGGGCCCACCTTCTCTCCCAGGCCCACACGCCCTATTCCAGATTCGCCCTGGAGGCGGCACGGGGCTGGGGCGCGGCGGCAGGCACCTCCTAGGGGCACCGCTGTGGAGCCAGCTCTCCCAGCCCGCCCCACGCCGCCCCACGACCCCCACTTCCCCTGCATACTTGATCTGGGGTCACTGCCTGCAGGGGTGGGCCTTCCCGCCGGGGTATTTTCCCTTCCGAAGGGGGCGGACCCTGCGGTTTCCTCCCAGGGTGACTTCCGGCAGAGAGGACTTGGCCCCCAGAGAGGGCGGGAGGTGACACAGTTGTTCCCCCAGCCCCGCGGGGCGGGCAGCACGGTTCACTCCAGCATGGGGGCTCCAGGTAAGGGCCCGCGCCCGCCCGGCGCAGAGTGACGGGCGGCTCCGCAGGCTTGGGCCTGCCCTGCCCTTCCTCCCTGGCTGTCTGCTTTCACTCTGGACCTCAGCAGCTTCCCCTTCCCACCCTGGTCCCCCCTGCAGCTTCCTTGGCTTCTCCCCTTCCGCAGCAGGCACCTGGGGGCTTCCGACCTCTCCTCCCCATCTCGGCCGCCCTGCTCCGAAGGCTCCGGGGGAGGGACACACGCCGGGTTGGTAGTGGGCTCTTCTGGGGAGGACCAGGGGGTGGGTGACAGCAGTCAGGGCTGCAGATGGGTGGGAAGGCTGAGCGAGCTGCTGGGCTTTAGCGTGAGCACGTCTGTGAGGGGTAGCGCCCGTCTCCTGGGTGTGACGGTCGTGTCTGCGTGTGAGGGAGGGTGCGGGCTGTGGTGTGTGCGGTAGGGGTCGCCTTGGCAGTGATCTCTGGGCTCACCTCTTCACTTCACTGGCCTCAGCTGTCACCTCCTCCGGGAGGCCTTCCCTGACCTTCCCATCTGAGCTGGCAACCAATCCCGCCGTTCTCAGCCCCCTTGCCCCGCTTTGTCTTTTCTTCATGGCACTTGCCACCGCTGAAACGTTAGGATATGTAACTGCTCCCCACCCCACCCACCCCGCCCCATGTCAGTTGACTGAGTGCACATGGAGGGGTTGGGTTTGTTGCTTCATTTGGTGTAATGTGTCCTTCTCCGCATAATGATGGTTATCTCTCTGCATGATGAGCGTGCTGATGGGAGAGTTAAGGGAGGTAACGTGCCATACGTCAGTGCCTAACACAGTGCCCGGAACATGGCAAGCGCCGATACTTCGTGACTGTTTCATTTGTGCCCATGTAGGCACGACTGTGGGTGCGTGTCACATTTCTGGGTGTCTGTGGGGATGAGCCTTGCTTTGGAGCGTGCCATCCTGTGTGCATCGGTGTCTGTGATCCTTCATCCACATGTATTCCTTCGGCAGCTCTGTGCCGGGTGCTGGAAATACAGCTGAGAGGCAGCTTCCGTTCTGTACTGCTGGAGTCCCCAGCCCAGTGGGAGAGACAGATCTGTCGCCGGGAAGTGGAGCAGGCCCAGGGAGGGGGGTCCGGGCTGGGAGGCCGAGGCACCGGGGACGGTGGGAGCCCAGGAGACTTGTCCGATTCGGACTGTGGGGTATCAGGGAAGGCTCCCCGGAGGAGGGGATGTCTGGGCTGACATGTGAAGGATGAGTGGCTGTGAGCACGGCAAAAAGGTGGGGAGGGGATTAAGATGGAAGGAAGACACCTTTCAGGATCACGTGATTATTTACTGAAATGATCATAGGTGCAGTCATGTATGTATGTTCGCATACATGGTGGGCACAGACGTCCAGGGCATCTGCACGCACAGACTGACTAATCCCTGAATGGGGTTGATTGGGGGTCTTATACGTGCCAGGCACTGGGTTAGACCCTTTACTTGGGTTTCTCGCTGAATTGGCCTGCCCGGGAGGCCTGCCGTGGGTCCCCCTCCGCCCCTCCGCCTCGACAGGGATGAATACATTGTGTGGCCTGGGGCAGATCACT
Source organism: Eptesicus fuscus (assembly GCF_027574615.1). Classification (NCBI taxonomy): domain Eukaryota; kingdom Metazoa; phylum Chordata; class Mammalia; order Chiroptera; family Vespertilionidae; genus Eptesicus; species Eptesicus fuscus. The sequence goes on from NC_072493.1 coordinate 38,384,204, forward strand.
CGTGCTGCCTGGTCTTGGGCTGCACATCCGTGGACTGGGTTCAGGGGTCTACCCTGGCCATCTCCCAGGCTGAGGTGGCTCTGGGTGTGTGAGTGTGTGCACATCTGTGTGTGTGTGTCTGGCTTAGTGACCTGGGTGTATCTGTGGATGCACATCTATCGGTGAGTGACTGTAGATGTGTGAGTGTGTGCACATCTGTATCTATTGGTACATCTGTTTGTGAGTGACTCTGGGGGGTGAGTTGTATGAACATCGGTGTGTGTGTGTGTGTGTGTGTGTCTGGCTTAGTGACCTGGGTGTATCTGTGGATGCACATCTATCTGTGAGTGACTAGATGTGTGAGTGTGTGCACATCTGTGTGTGTGTGTGTGTCTGGCTTAGTGACCTGGGTGTATCTGTGGATGCACATCTATCGGTGAGTGACTGTAGATGTGTGAGTGTGTGCACATCTGTATCTATTGGTACATCTGTTTGTGAGTGACTCTGGGGGGTGAGTTGTATGAACATCGGTGTGTGTGTGTGTGTGTGTGTGTGTGTCTGTCTGTCTGTCTGTCTGAGTGACTCTGGATGGTGAGCATGTGCATGTCTGTCTGTGTGCCTGTTTGAGTGATTGGATGTGTGTGCATGTCTGTCTGTGTGTCTGAGTGACCTGGATGTGAGTGTGTGTCTGTCTGTCTGTGAGTGACTCTGGATGTGTAAGTGTGGAATGGCCATAAACAACCAACCAAACCTTCTGTGAGAATGGGTCTCTCGGTGTGACTCGGGGTGTGAGTGTGTATCAGCGAGTGCAGGTGTGCACACTCACGTCTGGTGTGTTTTGCATATCTGCCCGTGTCATTGTGTCTGGGCCTCTGCCTTCATCTGCCACACATCCCTGTGTGGGGTCTGTGCACACCCTGTGTGTGTTGCAGGTCTCTGCGTGTGTCTGGGACCCTGCCTGGCGTGTGTGCTGTGGCAGCTCTTGCCTGTTGTCAGCGCAGCTGTGGGGCCACATCTCTTGTTGTGTCTGCCCGGATCTCCATCCCGCCCTCCTGACAGCTCAGAAGTGTTCGCTCCCTTGAGGCTGCCCAGGGACAGCTGTGGGGCTGTGGGGGTGTGAGGTGTGGTTCCTGGGGAGGCTGGGACTAGGCCAGCTGGGCCCGCAGAGGTTCCCGGCAGCACAGCCCCAGCCCAGAGGGGCTCCCGGGCCAAGCCTTGACTGAAGCAGACTGTGGAGCAGGGGACCCAGGGGACTGGCCAAGCGGGGCCAGGAGGGGTGAGGGGCAGCCCGGGGGCCCTCTATATTTAGCCCCATTTTCGGTAAGTGCTAACGAGAAGCTGACCCAAGTCTGCTAAAACTGGCGGGGGTGGAAATGCAGAGGAGAAGTGAAAGTCGGGTGGGAGGGGCGAGGGAGGGGTGAGGAGCGGAGGGCAGCCAGCGTCCCAGGCCTGGGGCCATCGCCTGGGGCGAGGCCGGGGGGTGTGGGCACCCTGGGTGGGTCTGACTCAGGATGGTGGGAATCAAGGGGCCCATAGGGTCTGTACCGCTTTTCCCTGCCCTTTCGGCTAAAAAGGTACACGCTGCCTGGGAGGGGAGAAGGGCAGGGTGGCCGTAAGGAACCAGCCGAACTTTCTGTGCAAATGCGGCTCTGAGCGGGGTGCCAGCAGTTTCCAGGGGCAGGAGCCCATGAGAATCACAGGGAGGGGGCCTTTTCAAAATCTGATACTGCCCGGCCAGTGTGACTCCGCGTCGGCCTGTGAACCAGGAGGTCACGGTTCGATTCCCGCTCAGGGCACATCCCTGGGGTTGCGGGCTCCGTCCCCAGTGTGGGGCGTGCAGGAGGCAGCCGATCAATGCTTCCCTCTCATCATTGATGTTCCCGTCTCTCTCTCCCTCTCCCTTCCTCTCCGAAATCAATAAACATATATTTTTAAAAATCTGATACTCAGGTTGCACCCTGTCCCAGTGAAATCTTGTCTGGTGTGGGAATAACATCAGTGTTTCTGTAGCCAAGAGAGGTGGGGGCGGGGGGGGGGGGGCGGGGGCAGCCCTGCCTGGGCCCAGGTGCAGGATGCCTGCGGGTGGGCAGCTCAGTGGCCTCTTGCTGGGCTTGTTGGCCCCCCCTGGTCTCCATCAGGCCCTCGTTTGGCGTTGGGTTCCTGCTTGAAATGGAGCCCCTATTCGTCCTTGGAGGAAGAGAGCCAGCGAGGCCTGGGTGAAGGCTGCACTGGCCGTTTTGCCATCGGCCCAGCCTCCGGGCAGTGGTGTGTGTGTGTGTGTGGCCGGCTGGGGGGCGGTGGGAGGCGGGTGGGTTTAGGGAGAACGAAGGAATCAGAGCGGTGGAAATGTCCCCTCAAACCGCTTTTGCCCCTTCAGCCACTATCCCTGCCGAGGGGGTGACCTACAGGTGAGGTCAGCGCTGTTGGTCCAAGTGTCAGGTGACAGCAGGGAGAGGGGCTTGTTTGGACTGGATTGGGTCCCGGTCCCTCCGAGAGTCTTTCACGTGTGGATTCCTCCCAAAGACACAGTCCCAGCCTGAGCAGCGATGGCCGCAGCCCGGGTCCCCAGGCTGGGGCTAAGAGTCACCGCCCAGGCGGTCAGGGTATGTTAGGGGCAGGGGCGTCCCAGATGAGAGGGACACCAGCCACCGGGGGAGTCAGGGAGGACCTCACAGAGGAGGTGACCTGTGAGCGGGGGCCTTAACGGGGAGCAGGCGTTGGCTGCTAGAGAAGGAGCAGGTGGCCCGGGTGGGAGAAGAGCAGAGGCAGAGGCCTAGAGGAGGGAGATCAGGGCTTGGGGTCACTCTTGTTTAGGGGACCCACACTTCCTACGCTGGGCAGTGTCAGGCACCCCAAGATAAGACAGACCTGCCCCCTCCGCCCCACATAACGATTCGGGGTGATGCCCGAATCCTCACTGCTAATGTGAGATGAATTTTTGAGCAGGTAAAGGTTACCCCTAAGGTGACAAGCGGGATGCCTGGGGGTTGCGATCTGCCCGGAAAAAAAAAAAAAAAGACAGGACTGTCCTTGAAGGCATCCTAGTCTGATGGGGGGAGATATACGGGGGCCCAAATGGCTACAGCCTCTAGGACAGTGATGAAGGAGATGCTGGGTCAGGACGGAGGGAGCCGGGGAGAGCTATCTGGGGGCATCGGGAGTGGCGGCTTCATAGAGGATGGGACTTGTGCTGGGTCCTGAGGGATGAGTCGCCAGGTAGACAGTGTTCCAGGCAGAGAGGAACCAGCTCATGACGAGTCTCAGGAAATTTGGTTAAATGGCAGAGAGACAGGAGGACGGAGGCAGGGACAAGTAAGAGACAGAGCTGCAGGGAGGGACATCAGCAAGCATTTATGGTCTGTTCTTCGGAGTGGGGTGATGCCAGAGATGAGTCAGACCGAACTTTGCATCCTGGTCTGGTGGGAAAGGACTGGGACCCAGGTGGCCACAGCCCCGTGAGCTCGGGGCTCGGACGATGGGAAGACACAAGCCTGGGAGGCCGTATGAGTTTGCTAGGGCTGCTGTAACAGATAGCACAACCGGGTGGCTTAAACAACAGAAATTAATTTTCTCAAAATTCTAGGAGCTACTAGGCCGGTGTGGCTCAGTGGTTGAGTACTGATCCATGAACCAGGAGGTCACGGTTCAATTCTTGGTCAGGGCACATTCCCCCAGGGCTGCGGGCTCGATCCCCAGTGTGGGGTGTGCAGGAGGCAGCCTGTCAATGATTCTCATCATTGATGTTTCTATCCCTCTCTCCCTCTCCCTTCCTCTCTCTGAAATCAACAAAACATATTTTTTTAAAGAAAATTCTGGAAGCTAGAAGTCCAAGGTCAAGGTGTCAGCAAGGCCGGTTCCGTCTGAGGCCTCTCTCCTTGGCGTGGGATGGTCGTCTTTTCCCTGTGTCTTCACTTTCTGTGTGTCTCTCCCAGTCTCCTCTTCTCATAAGGACACCAGTCATATTGGGTCAGGGCCCACCTGATCCAAAGACCCTATCTCCACATACAGTCACATTCTGTGGTCTTGGGGTTAGGGCTTCAACATATGAATGTTGGGGGACACAACGTAGCCTGTAGCAGAGGCCAAGGACGAACACAGACTCTCTGTGGTGGAGGTGAGGTCAGAGGCTGCCCTGGTCTGTGGCAGGAGAGGCATCCAGCCAGGTGGGGAGCCGAGAACCTGCAAGGTCCGGGCTCCCCAGGAAGCAGAAGCCCCAGCAGAAGGAGTGCCTGGTGTGGTGGAAGAGCGTGATGCATGAGTGGTTAGAGATGGCAGTGGAGGGTGGCAGGGGCCACACCCCAAGGCCAGGCCAAGGAGCCTGGGCTCTTGGGGGAGATGGGGAGCCAGGGAAGGGTTCAGCGCCAGGAAGTGCTGGATGAGGGAAGGATCTCCCTGGGGCTCTGTGGGCACTGGCTGGAGGGAGGGCACAGGGCTGGGCAGAGGAGTCAGGGATGCTAGGAGGGGTGGCATTCAGGGCTGCCTTAGCGTTAGCTGTTGCCTGGAGCAGGGCCTCACCACAGCTCCCTTTGTGCCCTCTTACGTCTCAGAATCGTTGGCCACTCGGTGCCCTGTCCCCAGTGCCCAGGGCCCGAGCTCCCATACCATCCCGGGCACCCACTGCCCACCCCACCCTCACCAGCCTACGCCTTAATAGGACTATGTGCTGGCTTATTCTTTTTTTTGGCTTTGAAATTTTTTTCTTTTTTTAAAAATATATTTTATTGATTTTTTACAGAGAGGAAGGGAGAGGGATAGAGAGTTAGAAACATTGAGGAGAGAGAAACATCGACCAGCTACCTCCTGCACACCCACTACTGGGGATGTGCCGGCAACCAAGGTATATGCCCTTGACCGGAATCGAACCTGGGACCCTTCAGTCCGCAGGCCAATGTTCTATCCACTGAGCCAGATCAGTTAGGGCTGAAATTTTTTCTTTTTTTGTGAAAACTTACATACTTATAGGAAAGTGCCCGGATTTTAAGCGTACAGCCTGAAGAACTCTCACTTGTGTACAAACTCGTGTCAACTCCCAAATGGATCACGAGGCAGAACTTTCCCAGCCCCTTCCGCCTCCCTCAGGCCCTTTCCCGGCTGCACCCCCCCAAAGGTACCCACCCCTCTGACCTTGATCATCTGATTTCATCTCGCCTCCTTCTGAAGCTTCGAGTGACGCGAGTCCTGCTGTCCGCTCTTGTGTCTGGCGTCCTCCCCTCGGCGGCAGGTCTGCGAGGCCGGCGGTCCGAGAGGCGGGAGTTTGTGCTTTTCCCTGCCGCGGCACATTTCCTGTGGGGACACACCGCCGTTTGTTGACCCATTCCCCTGTTGACAAGCCCTGGCGTTATTTCCGGTTCAGGGCCTGTACTGAATGGAAGGTGCTGGGAACACCCGCACCTGTGGGCATGGGTGGGCGGGACGCCGGGAGTGGACGTGCGGAGTTGTAGCTCGTATTGATGTACCCTCCCACCAGCGGTGTGTGGCCTGGCTTTGTAATCAGGACTCTTAAGCCCGAGGGACGTTTCATGTCGGGTAATCTTCAGCTGCAGGATGCCTGGGCTTCTTCTCAGTTGCGGAGGGTGTCCCAGCTCTCTCTTCGGCTGGCCTTCTAGAGTGGGGCAGCTCCCTTGCTAGGGTGGGTCACGGGGTTGGTGGGTGTGGAGTGACCCTGGGAGACAGATTTGGGTCCGAGTCAGGGTCATGTGTCCGGCCTGAGGCCAACTTGGGAATCGAGTCCGAATGAAGAGCTTGGACTCTTGGGATGGGAGTTGGGGTCCAGGGTGGGTAAGGGGATTGAGAACGGGTCAGGCAGAAGCCCAGATGTGTGTGTGTGTGTGTGTGTGTGTGTGTGTGTGTGTGTGTGTGTAGGGGGCCGGGGGTGGTCTAGAACCAGGAAGGATTGGTCTTGAGTCAGTGTCAGGGTGAGATTGGGTGGGGTGGCTGTTGGAGGTGAGGTGGGTGGAAGTCAGGACTGGGGTTCTTGAGCCTGCAGCAGCCCTGATTCAAAGCAGGAACCCTGCCTGGCTGGCGTGACTCAGTGGTTGAGCATCGACCCATGAACCAAGTCATGGTTCAATTTCTGGTCGGGGCACATGCCCCCGGGTCAAAGGCTCGGTCCCCAGTGTGGGGCGTGCAGGAGGCAGCCTATCAATGATTCTCTCTCATCATTGATGTGTCTATCGCCTCTCCCTCTCCCTTCCTCTCTGAAATCAATAAAAACATATTTTTTAAAAGCAGGAACCCTGGAGTCATGGAGGCTGGGGTCCAGCCTCTACTGTCTCACTGCTTTTGGGGAGGTGACACCCGCTCAGAGCCTCCTTTCCTTCCCTGCGAGAGCGGGGTGATATCAGCACCAACTACTAGCGTGAGTTTGGTGCTTGGCACTGGTAAGCACTCGGCTTCCCGTGGCCAGCATCAGAGCGCCGGGACAGGGCACGGTCTCCATTGCATTGTGTCCCCTGGTGCCCCCTCCCCTTGGCCGCGTCCCTTCATTGCCGGGGTCCACAGAACTATAGAAAAGGATTGCATTTTAGGGGCCAGGTATCTTGCTGGGATTTGGGGATGCAGTTGGAATTCAAGACTGAAATCCCAGGTGAGGTTTAGGTCTAGGATTAGGTTTGAGGACAAGGTCGGGGGCCGAGCGGGAAGGAGTTGGAGCTGGAGTTACTGAGATCAGAGCGGGGCTGCCCCTCCGGTGCAAGAAGGGAGGCCGGGGGAGGCCGGCGGGGGGGGGGGGGGGGCGGGAGATGCCGAGGGAAAGTGGTGGGCAGGGGAGGCCGGGGAGGCCGGCAGCGCTGAATCACCCCGGAGATCTTCAGACGTGCTCCTTTGGGGATGCTGCCGTCCTGTCACATCCCCCAGGCCCCGCTCAGAGTGGAAAACACGCCTCAGCTGAAACCTGGTGAGGCAGGACGGCGCCCGCCCGGGGCCTGGTGCCTGGGCGGCGCCTGAGCAGAGGCCACGGCTGAGCCTCTCTCCCTTGGAACCTCAGCAACCTCCTCCCCGGCAGCCGGGCCGCCGACCACTGTCTACATCCCGCCCTGCCCCACAGCCCCCTGGGCCACCCTCCCTGTGCACCTTCCGAGGGTGGAAAGGATCAGGCAGCAGCCGCAAGGCCTAAAGGCCCCTCGCGTGTCCTCCCAGCAGAGGCCCGAGCGAAGGGCCTGTCTCCCGGAAAGAGACACTCGCCAGGTGGCAGGGGTGAGGGGCTTGGGGAGAGGCTGCGGTGGAGCCGGAGGAGGGGCCGGACCTTGCCCTTCCTCACCCACGTCCATCCTTCTCTGTCCCCAGAAATAAGAATGTCTAAGCCCCTGGAGGCCGAGAAGCAAGGTCTGGACTCCCCGTCAGAGCACACAGGTGTGTGGGAAGCAGAGGGTGGGCGGGGCGGGTGGTGGGAGCTTCGGGGCAGCGGGTGACACCTCCCCTCCCCCTCTCATTGCAGACACTGAAAGAAATGGACCCGACACTAACCACCAGGTCAGGGGGCGCGGAGGAGCCGGGGGGTGGGAAAGTGAGAAGGGGGCTGTGCGGGGGTGGGGGGAGACAGGTGTCAGAAGCTGCTTCGTCTCACTGGTCCCGTCCCCACCCCAACTTTCTCTTCACAGAACCCCCAGAATAAGACCTCCCCGTTCTCCGTGTCCCCAACTGGCCCCGGCACCACCAAGGTAAGCACCTGTCAGAACAGCCAGGGCAAGGGGAGTGGGGTGCTGGGTGCTGGGTGGCAGTTGCTTGTGGAAGTGTCCCACGGATCTGTCATGGGCCCAGGGCCGAAGGGGGCACCTAGCCCTGGTACCTCGGTGACAAAGGTCCCTCCCACCCCTTCTCACCCTCTGGCTCCTGCCCCAGGCCTGTGACTCACCCGGGCTCCTTCCCCTTCCCTGGGGGGTGGGGGTGGCCAGGGAAATCCCCCCCTGAGCCCCAGGGCGATGAACAACAGGAAGCCGAGGGCCCGCCCCCATCCCAACTTCCCTGACTGAACTGGGGCCTGCCCCACCCCACCCTCTGCCCCCCAAGACACCCTCAGGGGGTGAGAGGTGGAGGGTGGAGGGGTCAGGGGGAGGCAGACCCAGTGAGGGTGGCTGGGGGACTGAGCAGATGCTGTAGGAGAGGACGGTGGGGAGGCCGGAAATGGCCACACAGAGCAAATCCCAAATCCAGATGGGGCCCTGCTGGGCTTCCCGGGTGTCTGGGGCCAGGTCTCCATCGTCCAGCGGGTGGGGCAGCCGGCAGGTCCAGAGGCCTGAAGGCAGCACAGCGGGCAGGGGCGGGGGCAGGACTCCTGATCCTGACCGAGGTGGCAGAAGGATGGTGAGGGGCTGGGGGCTGCTCTGTGACCGTGGGAAAATCACTTCCCCTCTCTGGGCTTCTCAGTCTCCTCTTCTCTAACGGGGTGAGGGGGTGGCAGTCAGATGAGGTGGCCTCTGAGGTCCCTCCACAGCTAGCGTGCCCTGGGGATGCTCGGTGGGCAGATGTCTTGTTCTGAGCGAGTTGGACAGGGCCCAGGGGAGAAGGTGTCCAGTTGGACCTCCCTCCCTCTGATCTCGGGTTTGGCTCTGACCTTCAGAGCGTGCAGCTCCTCCACGCCCTCCTTCCTCAGCTGGATCTGGGCAGCCTGTCCTGGCCCCACTGCAGCCGGTTTCTCTGGTGAAACCACTGGGCACGGGGGTAGGAAGGGTTCTTGCTCCCCAGGCCTACACCCTGGTCCCAGGGAAAGCTCCAGGCTGCCCCGCCCTGGGCCTCTGCCTCCCCCTCCATCTCTCCCGCCAGTCTTGTCCTACATGCAGGCTTCACACGCTCCCATCAAGATTTCAGACACATCCACCCCCATCAGGTACAATTATTTACATCAGACCTTTGTTAATTGGCTCATTTTTTAAAAAAAACCGTTTTATTCGGGGGGAATGTGAAGCCGATACAAACGTGGAAAGAAGAACAGAACGAAAATAGCCTCCCAGGTACCCATCAGTCAGCTTCGACAACCACCGACTCACGAACCGGCTTGCTCTTTCAGCAGCTGAAATAAACGTGTTTTTTTTTTAATGGAAATTTCACGAATGGAAAACCAAAATCACTTGCCATGGAAATAAACGCAATGATTATTAAAATGTACCCAGAGACGCTTGCCTGGGTCTCAGGGCCTAAGCCTGAGGCCTGCCCTCGGTCAGCAGGGGACTTGGCCAACTTTGGGAGGCCTTGGAGCCGTCCTAGCAGCTGACGGGGACTTTCTTAAGAGAGCCGGGAAGCATGAAAGGGCTCTGAAGGAGGACTAGTGTTCTCGCCGTGGCTATCAGTGCTGTGTGGGGCTTTTTAAAATTTTTAACTGAAAGATGGCACACACACGATCCTCCGTGTACCTTTGCGTCACCAAAGCAAGACACAAACACGACCAGACTCCCAGGAGCGCCCTCCCTCCCTGCCAGGGAGCGGACCTTTTCTCCTGGGACACTGGGCTGCAGGGTGCTCCGGATGCCCCCGCGGGGGCCTGAGAGTGTGGGGTGCATCAAGCCATGCCTCCTCCCACCCCCATGTGTCCTTGACCAACAGACCCTCCCGCCCCCGCCCGCCCCCCCCCCCCCAGGCGAGCCCACCGTTGTCTGGCTTTTTGTGTAGGAGAGGAAGGAGGCCAGGGCCGCGTTATGCTGGTCTGCCCTAGGTGTTTTTTGTCGGTTGTTAATCCTCACCCGAGGACACATTTTTCCATTGATTTTTAGAGAGAGTGGAAGGGGCAGGGGAGAGAGAGAGAGAAACATCCGTGTTAGAGAGACACATCAATTGGTTGCCTCCGTCAGGCACCCCAACTGGGGCCGGGGATCGAACCCGCGACCCAGATACATGCTCTTGACCGGGACCCTTTGGTGAGCAGGCCGACGCTCTAACCACTGAGCTACCGGCCAGGGCTGCCCTATGTTTTTGGTGCGAGATGCCTCCACATCCTACAGAGAAATGAGGAGGAGCTGAGGGGCCCTGGGCCACCTCGGGCTGCAGGTGTGTTTTCCTTGTCCGGCAGCGTTCTTGCTTTAGATTTTATTATTTTAAAAAATATATATTTTTTATTGATTTTAGAGAGGAAGGGAGAGGGAGAGAGAGAGACAGAAACCTCAATGATGAGAGACAATCATTGCTGGGCTGCCTCCTGCACGCCCCCTACTAGGTATCAAGCCTGCAACCTGGGCACGTGCCCTTGACCGGAATCGAACCCGGGACCCTTCCGTCCACCGGCCTACACTCTATCCACTGAGCCACACCGGCTAGGGCTGTGCTTTAGGTTTTAAAATCTGCCGCTGGCAGGCGCAGAGTAGGAGGTGGGCAGACCTGCCCTGAGGGTGGACGGGCGGGCGGTCTCTTCAGCCCACCCATCACCCTCTGCCCACCTCACCCGTTGGTGCTGTCTGCATTTGAACTCGTGACCCATGTTCTAAAGCCGTGGAGGGTTGTTTTTTTTTACTACCCTTCGGCCCTTTCTTCCAATAAAATCTTACTCCACTGGACAAATAAGAGACGCACCTCTGTCTGAACAGATGAGGGCTGCGGGACCCAGACGCCCTTATGTGAGATCCCAGGGCCCCCTGGCATCATTTCTCATTTTACAAACGGGGAAACTGGCTCCCAAGAGGGGAAAAGTGCTCCTCAAAGGTGGCCCTCCTCTGTGGGGAGTGTGGGTGCAGGGGGTGCGGTAGCCCATCTGACTGGAGAGGAAACAGGCCCGAGGGGTGGTGGCCTGAGCTCCCAGCCGGTCAGTGCAGGGTCTGGCCTCCTTACCCCCGTCCACTCCTCCTGTGCTGGCTGGAGGCTGCTGTTGCCACACTCGTGCCCTCTCTTTGGTTCGCAGGTGGGCATTCTCTCTGGCCTCCACTTAACATTCTGGGGTCCCGGACCCTGCCTCTCTCCCCCTCAGATCAAGGCTGAAGACCCCAGTGGTGACTCAGCCCCAGCAGCACCCCCGCCCCCCCAGCCGGCTCAGCCACATCTGCCCCAGGCCCAGCTCATGCTGACGGGCAGCCAGCTCGCCGGGGTAAGTACTCGGGGAGGACGGGCCGGGGGCACAGGCCAGTCGCCTCCATCTGTGACGGGACCGTGGCCTGGGTGTCCCTCCAGGGCCACGGCCACGCACTGCCACCTGCCTCTCGCCCTCCTCGGCCTCCTGGAAGACTTGCTCCCTCGCCTGTTTGGCTCGGGTACTAACCCCTCTCTGCCTTCTCTGCTCCTCCCCATGCCCCCCTGTGCCCCCGCTGCCCCACCCGCCCCACAGCTCACGGCGCTGATGCCAGCTCAGCAGCAGCTCCTCCTGCAGCAAGCGCAGGCCCAGCTCCTGGCCGCCGCCGTGCAACAGTCCAATGCTGCCGCTGCCGCCGCTGCCGCCTCCTCCACCTCCTCTTCCTCCTCCTCCTCCTCCTCCTCTGCCTCCTCCTCGACCTCGCAGCCCCCAGCCTCCTCTGGGGGAGGCGACCTGCCACCACCACAGCCTGCCAGCCAGCCCCCTGGGACCCCACAGCTCACCCTGTCCCAGCCCATCCAGCTCACAGCACAGGTAAGGGCAGCCCGGGAGCCCAGTCCTCCAGTGGAGGACCCGCAGGGGTGTGCAGGGGCTGACTGGGCCTCGTGGCTCGATCCCACCAGCAGCCACATGCCAGGCAGTTCCCGGCAACCCTAGGAAGCCTTGGCAGATGCTGCCCCGTCTCTCAGGGGGCGCGAGGCGAGGCTCAGAGAGGGGATGTCCTCCACAGGAGGGAAGGCCCAGCTAAGCGCTTCCTACGCGTCTGGCTGGGGGGTCACAGCCCCCTGGGAGGCTGGCACGTTATCCTCGCCTTACAGCTGAGGGGGCCGGGAGTCACCCATGGACGGCGCCTGTGTGGGTGCAAATCAAAAGGCTGAGGGTCAGAATTAGGGCCTCGCATGGGATCCCCAGCTCGGCTGGTGAATGAATCGCTCTTTCGGAAAAGGGGCTTGTGATCTCTGAGTTAGGACGCCCTGCATCCTTTCTCCCCATGCTGGAGACTTCCGGACAAATCCTGTTTGGATCTGTGGGCTGTGTTGCTTTCCTGGGACTACCGTGGCAAAGTTCCACAAACCCGGTGGCTTCAAACAGCAAAAAGTATTGTCTCAGACCAGAAGCCCCAAGTTCAAGGTGCTGGCAGGCTGCGCAGGGTCCCTGGAGGCTCCGGGGAGAATGGCTCTTTGCTTCTAGCTAAGGCGGGGAGCGGGGGGGGGGGGGGGGTGCGGAAACCCTTGGTGTCTCGTAAATGGGTTGCTCCAATCTCTCCCTCCACCATCTTCTTTCTGTGGGTGTCTGTCTCTGTATCCAAATTTCCCCATCTTATAAGGACACCCATCATTAGACGAGGGACCCCCCCCCCCAATGACCTCATTTTAACTTGACTACATCCGCACAGACCCTGTTTTCAAGGCAGGTCATATTGACAGGCACTGTGGGTTAGGACTTCCACCGTATCTTTTTCTTTCTTTTTAATTGATTACAGAGAGGAAGGGAAAGGGAGAGAAGAGAGAGTTAGAAACATTGATCAGCTGCCTCCTGCACACCCCCCACTGGGGATGTGCCCGCAACCAAGGTACATGCCCTTGACCGGCATCGAACCTGGAACCTTTCAGTCCGCAGACCGACGCTCTATCCACTGAGCCAAACCGGGTTCGGCCACCCTATCTTTTTCAACAATTCAGCCCGTGACTGTGGCCAACAGAGTTGCCGAAGGGTAATCAGTGGGAGCTGGGCAGACGTCCCCTCCCGCTGGCCCTGCGCTCTCCGACCACATGGCACGTCGCCCTTCTGGGCTAATGCCTGGAGTCTGGGAGCATTTGAGTCCCCGGCCCGTGTTCCCCGGTGGTGGAGGGCCTGAGAAGTCTACAGCAGGGAACCCCTTAGCCCCGGGCTTCCCACAGCGACTGCCCTGCGGACGGCGCTCTCTCTCCCCACCCCTTCCCGGGACCCCTGGCTGGTGCTGCTACGCCAGGGCTCTGTCCAGCGCCCACGAGGCCGTTCCCTGGACAGGGTTCTGCCTCCCATGGGCCTCTCCGCTCCTGACCAGCACCCCCCTCTGAGTCTGTCCTTCACCCTGAGCTGGTGTCTGCCTCCTCAGAGCTTCCTGCCTCTGGGCCTGGCTCCCCGGCAACCCACGGAGCCATCCACGTCCGCGGCTCCTAACAGCCCTCCCAGCCGTAGCCTCCCAGGGCTGGGCTCACCATGGTGACCATAACCACAGCCTGCTGGGTGCTGACGGGTGCCCGGCACTGTGCCGGTGTGACCGCCGTGGGCCCACAAACCGCCACGGCCGAGGCTCTGAGGGGAAAGCGAGGAGCCTGCCCTGGGTCGCGCCGTGAGCATGAGTGGCAGGACGGCCCGGGAGTCCAGGGTTCTAATCACAGGCTCTGGGGCCGCTGCTTTTAGCTGTCCTTCGAGGGATATGTGTCTTGCGCCCCCACCCCGGCCTCCAGGCACCCCAGCATCAGGCGTTCCGACTCCTCGGAGCACACACGGCCCTTCACGGAGCAGCACGGAGGCTCGGGCTCTGCACGAGGTCTTGGATCTCGGTGTCCTTGCTCTTGTCCTTCTTGCCACCTGGAAGCGGCTTCCTCCCTTTCCCTGGACAGCTCCTCGGCCTCCTTCAGGCCCCAGCTTGGGGGGGGGGGAGGGGGCGCCCACACCTCCGGGAAGTTTCCAGGGACGTCCCTGTCTCCGTCTGCTTTGCTTTCCTGTCTCTTGCCTCCTCCTCGGGGGCCCACAGCCCAGGCCTCTCCTTCTGATCGCCAGGCGGTGTCCCAGTCCGTAAGGACCAAAGATGACAGGGAGGAGGAAGGCAGGGCAGCCCCGTGCAGACACCCCTTATGTTGATGCACCCCTAGAACCACGTCCCCAGGCGTCCTGGGGGCCCCGCAGGGGGCTGACCCGTCACCTGCCATCCCCCCCAGGCCTGATTCTCAAGGCCTCCTGAGCCCCACGCCGCCTGCCGAGGCTTTCCTCTTGCTCCTCCCACCCCGGCTTCCCTCAGCTCCCACCCTCCCCTGTCCGTCTTCTGCTCGTGCAAAGCCGGGCCAAGTTCGTTTTCTGGGAGTTCTGTCGCCCGTGACCTCCTTCCACAACAGACAAATATGCATTCTGTTCCCTGTCCACGGCGCGCGGCCGGCCCTCTCCCAGCCTGTCTCATGCCCACAATTCCGCGTTCCCTGCCACTCACCTCTGTCCTGTGATCACGTCACAGACATCTCCCGGCCTCCCGAGTGCCGGGCCTCGGGTGACTCACACCCGGCCTTGCCCCCGAGGGCTCCCCGTCTTGTAAGGGAAACAGACACACTGAGGAGCCACTAGGAAATGTTGTGAAAATACCAGGAAAGTCAAATCACCCGTGACCCTCCCACTTTAAAATGATAGCAAGTACGAAGGGAAAGCCCCCCTCCAAGGCCAGCTTCTCCTGGCTCACAGACACAGGGGCGATTACCACACGCTTTCATAACGTGTGATAACGTGTGTGCCCCGCGCTCGGGACCCTGCCTGCCGCCGAGGGGGCCGCACGGGTGTTTGCTGAATCAATGAGGGACGTTTGGCTGCAGCTTTTCAATCAAGAGGAGGGCAGACAGCTCCCCAGGGGGGTCATTCAGAACATCTGGGGTAGGCGGAGGCATTGATTGAAAATTTACATGAACTGTTAAAACATCATTTTGTACTTGAAGAGTGAAGAAAAAAAATCCCTATTTTCGTAATATGACCATGGCAAATGGAGCATGACGAACCTCTTTCAGGCGGGCGGGCCCAGTAGAAAGGTTTCCCCGAGAAGCTTACGGGGTGTGGTGGGAAGAGAGAGGTGTCCTCTGTGTGCGGGAGCCGGGAAGCTGCCAGGGGGCGGTACCTGCACCAAGGAGGGGCGGATAGCGGTTCCCAGGTGGATGAGCTGAAGAAAGGGATTCTGGGCCGTGGGAATGGGGAGTTCTAAGAGAGCAGGGTGGGCTCGGGGCCGGGAGTGGGAGCAGAGTTGGAAGACAGTGAAGGATGAGCTGGGGGGCGGGGGGCGAAGGGGGGAGTGGGGGTGTCAGCCGGGCCACTCAGGCAGCTGAAAAGAAAAGGGAATATTTGGCTCATGTCCCTGAAAAGGCCCAGCCTGCAACGCCAGGCCCGTCCCAGAAAGGTGGCCCTGTTGGTGCTGGGGCGGGCGGAGTGGTTGCCAGAACTTAGAGCACACCCAGTGGCCAGCTCTGAGTCTGTGGCCCCACCCCTGAGATGGGGGGTGAGCTGAACCTGGACCGGGTGACCTGAGAGTGGGGCAGAGCAAGGCCCCAAAAGGAAGCGATGGGTCCAGTTGCTTGAAGAACAGGTAGCTGGTGCCAGGCCAGCCAAGCCCCCACCCGGAGGGTGTTGTCAGTGCGCCCACAGGCCCAGGGGCCCAGGAGTGGGGCCGAGGCGTGCCGGTCCCTCCACTGGTCCCGGGGTGGGATCTGCTGTGCACGTCAGCACGAGGCAGCAGGGGCGTAACACGCCGTCCACGTGGCTTTCCTTCCTTTTGAGTGGTTCTCTGTGGTGTGATGCTCTGTCCCAATCGCTGGCACTTCCTGGCTCCACGTGCCAGGGCCAGCCTCCAGGGGCCATTGGTGCCCGGGCTAGAGACAGGCACCTCTGTTCACGCCACCCCACCTCCCACTTTCACAGCATCTCCTAGCGGAGCGGCTGGAAAAAAATCACAGTCATTTCCTGGTATTCATTCCACGAACACTCATTGAGCACCATGTGTCTGCCAGGTGCCCACTCACCGCCCAGAGGGGACCGCTGTGAACAAGGCAGAGGTGGCTGCCCTTGAGGACCTTTATGTTCTAGAGGGGAGACGGACAGTAAACAAGTAAACAAACCAGCCAAACGAGGCTGTTGTGGAGTAAGTGCAATGAAGAAAATGAAACTGGGTGGTGCCGTGGAGGAAGGAAGCCACTTTTCAAAGGGCAGTCAGGAAAGGTTTCACTGAGACAGTGGCCCGTGAGAGCCGCGGCCTGAATGAGTCAGCCTCCAGGAAGCCAGGGGGAGAGCTTAGGAAAAGGCAATGGCACGTGCAAAGGTCCTGGGGCAGAAGGCAGCCCGACTTGTTCCCAGCACAGAGGAAGGGGGTGTGGCTGGAAGACAAGAGGTGGTGGAGAGGCAGGCAGGACCAGGTTTCTCAGGGCCTTCCTTGTAGGGCCCAGCCTGATCAAGAAATTCAAAGTGAATGATAAGTGTGATGGGAAACTATTGGGGTTTTTTAAATAGGTGAGTGGCATGACCCAAATGACCCTTGAGAAAGCTCTCTCCACGTGCTGTGGGGAGAATGGACTGTGGAGGACGGGAGTGGGAGCGAGGAGCCCAGTCCTTGCAGGCATTCAGGCGGGAGATGCGGGCGATGGTGGGTGGCCAGGGGGTATGGTTCGGATAGGTGGGGGGTGACTCCTGGGACGCTGGCTTCAGCATCTGTGTGGTGGTCAGGGTGTTTTGGAGGGCTGGGGCAGGGAACCAGGAGTTTTGCTTTGGACCTGGTAGGGTGTGACGAGTCTTAATCACCCAGGGAGAGACACCCAGTAGGCAGACGGATATGTGAGGCTGGAGCTCAGTGGAGAGTCTGTGTGGGGGCTGGAAGTTGTGAGTCGTCACAACACAATTTATGTGGAATCGATAGCCAGACGGGGCTGCCGCCCTCGAGAGCTTGGGGGTGACATGAGGGGGCGACAGGAGGGTGCAGGGGTAGCAAATGGTCATGCTGGAGGACTGCGTTGAGATTTCCAAAATGCTCTGTGGATGATAATAATATTCCTCAGGCCTCAGGCCTAACTGGCAGGTGGAGAGTTAGACATTATTACCCCCATTCTATAGATGAGAAAACTGAGTCCCTGAGAGAGGAACGACTCAGTAATAATGACTGCCGTTTAGGGAGGACCACGTAAGTGAACGAGGATCAGCCTACCCATTCTGCACATGTTGCCTCATTTAATTCCTTTCACAGCCCCTTGAGGTTAGAGGTATTGAGGCGTCACCTGAGGAAACGGAGTCTTAACGAGGGAAGGTACCCATGGACCTAGGGGTGTAAGGAACAGAGCCAGGTTTCTGGGTATCTGCCGAGCCTGGTCTTCCCAGGAGACCATGCATCGTCACCCTATACACTTAAGGAGGCCGTGGCCCAGAGCGAGGTGGCTTTCCCCTAAGTCACACAGCAAGCAGCAGGCAAGAGGGCCGAGGTCAAGCCTCCAAGGTTCTCCGTGGAAGGGACCCTGGCGCCCCTCTAGTCTACCCTCTGCACTGTTCTGGCAGGTGGGGTGCAGTTTCACCCAGGTGGCCCCCAGGCTGGTGCTCACTGCCTTCCCATTCCACCGCTGGGCAGGCTGACATGCACTCCTACTCATTAGAACACCATCAACCACCACGTAATTTATGTGGTCTCGAGCCCATCCCTTCCTGTCCTTCCTACTCTGGACTGAACTTGACACTGTCCAGGTCTTGGAACTGGTCATAATTTGTCAGATGAGGGATGGCCAGAGAGGGGTGCCTTCCCCGTGCGTGGAGGTGAAGTGCTGCACCCAGGCTGGTTGCCACGGCTGCACTGGGCCCAGGCCTCCTCCAGTTCCTCCCTCCCACATGGAACCAAGCCCGATGGGAAAATGAGCAGTTACACCCCAGGTTACCCTGTGTAGACATGTGTCATACAAACCATGTGTCTCAGTCTTTTTGCCTCCAGTCTGTGACCAAGATCCCAGCTGCAGCAAAGCACAGTCTTCCCCAAACACCACCAGTCCTAAGTTTTACCTCATTCATTCGCTGAAAATTCACTGATGGCCTGTTAGGTGCCTGCACCGGGCTGAGGGTGATCAGAATAGCGCAATGAGCAAGAATGGACCTCTGCCCTCCTCGGCATCGATGGGGTGTGCCGGCCCTCCGGGCTAGTCTTTCTCCCTTGTTAGGGACTGAGCGGATGATACCCAAGACATCCCAGGCTTAACATCCCAGGCTTGGACCCTTCCCGCCACTGCCATCTCTGAGCTTTAACTTCCCTACCACCTGACGAGATGGTCATGCGCCCCCAAGTGGCTTCAGATCGCACGCTCGCTCTAGATTGTGGAGAAATGGGGCCACCTGCTGGCCAACCCCAGTCCTGAATCAGCTCACTGCTCACCCAGAATCATCTCTCTTTCTCTTTCTTTAATTCCTTTAGTCAGCAAACTTTGTGAACATCCTCCATGTCCAGGCACCTTTCTATACAATGAGGAACAAGGCAGACAAGTCTGTTCCCCCATGGAGCTGGCACCCTCTCTAGTTGGGGAGACAGACAGGAAGCTGACAGTTGCTATGAAGGAAAGAACAGAATGTGATGGACTAAGGAGTGACTGAGGGGAAGGAAGACTCCTTACCAGAGTGGTGGCCAGGGGAGGCCTCCCCGAGGAGGAGGCATTTGGTAGAGACTTGAGTGATGAGGAGGGGCCAGTCATATGCAGACCAAAAAGGAAAGGAAGGTACAAAGCAGCAGCATGTGCAAAGGCCCTGAGGCAGAGACTTCTTTCTGGGTTCAGTAACAGGAAGGAGACCGGTGTGGCTGGATTAGAGTTAGGGAGAGAGGAAGTCAAGGGAGGTGAGGAAGGAGAGGCAAGCAGGCGGCTGGCTCATGCAGGGCCACAACAAGGCGTTAGGTTCTATTACAAATGTGATGAAACCCAAAGGAGGTTTTCTGGTTCGGTTAATATTTTAGAACAGGAACCTGGATTCCACAGACCACCCCTCAAGGGGTCTGTGGATAGAATTCAGGGGGAGGGGGTCCATGAACTTGGAATTATGTCTCGATTTTTGCTATCCTCTGACCAAAAACCTGGTATTTCCTCCTATCTTGAATGTGGGCAACAGACGACAGTGGCACAGCAGGACTTGGGCTTTGCCACCAATGGAATGCACAGCTGTTTCCATATTCTGTACAGTTGTTGCCGATCTCTGAAAATACTGCTTTCACTCACTGTGGCTTTGAGATGACAGCAGTCATCTGACCTTTGCTTGATCTTAAACAATAATGTGCTAATTAAAGAAGCCCATAGATTACCATGAGCACAATTCAAAACACCTGTGATGACTGTACTTCAATATAATGGATTTCATTTGAAATCTGAGTCACGGTGGCTAAGTTCTTCCTTTGGACTCCACTGTGAGACCCCACTGCAGATTTTGATTCATCTTCTCCATCCATTTCCACTTCCTGCTGATTCAGAAAGAAATCTGTACACACCACTCTTTCGGGCTTTTGGAGAGAACAAGGCGGGTTTTCATTGAGTGTCGAGCTTGGGAAAGACAGAAGTTAAATATTTTAATCAATAAGCTACGGGTTATAGGGAATCAGAAAATACTAGTCACAAGACTTTATTTCCATTCTTATTCGATCAATTCAGTGCACATTTAATGGGGGCTTACCAGGCCCCTGGTAAGTGTTAGGGCTGCAAGGAGAATGAGACGCCTCTGTCTCCTAGAGTTTCGGTCTGGCAGAGGAGAGTGTATGTAAGCAAATGCAATGCATGTGAGAAATGCCTCGTGGAGCAGGGTGGGTACAGTTTTGTGGGGTGTGACATTTTTATCATTTGCAGGACCTTTTAGAGAAAAAGAAGACAAAATTCTGAGGCCAAAATGAGGTATGGGGTCTTGGAAGTGTGTAAATGGGGTGGGGGGCCTGAAACCCCGCTTCCCTCATTTAGGGTCAGCCCATGCAGACGGGAGGCAGCCATGCAGGGTTCATAGATGGGGGTGGGGGGTCAAGAAAGGGAAGTCAGAATAGACACGGTTTCAAAGGATAGAGCCTTCGGACTCCAGACCCCTTCAGCTGTAGTCTTGGATGATTAGCAGCAGGAGTGAGAAAGGTGAAAGGTCGGAGCATCCGGATACTCCGTCCACTTTCCAAAGCACATGGAGAATATAGAGGCCGTGGCAGGGGGACAGGAACCTTGAAATGTGGCAAGACAAGTGGTTGGAAAAGCAGAGGTGCTGGGCAGAGGTGACTGTTCAATGTTTATGTCTTTATTTGGACGAACTACATGTTCAAAATTCAAGAGGTACAGAATGTTTATGGCGTTGCCAGTTTCTGGTATAGTTTTCTAGATCTAATCCATGCATACCCAAGCAGGTATCTAGATAGACTTTTTTAAAAACACAAATAGTAGCACACAATACCCACTCTTCCGCCTCTTGAGCTTTCTACTCAGCCGGACATCTTGGAGATTGTTTCACATCAGGGCACAAAGGGCATCCTCGTTATTTTTCACGACAGCATAATATTTCATTGTAAAGATCCGCCCTGATGTACTCACTTGGCCCCTACTGCTGCACGCTCAGCTTGTTTCCACTCTTTTGCTAAAACACCACTTGCTGCTGGGAATATCCTTCTAGAGACATCATTGTGCCCAAGTTTGAGTGTATCCCTAAGATAAATTCCTAGACATGGAAGGTATGTGGCCCTGGCCGGTGTGCTCAGTGGTTAGAGCATTGGCCCATGCACTAAAGGGTCATGGGTTCAATTCCCAGTCAAGGGCACATACCTGAGTTGCAGATAGGTTCGATCCCCGTCCCTGGTCAGGGCATCTGCAGGAGGCAACCAATCGATGTGTCTCTTTCACACTGATGTTTCTCTCTCTTTCTCTCCTCCTCCCCGCTTCTACTTGCTCTAAAAATCAGTGGAAAAAATTTCTGCAGGTAAGGATTAACCAAAAATAGGGTATGTGCAATTGTCTCCTGGCCAGTGTAGCTCAGTTGGTTGGAGCGTTGTCCCATATACCAAAAGGTCCTGGGTTCCATTCCCTGTCAGGGCACATACCCAGGTTGCAGGAGGCGGCGGATTTATGCTTCTCTCTCACATTGATGTTTCTTCCTCTCCCTCCCTTTCTCTCTAAAATCAATAAAAACATATCCTCAGGTGAGGATTAAACATTTTAAAAAAATATATATTCCATTGATTTTTTACAGAGAGGAAGGGAGAGGGATAGAGAGTTAGAAACATTGATGAGAGAGACATCGATCAGCTGCCTCCTGCACACCCCCTACTGGGGATGTGACCGCAATCAAGGTACATGCCCTTGACCGGAATCGAACCTGGGACCCTTCAGTCTGCAGGCCGATGCTCTATCCACTGAGCCAAACCAGTCAGGACGGATTAAACATTTTTAAGGTATATGCCAGTGGTCGGCAAACCGCGGCTCGCGAACCACATGCGGCTCTTTGGCCCCTTGAGTGTGGCTCTTCCAAAAAACACCACGGCCTGGGCGAGTCTATTTTGAAGAAGTGGCGTTAGAAGAAGTTTAAGTTTAAAAAATGTGGCTCTCAAAGGAAATTTCAATCGTTGAACTGTTGATATTTGGCTCTGTTGACTAATGAGTTTGCCGACCACTGGTATACGCACTTGTAATTCTGATAGACATTGCCAAATTATCTCTCTCCAGCGATGTGCACGTGTTGCCGTCACACCCTAACAGAGCATGTCAGGCACTGTTATCTTTGCTGATCTGACAGGTCAAAGAGTAGCTCAGAGCGGCTGTGGCTGTGTTTATCTTCTTGGGAGTGAATTGGAACATCTTTTCATTCAGAGCTGTTTGTATTTGCTTTGCTGGGCACTCACTAGACCTGTCTGTTGGCCAGATTACTGCTGGGTCATTAGGTGTTTTTTCTTATTGATTTTGAATCGCTGTTCATATATTAGAGAAATAAGCACTTAGCCTCGAGTTCCTTTTATTACCCTCCAGTGGTTCATTAAGTTGGGAGGAATCGAGGGCCTGTGTCACCGCCCCCCCCCCCCCCAGTTTCTCAGAGGGAAAAAATATTGTAACTGTAAGTAATATACAGGGTGGGGAAAAGTAGGTTTACAGTTGTGTGTATGGAAAACAATACAATGATTAGTAAGTAATAATACAAGAGTAAACTCTGTTTGGCATACTCACAACTGTAAACCTACTTTTGTCCCACCCTGTAGCTTGCAACTGTACATAAAAGTTGCTAAGTAGACTATGGAACTTCAGTCTTGGTTCATTTGACAAATAAATGTGGAGCACCTACTGGGTGCCAGCTGCTGTTCTAGGTACTGAGATTACAGCGGTGACCAAAACAGTCAAGGTCACGCTCTCCTGGGGATGGTGTACCAGTGAGGCAGATGCACCATGAGGGAGGAAACAGGAGGAATACCTATATATATAAAAGGCTAAGTGTCTGTCCATCTGACCAGTAGCTAGGATGTGCACTGACCACAAGGGGTCAGACGCTCCACGCAGGAGCTGCCATGAAGCGCACTGGCCATTTAAAAATAAACAGCACCAAGGACCTGGAGCTGACAAACCAACACTGGGCTTCCCCCAAGTGAGATACAGGCCCCGCCACCACCCCAGAGCGATACTTCACCAAATCGCAGCCAACGCTGCCAAGTACCCCATGGCGCAATATGCGGCCCACAGCCCAGCCCAGCCCGGACACGGTCACTGTGGGTGCCGGGTAATGATGTCACGTAGCAACGCCTGGCTTCTTCTCCCTAGCGACTAGCCTCCTCAGAGTTTCTTCAGCCCAAGAACCTGACTTGCTTTATAGCCAGGTGCAAACATTTTACAGTTTAACCAAATATCTGTGAAGCCCTTTCCATGCCTCATCTCATTTGATCCTCACAGAAGTCCTGGAGTGGGTAGATAGGAGACTCAGTAGAAAAAGTATTTTCTTTTCATTAGCTGGAAAACGAAGATTTAGAAAGTTTAGAAACTTGACCCGACTGAAAATAAGTAAGAAATGGTGGACCTTGAAAATTACTTCAGGTCTTCTCACTGCGCAGAATATAGTCAAACACTGCTGCAGTGAAATATTTTACCCTTTGTTCTCCCTGCGTGATCTACAATAATAATCTGCTTGGTGTTGATATTTACTGCTGTGTTGCTGACAATTACCTGAAAGAGAAGTTGGGGTGCTTCACTGGGTTGGAAAAGGTTTAGCTAAATCAGAAAGCAGGTCTAATTAAGCAAGTTTATTCTATATCTATAAAAGGCTAAGTTGACTTGCGCATGCCTGATACATATAAAGCTCTCGCTGGCGCCAATCGCACGTGTGTGTTTCTATCTGTCATTGTGGATCGTGAATTTGGTTGACACTTCTATTATAGAGAAAGGGCGAATAGTGATATTAAAATATTTCTCCTAATTAATTTCCTTTCCATGTGCACAAATCCATGCACCGGGACACTAGTCTTGAGATAATGATAAGTCTTATGAGAGAGGTGAAGTGGAGGTGACCTAGGAAGGTGTCGTGCTGGGCTGGTTTAGATTAAGTGGCCAAGGAGGGACTTTGTGTTAGGACCCGAGTGACTGAGTGTAGGACCCAGTACTGCCTGGCAGAGGGCAGAGCACGTGTAAAGGCCCTGCGGTAGGAGTCGAGGTCAGAAAAACTAGCACAGGCCTCAGGAGAAAGAACCTCGGAGGCCAGGGGAGGAACTCAGTGGTGGTGGTGTGGGCTGCATGAATCCATTGGACCGTTTGTGTGAGAGGGGATTTGCTTTTTCTTTTGGAAATGTCCAAACCTAAAAGCAGAGAGAAGAGGTAAGGAACCACACACATCTTCACCCAGCTCAATAGATACCAATGTCTTGCCAATCTTCCTTCACCTATACTCCTACTTTTTTGGTGGAGAGGCTGGATTTTTTTCCCTTTCCCTCTTTCCTTGCCTCATTCTTTTCACTGAGGTATAACAAATACCAAAAAGTTGCCGAAACCGGTTTGGCTCAGTGGATAGAGCGTCGGCCTGTGGACTGGAGGGTCCCAGGTTCGATTCTGGTCAAGGGCATGTACCTTGGTTGTGGGCACATCCCCAGTAGGGGGTGTGCAGGAGGCAGCTGATCAATGTTTCTCTCTCATCGATGTTTCTAACTCTCTATCCCTCTCTCTTCCCCTCTGTAAAAAATCAATAAAATATATTTAAAAAAAAAAAAAGTGCACAGATCGTAAGTATACAGCTCAGGGGCACCCACTCCCTGAGCACGTCCACCCAGCTGGCGCCCAGATCTAAGAACTGATGACGGCAGCTCCCTGGGCTTCCTTCTAGTCTCTGCCTCCCAACGTCTAACATGCAAATGGAGCATAAAAGGGATCGAACGGGATGTCCTCCACTCTGACCAGCTTCTTGCACGTATCCCTATACTTGGGAAGTTTAGTGTGTGTGTGTGTGTCGCTGTGTGTCCCTGTAGATGGCAGACGGCTCATTCTCACCGCTGTAGCATTCCGCGGGCCACGGTTTATTGACCCCATCCACTTGTTGACGGGCACCTGGGCCGTCCGCAGGTTTGGGCTCTTTCAAATGGTTCTGCCATGAACATTCTAGCTCATCTTCTGGTGAACACAGGTAGGCACTTGCGGTGGCTTATACCCAGGCATGCAGTCGGCTTTAGAAATAGTGCCTGTATTCATTTGCTAGCGCTTCCGTAACCGAGGACCACCGGTTGGGTGTCTCACACAACAGGAGTTTATTCTCTTACAGTTCTGGAGGCCACGGCAGAGTTGGTTCCTTCTGGGGGCAGGGAGGGAAGGGTCTGTCCCAGGCCTCTCTCCCTGGCTTGTAAAGGACATCTTCCCCCTGTGTCTTCCCATCGGCTCCCTTCTGCACGTGTCTGTCTCTGCATCCAGCTTCCGCCTGTTCATATGAAAACTAGTCATCGTGGATGGGGGCCCCTGATCTCTAAGGAAGGTCACACGCTGGGCGTCTGGGGTGGGGATTCCATAACAGTGCCAGAGAGTTTCCCAAAGTGGCCACCTAGCCTCCTCGCCCACGAGGTGCTGGAATATTTTAAAGTTTATTCCAGACGCGATACCGTTTGTCTCGGGAGCGCTTGAAAAGGACTTGGTCTGATTTACATTTTTAAACAATTCTATTTGTTCCGTGGGATGGTAAGACGAGGTCAATATTTAACCAGGAAAGAAAAGGTAAACAGGGAGTGGGCCCTCCTGGGACGGCCCCGGTAGGACACTCCAGAAGCCTGGGGTTGGAACACACCTCCCAGGTGCTCTTGGCTCAGCGATGCCGCTCAGAGCCTGTGCTCCCTCCTCACTGCCTGGTGCCAGGCCACCCCGTGCAGCATCCCCCGAGGCTCAGGTGAGGCAGGGGGACTCAGGCTGTCTTTCTGTCCACCCCCTCCCACCAGGACATACAGCAGCTTCTCCAGCTCCAGCAGCTGGTGCTTGTGCCGGGTCATCACCTCCAGCCCCCTGCTCAGTTCCTGCTGCCGCAGGCCCAGCAGAGTCAGCCAGGTAAGGCCCCAACCGGGTGGCCTCCCCACTGCCCGCCCAGAACGCGCCTCCCCCTCACCCTGTGCGTCCCCCCGCTTGTCTCCCCAGGCCTGCTACCGACGCCAAATCTATTCCAGCTACCTCAGCAAACCCAGGGAGCTCTACTGACCTCCCAGCCCCGGGCCGGGCTGCCCGCGCAGGTGAGTGTCCACTGAGCGTGCCAGGCTGGGCCAGCCGTGGCCTGGCAGCGGAAGGCTGGGTGAACGAGGGTAAGGTGGGGCCGAGGGTCTAGTCTCCATTTGGCCCACTCCCCAGCCACAGAGGCCGGGACAGGAGCTGGGAGGCCGGGAACCCAGCAGTGTCTACCACGGATTTGCTGTGGAACCTTAAGCAAGTCACTCTCGCTGTCTGGATCTTCCTCTGCAGCAGTGATTTTTCAGCCGGTGTGCCGCAGGAATTTTTAAAACGTGCCACACCTGACTGTGTAAGTCAGGGGCACTGACCTCTTCCCCCTTAGATTGTCAAATTTAAAAATGACAACAGCCAACACAACAATAGCCGTCTAGTGTGAATGAATCAAAATTATACCTTTTTTTTTTTTTTTGTCAGATGGGTAAAAATACATTTTTTTGGTGTGCCGCAGGATTTTAGTCATTAGTTTATGTGTGCCACGAGATGGAAGAGGTTAAAGATCGTGGCATGAGGGGACTCCACCAAATCAGTGGCTCTTAGCCCTTCAGGCACACGGACTCCTTTGAGAAGTCGATGGAAGATTCGATCCGACCCCCCACTACCCCTGAGTGCACCTGTGCACAAGCACAGGAACCTGGGGAGGTTTGAAAGTCTTTGGGTTCAAATGCCTTGGGTCTCTTCCCGGACTCCAAATGGAAGGTTCTCTGAAGAAGGGTCTGCTGGGTACTAATTCACACCCACCTTCCAGATCAGGCACTGAAAACTGGGGGGCTCACACTGTATTTTTAAAAACGGAATTAGTTGACAAAATTCCCAGAAAACGCCAGATTCCCGGCTTCTCTCGACAAACCGGAAGTTCTGGCAGAACTGGTCTGTGTCCGTGTGGCTTAGGTGGCAGATGGCAGCTGGTCACTGGCCAGAGCAGGGGTCCCCTCAAACAGGGCGTGAGCTCTCCAGCCGCCTCGGCCGCCCCCTGCCTGGTCCCCATGGTCTTCCTTGGTTTGCTGCCTGGGTTCTGGACTTGCATAAAGAATCGTTCACAATCCGTCACAGACTTCAAAACTCCCTTCTACCCATTTTTGTAACAGTCCTTTCAAGGAATTATATGAACTCTTTAGAAAACCCTAAAAGTTTAGGAACGAATAGAGGGCCTAGTGCAATTGTGAAATCCAGAAATGCTCGGAGAGTCCAAGTTCTTGTCACGTGGGCACCGGAAGTCATTTGGCTGCAAAACCTGTCTTGACCCTGATTCAAGGCGATGATGAGTGACTTTGCTTTATCCCTCTTGTGTGATTCGGGCTTTGCTGAGAATGTTCATGTGTCTGAGTACCGGGGTGATGCCTGGACCCTGATGGTGGTGTCACATCATATATGCCCCCTGTAGGCTTTCTAAAATATGAGAAATTCCTGAATTCCAAAACAGATCTGGCCCCAGGGGTTTTGGATAATGGATCAGCGACCTGTGTGGCCAGCTTCCCTGCACCCACCGCCTGCTTCAGAGCTTTCGTGTTTAGGGAAATACCATTTTTTTAACCAAGTTTTCCCAACAAGCCCATGCGACAGGCAGAGCAGCGGTGGGGGACCCTGAGTTCCCCAGCAATTCCTAGCAGAGCCGGTCCTTGACTCCCTGTGGGAGAGGAGATGGAATCATGGCCCCCAGCTCCAGGGAAAGAACCCGCGGTTGCAAGACCCCGCCTGCTCCTTCTGGGAGTTTGCAGGCTGGGAGGGGATCTGCAGGGTTCCAGCAGCGAGAGGCCCCACGCAGTCACTCTGGGACGTGACAGCCCAGTGTGGGGCTGGCCGGACCTGCGGGCAGAAGCTGGAAGGCAGGCAGGGAGGGAGGGAGCGGGGGAAGGGGGACTGCGCAGCCGTTGCTGAGCCCCATCCTGGTCCTTCGTCCTGCATCCCGCCCACCTGCCCACCCCACCAGGCCGTGACCCGCCCCACGCTGCCCGACCCGCACCTCTCGCACCCGCAGCCCCCCAAATGCTTGGAGCCACCCTCCCACCCCGAGGAGCCCAGTGACCTGGAGGAGCTGGAGCAGTTCGCCCGCACCTTCAAGCAACGCCGCATCAAGCTGGGCTTCACGCAGGTCTGGTGGGCGTGGGGGTGAGGGGCGGGGAGAGCCGGTGGGCGGGGGGCGAGCCCAATACCGGGAGCCAGCTCTGACCGCAGTCCTCGCCCTGCCCCGACGGCCCAGGGTGACGTGGGCCTGGCCATGGGCAAGCTCTACGGCAACGACTTCAGCCAGACGACTATCTCCCGCTTCGAGGCCCTCAACCTGAGCTTCAAGAACATGTGCAAACTCAAGCCGCTCCTGGAGAAGTGGCTCAACGACGCAGGTGGGACTGGGGCTCCCAGGTGGGCGGCAGGCGCGGGGCCGGGCCGGAGGGAGGCACTCTCTCATGCCCCCGTCTCCTCCCGGGCACAGAGACTATGTCTGTGGACTCCAGCCTGCCCAGCCCCAACCAGCTGAGCAGCCCCAGCCTGGGTTTCGATGGGCTCCCAGGCCGGAGACGCAAGAAGAGGACCAGCATCGAGACAAATGTCCGCTTCGCCTTAGAGAAGAGTTTTCTAGCGGTGAGGCCCGGTCCTGGGCGGCGCCGAGGGCGGCAGCGGGGTGGGGTGGGGGGGGGGGGCCGGGGAGAAGGGCCCCGGCTAAGGAGCCCTCTGCCCGCAGAACCAGAAGCCTACCTCAGAGGAGATCCTGCTGATCGCGGAGCAGCTGCACATGGAGAAGGAAGTGATCCGCGTCTGGTTCTGCAACCGGCGCCAGAAGGAGAAACGCATCAACCCCTGCAGCGCGGCCCCCATGCTGCCCAGCCCCGGGAAGCCGGCCAGCTACAGCCCCCATCTGGTACCGGAGCCCTGGGGGGCACAGAGCTCTGCCGCCTCCTTGCCCCGCAGCAGGCACCTGTGTGAAGCACAACCTGCCTGGCTGTCCGCCGTGCCCAGAGCAGAGGCAGGGAGTGGCCCATGGGGGGAGCCCTGTCACACGGGGACGCCGAGTTTCCAGGGAACTGTGGTCTCAGGTGGGGGATACAAGCACCCGCACATACCGGCATTGCCAGACAGTTACCACAGGACGTTGTCACACAGGGATAGAGACCAGGTAGGGGATGCAGGCACCTCCCCACACAGGTTCACAGCCACACGGACACAGGCGGGGGGTGGGGGGGGGCACATTACAGCCATGGGTGTGCACACAGCAGACCTGCTTGGGATTACCAGACCATGGGAGCTAGTCATAGGGGACAAGAGAGAGCCAGCCACGCGAAGGACAGGCAAAGGGACCGGCGTACACAAAGGCCTGGAAGCCAGACTGTCGAGCCCAGTTTGAGGAACTCCAGTACATTTCAGTGTGTGGAACTGGAATGTATTGAATGAGTAGGGGAGGGTGGGAGGAGGCAGGGGCCAGACACCCAAGTTATATGCTGAGGAGCTTGAACTTGAACGTGGGCAGTGCAGCACTAAGGAGAGACGGGGTCCCATTTAGTGTGAGGCTCCTGGGGCTGATGGAAGGATGAGACGAGGCAGGGAAGCCAAGGAGACTGGTGGGTGTTCCCAGAAAATCAAGCCATTTGACTCGGATGCAGAGTCCGCCCTGCCATCATCCCCCACTTCAGACTTGCCACTGCACGGTGTCAGAGGGTGGGGAGGGCCCTCAATGGGGAATCACTTGCTCCTGCTGGTGGCTCAGGACCACCTAGGGTACAGGTGGAGAAAGCGGAAACCACCTGGCACAACTCCAATAGAGCGTCGTACCCAGAGCCCCTTCACCATCCTGGGGGCAGAGGAGGAGGGGCCATCCCCAAAGGAGCACCACAGGGATTGGTGGGAGACAGTGGCCTGACCATGCCTTCTCTCCTCTCTCCCCAGGTCACACCCCAAGGGAGTGCTGGGACCTTGCCGATGTCCCAAGCTTCCAGCAGTCTGAGCACAACAGGTCAGGGAGGGCAGAAGATGGTCGGGTTGGGGTGGGGGGGAAGAACACAACGCAGGCCTGAGCCCAAGGGTTGCAAGTGGCTCAGGGTGTCCATGGGCCTCAAGGCTGAGCCTGGGGATGAGGGGGCAGGGAGGACAGATGGGAGAGGGCAGGCTCCCCCCTCCTGGCCAGAGAAAAGCATGGAGTTGCTGAAAGGTGATATACTTGGGATCTGTTCCTGGCATTTATAAACTGTGTGAGCTTTACAAGTGACTTTACCTCTCTGGGCCTCAGTTTTTATAAGATTATTACGAATGTATAATACATGCAGAAGCCATATACATGCATATATATATATACATATAAATGTCACACACACACACACTTTTTTTTTTTTTTACTTTAGAAAAGAAGGAAGGAGAGAGAACTAGAAACATTAATGATGAGAGAGAATCACTGATAGACTGCCTCCTGCACACTCCTTACTGGGGATCGAGCCTGCACCCCGGGCATGTACCCAGACTGGGAATTGAACCGTGAGCTCCTGATTCATGGGTAGACGCTCAACCACTGAGCCACACCAGCCGGGCCACACACACTCTTTTGTACAAAGCCCTCCTTTCCTGGGACACAGCATCATATACATAAGAGTACTGTTTTTAAAAACCCACCATATTGCCCCTTCCCAAGTTAAAAAATAATAAGTGGAGGTTTATAAAAGTAGTAAGGGTGTGCCTGGAACTGTTCTAAATGCTTTATAAAGAACCAGAGGCCCGGTGCACGACATTGGTGCACTGGGGGTGGTCCCTCAGCCCAGCCTGTGCCCTCTCGCAGTCTGGGACCCCTCGGGGGATGTCCACCTGCCAGCTTAGGCCAACTACCCATGGGCAGACAGACATCCCCCAAGGGGTCCTTAGTGCTACCTCGGAGGTGGGAGAGGCTCCCACCACCACCGCTGTGCTTGCCAGCCGTGAGCCCGGCTTCTGGCTGAGTGGCACTCCCCCTGTGGGAGCACACTGACCACAGGGGTCAGCTCCTGCATTGAGAGTCTGCCCCTTGGTGGTCAGTGCGTGTCATAGGGACTGGTTGTTCCCCCGTTTGGTCGATTTGCATATTAGGGTTTTATGATATAGGATATTGCCTCATTTAATCCTCACACCCATTTTATCATCCCATTTTCCTGATGAGAGAACTGAAGGCCAGAGAGGTGAAGGTGCTTGCTCAAGGGCACACGTGAGACACAACAAAGCCAGGAGTTGTTACCCTGGCTGTCTGGCCTGACTGGGCTCAGAGTCCTCTCAACCTGCCAATTCCTGAGCTGAAAGCTGGTGCCCAGCTGCACCCCTCATGCATGCCTGGCTCTTGGAGGGATCCTTAGGGCTTCTGGGCGCCTCCAGTTCTTATCTGTATAAAAAGAGCCGTGGGCTGAGGTTCAGGGCAGGGTACTGAGCTTGGGCTCAGTGAGTGACAGCTGCTCTTACTTCGATGACTGTGATTGCTGCCACCGTGGCAAATAGCCCTGGGAAGAGAGGGCAGTAGGCCTGAGTCGGCTCTGATTGAGGAGATGCTGGGAGACTGTGGCTGGAGGAGGCAGGCAGGAGGTGACCCAGCCTCCTGAGTGGAGGACCAGCGGAAGCTGAAGTCTCCCTCTCTCTGTCTCTCTCTGGCAGTTACTACCTTATCCTCAGCTGTGGGGACGCTCCACCCCAGCCGGACAGCCGGAGGGGGTGGGGGCGGGGGCGGGGCCGCGCCCCCCCTCAATTCCATTCCTTCTGTCACTCCCCCACCCCCGGCCACCACCAACAGCACAAATCCCAGCCCTCAAGGCAGCCACTCGGCTATCGGCTTGTCGGGCCTGAACCCCAGCGCGGGGTAAGTGGGCAGTTGGGGAGACTGTGGGGAGAAGCAGGGTCGCTGCTGCTTCCTGGGTGGGGAGCCGAGCCCCAGTTCTGCCGGCCCCGCGCCTGCTAATGCCTCTGCTTTGCCTCTTGCAGAAGCACAATGGTGGGGTTGAGCTCCGGGCTGAGTCCAGCCCTCATGAGCAACAACCCTTTGGCTACTATCCAAGGTGCGTGCTGCCTCATGTCACTCCCATGGTCACCAGCCCTGCCCTCACGGGCCTCGAGCCCCTCCATTGCTGCTCCAGCCATGCCATCTGCCCCTGCTCACTGCATTGCTCACCTCTTCATACCCACCTCACCTTTGGGGAAGGTGTGAGGGCTGCTCATGGGGGTCATTGGGGCTGATGGGAAGACAGGGGGCACTGTGGGCAGGATGCTGGAAGGTGCCCCCAGCCCAGCCTCTCTCTCTCCCTGCCAGCCCTGGCCTCTGGTGGAACCCTGCCCCTTACCAGCCTTGACGGCAGCGGGAACCTGGTGCTGGGGGCAGCTGGTGCGGCCCCGGGGAGCCCTGGCCTGGTGACCTCACCGCTCTTCTTGAACCACGCTGGGCTGCCCCTGCTCAGCGCCCCGCCTGGCGTGGGCCTGGTCTCGGCAGCCGCTGCGGCTGTGGCAGCCTCCATCTCCAGCAAGTCTCCGGGTCTCTCCTCTTCCTCCTCCTCTTCCTCCTCCTCCTCGTCCTCCTCCTCCACTTGCAGTGAGGCCACAGCACAGACCCCTGGAGGCCCAGGGGGGCCGGAGGCAGGGTCCAAGCCCGAGTGAGGGCCCGCCATGCCTCCCCTCCTACTCCTCTGACCCCCACTTTGGTCCCCGTCTAGAAGACAGCGAGGAGGCCAGCGATGGGAGTGTAGGAGGTCCTTGGAGCAGGAGTGATAAGGGAGAAAAGACCAAAAAAAATCAAACAACCAAAAAAAAAAGAAAGAAAGAAGAGAAACCAACAAAAAAGAAAACCAAAAATAATCACAACAAAAACCAGCTGCCCCAAAGGAACCAGAGGTGAAAAACAAACAAAAACCAAAAACAGACCAAACACCCCCCCACCCCCACCCCCAAACCAAACAAACCAAAAACCAGTTGCAAGCCAGACCTCAGTGTGCTCATCCTCACAGCTAGGACACCAAATAAGAACCCCAGCCAGGGGCCGAGACGCCTGCCTGAGGGCGGACCTCACCCTGAGCCCCTGGCTGTGGGGCCAACCTGCAACCTTGCCTCCCCCCCTCGGGGGCCAAAGAAGGAAAAAGAGAACGTGCCAGCCTCCTCGCGCCAGCCCCCAGCCCTGGGCCAGTGAAGAAGGCGCAGCCTGGGGTAGAGGGGTGGGGCTCAGAACCACCACCAAATGTTCTTTTCCAAAAGGTGAAAGAGAAAGGGCCTGAACAACCTTACACCAAATATTCAGTAGCTTCATCCAAAGGATGTACAGAATTTTTAGCGTTGTGTTCAACAGAATGTGTCCCCACCATGCGTTCTCCTTCCCCCTCCCCCCAGCTCTCCCCACCCAGGCAGGGGGTCTCGCTTTAACCTCCTCCCTCCCCCCAGCCAGTGGAGAGTGCAGGGGAAGGCCTGGGATGACTTTTCACCCCTGTACTTCCCCCATTTCCCTTTGAAGGGTGGGCTAGGCCATTTTTGCTAAGTTCTAGCTCTCACATGTCCCCCCTCACCGGGTCACCCTCTGGGACCTCCCCCCTCCCCGGCCTATGGGGAGATGGAAGTTCCAGGCAAAGAGGGAATGAGGTGAGGGCATCCAAATTGTCTTTCTTTCCATCCTTGTCTGTCAGTTTCCCTGAAAAAAAAATTCATATTCCAGTGCCTATCCGTGGAATCCTTCACGTTCTTTGACATTGACCAGAAACCAAAAAGAGAACTCACTTCACTCCCCCTACCCCCCGCCCCACCCTGTGCCCCTCTGATACTGGCAGATGCCTCTTCCTCTCCCTGACACATGCAGACACGCACTCACCCCAGCGGTGAGGCTCCTCGAGATGGCATCCCCATCAGGGTCCGTGTGGCGGGGACAGTGCCATGACCTGTGGTCCCCATCTGAGAGGGCACTGTGGTGGCCGCTGCTCCCATGAGACCTCCCTCTAGTCTTGGCTGGACCCTGGGTTTGCCCAGCCCCGGACACATCTGCAGGACGACAGACAGAGGAGAGACGCCGCTGGGAGCCGCTTTGCCCCCTGCTATTGTGGAGGCCAACAAAGTTTTGAACCAAAAACAAAAAACCAAACAAACAATAAATTAAAACTAGAAAAAAGAATTTATATATATATTTAAGGGAAAGAAGAAGAGAACTCTTCAAGAATAAGAAGGAGCCGCGAGGCGGAGCCAAGCCCTGTCCAGGCCCTTGGTCCCCGAGGCGGGTGGAAGGACAGATGCTTCTTTCTCTTCACAAATACCTCATGGACGTGGTCTTCGGGAAAGCCGGAGGGGGGCAGCTGGGGCAGGGCCTGTGGAAGCGGGTGGGCAGGGCTGAGAGAGGGTGCCAGGGACTGGGGTGAAGAGCCCCATACTCCCTGCCCCACCCCAATCAACTGAAAAAGCTTTAAAAAAACAACAGGAAAAAAGGAATAAGAAGACAAAAAGAATGGATGAAGGAAAACTAACACACTTTCGGGTGGTTTGATTCCTCCTTTGATTTCTTTTTCTATTCCGTCTGTCCTCTCGCCTCTGTAACTTTTCTCTTTGCTTCTCTCTCCTCCCTCTCTCTCTCTCTCTCTCTCTCTCTCTCTCTCTCTCTCTCTCTCTCTCTCCCTCCTCCCTCCCTCCCTCCCTCCCTCCTTTCTCTTCCTTCTTCTCTCATCTCTCTCAATCTCGTTCTTTCTGTGTCTCTCCTCAAACCAAAGTGTTGCTGTGAAGGACGAGAGCCATGGAAATCAGAGTGGCCCGCCCCTCGCTGGGCAGAGCAGAGCAGAGGGAGGGGAACCCCGAGACAGTGCGGCTGGACACTGAGGAGAGGCAGACAGAGCCTCGGATGCCACTCTGGGCCCTGAGGCCTCTGCGTTCTTTTTCTCGTCTCCCTTCTCCCACCCGGGAAATGAAACTGTTGGGCTGGGCCACAGAGGCAGCAGAGACTCGGCTGTTTCGGGGGTCTGGGGTGCCCTGTCTGGTAGCAGTGGAGTGGCCGCCCCTAGGACCCTGGCACCCATGATGGGGCCTGGCATGCCATCAGCCAGCCTCGCCGGAATGTAAGAATCTCTGCTGAACCGACTCCCTGCCCTCACCCTACCTCTGAGTTTGTCCATTTTTATTTCCTGAAGAGAAGAGACTATTGAGAGGGCCTGGGCAGACAATAAGGACATTTGAGCAGAGCAAAGTTAAAGGAATTACAACCAAAAACCCCTCCGAGAAGACAGGCAGCATGGAAGGCATGGTGGAGATGACTCAAACAAAAACTATGATTTCAGACCAAAAAAAAAAAAAAAAAAAGAAATAAAAGAAAAAAAAAAGAATAAAATGGGGAAAAAAAAGAAAAAAATCCAGGACTCACCACCACCCACTTCATCCTGCTTCCTCCCCATCAAGTCCTGCCACCTGGGACCTCTCCCCAACCCCAGTGTTGGGGGAGTGGGGCAGACAGCAGAGGAGGAAGTAGGGAGCAGGGATAGGGCCAATGATGCCCTGACACTGGTGGAGGGACCCCCCCATGCAGCGGGGGGTGGTGGGGACCCTCCCCATACAACCCCTATAACTGGGAAAAGAAAAACAAGAATAAAAGAAAATTCCTGGGAGGGGGGAAAATAACCAAATCCCAAGCTTTAACTACAGCTGTGAAACCAAATATTGGGAAGGGGGTGGGAGGGAGGGAGGGGCAAGTGTGCCCCAGGTCTCCCCCCTGGGCCCCCTCCCCTGAGGACTCGAGATAAGGCACCAAATACCTCATAGAACTTTAATGTTAAAAAAAGGAAACCAAATATCGTTGGCTGGGGGCCGGCCAGGGCAAGGGGCTGGGGGGCGGAAGGGAGCCAGGGTTGGGAAGGTGATGGGGGAATTTGTGCCCCCCACTCCCCTCTTGCCCCTTCCACTCCAGTCCCCCGGCTGAACTCCGGGAAACAAAACTATCTCATCGTTTTTATTTTGTGGTCTGTACAGAGCCTGTGTCCGTGTGTCTGTGTGAGCGAGAGATTTGGGGGGTTGGGGAACATTATATGGGGGTTGGGGAGGGAGACCCCAGACCAGGCTCTGGGCTAGGTGCCATGACTAAGGTGAGGGGCCAGGGGCCTGGGCTATAAAGAGAGGAAGATGAATGGATTGGAGAAGTGGGGCAGGGGGCACCCTCTGAATTTCTCTTCTCCCCAACCATGACCTCCTGCTTGAAGAAGGGACAGAGACTGGGTCTACCCTAATGGTGGACCTTTTAATTGTGCCAAAAAAGAAAAAAAATGCCAGTAACTAAAACACCTGTCTCTGTTGTCTCCTGGGAGGGAGGGGCGGGGTGTAAGTGGGGATGGGTGGAGATTGGGAACTCTGGCTCTTGTATGAGTTGGGACTAAGATCAGGAGGAAGGGGAAGGATATGTTTCCCACACATCTCTCTGGGGAGGACCAAGAGAGAGGGTCTCCACATCCAAGCCATGTAGGGGGTGACCTCCTGACATGACTAGATTTCCTCAACCACCCAGATCCCAGGTGCCTCTCTCCCATTTAGCCCAGGGTAGGGGGAACTGAGTGAGAGAGAGAGTGAGACAGACTGAGCAAGATTGAGACACGCGGGCCCCCACTGGCCTCTGAGTGGGAAAGGCAAGTGCGAGAAATAAAGGCCTCCAAGAGAAAAAAGAAACAAACCAAAGATTTAACCATTAAAAAAAAAACACAAAAAAACCACAGACAACTCCGCTACCTTTTTATACGTTGGAAAAAAAGTGAAAAAAGTTAAAATTAAAAAAAATACACAAAACAAGCCGCAGTTCCTTCGTGCGGTTTGAACTTTGACCTCAGCAGTCTCCAAAGCAAGATGACGATGACAAAGGCGAAACAAAAAAAGAAAAAATAACGTATATTTTTAAGTATTTGTCCTTGAGATGTTAGCTCCTTGTTTAAACACAAAAAGGAGAGAAAAATCCAGACAGACGTGTTGCTGGGACGGAGACAACTATTTACTATGTCTGTGACCCCTCCTCTCTGCCTCCCCCTTTCTCCCCACTCCTCTTTCCTCTATCCCTGCTGCCCCTTCCCTAGCCTGTCCTCCAAGCCCAGGGGCTCAGTATTTATTTATTTATATAATTGCAGGGTGACTGGGGGCCTCTCTCAACAACTGTAGAGAAGGCCTTTGGATCATGGTGGGTAGGGAATGGGCAAGGAGTCTTTGGGGAAAAGCAGGGGCCTGATCCTTGATCAACTCCTCTCTGCTGGCTCCTTCCAGGCTTCTTATCCCACTGCTGCCACCACTACCTCCCAAATCCAGGGCTGCACTAGGGCAAGGTGATCCCCCACCATGTAAAGATCTGATTGGCTCAGCCCTTGCTGGGTGGGTGTCTTTCACCTACTCATTTGAATGACTGGGTGGAATGGGGATGGGAGGAGGTGGCAACAAGTGGGCATAGGAGACCAAGAAGTGGCTCCTGGAAATTGACTAGGCCCTGGAGACCTTCTCCATTCTCACCAAGTTAGCCCCCCCTTTCAGTTCTGTCTGACCCCTGTGTTGGTAGCCCTTCCCTTCCCATCCTGCACCCCCTTCCTGTCTCTTCTCGTGGTAGCGGGTTAGCGTTTCAGTGTTCTTAACTCCAATCTGCTTGTTCATTGTACAATGTGCTTCTTTTAAGGCCCCATTTTTGTAACTTGAGTGTGTCATTCATCTGAACAACATCAAAAAATAAAAAATTAAAAACTGTACAGAGAGAAATGCTGCTGGCTCTCCCTTGGTCTTCTCTCTGTCCTGGGAAGGGTCGTGGGGAGAAATCAGGGTCTGGGGTGGGTATGTGTGTGCTGGGGAGGGGAGGGCTTTACTTCTGTTAAGCAAACATTCACTCGGAAGGCCTGGTGTGGCTGTTGGTTGGATCGCTGTCCTGCAAAAGGTGGAAAAGTGATTGGTTAAATTCCCAGTCAAGGTCAGGGCACATACCCAGGTGGTGGGTTCAATCCCGTCAGGGCCCTTCCTGGAGGCAACCTGTCGATGACATCAATTTTCTTTCCTCTCTCTCCCTTCTAAATATCAATGAAAAGCATATCCTCGGGTGAGAATTTAAAAAAACGAAGTAAGGCCCAAGCAAGGTGTTTTTTTGGCCAATCAGAAAACCAAGGTTTGAAACTTAGGATGAATTCAAATTCTTGAATTCAAATCTCAGTTCTGCCATTTTATAGATATGTGATCTTTGATATGTAAGCTTCAATGACCTCATCTGTAACAGGGACAGTACCTATTCTGGGGTTGGTAAGAATGAAATAATGCAGATTTCAGGCATACTGTCTAATAAATGAGAACCACAACAAAACAGGAAACCAGTATTTCCCCACTTCCATCCCCAGAGGACTAACAAAATCCTTTAAAAACTGAGTTGGGCCCTAGCTAGTTTTGCTCAGTGGATAGAACATTAGCCTGCAGACTGAAGGGTCCCAGGTTCGATTCCAATCAAGGGCATGTACCTTGGTTGCAGGTTCCCCGGCCCTGGTCAGGGTGCATGCAGGAGGCAACCAATCGATGTGTCTCTCTCACATCGATGTTCCTCTCTCTCTTCCTCTCCCTTCTACTCTCTCTAAAAATCAATGGAAAAATAACCTCAGGTGAGGATTAACAAACAAAAACAAAACTGAGTTGGCCCAGCTGGTGTGGCTCAGTGGTTGAGCACTGACGTATGAACCAGGAGGTCGAGGTTCAATTCCCAGTCAGGGTACATGCCCGGGTTGCGTGCTCCATCACATGTGGGGCATGCAGGAGGCAGCCACAATGATTCTCTCTCATCATTGATGTTTCTATTTCCCTCTCTCTTCCTCTCTGAAATCAATAATATTAAAAATATGTATTTAAAACAAAAAATTAGTTGACTTGAAGTTGTCTGATGAAACAAAATATTTATTTTTTCAGCGCAACATACACTCAAATTTTTGTGCCCATACTAAATCATTTGAAAGGAAGAACAACTTTCAGGGTAGGCCAGGGGCTGATCATCAAGACTTCACCACTGAAAACTAGGAATGGTATCACAACTGGGTTTTCTCACTGCCATCAGGTCTCCTTGTCACTGTTCCATCCTCTGATGTATGGCACTCAGGTGTTGGGATTCTGCAAATTCAATAGTGAGGGATGGGGAAGAGGAGAAAGGAAGAGTGGGAGGGTTTCGATCATTCAGATAGATTTAAAAAGTATCAGCACTGCATTGTTTTGGCAAGATTGAGAGACAAGTCAGTAGGGATAGGGGAATGGGATGTTGGAATGGAGATTCAGAATACTCTGAGGAGTCATTTGGTCCACCCCCTGCCTGCAGGGTGGTATGGTCAGAACCATACAGATCAAAAGTTCCTTGTCACTCAGGTCATCAATCCTGTGACAAGCAGACACCACACCTAAGAGCACTCTGGAGCTGAACTAGCATCTACCTGTAGCCCTGTGAATGTGCGTAATCACTCCACATGCCCTCTCCTGTACAGTCATACTTGGGCCTCCTCTTGTCGAGAACACATTGGGCACTAGAGGACCACTGTTCTGTCCCCTGAACAGTTCTTATGCAGCTTCCATATCCCACTATAAACTGGCAATACAAAGCTCTTAGAGGGGTCTGCAAGTCACCTGCATCAGAACTGGTGTGCTCAGAACATGGATTCCAAGGTCACACACATACATGCTCACTGGATACAAAGCTCTGGGGGAACTGCCTAACACACAGTTTGAGAACCTTTGCCTGTCCAACTCAATCCCCAGCATCCAACAAGGGTTTGATTAGTGCCACCTTTTTTAACAGTGGTTGAGGACTGTGGAAATTTCAGCAGGGTGATGGTAAATGATGGGTCTTGTTCATAAACCTGTTTGCACACACAACTTTTTCTCAGGGTGGGAGTCCAAAATTTCCTTAAAAGGCTCTAAAAAGGAACCACAGTAGAGGCAGAGTGGTCACCCCACTGTCACAGAACCTTTTTTCTCTGCTGAAAGAATCTTTATCTTGGGGTCAACCAGCACCTTGAGTTTTTCAGCCGGATGTTTAGCTGGTTTTGCAAGCATAAATTCTGATTGTTCTCAGTACTGATTAGATATGACTGTCAGGATATGATGTTACAGGTTTTTGTGAGAAGAGGCAGTTTAAGGACAAATTTTACCTGGTGATTAAGGAAGGGGGGCATGCTAGGCTGACTTGGCTGGAATCCTTTCTGCAGGGTATAAGGTTACTGAAAGAAGGTGCCTAGGATTAACACTCTGCGAAAACTGCTTAACAGATCACTTGCTCTTCATTAGGAGCTGTCAAGATACCAAATGGGTGCTTTTTCTTTTTTAAAATGATTAAAATAAGCATAATGTAGCAAAATCTATAAATGGTGCTAGACCTGGTTTCTAGCCTGGTCCTACCACTTGTGTGGCCTTGGTCTCTTCCATCCATGAGCCCTCATTTTCTTACCAGAGCCACAGGCTAACCCAGTCCGTCTTAAAGCCCCAGTGCCTAGAGGGGAACAGGGCTGCTGAAGGGAGTCCAGAGTAATGTGGAAGCCAAGTGGGCATCAGAGACTGAGTGGGCAGCTCTTGGACCTCCCTTTTCCCTGGTTTCAGTACAAACAGCTTTCCTTTTACTTCTCATTTATTAGTGTTCCAAATAAGAATTCTAAAAAAAAAGATGAGTAATTTTTGAAGGGGGGTGGAGAACACATTTTCCTTGGGATGTGCCTCTTAGAAATAAGACTGCACTGTAAGTGAGCATTCCCACTGGTCACACTCACCATCTCCTTTGCCCTCCCCCACCCTCCAAGTATATAGAAGGTAGCAGAGTATAAAGCATATGGTGATTCAACCAAATGAAATTAAAGCTAAATTCAAGTTCTGCCCTATCTGGGTTAAATCATCTTGGGCAAGTCACCTTACTGCTTTTGACCTTGGATTCCTTCCTTGCATATCGTTCTCCTCACATGATCAATCTGAAAATTATTCCAAACGACCCTGGCTGGTGTAGCTCAGCTGGTTGGAGCGTCGTCCCGTACACCAAAAGGTTGTGGATTTGATCCCTGGTGGGGTGCATACGGGAGGCAACCGATGTTTCTCTCTCTTGAAATCAATAAAAATATATCCTTGGGTGGGGATTAAAAAAAATTATTCCAAAAAAATGTAGGGTAGTACTTGAGACAAACTAGATATTCAAACATCAGTCAGTCACACCAACCATCCCTCTTCCAACAAACACCTGTTAGCTGAGTCAGACTCCAACTTCAGGTGGGTATCAAGTCACCTCCTCTTCTGAAGCTTCCTCCCCCAGCTAACCCTTAGAATCTTCAAGTCCACAGCTGGGTCTGGTCACAGGAGCCATCCTCCCCTATTTCTGGGAAGATCATGCCTTTTCCAGACTTGCATATGCCCATAGGGATCCAGTGAGAAAATCAGATGGCCCCGGGGAAGCCATCAGGCCAGGAAGTGGGGAACAGCAGTGGTGAGAATCTGATTCCCCCAAATATTCCTACCACCAGTAAAAACAGCTTCAGGCTTTTCTATGAAACTGTGGGGACCTCTAGTGGCAAGAGCACCATGCTGCCTCCATCTAGAACCAGAGTGAAGTCCGTACTCCCCAGATGCCATACCATAACCTTGGAATTCAGGTCCTCTTCAATTTAGCAAATATTTACCGAGCTTCTACTACTTGCCAGGCCATTCTAGATGCTGGGAACACAGCCATGAAAAGTATCTGAGCTCATGGCTCCCAAACTCCACCCCGCACAGCCAAAAGCACATAAATGTCCAAATCAGTTTTTATTATTTCACTTTGGGGCCACAGTGCTAACAAGTGGAAAGGTGAGGGGCACTTTTATGCATATTAGGGACCCCAGAACACTCCTAAGAGAATAAATCCAGTTACAGAATTTACACAGCAGTTGGGAAGGGTGGAGGAAGAGGCACTGTATGTACAGAAATTTAAGGGGATGTTGGAGGGGGTTCTTCAGCAACAGGGCATGGTGTTCCTGAAGAGGGAAGCTGGCAGGGTCAGCCACTGATCTGGACTCCCTCAGCCTCAGCCAGAGGGTAGATCTCAATGGCTTCCACCAAAGGCAGCGCCTCCACTGCAGTCTCCATCACTGCCAGGCCAACAGCAGCCTCTGCCTCTGCTAGCTGTTGCCGCACAGCTGCCTGATGCTGTTGCTGGTGGGTCTTGCGGTGTTTCCATAGGTTGGAGAAGGAGCGGTAGCTCTTGCCACAGTCGGGGCAGGAATAGGGCCTTTCACCCGTGTGAATACGGCGATGTTCTGCCAGGCGCATGGAGATGGCAAAGGCCTTGCCACACACTTCACAGGCAAAGGGCCGCTCACCTGTGTGCAGGCGCCGGTGGTCCTTCAGGTGGGTACTCTGACGGAAGGCCTTGCCACAGTCTGGACATGGGTATGGACGCTCACCTGTGTGGATGCGCCGGTGCACCTGCAGTGACGTCTCTGTGCTAAAAAGCTTCTTGCATTCGCTGCATTCCAAGCCCCGGCGTCGGGCAGGGGCCGCAGGGGCCGAGGCAGCAGTGCCTGCAAGGGTCGTTGGGGGGGCAACTGGTGTGCGAGTGGCCCGCGGGGCCCTGGGGGCTGGGGGCTCCTTAGCCAGGACCTCTCCAGGCCCAGCAGCTGCGTGGGCCGCCTCATGTGCTTGTAGCCGAGCAGCTGAGCCCACTTTCTTGCCACAGGTGCCACACTCAAAGCGCCGTGGGCCCTGGGCAGCAGCAGCTGCACAGCGGTGCTCACGGAGCCGCAGCGAGGAAGGGAAGGCAGCCCCACAGGATGGGCAGCGGTGGGGCTGGCGCCCAGCATGGGCCACAAGCTGGTGCACCTCCAGCAGCCGGCGCAGCAGGAAGGAGCGGGGGCACTCGCGACACTTGTAGGGGTATTCGCCAGTGTGGTGGTAGCGGTGCATGAGCAAACGGTAGGGGCGGTGAAAACGCACTCCGCACTCCTGGCAGCGGTAGGGGAAGTGTTGGGCATGCACCAGGCGGTGCTGCCTCAGTGTAGAGCTTTGGGTGAAAGCTTTGCCACAGTCCCCACACCGGTAGGGCCGCTCTCCTGTGTGCGTGAGCCGGTGGCGGGCCAGGTTGGCAGGCGAGTTGAAAGGTTTAGAGCAGTCTGGGCAGGGGAAGGGCCGTTCGCCCGTGTGTGTGCGCAGGTGGTTGCGCACATGAGACTTCTTCTTGAACATCTTGCCGCAAATGCCACACTTGTGGCGCCGTTCTAGCCGGTGCACAAAACGTTGGTGCCGGGTGAGCTGTAATGCCTTGCCAAATTCACGGCTGCACAGGAGGCAGCGGTAGGTACCTGGGGCAGCGGGTTCTGCTGAGCTCTCCTCAGACACTGGGGGCTCCGGAGCCTCTGGCTCTCCAATCTCTGCTGGAGCTGGCTCAGGGAAACCAATGACAGGCTCCTCTGGTAGGACTGGTGTTGTGGGTAGAGGAACACCTCCCACCCCATGGGTACGCCGGTGATAAAGGAACTTGGTGAGGTTGACAAAGTTCTTTCCACATGGACATGAATGCAGAGGATTCGGGGTGTGAGCTCGCCGGTGGGCCAGGAGGAGAGCCTCTGTGCCAAAGGCCAGGCCACAGTCTACACACAGGAAGTGAGACTCGCTGCTGTGATCTCCAAGGTGCTGGTCTAGACTGGAAGGGCTGGGAAAGACACGACTACACAGGGGGCACTTAAAGACACCCTCCCGGTGACTCCGCAGGTGCTGCTGTAGCTGGTGAGGTGAAAGAAAGAGCTGATCACAGGCTGAGCAAAAGAGCTCCTGGGTGGCTGTCCCACCTGGCT
This sequence comes from Eptesicus fuscus, assembly GCF_027574615.1. NCBI lineage: Eukaryota > Metazoa > Chordata > Mammalia > Chiroptera > Vespertilionidae > Eptesicus > Eptesicus fuscus. The sequence continues at coordinate 38,427,304 of NC_072493.1, forward strand.
CTCCACTGTTGTTCCTCCGGGCCTTGCGCCCCCGCCGATCACGCCCAATGGCTTCACCATTGCGCAGTTCGTAACTGTGGTCAGAGGATGGCAGGGGATCAGGCTGAGTCACAGGCACCTCTGCAAGTGATGGGGTCAGGGTCTCCTGCTGCAAGGCAGGCTCCTCAGACTCTGGGGCAGGAACAGGGAAGTGGGTGGCTTGGTGCTCCAGAAAGTCAGCTGGCGACTGGAAGAGCTGGGAGCACTCAGAGCACTTGTAGAGAAGCAGTTCCACCTCAGTCACCACCTCAGTAGTGGTGGCAGCAGCGGAAGGGACAGCTGCCCCTTCCCCACCCTCTTCAGCTTTGCGATATGAGTGCTCCACGGCCACACGGGCCTGGCCCATGGGGGATCCTAGGACAACTGGGGCTGGAGGCTTGGTGGGAGTGGCCCGGAGGTGTGTCTGCCGGTGGTTCAGCCAGAGCTCCTGGCTGGCAAAGAGAGCCTTGCAATCAACACACTCATAGTGGATGGTACTCGAGCTCAGGGGGGGCATCTTGGGTGGCGACTCAGTTGGCACTACCTCCTGAGGCGCCATCATTTTTAGGTGCAACTCCTGGTGCTCCAGGAGCTGGCTTGGGGACATCAGCAGCTGCCCACATTCCAGGCACTGGTACTGGCTCTCTTGCACGACAGTCTGATAGAGGCCTGCGCCAGAAGCTGCCTCTGTGGCCACTGCGACTCCAGGGTCAGCCACGCCCACCAGCTCAAAGTGCTGCTGGGGCACGTGGGAATTCTGGTGCATGAGCACCTCCTCCAGGGATCCATAGAGCTGGTTGCATTCAGAGCAGACAAAGCGATGCTCAATGTACAGGACCGTCTCCTCTGACTCTTCAGTCATGGCGGCAGCAAGGCCCTGGGCTGGGAAAGGGGAGATTTGGGGGCAAATCACAACCAAGCCACCGCTTCTTCAATCTTTCTCAGAAATGATTCTTTCCCTTTACTATCCCACCTAGATCTATATTCCCTTCTAATTTCTTGCTTCCATTTTCCCACTCCCACCTCTCTTTCTAACAATCTTGCCTCTCCCAAACACACAAGGGCACCAAGCACAAAAATCTTCCCAGCAGTCCCATTCCTGGTCAATCTACTGAATCAACTGGAATCAAACTCCACCCACCCGATCCCTGTAACCTGTCCAATCCCTCATTCTCCCATGCCTCACAGCGGGCCCAAGGCCCCACCCATCACATAGGAACCCTCGTCCTCTCCACTCAGACCTCCTTCCACTGACTCCTCTCCCTACCAACTCACTACCCATTCCCACTCCCACTCCCAGGGGAGTCCACAAAGGGTCTAACCACCCACTTTTTCCAGTCTTGCTCTTCCTTTGCTCCCTCCCCGAGAGACTTTTACACCTAGATCACTCAAACTTCCCCATGCCCCACACCTTTAAGCACTCTCACACTGTGCAACCCATCCTCCTCTTTAAATAAAGGCCCTCTCCCACAACCCTGACCCCTTATCCAAAATACCCAGACCCATCTTCACAAATACCTAACCCATTTTTCATACCTAGACCCTTTCTACCACCCTAACTTGTATCCCCAGGGTACCCACTCTTCACATCAATCACCTTTTCTTTGCACTGAGACCTCATCTGCAATTCTAATTTCCCTCTGAGATACCCAAATCCCCTCTTCACATTGATTTAAACCCCTTGTCTTCATTTACAAACCACCCTAACCCATTCAGGGGTTCCCAGACCCCCTTTCACATTATTAACTTTACCTATTTTTTGCAAAAAGACCCCCCTCCCTCCTTAACTCATTCCAGGGATGCTCAGGCCCCCTCTTCATATCAACTTAATTCCCCTTATTTGCAGAAAGATCCCGAACACACACTAACCCAATTCAGGGATATCTAATAGCTTGACCCCCTTTCACACACAGACCCTTCCACTGCCCAGGTCCCCTTTAGGGATACACAGAACCTCTCTTCTTGTGCAGAACTCCCCTTGACCCCCACTTTAACAATGACAGAGAAGATCCAGATCCCCCTTCCTCACATCCAGATTCTCTCACCAGCCAGTATTAAATACTCTGGGGATACCCAGACCCCCAACTTCTCATCAACCTAACGTAACAGGTCATTCTCATTCCAGTGATACCCAGATACCCTCCACGTCCCCAGAACAGATCCCTCTCAACACCTTAAACCCCTCCAATTTCCACTCTTCACCTTGACCTAATTCCCTACACTTTTCCAAGGGACTACCTCCATCCAACCTATTCTAGGGGCATCCAGACATCCTTTTCACATAACAACCCTTTTTTTGCACAGAGACCCCTCTCAACCCATTCCAAGGGTATCCAACCCCCCTTCACTTTGGTTTAACTCCTCTTCACATTAATATAACGCCATTCTTCACACCAGGACCTCTCCCTCAGCTCTTAATCTGCCCTCTGGGGATGTCCGTTTCCTACTATCTTTTCACGTCAAGACCCTTCTCACTGGCCTCATTTTTCAAGTATAACTAAATCTCCTCTTTACATTAAGTTAGTTATCTCTTTTCTTCACGTCCTAAACCTCCCCGGGCACCCAAGTGACTTCTAACCGCCCACCCCCTTTCGGTGTTGGACTGTCCCACGCCAAGCCCCTTGCTCCGATACGCCCCTCCTGAAGACAGCTCTAACGCCTCCCTCCCCACACAGGAGCCTCCCAGGCCTCCACCCGAGCCCGGACCCTCCTCATTCAGCCCCATTACTCGACTCCAGACCCCCATCCCACCCCCCGCCCCGCCCGGCCCCCGCCCGACTGCCCACAGGCCCCGCCGGCGGTTGGCGCCGCTCCGCACTCACCGCCGGCGCGCGCCCCACCTCCGGCCCACAGCGCGCAGGCGGGGTGCCGAGCGCAGGCCGCAGCGGGGGTGAGCGGCTGGGCCGGCCCTTCGCGCGCCCGCCCGCCCGCCGGCACTCACCCGCCTCCGCCGTCTCGCACGCCTCGGGCCCGGGCCCGGGCCTCCGCTCCCCTTGCGCGGCCACCCTACCGCTGCGCTCTCTCTAGCTCCCGCCGTCACCTCTCGCCTGCTCCGCAGCCTCGCTCTCGCCCCTAAACGCCCTCAGCAACGCTCCTCCCACTTACCTCCCAGGCCGCCGTGCGGACGTCCAAACGCACCCAATCACCGCCCGCCTAGCCCCTGCCGTTTGGCCAATACGCACTTACGTCTCCGAGCCTGGGGCCAATAGTAGCGAGCGTCTGGATCCCTTCAGCGCCCAACCAATCCTCTAGCGACCTTTGCTCTCCGGCTGGTCCCGGGTTGACAGTGCCCGCCCCCTTACGCCTGGAGGATGCTCCTCCTCCATCTCCAAGTCGACGGCACTGGACGACTCAGAAGGAGGGGGCAGCGTGATGACGTCAGGCAGCGGCGTGAGGCTGCGGGCGCCATCTTGGGGATACGGCGGGTAGTCGCTTGGGGGTCGAGGGGGAAAGTCGAGAAATTGAGGCACTCGATACCCCGAGGGATAGGGCGGGGGAGTTGAGGAGCAGGAACTCCGAAGAGCGAAGGGAGAGAGTGAAGAAGCACGAGTCAGCTCAAAGGGGAGAGGAAACCAATCACAGGGAGGGAAGAAAAGAGGAAATTAAGGCTCCGGATTCACTTTGTATGGAAGAGAGGAATAAAGGAGGAGGAGGAAAACGGAGGGACTCTTGAGGGAGGGGGTAGGAAAAATGTCAGAGGAAAGGCAAGAAGAGAGGGAATCTGAGGGAATGAGGAAAACCTGAAGAAAAAAAGGAAAAGCAGAGAGAGGCAGTTTATTGGAAGGAACGGGGTGTGTGAGTGGGGAGGGAGGTATAGAACCTACAGGTCCCCGAGTTTGGGAGTGAGTTGCCCCAACCAGAGCTGTTTTACAAATGTTTCTAGAGCTACTCCCCAAACCCAAGGACAGGGGAGCTGCAGGAGACTGACTTGGATCACACACACACACACCCCACCCCCATTTCTCTGATGAGCAACTGAGTCTCAGAGGAATTGGCCATGCACCTTCCTGAGGCTAAAAAGCTACCAGGGGGCTTCAAACACAGAGTAAGACCTAGGAGTGACGTTTCTGTTATAATTTTGCTATGTTATAACAATTGGTTTCCACCCAGGCGTCCTAATTTCCCGCTAGATTAAACTCCCTAACACTAGGCCCATATTATTAAAACAGGCTGGTTGGATTGGATTGGACTGGCTTGGAATCTTGGCCCTGCCACTTCCTAGCTGATGGTTTCTTTGGGCAAGTCATCTCCCTTGTACCTCAGTTTTCCTATCTGTGAAATGGGGATAATGGCCCCTGTCCCATATGATTGTTGTGAGGCACAGAGTAAAAGCTATGTAAGAGTTATTTTTATTAGGACCTCAAGTATTAATAGCTTGGAACATGTCCTGAGTGTATTAAGTGTTCAGTATTATGCCCAGTGCTTTCTGTGTATTATTCAGTTTCATCCTCTCAACAACCCTAGAGGGAGGAACTATTATTCTCACTTTACAAAAACCAAAAATAAAACACACACACGGAAAAAAACACTGAAGCCCAGAGAAGTTAAGTAACTTATCTATAATTAGGAAGAGCCAGAGCCAGGATTCCCACCCAGGAGTTAACTCCAAGGTTTACACTCATGACCCCCAGGCTCTACTGCCTGGCGGGTGGGACCCAGTGGCAGGTTGAATGGATAAGTGCAAGACGTAGAGGAAAGAAGTTGGTGGGAATCAGTGAGCTCTAAAGCTGGTAATCTGGGTTTTCCCTCAGGGTGGAATCACCTGGGGCAGGAGCATGAGAACCTGGAAGCTAGGTTCAGCCCTTGACAAGTTCTGTGTTCCTGGGCAGGTTCTCACTCCTGCTGAGGCCTCCTCTTCCCACTTAAAAATGCCAACTAGCCGGTGTGGCTCACTGGGTTGGTCATCCTGCCGGTTCAATTCCCTGTCAGGGCACATGCCCAGGGTTGGGGGCTTGCTCCCTGGTAGGGGGCATGCAGGAGGCAGCCAATGGATACTCTGCTCTCACCTCCTTTCTTCTCTAAAAATCAATAAAAATATTTAATTGGAAAAAAAAAAAAAGAAAATGCCAGCCAGCTTGGCTTGTCAGACCCCTTTCTGCTCTGACCTGCTGGGACCTCCCAGTTTATCTGGGTTGGCTAAGTCCCTTCTCTTCAGATGTTGCAGGAGTAAACTGAGGCCTGGGTCAGTCTTCCCAGAAATGGTGGCACAGGATTAAGACTTCTGGGACGGGTTCAGTTTAGAGAGGACAAGCATTCTAAGCTGGAGTCCCTGCATAAGCAAAGGAGGTGTGTGCAAAGTTGGTGGTCCTTCAGGGTTAGATGTATGGGTCAGATGTATGTTGGGGCAGATGTATGGGTCAGATGTATGTTGCCCCACATGCCAGCTGCAGAGGGCTTCCCACACCAGGCCAGTGTGAGTTGCCACGTGCCACGTGTGTGCTCGAGGCATGCAGTGATGTGTGCCGGGGTGCTGCACGTGAGTGTGTCAGTGTCTCCTCCCCATCACGAGCAGTTGGGGCTGGTGGTGAGTCATGGACTCAGCCTTCAGCACCAACTGTCATGTTTCTTTCCCCAAAATTTCACCTTCCCCCCCACCCAGGCGTGCACCACCCACCCCGACGCCAAGATCTGTGTTGCTGCTTTTCTCTTCCATCTCCCTGCCCTGCTCAGCTCCCCCCTGAGGGGGAGGAAGGCTCCCATTTCAGTTGGCTTTGCCCTCCACCTCCCTGCCCTTTCCCACTGCCTCTCTTCAGGTGACTAGAGAATTTAGGGCCTCTCCTCCCCACCCACTCATCTCCATAGGTCCCAAGGATTTCTCTATGCGTTATGGAGAATTCCCATACTCACCACCCTTCACCTCTGTGGGGGCTATTTCTATTTCTGGGGGCTTCTCCCTTTTCTCTATGGGCTGGCTGCTCCTGCCTCAGTGGGCCTCTCGTGTCTGCATCCTTATCTTTATAGGATCCCTGGTGTCTGTGGGCCTCCTGCCCATTTCTGTGACCTTCTCTCCCTCTCCTCGGCCTGCCTCCCTTCTCTGTGTTGTGCCTTCTTGCTCCCATTTCTGTGGGCATCTCTTGTCCATTGCCTGCTCTCATCACCATGGACCGCTCCCCATCCCCGAGGAGGGCTTTCTGCTCCCATAGGCCTTTCTCCATCTTCCCAGGGGCTCTCTGCTCCACAGCTGCCCTGTCTCTGAAGTCCTTTGCTTGTCTCTGTGGTTTGCTTCCTTGTCTCCGTGGGCCTTTTTCTCTTTTCTCTGGGCTTTCCCCTATCCTTGTCCTTGTGGGGTTTGTGGACCCTGGCCCAGCTCCGTGGGTCTTGATGGCTCTTTTTCTGTTTCTTTTCATATTTCTTCATCCCTGTCAGCTCTCTCCCCCAGCAGCGCGGCCTTCTCATTAGGTCTCCCCACCTCTCATCGGCTCCCGTGCCCAAGGGCTGCCTGGGCAGGGCGGTGGCATGGTGTGGTGGAGGGGGTGGGCCCTCCATCCAAGGCAGGGCCTTCTCCTCATCAGCATTCTCCTCGAGGGGGCCCCCCAACCCCGACCAATACGACCGGCTCCCCCTCCTCTGACTCCCCTCCCTCCTCTCTTTCTGCCTGCCTCCCTCCCTTCCTCCAGCCCGCCCTCCTCCCTGCCTCCCTCATCTCTCCGCCCCCCCCTGGCTCCAGGACCCAGCGCGGGTGGCAGGCAGGCAGCCGGCGGGCAGGCGGGCCGGCAGCGGCCTCAGCCTCGGAGGGGAGAAGGAGAGGTGGCAGTGGTGGAGGCGGCAGTGGGCAGTGGTGACGGCCAGCAGCAGAGAGGCAGGCGCAGCTGGGGACCAAGAGCCGGAGGCTGATCCTCACAGGAGACCAGGAGTCGGTGGCCAGGCCCTCTCACCCAGGCCCTGCGCTGGGCACCCCCCGGGACACCCCCACCCTCCTCTGCCTTCCTCTTCCACCTGCTCCTCTCCTTCCTCCCCTCCCTTGTCCTCTCCCTCCCTCCCTCCCATCTCTCCACCTTGCCTGTTCCCTTCTTGGCTCTCAGCATCACATCCTCCCCAGCCTCTCCACTCCTCAGCCTCTCCCCACCCTCAGCATGCTTTTCCCTCGGGGGCTGAGGGCTTGAGGACTCCAGACCCTAGTCTCATCCAGGGCTGGGACAAGGCTGGGGGGAGGGGGGAAGGGGTGGCCCCCTCCCCCCCATTAAGCCTTTCCCTCCCCCACTTCTCCTGATGGCTGGCTTCCTTGTCTCCACCCAGTCCTCGCCCCCAGTGGCCCCCCCAGGCCTGCCCGGCTAGGGGAGGGGGCAGGGGCCCTTTCCTGGGCCGGCTTCCCCCTCCCCCGGCTTTTGCCTGTGCCCCCTCCTTCCCATTTTCACCTTCCTCCCTCCTTTCCTCCCTCCTTCCCCTCCATTTGCTCCTTCGCCCTCTCCTCTCTCCCCTTCTTTCCTCCATTTTCTCCTTTCTCCTTCCTCCCCTCCTCGGTCCACCCTCTCCTCTTCCACCTGTCCTTTCTCCCTGCTCCTGGGGAGCCTCCCGTTTTGGATTAGTTGGGGCCACCACCGGAGGTGGGGGAGGGGGCCCTGTGGACTGCCCTCTCCCCCCCTCCCTGCCCCAGCCACACCACCGCCCAGTGCCAGAGCATCTCCCTGCTGTCATTTCTCGGGCCTCGAGGGAGCCCTGCCCTCCGTCCCACCAGGATCCGTAAGTGTCCGCAGGGCAGGGGTTGGGCTGGGGCCGGCCTGAGTCCTGGAAGGCTGTACTTACTGCCGCCTGGCGAAGGGGGCGGGGGGGGGGGGGCATTTCCCTGCTCCTGGGACCGGCAAATACCCTCCCCCACCAGGGGTCTGCCTTGTCCCCAACCTCCATTCCCCTTGGCCCTTTCTCACCCCTTCTTCTGGGTACACAGCTCACCCTTGCCCCTCAGCTTCTGGGGTCCTGAGGGGCTGACTTGTGGTCTCACTCCTCCGGACTCCTGGCACGTCTCCGCCCCTGCTCTCTCCAGCCTGGCTCCACGGTGACCGGCTCTGCTCGCTCCCACTGTTTCCTCCGTCTCCCTCTTCTTTCCTCTGAGCCTCGTCCTCTCCGCCTGCCATGGACCCATCCCCAGGCCATCTGGTCTCTGTCTCCTGGAAAAGTCTTTCTGTTTTTGAATCTCCATTTCATGTGGCTGTCTGGCTTCTGACTCTGTCCAACTTCTCTCTTCTTTGCCGGTAGCCTGACTATTTCTTGGTGTTTCTCTGTTGATCTCTCTCTCGCCAAACTCCCGTCTCTTGTCTCTTCTGGAGGCTGCCATGCCAAATCTAGCCCTCTTGCCACTTCTCTCTGTCTACTCGGTGCTCTGCCTGGGCCTCTGCCCACCTCGCCTCCTCCCTCTTTGACCCTGGGCTTGGAGGCCAGCAGCCTTCTCTCCCTTTTCTGCTTTCCTCCCCAGATTCACTCTGGGTGTAACCCCCTGCTCCATTGCTCACTCCTTAGCCGCTGCCCAGCTCCATGGTCCATTTTGTGACTTTTTTTTTTCTTTTCCTTGGTGGCCTTGCCCACAATCCCCCCAATCCTCTTCCCACTTCTCCCCTCACCACCCCCCCTCAATGCCCCAGGTCCCCCGACGTGCCTGCAGGCACTCTGAGTGGGTGCACCTCTATGCAGACTGGCTCCCCTCCTGTGAGTGCTATGCCTGTCCCTGTCCCTGCCCGTGCCCCTCCGGGTCTCTGTCTTCCACCTCAGTTTTCCTCCCTGACTCTCACTCCCTCTCTGCTAGTTTGTGAGTCTGTCTCTGTCTGTCTCTCTCAATCTTGCACACCCCTTCTTCTATAGATCTGCTGTGTGGCTCTCACACACTTTTTTTCTCTCTTTCCAAGGACCTCCCTTTTCTTTTCAGAGCTTTGCAATTTCTTTCCTCCCCACACTTCTTGTGCCTGTTGTCATTTCTTTTGCCCTCTCTCTCACCCCATTTGCCTTCTCACCTTTGATATCAACATCTCACATGCCCACTTGTCTGTCTCCCTCCCCTGGCAGGACCCCCCTAATTCAGTCCCTGATGCTCAGTTTGCTGCTGTATTTCAACCTAAGTCCCTGAGCCTGGGAATTAGGCTTGCCTTCTCTTCCTCTCTCACACCCTCTCTCTGGTCTCTGTCTCCTTTGGTGTCTCCTAGGTGATGTCTGTGTGTCCTTCTCTCTTATTTAGTCCAGCTACTTTAGGTCTGTCTGTCTTTCTGTCTGTGACTTCCTATGCACCTGTGTCCATCTTGCGACCTCCATCCCTGGCCCTGTGCTCTGTCTTTCTGCTCCCACCTGTGTCTGCCACCCTTGGGCCCCTGCCCTTTTGGCCCCTGTGTCTTCTTCAGTCTTTCATCTTCTAGTCTCTGCTCCCTGATTTGCCCCCAAGCCCCTGGTGTCTCAGGATGACAGCCTCATTCCTGCCTCTCTCCCAGCCCCAGCCTCCACTTCCCTCCCCTGTGAGTTCTCCTTCTGGCTCTCCCAGTTTTCCTTGCTCCTCCACTCTTGACAGGCCTTCACCTTAGATCCAAATTGCAGTCTGCAGTCCCCAGCCTGTCCAGCATGCCCTTTTACACTCCCCCAGCCTACCTTCCCAGAAGCCCCCACAGAGAGACAGACAGACCGACTTGCTGAAGGTCACATGGGAGTCGGGGGTAGAGCGGGGACTGATGGGGTCTCTTGCTGCCCTGGCCTAGGTTTTCCTGGCCAGAAGGGACAGTCTGAAGTGTTTCATTGTGTCTCTGCCCTCCCTAGGCAGGTTTCATTCCGTCATCTCACCAGCTCAAGCCCTCCTTCCTTGGGGATTGGGTGGAGTACAGGGTGACCTCAAGGCTTACCTCCCAGCACTCTGGGCTCACAGTAACCCTCTCCCAGAGCAACCCATGGGGCATGGCCCTTGTCCAGGGGAAGTCACACATCTGGCTCAAGTTGTCCGTGCACAGTGGTCATCGTGCAGAGGGCTGGGGTACCCACAGGAATCTCTAACTCGCTAGAGGTGGGGAGCTATTGTAGGAAGCAAAGATGCACTGTCTCCCCCCAATCTTTAGCTAGGTGGGGGCCAGTTTGGCACTTTCTTCGGCAGACAGTGCACTCCCTGCCTTGCTTTTCCCTTGGGCTCTCTTTGGTGGCATCTTGGGTGGATTTGTGTCTCCATTCTCTGTCTTCCTGCTCTATTCTGTCTCTCTTGTATCTTGACTTCTCTCTCTTCTGCCTATCCTGCCCCTTCTCTCTCCGTCTCCATGTCTCCCTACCTTCCAGCTCCTTCCCTCCTTCTCTCACCTAGTTCTCTCCTTATCTCCCTGTAACTCTCCTTCTCTGTCCTCACCATGTCCAGCCCCATTTCCCTGTCTCCTTATCATCTTTCCGGTCCCTTGTATTTCTGCCTGTGTTTCCCTTTCTCCATTCCTGAGTCTTTTCATATTTCCTCCCTCTTAGCCTTTCTGTCTCTCTCTTTCCCCCCTTTTCTGTCTTTACACTTTTAGCCCCTTAGCTGCTTTAGGTCTATCTATGTGTCTCTATGTGTATCTCTCTCCATCTTTTCCTCTCTCTCCAAGTTTCCTAACTCCCGGATACTCTACCCTCCAGACCCCGGATGTCCAGGCCTCTCTCCCTGTGGAATTGTGGGAACCAGGGACGTCAGGAAGGTGGCAAGTGAGGCCTGGGAGGGGTTGCTTAGCAACCACTGCATCCTCTCCAGCCGGTTTCTGTTGCCTAGTAACAGCTGCCTGCCCAGAGACAAGGGCCCAAGGGTGGAATGGGTTGGGGGTGGCACTTCTTGGTTTCCTGTTGGGGTGGGGATGGTCCCTGGTATTCGCCCTTACCTAAGGTCCATATCATGCCTCCCTCCCATTTCGGTAGCTGTGAATATTCCCTAGCAGTGGCTCCCCCACTCAGAGCCTGAGTGCTGTGAGCGCCTCCCTGGTATTGCTCCTGGAGCCTGAGCTTCCTTCCTAGCAATGCCCTCGGCACTAATGAGGGCAGGGCCCTTCAGAGCTCACTCACAATGTCCCAGGTCTGTGGTCACCACCCGGTCCAGCAGTCCTCCAAAGGGGCTCAGTCTCCCCATGGTGATCCCTGCAGGTGGCAAGTGGGGGCCGCGGCAGCTGCGTCCCCATGAGGAGGGGAGGAAGATGCCGGCTGAGCTGCTGCTGCTGCTGATTGTCGCCTTTGCCAGCCCCAGCTGCCAGGTGCTCTCATCACTGCGCATGGGTGAGGCCCTGCAGCCCTGCCCCTGCCTCCTCAGAGACCCTCCCGTCGGACACCGGGCTCCTCTTTGGGAACCCAGGCAGGCCGTTTCCTCAGGACCCAGGGATCCGGGCCTCCGCTCTCAGCTTTCCTCAGCATTGAGGAGCCGCAGTCCCTAGCTACTTCTTCCCTGGACCCAGTTCTCTTCAGCCTCAGATCCAGGAGTCCAGACCCCAGTTCCCATCCCCACTCCCACCCCAGGATCTCGGAGTCTGGTCCCCAACCCCTGTGTCCTCTCAGCTGCAATCCTGGATGATCAGACGGTGTGTGGCCGTGGCGAGCGTCTGGCCCTGGCCCTGGCCCGGGAGCAGATCAACGGGATCATCGAGGTCCCAGCCAAGGCCCGAGTGGAAGTAGACATCTTTGAGCTGCAGCGGGACAGCCAGTACGAGACCACGGACACCAGTGAGCAGGGCCACGGGGGTGTGGGGTGAGGCTGGGCAGGCTAGTAGCCCTCAGTGGGTCCCTCGGGCCCCCCACCTCCTTAGCTCTCCTTGTCCTCTTCTAGCTCCATTTGCCCCTTCCTTCATGTCAGCTCTGCCTGTCTCCCAGAGATGGTGCTGCTGGGGATGGGGATGGGGAGGGCATCAGGCCCAGTCCTGCCCTGAGGGCCTCATTTGAAAAATAAGCTTTTCCCTGGCTGGTGTTGCTCAGTGGTTGAGCGTCCTCCTGTGCACCAAAAGGTCGCCAGTTTGATTCCCGGTCAGGGCACATGTCAAGATTGTGGGCTCAGTCTCCAGTAGGGGTGTGTGCAGGAGGCAACCGATCAATGTTTCTCTCTCAAATTGATGTTTTTCTTTCCCTTCCTCTCTCCCTTGAAAAATCAATAAAAAAAACATATTTGAAAGAAAAATAAGCTTCATAGTTGACCAAGGACACTTAGCCCCCAGAGCTGAGTAATGAGGGCCCCAGGCAATAAGGCAGGGGCCTCAGGGGCAGGATTAGCGAAGGCATTCTGGAGAAGGCTAAACTGAAGTTGAGCTCTGAAAAATGAACAAGATATATACAAAGAGTGGTGTTGCTCAAAGTACGCCACATAGTAGGGGTGCGTAAGTATTCGTTGAACAGTGTGGATTGAATGAATGTTCGTTAACATGCTGGAGTTAGAGACTATTAGGAGATGCTGCCTTCAAATGTGTTTTACACAGATTTCTTTCCTGCAGGCCTTATCAGAGCATTTAATATGTTCATGTATATTTCAAATCACTGAGAGGGAGAATGAGGAGTAATGTTTCCTGGACTTTTTGACTTTGGCAGCACAGAATATCAATTGGGAGAAGCTGGGATAGAGGGTGAGGAGACAGATGGTGTTCCAGGCATGTGCTTGTAGTCTGGAGCTGGGGTGGAGGGTGGGGGGATATTCAGAGCCAAGGAACAGGGTGTGGGGTTACACCCATCCTGACCACCTGGACTCAGGACATGTTTAGGGGGATCATAAGAGATGACATCTGGACTAGAGTGTGACCGGGCAGTGGGAGGCGAAGTTGGGCAGACTGGCAGGCCAGCTCCAGGAAGCCCGCAGTAGTCGCTTGAAGATGTTGCCTTCACCAGTAGGCAGTGGGGACTTGTCGGTGGGTTTAGACCAGGGAGCTGGTGAAAGTGAATCCAGAGGCTAGATTCAGGTGATCAGTGAGGAGGCTGAGTTGAGAGCCCTGAAGTAGAACAGGGGAGGAGGAGTCGAAGAGAAGAGGATAGATGTGAGAAGATTTGAGGACAAAAAAGAAAATTTGGTGTCTAATTGGCTATTGGGAGACAGATTGAAAGCAAGGGTCACATTTCCAGGTATTTGAATGGTAGGCCCTCACCAGTGTGGAAACTACAGAAGGAGCAAGTTTGGAGGAAGATAAGGCATTTAGTTTTGATGCTTTTATTTGAATGTGGCAGGGATCTCTCTGTCTTCATCTCAGTCCTGCTTTCCTCTAAGTTAGCTTAATTTTCAGGAATGCCCTTCCCAACTGGTGGCAATGTGTTCCCACCAGCTCAGAACTTATATCACCAATTTAGCAAACCCATTATTACCAAAGTAATAATTGTAGCAGAAGACCTGGGGAAGGCTCCCCAAGGCCTGGTGTGAGCCCGTTTCAGTCTCTGAACCAATCACAGTGGCCAGGACAATATGGTTCTGTAATCCGGGGTCAGGTGACAATCGATCCTGGGAACCACGGGGCTTCCCTGAGGAAAAGTCAGGGTTCTGCCTTGAGAATGGGCATTGGGCAGCCAAAGCAACAGCTTCTACCTTCGAGGCTTGAGACGCACACGTGTTTAAGGGGAAAGAATGTGGAAGAAAGTAGAGCAAGCAAATGCAACGGAAGCATGGTGTTTGGGGTGCAGAGGGTAGAGGGGACCTTGGCCACGGGTTCGGGGTGGAGGGGTGCTGGATGCACCTAAGGTTGTAGTGTGGTTAGAAAGGCTGAGGACAATGCAGGCTGAGTAACCTGGCACTGGATCTGCAGCCAGAGGAGGCCCCTGGTGTTTCCTCTTCATCCCGTCCTTTGTTTTTCTCTGGTTTGACCTGTCCTTCTGTTGCCATTTCTCCCTGTCTCTCTCTGTCTGTGCCCCCTCCATAGGGTGGCAGGGATTGGGCTCCTGGGTCCCCATGGTGGAGGAGTGTCAGTTCCAGGCTGGGAGGGTTGCCTGGAGGTGGGGACGGAGAGGAGGGAAAGGGTCCTTGACTCTGTGGTCTCTTCCTACCCCTCGCAGTGTGTCAGATCCTGCCTAAGGGGGTCGTGTCTGTCCTGGGGCCTTCCTCCAGCCCTGCATCTGCTTCCACCGTGAGCCATATCTGTGGGGAGAAGGAGGTGAGGCGGGGTGCGGGTCCCGGGGAGGTGAGGATGGGGAGGAGGGAGCAGGATAGAAGCAAAAGCTCCTTCTCTGTCCAGATCCCCCACATCAAGGTGGGTCCCGAGGAGACGCCTCGCCTCCAGTACCTTCGTTTTGCATCTGTCAGCCTGTACCCCAGTAACGAGGATGTCAGCCTGGCGGTCTCCCGAATCCTCAAGTCCTTCAACTACCCCTCGGCCAGCCTCATCTGCGCCAAGGCCGAGTGTGAGGGAGGAAACTGGACGTTTCATTTTCTGTTCCCCAAACTCCCTTCCCAAGTGATCTAGTCTCCCACAGTCATCAGTGCCCCCTGGTTGGAACGATCTCTTGGTCCCCATGATTCCTTCCCCTTCGGGAACCCAGAGCTCTGGTTCCACTGAGCCCTCCCCCCACTTCCCGAAGGGACCATTTAGCCCACAGATAGTGCGAAGCACCTGCCAGGTGCTAGGCCCCGGCTCAGCATGGCCCCTGACTTCAGGGAGCTCCGAGCCAGTGGAGGACACAGTTGTTGAGCAGCTGTGATAGGGAGTGACACGTGATCTGTTAGGAGTTGAGCAGGGGCTGTCGAAGCATAAAGTCTGGGAGGTTTGGGGCCTGACTCCCTGAGAAAGGGACATCACAGCTGGACCTGAGGGTGCGGGTAGGGGGAGCATGTTCTGAGGGCATGGCAGGCAAAGTTGCGACCGAGGGAGTGTGGCCCCTTTGAGAGGCTCAAAGTCGCTCCCTGCGGCAGGAGTATAGGAGCATGAGGCAGGACCTTGTGTCTGTATTATCCTGAAGACGGTGAAGGTTCTCACATAGGGTGGGGTGAGGGACAGGGCCCCACTTGTGCAGGAAGCAGTCTTTGGCTACAGTGCAGGGAGTGGACTAGAGGGTGACATGGGAGGTGGCAGGGAGACCAGCGAGAGGCAGAGGACATGGTGCTGGTTAGGGCCCAGGTGGGGCCGTGGGATGGACAGACGACGAATTTGAGGAGTTGTGAGGGAGGAGAGAGGACAGGGTCATGAACTGTGACCAGGTCTGTCAAGGAGGAGGAGAGTCATTCTTGGGGCACAGTTGTGGGGAGGTCTGTGAGACATTTAGATGGAGATGTTGGAGAAGCTGTGGGTCTGTGGGTGTGCAGCTGGAGAGAGAGGGTATGCTCAGAAAATTCCAGGAAGAACTGTCTCAAAGGGTGTTTATTGAACACCTGCTATGTGCCAGGCGTTTTGCTTGATATTAAAGATATGGCAGTGTGCAAGCCAGGCTGGAATCTCTGCCCTTATCAAACTTACATTCTAAAGGGAGGAGCTAGGCAACGAACATAAATGAGGACGTTGTTTAGTCAGAAGGGAAAAGTCCTGTGAACAAACAGTGGAGGGACTGGGCATGCTGGAATGAGGGGGCAATTTGAAATGGAATGGTGGGTGTGGGAGTCATCGAGGGCTTGATATTTAGTGAGGATCTGAAGGTGGTAGGGTGGGAGCTGTGCGGGGATCTGGGAGAATAGTGTTCCAGGCAGAGGGAACAGCAAGTGCAAAGGCCACAGGATAGTGTGAGACATGGAGGACACCTGTGTGGCTGGGAAGAGGGAGTGATGGGGAGAGGAGGTCAGGAGAGAATGAGGGTGAGCAGATGGAGGCGGGCCTTGCAGACGTTGACCTTCGCTCTGAATGAACGAGAAGCTGTTAGAAGATTTGGAGCAGAGAAGGGACACATCTGCTTTCCATGGTCTGGCTGCAGAGTAGGGAACAGACTCTGGGGGCAAGTTTGGCTGTTGTAACAGGCAAGAGATGACACTGGCTTGGGTCAGGGCAGTGATAGTGGGGTGTGCAGTCGATGGGTCTAATGTGTTTTGAAGATAGAGCTTGGGCGGATTGGGTGTGGGCGTGAGAGAGAGGGGAGGCCAGGCTGCTGCTAGGGTTTTGGCCTGAGAGACTGGCAGGCTGGAGTTGTTCACCAACTTGGGAGACATGCTGGTCTGGGCAAGAAGAGCAGAATGTGGCTTTGCACGTGTGAAGGGCGAGATGCCAGTCACACATATCAGTGGGGGCAGAAGGTGGCAGGAGGAAGGCCTCTGGAGGGCAGGAGGAAGTGCAGGTTGGGGCTTTAATTTGGGAGGACCTAGGCATCAGGCCCCTGGGTCCAGTACCCCAAGACAGCCAGCTGCACTCTGGACAGACAGATGCCCATCTCCTGAGCGCACCCTCGTCCTCTCCCCAGTTCCCCCATGGTGGTGAGGAGGAGGGAGTGTTCGCCCCATATCAGGCACATGGAGGGGCTCTAATCCAGGACCGACCCCACCCCCAGGCCTGTTGCGGTTGGAGGAGCTGGTTCGAGGCTTCCTCATCTCCAAGGAGACGCTGTCAGTGAGGATGCTGGATGACAGCCGGGACCCCACACCACTGCTCAAGGAGATCCGTGATGACAAGGTGTCCACCATTATCATCGACGCCAATGCCTCCATCTCCCACCTCATCCTCCGTAAGGTGGGTCCCCTGTCTCTGCTTCCCTACGGGGCCAGGGGCAGAAACATGGGGGACAGAGCACATGGCCTAGTGCCCATAGGCCTCAGTGGTCACATGGGGTATGGAGACCTGCTTCCTACATGCAGAGATAATCAGGAAGATTGTCCCTCGGCTCAGCTGTTCCCCAGTTGCAGCCCTCGTTGGACCCTGGACAGTTGCCTCCCCTCCTTGTGAACAGCTGCTGCCTCAGTGGGTTGCGGTGAGGGTTAATGAGTGAGTGGTAGGGAAACCGATTGGGACCCTGCCTGGCCCAGACTAGGGGGAGCTTCCTAGTATCCTTATGAAGTGCGTGTTCTGCTGTATATTGAGGCACTTTGCACGTATTCTTTAGTTTGGCTCTCACCCACCCTGTGGGCACGTGTGATGATCATTTGTGGATGACGAAGCTGGGGTTCCTGCGGGGAACGGTCAGGATCAAGGCCACCCAGGAGGGGCCAGCGTCAGATGCTGGCCCGCCACATGCTGTCCACCGGTGACCCACATTCATTCATCATTCGTTGCTTCCCTGCTCTTAATATTTCCTCATAATCTAACCTGTATTACTTATTCTTCTCTAGTTTTTATTTTTTTAAATATATTTTTATTGATTTCAGAGAGGAAAGAAGAGGGAGGAAGTTAGAAACATCAATGATGAGAGAGAACCATTGATCAGCTGCCTCCTGTATGCCCCCCCACTGAGGATTGAGCCCGAAACCCGGGCATGTGCCCTTGACCGGAATCAAACCTGGGACCCTTCAGTCTGCAGGTCGACGCTCTATCCACTGAGCCAAATCTGCTAGGGCTTTTCCCAGTTTTTAAAAAATTAAAACCATATGTCACTGCTGATCATAGCTTATAGGAAGATGTGTGGACAGCACCCATAGGCTCTGGAGGCAGATGGCTTGTAGAAAAGATTCTGCTCAGGCGGCAGGCCTCGGCCGGAGACCTGGCCCTCCTGTGTGAGCCAGGGGACCCGTGGTCACTTTCCTCTCGGGCCTGTCCATCCCTGTCGTGGAATGGGCTGTAACCCACGTGATCACAGCTCCTGACACTCAGGCAATGCAGGCTGGTGCTGGTTAAAGGTCTAATGTCCACTGTAGGGGAGGATTGGGCATTCCTGGCCTGGTCTTCTAGCTTTGTTCTCCTCAGGGGCTGTGAGAAAGGGGGCTCAAAACATGAGTCTTAAAGAGCCATATTGGCTGCCTTTTGCTGCAAAGTGCTTTTAAAGATGGCAGGGGTGATTTATCTGACCTGGGACCAGGCTGAGCCTTACACATCAGCAGGCGAAACCTGGCGTGGGCAGCATGGGCATTAAGGTTAAGGTTATCCTCCCTACCTGCCCTGTTTCTGAGGTGTCCCTGTGCCTGTCTCCAGAGGGCAGTCTTTTAAGTAACCTAAAGAGGGGCAGGCATTCAAGGCGCCTACATCCCACCTGGGCTACCAGTCAGCAGGGCTGGATGTGAGGGATCAAGGTCTCCCTCTGCCCACATGTGTCTTCTTCTTCCTGTCTCTCTATCTCTGGGTGTTTCTTACTGTATTTCCCACGCGGTGCCTTCTTGCCAGGCTTGTCTCTAACTATCTCTTCCCCTCTCGGTTTCTCCCCATTTCTGCCTCTCGGGTCGCCTCTTTTCCTGCCGGTGTTCTCCAGGCCTCAGAGCTAGGCATGATCTCAGCGTTTTACAAGTACATCCTCACCACCATGGTGCGTACCCCCAGCAGCCCCTCTGACCCATTCCCTCCCATGGTATCTGCACCAGTGGTGCCTGGCCCGGCCTCACCCTGCTTCTCGTCCCAGGACTTCCCCATCCTGCACCTGGACGGGATCGTGGAGGACTCCTCCAACATCCTGGGCTTCTCCATGTTCAACACCTCGCACCCCTTCTACCCCGAGTTTGTGCGCAGCCTCAACATGTCCTGGAGAGAGAACTGCGAAGCCAGCACCTACCCGGGCCCTGCGGTGAGCACACCCCCTTGCCCCCCGCACACAGACACTCTGCACACCGATACTCTGGGCCCCTTCAAATCTCTGCCAGTTGGTGCTCAGAGCCTCTGGTGCTCCCACTCACTTCCCAAGTACGTGCCACGCAGCCTCATTCTGAGATAAGTCTGACCTGTCCTCCTCTCCACCTCCCAGGGCGCAGCAGCCACACTGGCCTCCAGGTGCCTCTGCCGCCCCAGCACACGCGCACCTCAGGGCCTGTGCGCTTGCTCTCCCCGCTGCTTCGAGCTCACTTCCCCAGAGAACTGGCGACTCGCTTCCTCATCACCAAGTCATTGCTCGAATGACCCCTTAGTTGTGAGACCTTCCCTGGTCCCATTTAAAATATGGGAAACGCCCCACGATATAGGGCCCTCCCCTGCTGTCTTTTCCTCCATAGCACCTGTCTTTGCTTATCTAATCTCCATGTGGCTTGCTCTATATTTTGCTTAGATATAGATACACATACATGATTGTAAGTTCCCTGAGGGCAGGGCTTTCTCCCTGTTCACCATTATATACCAGCACCTAAGACAGCCTGGCTCAGAGTAGGTTTCTGAGAATATATTTTGAATGAATGCAAACATACAAAAGATGCATCTAGTCATATACCAAGATACTGAGACAGTCCTACGTGCGCAGAAACTCACGGATACCGGGCCATGCAGTCGGGTGTGCACACACGGACACAGACAGAGGCACATTCATTCGCACCCCTGCTCCTACCTGCATAGCACGAGATTCACACCTGCACATCCACCCAGCGAAGGCGCACTCTCGCAGACACACTCACAGACGCCCTGTGTCGTCAATCACAGCTCAGTGGCAGCTTGTCTAGAGCCCTCACTGTGTGCCAGGTGCTGTTTTGAGTTCTTTACTGCATTATCTTGCTTGATCCCCACCCTAGTGCTCAGAGGCAGAGATGTTGATTATCCCCACTATACAGGGGAGGAAACTGAGGTTCAGAGGGGAGAGGGGACTTGGCGCACTACAGGGAATAGTATAACTGGGTCTTCAGCTCAGACCTGCCTGTCTCCCAGGCCCGGGCTCACAGCCATTATGTGCTCCTGCCTCCTAGACACCCCGCCCCGCCCTGTGTATAAACAAATAGGAACATTTGCCCAGCCCCACCCACATAAACGTCCCTAGGCACACTGAGAGAGGGGCTGTGGCCATTGTCTACTGCCTGCATCAGCCACACAGACATGCAGATTCCCAGGCACACCCTCACCCTCAGGCCCATGAATACCCACTTTGGGGGTGACACAACTGGCTGTCCAGGCATACTCTCTCAGATGTGCCCTCCCCTGAACAGACACATGGTCACACGCATTCAGGAAGAGATGCTTCCGTAGAGGCTTGGCAGCATGCACACCTTTCCCTGTCACATGCATTCCCCGAGGAAGACACCAGGGAGTTGTCTGAGGGCTGGGAGTAGCACCATGGGGCTCGGAGACTCCCCTGGCTAAGATGCCTCTTCCCTGTCCCACCCCACCTCTGCCCCTCTCAGCTGTCGGCTGCCCTGATGTTTGACGCTGTGCATGTGGTGGTGAGCGCCGTCCGGGAGCTGAACCGCAGCCAGGAGATCGGTGTGAAGCCCCTGGCCTGTACGTCGGCCAACATTTGGCCCCACGGGACCAGCCTCATGAACTACCTGCGCATGGTGAGCTGGGAGCGGGAGGGCTGAGGGCGATCAGCCTGCCACAGTGGGGGACTCACTGTGTCCACCTTTTGGCCCTTTGCCCTCTCCCTCACCTCCAACCCCACCAACGCCTCTTGCTTCCTCTGTGCCTCTTCCTTGCTCTTCCCTCTGTCTCTCTTTCCTGGCTTTCCTCTGCCCGCCTGCACTGCTGCCTCCTGGGTCTGTGTTCCACCACCCCACGTTTGCTGGTATGGGGTCTTGCTTGTTTAATTGTGGTCCTTCCTGGTCCCTCTCCCTCTCTTTTGTCCCCTCCACCTCTGTCTCTTTCCCTCTGGGCCTCTCCCACCCATCTCTCTGGGCCCCTGCCACCCCTCCCTCTGGCCACCTCCCACCCTGCTAGGTAGAGTATGACGGGCTGACCGGGCGGGTCGAATTCAACAGCAAAGGGCAAAGGACCAACTACACCCTGCGTATCCTAGAGAAGTCCCCGCAGGGCCACCGTGAGGTGAGTAGGCCCAGGGTGAAGCCAGAGCCCTGACTGGGTGGGGTGGGGTGGAGGTGGAAGGGAGGGAGGGCTGGGTGGGACCCCACCGGTTAGAGCACCACACCCCTCTCGTCCCCAGATTGGGGTGTGGTACTCTAACCGGACCCTGGCCATGAACGCCACCACCCTGGACATCAACCTGTCGCAGACGCTGGCCAACAAGACGCTGGTGGTCACGACCATTTTGGTGAGTGGCCCCTGTGGGGCGGCAGTAAATGAAGGGGCCTTTCCTGAGCGGTGCCCAGCCCAGTCCTGGTCAGGAGGAGGGATGCCTCAGCTGGCAAAGCGCACAGCACAGTGGGGATGTGACTCCTGCACCCAACAACCCCGGACTGGGCCCTGGTGTTACCATCCTAATCGCTGCCAGGGCGGGGGAGGCACAGACCCTGCCCTCACAGCCGGCCCAGCCCGGGCTCCGCCAGCCTGCCGTTCGTTGCACAGCGGAGAGGAAGGCCTGGCTCACAGGAGCGCCGTGAGCATTCCACGTGGCCGCGCAGGCAGGGCCCCGCACAGTGTCTGGCCCATGGAAGGCCCCGTCAGTCACGGTCAGGAGTGGTCATTTTGTCACGCTTGCCAAGTGTGTTGACACACATGTTAACTTATTTAATGTCCATTTTGAAGATGTGGAAACCAAGGCTCAGAACAGTGAAGCGACTTGCCCAGGGTCTCACAGCAAGTAAATGGCGTAGTCAGGATGGAAGTGAGTCTCTGCGGCCCCAGAGCCTGTGCTCTGAATCTCCAGTCCTCTCGGCCCCTCACTGTCCTGCAGCCCGCTGGTGCTGCTCCTGCATTTGCCAGACCAGAGCCAGGCCTTGTGGGCCAGCGAATATTTACTGAGCACTGTTCTGCACAGGCACTGTGCTAGGCCCTTTCCAGGTGTCACTTTTTAAACCTCTCAGCTACTCCATAAGGTCTGTCTTATTTTCCTTCTTTTGAAGGTAAGGAAACAGGTCCCACAGCAAGTCCCTGCTGGAGCTGAGTGTCAGTCTTTGAGGCCATGCCCTCTCCCCTGCAACCCTGCCACCAGCTGTGCACAGTGGCCTCTAGGAGGTCAGGGAGGGGTGACACACAGGATCTGGTGAGCAGGAAGCTGTCTGGAGAAGCTGGGCTTAGAGACTGGGCATGCCAGGTAGCCAGGCTCTTTGTAGCAGCCAAGTCCCTGGCCCGCTGGCAATGCCTCTGTGAGCTGATCTGGCTAGTGCTATGGGTGCTGAGGTTGAAAGCATTACCACAGGTTCTACAGGATGTCAGAGGCCCCCTAAAGCAGTGTCGAGGGACCATTCCCTCAGTCCCTAGGGAACTCCTAATCTAAAAGTAGACTTCGAGTCCCTCTGGAAAAGGGCCAGTGATCCTGCTGGGGAGGGACAGATGGCCTGCAGACGGGAAACCAGACACTTCGTAACAGCCTCACTGAGAGCCCTGTGGGCCAGGCAGGCTGGCTGGCAGAAGTCGGACCTCTGTGCTTGTGGGAGTGTTGCCAGTTCCAGGGCCTTCCTGGGGCCTGAAGAGATAGGGTCCTTGGTGGGGAGCAGGGGCAAAGGTCAGGGAGGGGGTGTCAAGAGAGCAGAGCCATGATCCTAGGGACTTCGAGCTTCTTCTCGCACTTATCTCTTCTTCCCAAGGCCCATGAGCTAGTGTTCTCTTCCTGATATTCATTCTCTTGATGGATTCATTCATTCCACAAATATTTTCTGAAGCTGCTGTGTGCCAGGCTTTCCACAAGTTCTGGAGGTACAGGAATGAGTCACATGTGGCCTCATGGTTTCCTTACTTTTGAGGGGAGGGGATCCCAGTTCAATGGAGGAGACAGGCATGGACACAGTCATTCTCACACGGCAAGGAGGGACTGACTCGGCTGTGGAAGGCCCGAGGAAGGCTTCACAGAGGAGGTGGCATTAGACTGGGCTTTAGACGCTGAGTAGGAGTTGGGTGCACAAAGGAGGCAGGGGTGGGCATCTGGCCAGGAAGCCACAGAAGCAGGGGCCTCAGGAAGCATTTGTCAGATTGGATGTGGAGGGAGCTGGCTCCGTGTGCACAGTCAGATGTGCCTGCTGCTTCACTAACATTTTCTGACTTGTGTTTCTGGACAGGGCCTATGTCAGATACTTGGGGATTCAGACTTGAGTCAGCGTGGGCGCCTGGGCAAGAGGCAGTCAGGACTTGTCTTACTCCCTGCTCTGTCCCCAGGGCCTAGAGTGGTGCCTGGCACCTAGTAAGCACGGAGGGGTGGTGAGTGCTGCAACAGAGGTGGGAGGGTCTCTGAAGGACTCATTTATGCTTACCCTGTACCTTGAAGGTGTTGAGAGGAAGGGGCGGGGCCAGATTGGAGTGTCAGAATTGCTCCTGGGTGCATAAGGGAGGCTGAAGGAGAGGGAGGTGCCCGGGGTGGGAGAGTACAAGGCCTGAGCTGGGCTGGGCTGTGGGCAGGGAGGGGGATCTGATGTGGGATGTTGAGAAGCAGTGAAGATAGGGTGTGGTGCCTGTGAGGCCCAAGGGCTGGGCCGAGGGAGGGAGCAGGAGAAGTTTCTCAATAGGGTGGGGGTGTCCCTGGGGTGGGGCTCACAGGTCTGGAGCTGAGAGAGGGCTGGCTGGTGCCAAGTTGAGAGAGGCCCACAGGAAGGTGGGGCTGTAAGAGGAGTCCCAGGAGGTGAGGCTGTGCAGGGGCCTTTCCTCAAGCCCTGCTCCTGGAGAGCCCTCATTTGGTCCCCACGATTCCTTTCATCAAGCAGCTGTAATGTCGCATCCTACTCTTTGGTGCCTCTGGGTCAGGCATTCCTGGCTTCACTGCCTACCACCCAGGTTTTCCATACTTTCATTTGTAAAATGGGTCTATTAATCTCCTTTTGAAGGGTTGTGGGAGGATTGCATGAGATCAGAAGGCACCCTTGGTGGCGCCCAGCATGATCGTGCTAAGCACGCACTAGTCCTTTTCTTTTCTCTCTTGTGATCTGGCATCCTTGATAAAAACATCAATCATCTTGGCTGATGTCTTTGAGCACTTAATCTTCATGGCAGCCCTGAGTTGGGTACTGTTATGGCCCCTGATTTTCAGATGAGGGTTGAGTGACTGCTCCAGTCACCCAGCTGGCAGAGCCCACATACCTGTCCATTGCACTACACTGCCTTGATTTGCCTCAATTTTTGCTCTTTTCTGAGCCCTGAGGACTGCGTTCTAGGCCTGGCTCTGCCATTCGCATGCTACATAACCTGGTGGGTGTCTTCTCTCCATCCTCAGTTCCCTCCTTTAAAGTGGGGGAATTGAAATGTTCATAGAGTGAAGGGGCTGGACTAGATCAGGGTTGTTTAAACAGCACTCCAGGAAGTCCTGGATATGGATTTGGGTCCTGGGTTCACAGAAGGCATGCAGCTTTCGAGGAATGTTCTAGAACCCACCCTACTTAATTGTTTTGCTTGTTCTTAGTTTTAAGGGATTTTTATGGAAGTGTAACATGCATACAGAAACTTGCACAAATCCTAAATGTACTCCTCGCTGAATTTCCAAAAACTGAATACACCCGTGGAACCAGCCTTCCCACCCGAGCCCTCCTCATGTCCCTTCTGGTCTCTGAGCCCCCAAAGTAACTACCATCTCAATTTCCATCACCACAGATTAGCTTTTCTGCCTTTGACTTCATGAAAATAGCATCCTACCCTATGTTCCCTCTTTTGTCTGGCTTCCTCTGTTGGTGTGTTTGTGAGAGTCATTCATGTTGGGAGTAGTTTAGTTTCATCGTTACATGTTCTGTTCTGTGAACGTAACAGTTTACTCAGCCTCTGGTTGTAGATGCACTTAGGAGTTGTTTCTAGTGTTTTTCTATTATGAAAAGTCCTGCCATGAACACCTACTACATGCCTTCTGGTGAGCACAGCGCTTCCGTCCAGTGTTCGCCCAGGAGTGGAATTGCTGGGTCTTCTCAGCTTTAGGAGATACTGCCGGAGTGTTGTCCACAGTGGCAGTGCCACTTTGCACTCCCTCCAGTAGTGTGAGAATGAGCATTTCAGTTACTCCTCATTTTTCCCAGTGGTGAGTATATATAGGACCTAATTACACTATGGTTTTCACCTACATTTCCCGAATGATCATGGAGGCTGACCGCCTTTTTCTGTTTATTAGCTATTTGGAAATCTTCTTTTGGGAAGTCTCTGCTCAAGTCTTTTATTATTTTTTTTAAATTGGGATTTATGACCTTCTTATTGATTTGTGAGTTATTTATATACTAGAGGCCCTATGCACAAAATTTGTGCAAGGGGCTCGGCCTTCGCAGCCCCCTGCAGCCTTGGCTGGCCCTCGCAGCCCTGGCTTCATCCAGAAGGTCGTCTAGACGGTTGTTCTGCTGTTCGGTCTAATTAGCATTTTAGTTCTTTATTATATAGGATTCTTTCTGTAAAGGGTACTATCCCTTGTAGAAATACGTATTACAGATGTCTTCTCTCACTTTGTGACTTGTTTTGCTCTCTCACTTGTATGTTTTCCCCCCCAATGATACATTTTTCAATCCTCACCTGAGAATATGTTTTTTAAGTTGATTTTAGAGAGAGAGGAAAGGAGAGGGGGGGGGAGAGAGAAACCTCCATCTGAGAGAGAGACCTTGATCGGTTGCCTCCCATGTACGCACTGATCAAGGATCGAACCCACAACCTTTCAGTGTATGTATGGGACAACACCATAACCTGAGCCACACCGGCCAGGCCCCCCAATGATATATTTTGATGAAATTATATTTCATCAAATATATTTTGATGAAACAACATCGATCGACTGCCTCCTATGTGCTCCCCACCCAGAATTGAGCCACAACCCAGGCATGTGCCCTGACCAGGAATCGAATTGGCAACCTCCTGGTGCATGGGTCGATGCCCAACCCACTGAGCCACACTGGCCAGGGCAATGAAAATATTTTTAATTTTACTAAAGTTCACTTTATCCGTTTTCTTTTTTCTTTATGGTTAATTCTTTTAGAATTTAATAATTCTCTGGACCAAGGTCATAAAGTCTATTTGTTTTCTAAAATTAACAAATTTTCCTTTTATATTTAGATCTACAATCCACCTGAAATTGATTTTTATGTATCATGGTAGGTAGGAGATCAGAATACATTTTTTTCCCCGTATGAATATACTTGGTTGAACAGCACCATTTATTCAAATGGTCATTCTTTTTTTAAAAAATATATTTTTATTGATTTTAGAGAGGAAGGGAGAGTGAGATAGAAACATCAATGATGATAGAGAATCATTGATGGCTACCTCCTGCATGCCCCCTACTGGGGATCGAGCCCCCAACCAGGCATGTGTCCTTGATTGGAATCAAACCTGGGACCCTTCAGTCTGCAGGCCGATGCTCTATCCACTGAGCCAAACCAGCTGGGACAAAATGGTAATTCTTTACCCCTTCACCACAGTCTTACCTTTGTCATAACTGAGTACCCGCTCATGTGTGGGTTTCCCACATTCCGTTCTCTGTCCATTTGTCCAGCTTTGCTGTCATGCCACATTGTCTTACATACCATATCTTTAAGTTAAGTATTAATATCTGATGGATAAATCCTCCGGTTTTCATGTTCTTTAGAATTGCTTTGGTTCTTGACCCTTTGATTTCCATCTGTATTTAAATGTCATACTTCAAAAAATTTAAATATTTTACTAGTTACTTTTTAAACCAGGGGAGGAACAGACAGTAATATAAACCTAAATTAAATGGAATTCAAAGAGGGGATAAGGAGTGAAAAATCAGTCTCCTTTTCTCTCCAGTTCCCCATAGGCCACATCCTCCCAAAAGGGTCTGCATATACAAGCACGTTCCCACTCTTTCCTTCACCAAGAGTAGCATATTGTACACATTCTGTAGCTTGTTTTTTTCCTCTTAATAGATCTGAGAGAACTTGTTATTTTCGTAGTTGCCTGGGATACTTTGATGACGTCAATAGTCTTTTAAACCTGTCCCAAATTAGGTTGCTCCAGTCTTTGTTCCCACTACAAGCAATGCTGCCATGACTCTGGGACCTGCATTTTTGTGTACAGGTGCACAGACATTTGTAGGATGAATTCTTAACCCAGACTTAGCAACAGCCCACTGTCTGCAGTGCTTCCACAGAAGGTCCCTGAGAAGCCTGAAAACCTTGGATTAGAGGCTCCTTTAAGAGCCCCGGTTCTGCCGGTCTGGGGCTCTAGGTTGAGTCCTACAGCATTGCTTTCTGATCCTGAGCTCTGTTCACAGGCACAGGCCCTCTTTCTGGCCCTATAACCCCAGACCCTGGTCCTGAGGCCTCAAATCCATAGCCCAAGTGCCTCAATCTTGAATCTGGAGATCAGCTTGACCTGCTGGAAGGACCAAGGAGATAGGACTCCACAGCAACTGGGTTTTGAATCCCACATCTTCCCAGTCTCCCCTTCCCACTGTCCTGCTTCTGCTGTGTGGCCTTGGGCAGGACACTTGACCTCCCTGAGCTTGTTTCCTCCTTTGCATGTCAAGAGGCCTGTAGTAGAGCCTTCCAGCTAACAGTGGGTGCTTATCTAGATAACTCTTGATTTTTGATTCTCCAGCTTTGATCTGACCTGGGTCCCCAGCTCTAGGTCTGGGGTCTCCCACGTTGTTCTCGGGTTCTGTCCACTTGAGTTCAGTCTAGCACAGGGCAGAGCTTCGGAGTCAGTCTGACTGTCCATCTCAGCCGTGTACTACTTCACTTCTCGGGACCTCAGTGTCCTCATCTCTAAAGCAGAGGTAATAATACCGACCTCCCACGCTGACAGAATAGCTGTCACAGCGAGCCCACAGGAAACACTAGCTGCGCCGCTATTATTAGTAGCATCTCACATTCCTACCCCCAGTTCCACAGTTTTGGATTTGAAAAGGCAGCTTGGTCGAGAGGAAAAAAGCACTAACTTCTCTGCATTTCGTCACCCCTCAACTGAGGGGCTTTGTGGGGTCCTGGAATCCAGAGCTCATAACAGGACCTGGCCTCACTGTACTTACCTGTGTAACCACCTCAAAACCTGGAGGCTCACAACTATAATAATTATTATTTCTCACAAGTCTGTGGTTGACGGAGCAGTTCTGCAGCCCTCCCTTGCCTGCTGTGCCCACAGTGGTTAGGCTGGGCTGGGAGGTCCGGAGTGGCTGTGGGTGCTGGCTGCTGGCCAGCGCCTTGGTTCACTCATCCTCCAGCAGACGGGCCTGGGCTTCCTTACACAGCGGTCCCAGGAGGCTGCTCTGAAGGCCCCGGCTCTGGAATTCACACAGCATCACTTGCACCGCATTTTGTTGGCCAAAGCTAATCTTGAGGCCAGCTCAGAGCCAAGGGGTGGGGAAATCGGCTCCACCTCTGGGAGGAACTGCAAAATATTGCAGCCACGTCTGCCTTCGAGCTCAGTAATGATGTGTTGAGTAACAGAGGTGACAGGTCACTTTACCTCTGTGAGCCTCAGTTTCCCCGTGAGTAAAATAAGTGTAATAACCCCTCCCACGAAAGGTCACTGAGGAATCAAAGGGAAAGAATCCCGAGAACACATGCAGCACAGGGGCTGGACTCAGCAGGCTCTCAGCACATGCTCACTGTCGTGGCTGTTATTTCCAGAGCTCTCCTGGCTCTTTCCTAAGTCCCGACTCCTTTTGTTCCTAAGGCTACAGTGATACCACACAAACAGCCACTTAGAAAATGACTATGTCAAGGTAACTGTCCCTTTTGTTACGGGCATCTTCGGAGGCCTCATCCCACCAGCACTTGGCGTATTCTCTCAGCTTTTGCACTTACTTGGCATGATGGGAGTCAGTAAAATTTGCTCGAATCCCTCACAAGTAAGCATCATCATAAGAACCAGCTCTAGGCCAGAGATTGCAAACTGTCAGGTGTTTGTTCAGCCTGCACAACATTTCAAAATGTTAATAGAATTTGAATTGTGACTAACCTTTACAATTAGGAGATCTTACAGAACCACTTGGGTTTCCAAATTCTCTCAACATGGGCCATCTGACATCTCAGGCCCATCTCCCTCCTGGTGGCATTGGACCGGAGCTGAATCCTGGTGGGGACCCCCCTCGGTCCCTTGCTGGCTCATGAAGTCAGTTCAGTGGCTCACTGCAGGTTGTGGGGGAATGTGGAGCAGAACAGAACAGACCAGGGTACATTGCCATCCGCACAAGCCTGTTTTGTGGAACCAAGTCTCGTTACGGCATGTGAGTACATGCGCACATACGTGTGTGGTTTGGGTTGCAGAGTAAAAGGAATCTCACTGTGGGTCGTAGTCAGAAATTTGAAAGACCCTGTTCCAGCTCGGCATGCCCTCCATCCAGTCTGATTCACTCTTTGGTTGCCTGCCTCCCTCAGAGGCATTTGAGATTGAGACAAATGAATGCCAGGTTGTCTGGTGGAGATTAAAATGGCACCTGTGATCTGGAGGCTGGTAGAGTCCATGTGTTTTTGCCCCTGGTTTTCAGGCCTGTTTCCTTTCCCACTCAGCAGATTCTGGATCTAGCTGCCCAGCCTGGGCTCCCGGATCCTGACCCAGACACCAGACTCTGACCTCCCCCTTCTCCCCTGCCTCTCCAGGAAAACCCATACGTCATGCGCCGGCCTAACTTCCAGGCCCTGTCGGGAAATGAGCGCTTTGAGGGCTTCTGCGTGGACATGCTGCGGGAGCTGGCTGAGCTGCTGCGCTTCCGCTATCGTCTGCGGCTGGTGGAGGACGGGCTGTACGGGGCACCCGAGCCCAACGGCTCCTGGACGGGCATGGTCGGCGAGCTCATCAACCGGGTACGGCTGCGCTGGGCTAGGGCTGGGGAAGGGGTCACAGCCTGTGGGGCAAGGGGGGGTGGCAGGGGGCAGCGAGGGGAGTCTCAGAACCAGCCTGGCACATAACAGAAGAGGAATGAGTCCCTGGGGGCTCCTTACACCCATGGTGTACCGTGCTCCTGTGCCTGGCTGGTGTGTCACCTCCTATGTCCCAGACACTTGCCAAATGCTCCCCTGTGCCACCAGGGCTTAGCTGGTGCTCAAAGGTTTGAGTGAATGAAAGGGATGTGGAGTGGGAAGCAGGCAGAGCACAAGTAGGTTGAGAGAAAGGCAGGGCTTGGGCCAGTAGAGCAGGGACTGTGCCTCATTTGTATGCTATGCCCAGCACCTGCCAGGAGGTCTGGCACATTGCAGACATCAAGTCCGCTCCTTCAGTGTTTGTTGAGCACCTACTATGTCTTTGTACCGTGCTGGCAGCACAGGTGAGCACAGTGGGCCTTGACCCTGCCACCAAGAGTTTAGTGTCTCCTTAGAATGCAGAAAAGCAAATGATCGCAAGACAGAGCCCTTGGGGCTATGGTGGAGGAAGTTCAGTCCTAGAGGAGGCTTCTTACCTAGCCAGGCATCCAGGGAAGGCTTCCTGGAAGAGGTGACACCCAAGTGGATACTCAAAGGGTGTGGAGTCAGAAAGATGAAGGGGGTAAGGGAGGAGGGCATTGTTTTCGGAGCCGAGGAAATGGCATTTGCAAAGGTGGGGCATAAGAGAGAGTGGGGCACACTGGAACTGCCAGCGAGCCCTGAGTGTGGGCAGGATTTGGATGAAGGTGAGGAGGGAGAGGCAGAGCCCTAGAGGTCACAGGTGAGGGTGCACTGGAAAGAATATTTGGGAGTTAGACCAACCTGAGTTTGAGTGTTCAGTGTGTCATTTCTCTTCGCTGAACCTCAATTTTTCCTCCCCGGGATGGGGATAATGATATCTGACAGGTCTGCAGTGAGGGCTACAGGAAATGGATAGCACCGCACACATTGCTTGTCAGAGAGGGGTGCCCGTACATAGTTCCTCTTTTTATTCCAGGCACTAGAAGCTGTGGGCAAATGCCCAGAGGTAGGACTGTGCCATGGGAGACAAACAGGACCCAGCTTGGGGCACCCCCAGGCAGGTGTGCAGAGCAAGGACCTATGGCCATGAATGGTCAGGGCAGCCTTGACATTGGACTTGGGCTAAGGACACTGGAGATTCTCACTCTCCTGCCTTTTCCATCCCAGAATTCACTGCATCCAAGCCCCTGAATGTCACCAGGGTAGACTCGAGAAGGCCACTTTGCTTGACAAGGACATTTATCCCATAGGGCACAGATTTTCAAAAGTTGTTTTGACTGCAGAACCTTTTTTTTCCAATTGAAAGAGCCCTAAGAACCCTGGATAAAGCAGAGCTGCTCTGGTGGAGGGGGAGGTGGGGTGTCTCCGGGGTCCTGGGTCTCTCCAACCCCACCCCACAGGCAGGCCCGAGGCACAGTTCCGCAGGCTGCCAGGTTGAAAGCTTCTGCCCCAGGTGGTTTAAAGGCCCTGCAGCCAGAACCTGAGGAAATAGGAGGCGAGGAGTGTGAGAGCTGGTGCCTAGCACCCACCCCACTGTCCAGTTTCCACGTGACCTTCATTTCCACAGCTCAGTCAAGGCCCCCAGAAGTAAGTAGACTCCAGGGCAGTTGCCCCCCAACTGAAGTTACTAAACTGGACACCAGTTTATTCATCAACAAAGAAGTAGTGGGATAATCCTGTTGACAGCTGCATGACCTTGGGCAGAGTCTTAACCAGCTGTGCATCGGCCTGCCCCACAGGATTGTGGGAGAATTTGGTGCGATGGTACCTGGGAGAGCATAGCACAGATTGCTGCAGTTGTGGTCTTTAGTCCCATTTGAATTTTGGCTTTGCTGCACACTAGCTGTGTGACCTTGGGCAAGTTCCTTAACCTTCCTGTAACATCATTCCTTCAACTAAAATTGGGAAAACAACAGGTGTTAGCATGCAGGCTGTCATTCACATGAAACGAGTTAATCCAGGTAGGGCCTTAGAACGGGGCTGGCAGGTGGTGGGTGCTGTGTGCAGATGCCCTATTCATATAATTGTTAATGTTATTTCTACTTAACATTCAGTGTTTATATAAGCTTGCCAGCCAGCACATACATATATTCATGCATTTGTCCATTCTCCAGCCAGCTAGCATTTATTAAGTGTCTACTGTATACCAGGCCTTGAACTATACCCTGGGGATATAGTGGCCAGGCCTGGCCTGACCTGGCTTTACTGAGTGGGTAAAAGAGTTTGGCTCCACAGGATGTGCCCCCCAGGGTTTGAACTGGCTTAAGTGAGAAAAGAGAATCAGTGGGGTGGGGGTAGCAGTGGGGGGGGGGCCAGGATGACCAGCAGGGAGGTAAGGGACCGCAGATATGGAGACCAGGGGAGGCTGGAGTGCGGGGTGGGGGATATAGGCGAGAAGACGTGGGCGTTCCTCCTGTTTCTGGCTCGGGCAGCTGGGCGATGGCAATGACATTTAGGGAGAGAACACTGGAGGAGGAACAGGCTGGCAGCGCAAAAGACAGGCGGGGTTTGGCCTTGCCCAGGCTCAGCTGTCTGCCGTGGGATGGCCGAGTGCGCTGAGCTTTGCGCAGATGCTCCCACCAGCCTCACAGCAGCAGCAGCTGCATTTGTTGACTTCATACCACTTGCCAGGAACTTTTAAAGTGTTACCTCCTTCTCCTAACAATCCCTCATGGCCCAGAGGATCACTACCCTCCTACCAGTGTGAGATCTGGGGCACAGCAGTGAAGGGAATTACTCCCCCCCCCCCCCCCACACACACACACAGAGCACCCAGGTGGTTCTGACCCAAGGCATGTGCCCTTTCCAGACACCCAGCAGGTACTTGGGAAGCCTGCAGTGAGCACACCAGTCAGGCCCTTGGCCAAGCTTTTTGAACATGTGTTAACTCTTTGACTCTTCATGGCCACTCCATAAGGAGGGCCTGGTATTAGCCCAGTTTTCTCTAATGGACAGAGTGAGACACCAAGGTACCATGTCCAGGCCACACGGTTAGTGTCAGGCAGAGCCAGGGCTGGCACCCCAACAGGCTGGCCCAGAGCTGATGAGTGACTTCCAGATGGAAGACAGCCCGGTGTACCGGCATCCCCTGACTCACCCCCGGCCAGGCGCAGGACTCACCAGCCAGTCTAGAATTACGGTCCATTTATTCCACCCAGTGGCTACTGCCGGAATCGGCCTCCCTGCCATCACTGCTATGGTGTGCATTCAGGCCCAGTCCCTCTCACATCTCCTCACTGGCCTACAGGCCCCCCCAACCCCTACCCCCTCTATTCCAGTTTGCCCTCCAGTGGAATCTTTCTACAATGCAAATCTGACCTGTCACTTGCATGATTTAGCTGTAGCACCCCAGGGCCTGCAGGATAAAAGTCTGGGCCCTCCAGCCGGGCCCTCGAGGCAGAGCAGATGTCTTGGGCTGGGGTCCCAGGAAGAGACTTTGAGGTGGAGCCTAGTAGGCAGGAGGTATATTGGGGTGCCCTGGGAAACCAGCCCTGTGAGGGAGTGAAGGAGCAGGCTTGAGCATAGGAAGGAACTGAGCTATGATGCAGTTATGAACGGGCTTCAGTTGTCCCTCGGACCGCTCTGGAGCTGGGATGGCCAACGAAAGCATCCCCCTGAGGTAAGGGAGAAAGCCTTTATACTCCCACCTATACATCATTGCAGGATACTGTCATCAGGGAGGGTCAGGACCTTGGGTGAGAGGGTTCTTTCACTCCAGAGCTGAGAGTGGTTGGCCACCAGCACTCTGTGGCTGGTCAACGAGTGCTCCATCCTGAAGGAGGGTCTGGGTGGCCACACGGCACATGGCCAACAGCTGTGAGCTGGTTAAGAGCCAGGCAGAGCCAGCCTCAGGTTGCACGTGATCCCTGGCAAACCAGTTCATCTCTCTGAGCTCAATCTCCCCTCTAAAACAGGGGGTGATATTACCTCCCTCACAGAGTTTGGTGGGGAGTGGGTGAGGGAGAATGCAAGGTCCCAGAGCAGAGCCCGGATCAGAGGGCCTGGGGGTAAAGGAGTTTGGACGTTATTTATTGTGTTGGGAAGCAACTGGGAGGTTTTAAGCAAAGAATGTGCTGTGATCTAATTTTTAAATTTTTTCTTTTTCCTATTGGGTGAAATTCATGTAACAAAATTAACCATCTTAAAGTATACAGTTCAGTGGCACTTAGTACATTCAGTGTTGTACAACCATCACCTCTGTCTAGTTCCAAAACGTTTTCTCCACTCCCAAAGGAAAACCCTATGCCTATTAAGTGGAACCCATTTCCCCTTTCCCAAGCTCCTGGCAACCACCAATCTGCTCTGTCTCCCTGGATTTACTTATTTCATATCTTTCATATCAATGGAATCATCCAATACGTAGCCTTTTGTATCTGGCTTCTTTCAGCGTAATGTATTCGAGGTTCATTCACATTGAAGCATCTATCTGTGCTGCATTCCTTTTTAGGGCTGAATAATCTTCCATTGTATGGATGTGCAACCTTGATTTAATTGATAAATCATTTAAAAATCATCACTCTCGCTACTCTCTTGAGAAATAACTATAATGGGGCGAGAGTAGAAACAGGATGGTCCATTTAGAAGGCCATTGGAGGGTTTGGAAGAGTGAAGATGCTGGCGCGTGCTGAAGTGGTAGCTGTGTCAGGTGTGCGCAGGGGGGAGAGAGGAATGGAGGCTGACCGCAGGGTTTGGCCGAAGCAGCTGCGTGGATGGCGAGGCTGGTTTCCACCCTGGAGGGTGTGAGAGGAGCAGTTTGGTGGGGTTGGTGAAATAAGTTATCTCTGGACATGGATTCTTTGAGATGCCTATTTGAAATTCAAGTGGAGAAATACGGATTTCATTGTGCGCTGAGCGTGCATTATTTAACTCATCCCCTGTTGATGGCTACTTGGGTGGCTTCCAGTTTTCGCTAGTATAGGCAATGCCACCATTAGCTGGGCCTGTGGATTTGTGGGTGTGTTCCTACGGGAAGAATTCCAAGCAGTGGAAGCACTGGGTCAAAGGCTATGAATGTTTTTTAAGTTTATACTGCCAAATGGCTGTTCGAAAAGGTTCCACCAATTTATATTTCCACCAAAAGTGCACAAGAATGTCAAAATTCCTGCACCCTTGCCAACAATGGATATTATCAATCTTTTTAAAAAGCCTTTGCCAATCTGAAAGGCTAAAAATGGTATCTTATTGTTTTCACCTAAACAGGATGTTACATGGCTGCCTATTAATTCCTATGTGGATATACTGTAATTAGTGAAACATTTTTTTTTTTTTTACATTTAGTTGTTTCCAGGTATTTTGTTGTTGTTGTTGTTTTCCTGTTATAAGCAACTATAAACAAACATCTTTATGCACAACAGCTTTGTTTGATTCTCTGACTAGAATGAGTGCACGAAAGTGGAAGGAAGACTCTTTGTATGGCTTTGGTTATATATTGTTGAACTGCTCCCTGGAAAGACCACACTGGTTTCTAAACAGGCTCCTTCTCAGCACTGAGGGTTTTGATTGGCTTTTAGATATTTAGACACCCCCTGCCATTTTTATAGATGGCAAATCATTCTGACTTTTCCTGCTTTGACTGGGGGACCACAGCAAGGCTTATGTGGTCAGGTGATAAATGGGGTGTGAGCTCAAGTTCAACTCAGAATGGGCCTGCCAGGCCCGTGGACCCACCCTGTCTTTTCCAGGTCTTGGTCATATAATTGGAATAGATGCATGTGGTTGCTGGCAGAGCTGACCTGTGGAGTCAGGGCCATTATGGTAGCAAGAGCCAAGTGGAAGCCCCTAGGACTCCCCATCTTTCCCAGGATAGTAATCCAAGAGCAATTCTACATCCTTTGGGGGGAATTGCAGTGATTAGTGCCGCCATCTCATTAATGGCTGGAAAGAAGCGGGGTAGTGATCTCATCCCTGTTCATCTGGTCTGTGTGGTCTGTGCAGAAGGCAGCGGCTCTTAAAGAATGACTGTGGGTTAGTATAAATGTGATCAGGTGGTGACTCCAGTTGCAGTTGTTGCCCTAAGTGAAGTGTCTTTGCTGTAGCCTGTCAACACAGCCCTTGGCAGCTGGTATGAGCTACTGACTGCACGGCTTTCCCAGGACCACCGGAAGCAGGTGCACACCCATGCCTTCAGTCTTGCCTCATGGCAACTTCAGCTCTCCTGCTTCCTGTCTTCACATAGGCCACCCAGAACTTGATCTCAACAGTCCTCAGTGTCGGCTGGCCCACTCCATTGAGCAGGCATTAGCACTTAGGAAGGGGGTGGAGTAAACCTAACCTGCTTCTGACAGCCCTCGGTCAGGCTCCAGAAAAGCACCAGCTACTTTAACGGAGAGGATTCTATGTAAGAATTGTTAACAGGTGGAAAGCTGTTAACCAGCTGGCTGAAGAGTAAAAGGGAAAAATACAAAGGAATGGTGGAAATAGCAACTATAAGAAAGCTGAGGGCTGAGGGCACAGGGGAAGATGTTGGAAAGAGCCCTAGCTGGTTTTGCTCAGTGGATAGAGCGTTAGCCTGCAGACTGAAGGGTTCCAGTTCAATTCCCGGTCAGAGCACATGCCCGGGTTGTGGGCTCAATCCCCCATGCGGGGTGTGCAGGAGGCAGCTGATCAATGATTCTCTCTCATCATTGATGTTTCTATCTCTCTCTCCCTTCCTCTCTGAAATCAATAAAAACATATTTTTAAAAAAAGAAGTTGGAAAGATTAAAACTTAGAAACTCAGACAAGGGGCCCAAACCCAGCTGAAATGCAGAGCTCGGAGGCTGGTACTGGCGGCGTTTGGTGTGCGTTTTCGATTTGGGCAGTCTGAGTTGAGTGTGCTACTTCAGTCCATCAACTAAACAACCCATTCGGCTTTTCATTGTGAGGGGGGCCAGGAGCTGGCTCTGTGCAAGCCGGTCTGCCACGAGGGCTGCTGACCTAGCAGATCCAGGGATGTGAAGAGAGCTGGTGGCTGGCAGGAATGCAGCCACCAAGAGGTGACTCACAGCTTAGACCTCTAGGGTTTGGGACAAATCATGCTCTCTTCTCCTTACTGGACCCTCCTAGAGACCAAACAGCTGCCCATGGGCAGTGAGTGGCCATGTGGCCTGAGCACTCATGGGACCTGGGTGTTGTCATTTTTGCATCAGTCAGGATCCTGCCAGGGGATAAGCCATGCCAGATATTTGAGTGAAGAGAATTACTAAGAATCAAGTCATTCACTAAGTAGCTGGGAGGATAAAGTTGAACTCCAAGGCAGGGATCAGCAACCTTTTTCTTTCTTTTGAGAGTACTGCCTTTATTAAAGCTGGGACAGTGAAACCAGGAAGAGCCAGGATAGAAAAGCAAGAGAGAGCCTAGGCGGGCTGCTGTCAGCTTACTGGGGACCCAGAGAAAAGGGGGCCTTGGGGGCAGCAAACTTCTTCTCTAAAGGGCCAGATAGTAAATATTTTTGGCTTTTGGGCCATATTGTCACAACTACTCAACTATTCTGTTGTAGGGAAAGCAGTCATAGGCAATATGTAAACAAATGGGCATGGCTGTGTTCCAATACAATTTTATTTACAAAACCAGGCAGGTGGGCTGGACTTGGCCTCACCCTTGCTCTCGAGTGTCATAGAGGAGGCAAGGCAGGGAGTGGCTGCATCCCTAGTTCTGAAGGAACGAAGAAATTACTAGAAATGGAGGTGGGGGGTGTTGCACTTGACAACCAGCTCTGGCATCCCCAGCTCAGGCTGGTTCTGCAAGTGCTAGGAAGCTGCAAACTGGATTCCTCTGCTGCCTGGGAAGAACCGCTGCTGCTGGTGCAGAAAGGATGATGGGGACCCGAAAGCAGGCAGGAAGGAGCAGATTTCTTCTCCCTCCTCCAGCCTGCAGCCTCCCTCGAGTGCCCCCTCTTGGCAGAGGCTGGCAGGGAGCCCCAGCAAAGCAGAAGCACGGTTTGCCCAGAGCTGGTGTAGAGGGTGGGTTTGGGGTGGGGGTTGGGGGGCAGTCACAAGTGGTGTGGTTGGCTTTTAGGCATTTAGACAGCAACCCTGTGATTCTACGGGTGGCTCATCATTTGAATTCTTCCTGATTTCATTATAAGGATTAATCTACTGTCGGGGGGTCCCCTTGGGGAGGAAGTCTCCTCTAAGAAATAGGTGTCTGCTGGGAAATGAGGGGGTAAGAGGAGGAGGTGGAAAGAGGGTTCTAAAGGCGAGAGGAGCCTGGAAGGAACTTGGAGCATTTAAGCATCTGTCTGGCCCTGGTCGGTGTGGCTCAGTTGGTTGAACATGGTCCCATGCACCAAGAGGTCTCCAGTTTGATTCCCGGTCAGGGCACATACCCAGGTATTGGGCTCGATCCCTTGTAGGGGCTTGTAGGAGGTGGCCAATCAATGTTACATTTCTCTCTCTCTTCGCCCCACCCCCCGGCTCTCTCTCCCCCTCCCTCTCTAAAATAAATTAAAAATACTTTTAAAAATAATCTCTCCCCACTTCAGAATGAAATCTATATCTGACCACCTCTCCCTGCCACCACTTAGCCCCACCCCCAGCATCTCCATGTCCATTGTAATTCACTCCCTGCCGACCCCTCCCCCGACTTCCATTCTTGCCCCTGTCTATTCTCACGGGGCCAGATCTGGCCAGATCACGTCATGCTCTGATGAAATGTCCTGTTACCCTTGAAGTAGAATCCAGTCCCTTTACCGTGGCCTGCAAGACCCTGCCTGGCCCTGGTCCTGCTGTGTTGCATGTTTCATGCCTCCCATTCTGTCCCAGCCACCCAGCACTGCAAGTCGCTTCCCACCTTAGGGTCTGTGCCTGCTGCTCCACAGCCCAGAACTTTCTCCCCAGGTCTTCTCATGCCTGGCTCCCGCACTTCCTTCCTGTTGGTACCAAGACCTCCCTGTGGTAGGGTGGATGGCAGTCTGGATTGTGCTGCCCTGCTTTATTTTTCTTCATACTATTTGTTGCTACTTGACGTTATATGTTAATACTAGAGGCCCAGAGCACGAAATTTGTGCACAGGTAGGGTCCCTAGCGGCTGCCAGCTACAGTCCTGTCCGGGGCCTCCCTTCCCCTGGTGCCAGGTGCCGGTGGGGCCTTCCTTCGTTCTGTGCTGCCCCCTGGTGGTCAGTGTACATCATAGCGAGTGATCGAACTCCAGGTAGGTGGAACTCCCAAGGGGACACTTTGCATCTTAGGCTTTTATATATATAGATTCATCACTGTATTCCCAAAGCTAGAACTGTGAGTAGCCAGTGGTGGGTGTTCTGCAAGTACGTGTCGAGCAGGTAACTGGATGAATGAATGAACATGGGAAGGTGGGGTGAGATGGCGAGTATCTCAGTCCATTCAGGCTGCTGTAGCAAAATACCAACCATAAACTAGGTGGCTTGTGGACTTTTACTTGTCACAGTTCTAGAGGCTGGGAAGTGCAAGATCAAGGTGCTGGCAGATTTGGTATCTGGAGAGGGCTCATAGGCGGCTGTGTGCTCACATGGCAGAAGGGGTAAGGGAGCCCTCTGGAGCCTCTTTTGTAAGGACACTAATCCCACTCATGAGGGCTCCACTCCATGCCCTAATCACCTCCCAAAGGCCCCCTCCCAAATACCATCACATTAAGATTTCAACATGAGTTTTGGGGGGACACAAACATTTTATCTACAGAGGTGGGGGATAAGGCTGCTGAGGTAGGGGCTGGAGGGTGCTGGGCCTCAGGGGGCCGGCTGAGGAGCACCTTGGCTGAGACTGTAAGAAGAATGAAGGTTACTACAACGTGTGAGCAGGGGCTGTGTGGCTGGGTGGTAGTTTCTGGGGTTCCTCGGACTACCTGTTGGGTGTCTGAGGAAGCAGAGAGACGTGATTTGGACAGGGGCAGTGGAGGCAGAGGGAAGCAACTTGATTCCAAAGGTGTTTGGGATGTGGAATCATGAGAGCTTGAGGATAGATGCAGAGAGAAAGGGGGTGTGTGTCAAGGATGCCCCAGGCCCCTGCCTGGGACGTCATGAGGGAGAGGGTGGAGGCAGGATCGCTCCCTCCTCTCATCACTTGGCTCACATTTCTGGGCTCCCTGGGAGCAGGGAGGACTCGCACACCTGCACCCTGACCTCAGATGCCCTGAGGGTGGAAGGAGTGGGGGGAGCAGCCGACAGGTGGAGCCGCCTCAGAGCATGAGTGGTTCTGAATTCTGGGGTCAACTAGAGCAGGGTCCTTACCTTCATCGTGCCTTGGTTTCTTTTAAAAAAATATATATATATATTTTTTTATTGATTTCTGAGAGGAAGAGAGAGGGAGAGAGAGATAGAAACATCAATGATGAGAGAGAATCATTGATCAGCTGCCTCCTGCACGCCCCACATGGGGGGTCAAGCCCAAAACCCCGGGCATGTGCCCTGACCGGGAATTGAACCGGGACCTCCCGATTCATAGGTCAACACTCAATCACTGAGTCACACCAGCCGGGCCTCGGTTTCTTCATCTGTAAAATGGCATCCATGCCTGTCCCTGTGCATAAAGGTTGCTCTGGGACTAAAGAAGACACTCCAGGGAGGGAAATCCCTGATTCTCTGGGCCTGGGGTAGATGCTATCAGTGTGAGCCTCTGGACCTGTGTGAGGTTCCTCAGGCCCAGGAAGGAGAGGTTTCTGTCTGAGAGCCTCTGGGAGGCCGCTCCCTCATGAAGTGTGACATTCCTGGGCTTTCAGCAGAGGAGACAGGAGTCCAGCTGGCCCTGCCTTTGAAGGTTCAGTAGCAGAGGCAGAGACACTAACAGATATTTTCCCAACTGAGCTAAGTGCTGAGATCAAGGGGTGTCTGTGGGGGAGGCATGGAAGGCACAACAGAGGAAGGCAGGCTAGAGGGAGCCCTGGAGGGGTGGGTGGGGCCAGTTCTGCAGGGCTGAGTGGGGTTGGGGAGTGGCATGCTCACAGGTGCAGAGGCCAGAAAGTAGCTGGCACGGGAGGGCGGAGTGGGGGTGGGGTGGGGGCAGCCAGAGGCACAGGAATTTGGGAGCCAGAGCAGCCTTGGTTTGTTCAGAGAGGCTGGACTTGGTCAGAAGCAAACAGTATGTCGGGAACCTACTCTGTGTAGGCTCTGGGCTGCACCTCTAACCAGATAGGCAAGGAGCTTGTAATTTAGGGAAGACAGTCCATTAATAAGCAAACAGGGTCTCCTCCAGTAGTGCTAAGAAGGATGTAAAACAGGGTAATGGGCAATGAGAGAGAGGACCATGGGGTGGGGCGAGTATGGCCTGGAGGGCGTTGTGGGGAGGGCCACAGGGGTGAGATATGAGGGAAGCCTCGAATGGTGAGGAAGAGCAGGGGAGGAGCAGGTGCAGAGGCCTGAGCCTGCTGTGTTGAAGAGCAAAAAGCCGCCGCTGTGGACTGGAGATGAGTAGGTGAGGGGAAAGGCCATGAGGGGAGGCCAGTGGGCAGATGGGTTTCAGATCATGTAGAGTCTCTTGGCCGTGGAAGGGTTTGGTCCTAGGTGCAGTGGGAAGCCACCAATGGATTTTAAGCAGGGCCTCCCCCTTTGGATTGGGGGTTATGAGTGGCAACAGGGAAGCCAGCGAGGCTGATGCTGTTGTCAGGAGAAAGACCGGTGGTCTGGGCCTGGGGGTGGAGGTGGAGAGAAGCGGGCAGATCGAAGGAGTGTCGTGGAAGCAGAGCTGCTGCCCTTGCCACGGGAGGAGACGTGGAGCATGCGGGAAAGAGAAGCAGGCGGCCCAGGCAGGGTTTGGCCTGAGGCCAGGTCTCAGGAGTGGGTGAGGAGGCTGGTGAGCGAGCCAGGGATGGAACAGAAAGGAGCCAGAGCCCTGCAGGCCTTGGCAAGTGGGCTCCTGAGCGCCTGGCCTGGAGACCCCCGGGTCCTTTGGACCCCTTCTCTGAAATGCCACTGCCTCCTGCTTTCTGAAATGGGGACTCGGGCCCAGGAGGGTCTTGCCAGGACACAGCTTCCCTGGGTGCATAAAAATAATTGGCTTCCTGTATTAGCTGTGATTATTCTCGACAATTCACATGTTAGTCATAAAAGCGGCACAAGAAAGGGGGAACGCTCCTTACTCTCAACAACTAGGGATTCCCAAGGGTATTCTCTGAATCCAGCCGTGTTCTGGGCCTTGCCACACGCCACTGCCTCTGAATTCGGCTTGGGGCTGGGCCACTCCGCTTCCAAGTCATACTGCGGCGGTGCCACCTCCCCTCGCCCTGGGTGAGTTGTTGGCCTGTGCGTCTCTCTCTCCTCTTGGTTTAGCTTTTGGCTCTGTCATCACATTGTCTTGGAGGCCTGACCCTGCATTTCATTCTGGGCCCACGAGCTCTCTCCTTGACCTTGGTTTTGTTCCCAGCCTGTGCCACCTCTCTCTGTCCGTGGTTATCTTTTGGACCTGTGCCTCCCTCCCCACCTGGGTTCTGCCGGGGCCTGTATTACCTCATGTGCTCTCAGTCTCAGCTCCTGTGGGCTGAGTGCATATCGCCCTGGGGCCAGTGGTCCAGGACCTTGACTCTTAGTTCAGCCCCAGAGGGAGGTCTCTGCTTGGAGTCATTATGCCTGGAAGGGACATCCTGGGAGCTGGGTCCCAGGCCTCACCTCCATTTTACAGAGGCCCATAGATGTAGAAGCCCCTTCCTGAAGTCACCCAGAGCTCAGGGCAAAGCTGGGGATCCCTGCTCCGCACCTGGTCCTTCCCAGCCCCCTGCCCTGCTTGGGCTGTCATGTATGTACGCATGTGAGGGCCACGTGTGCGAGTAATGGGCGCGATGCCTCTGGCAATGCCTGCTCTCCCGTGTGTCTCCACTCCTCCCCACACTTGTGTACAGGGCGTGCATCTGTCTGCCTGCGTCTGTGTGGGCGGTGCGTCACTGGTCAGCCTGTGTGGGTATGGCATGGTGAGCTCACAGTGGTGGTGGTGCAGACATGACCATGCACAGTGCTCACATGTGCAGGGTGTGTGTGTGTGCGTGTCTCTGGGGGGTGAGGGGAGGGTATGAGAAGTGCCAGGTTTTTTTCCCCAGCCTGTGTCTGCTCACAGCCAAAGGCCAGCTAATGTCCACTTGGGCCAGAGCGAGATAGCCCTTTTGGAGCAGAGATTCCAGGTATGCCAGCCCAACCTTCTCTCTGTCTCACCCGGCCGCACCCCCACCATTCCCCATGTCAGACCTGGACCCCAGGCTCCACTCTCCCGAAGTCAGGATCTCAGTTGAGCTGGGCACTGGACCTGCTGCTAGTGCCCCCCAGGGGCAGGAGAGTAGAGGTGATAGCCCTTGTCTTTACTCGCTAGTGCCTTTGCCCCTCTGAGACTCAGTTTCCCCATCCACAGAACAGAGCTAGTAGTGGCCCTGAGGGAGCCGGTGGGAGAAGTACATGGGGTGGTCTCTATGCAGTGCTGTCTGGCATGGAGCCTGGCAGAGGAAGCATGTGACAGATGTTGCCTGTTGAACTAAGACAGAAGAAGCCAAGGCCCCCAGAGGGTCCTGAGTGGGTCGGCGTGCAGGCATC
This sequence comes from Eptesicus fuscus, assembly GCF_027574615.1. Lineage (NCBI taxonomy): Eukaryota > Metazoa > Chordata > Mammalia > Chiroptera > Vespertilionidae > Eptesicus > Eptesicus fuscus. The sequence goes on from NC_072493.1 coordinate 38,470,299, forward strand.
TCAACTTCAATCCCCGGTTCTCTCCAGGACCCCGGAGTGGGGGGTGAGGGTCAGCGGCAGGTTTTATTAAGCAGCACGTTAGTGATGAACTTGACAGGGGTGGGAAGGACTGAATGGGGCAGGGCAGCCGGGCAGGAAACAGGCCACAGGAGCTTCTTCCAGCAGACGTGGGGTGACGAGGGTCCAGGCTCCTGCCCCGTCCTGTCCTCGTCTCCTGGCCTCATTCGGCTTCTGATATTCTCTCTTAGTTGCTCTCTGTGCATTTCTCCCTGACTGCCCATCCGTCTCCCTACCCACCCTCTGCCCCGCCCTGCTTCCCCTCAGCAGAAGGCAGACCTGGCTGTGGCTGCATTCACCATCACAGCCGAGCGGGAAAAGGTCATCGACTTCTCCAAACCCTTCATGACCCTGGGGATCAGCATCCTCTACCGAGTGCACATGGTACGGTTCCCGTGGAGACACGGAGGCTGGAGGCAGGGGCTGGACCTGGGCAGGGCCAGTTGGGCTCATGGGCTGCTGGCGGTGGGGAGCAGGGGTTGGCATTCAGCTCAGGTCAGGGTGGCTCGGGGTCTCACTCCCTCTCCCCACAGGGGCGCAAGCCTGGCTACTTCTCCTTCCTGGACCCCTTCTCCCCTGCTGTGTGGCTCTTCATGCTTCTTGCCTACCTGGCCGTCAGCTGCATCCTGTTCCTGGCTGCCAGGTGAGCCCACTGCCTGCTGCCTGGGAAGAGGGGGCAGGGAGGAGGCCTGAGCCGGGGCCCACGAATTGACCTGCACATTCTGTCCTCTGTCTGCACCATCCTTGGCCTCCACCGGGGGCCTGGGATTCCCCGCACCCTCCCTTCTCCCGTCCTGGCCCTGATTCTGCATTTCACCCTGTGGCTCTGACTTGCTCTGTGGCCCTCTCTTTGGGCCGCTCCCCTTCCCATTCTTTCTGTCTTTCTGTTACCCTGCGTCTCTCTCTCTGTGTCTCTTTCTGCCTCTTCTCTGCGTCTCTCCATCTCGGTGTGTGTCTCTCTGCCCCCCCCCCCCTCAATGTGTTTCTCTTCCCACCTCTTCTCGTGTGTGTGTCTCTCTGTTCGTATCTTGGTCTCTTTTCCCTCCGTTTCCTGTCTGTCCCCCATCTCTCCTGATCACGTTGCTCTGTCTCGTTCCTGTTTCTCTCTTTTTTCTCCCCCCACCTTCGGCCGCCTTCATCCTCCCCCACCACGTCTCTCTGCAGGCTGAGCCCCTACGAGTGGTACAACCCACACCCATGCCTGCGGGCGCGCTCCCACATCCTAGAGAACCAGTACACGCTGGGCAACAGCCTCTGGTTCCCCGTCGGGGGCTTCATGCAGCAGGGCTCGGAGATCATGCCCCGGGCGCTGTCCACTCGCTGCGTCAGCGGAGTCTGGTGAGAGGCTTTCTGTCTGCCGCCTGGGACTGGGAGGGGTCACTCTGAGGCCTGGTTGGATCCTTGGTCCCCACTGCCAGCTGTGTGCCAGGGAATGGGGTGGGGAGAGCTGAGCCCCAGTTCTGCCACTCACTAACTGTGTGACCTTGGATAGGCCATATTTCCTCTGCATGCCTCAGTCTCCTCATCTGGAAAATGGGGATCAGAACGCCCATGGCTCAGGGTGTAAGGATTCAGTGAGGCTATTACAGAAAAGTGCTTCTGCTGACATGAGGGGTCACGATCAGAGTGGTACCAGTGCTGTCGCTGTCTCAGATGTTGCTCTGGCGATCACAGAGACAGAATCCTTGAGCCAGGACATCCTTCACTGTCCTGAGGCCAAGGCCCAGACAGGGACACCTGGTCCCTCAAGTCCTATGGGGAGCCGGTAGCTTGGACAAGTTCTGAGAAGCTACAGGTCAGAGAGCAGACATCAACTTATGGTGTCTGGCTCACAGTTTAAATTTTTTAAAAATTAGTTGGCACCATTTAAACATTGGGCAAACTCACTCACAAATCCAGATTTTTCTTCTAGAAAATTCAGCTCTGGTGGCGCTCAGCTGGCATTTCCACCTGGCGTTGCTGTCTGTTCCTTCGGCCTCGTCCCCTCGCCCCCTCCGGTCACGTCTGGCCTGGCCTCCATAAGCACTCGAGTTTGCGGCCCGTCTTCCAAGTAGCACCTGGACTTCGTTGCAGATCATATAACTCTTCTCACCTCCTTCCCCTCATTAGACCCACAGAAAACCGAGGAGAATGCTTAGGAAAGAGAGTGTTCTCCTGGCTTGTTAGAAGGCAGACCCAGAGAGAAGGAGTGATTTACTACAGAGCATGCATTCGGCTAGAGGCAGGGCTGGGCAGGGCCAAGCCGGCCCTGGTGCCACTCACACCAGCCAGCCCTTGGGCTGCCTGAGCCCAGCCCTGCTCCCTAGCCTGCTGGTGACTCCTCCAGGTCAGTCCCAGGCATCAGGCCTTCTCACGGAGCGCCTCTTCCTCACCTCCTGTCAGTCAGAATTCCTGCACAAACAGGCACTCGGTCAGGCACTCGGGTGAAGAGTAAACAAGAGCTGAGAATAAACAAGTAAACAGATACATAAACACAGGGACGTCATATTTCATGCCAAGAGTATGTGCCAAAGATATTGTCTAATTCCCAACTTGTTTAATTCAAGACTAACCGTAATGGTAGCAGGTGTTTCTCTCTCCCAACTAAGAGGGACTAACTACCACAGGGCCTTGTTTGCCATTCATTTGGTCCACTGTCTTCGAAACTTTTGAGTACTGATGGCTTTTTCCCAGCCTTTGGGATTTGCTTCTTTTCAAGTCTTCTACTCTGTATTTGTTTCCTAGTGCTCCTGCAAAAATCACAAATTTAATGGCTTAAAGCAACATAAGGTTCTGGAGGTCAGCAGTTTGAAATGGATCTCACTGACTAAAATCAAGGTGTACGCAGGCCGGTTCTTCTGGAGGCTCCGGGGAGAGCCCATCTCCTTGCCTTTTCTAGCGTTTAGGAGCCACCTGCATGCTTTGGCCCGTGACCCCTGCCTCCATCTTCAAAGCCAGAGCCAACATCTTCAAGTCTCTCTCTCTGTCTCTGACCTCCTCCTTCCGCTGAGATTTCACTGCGCCCACCTGGCCAATCCAGGGTTATGTCCCCATATCCAGACCCTTAACTTCATCACATCTGCAAAGACCCATTTACACTGTGAGGGAACATACAAGCTCCAGGGATTGGGGTGTAGACATCTTGCGAGGGGGGCTTCCTTCTGCCTACAGTGCACCCCGAGTGAAATTCATTAACACTTTCAGTGTAATGACGTATGAGACGCACGTACGCTGTGGTAGTGAGGAACCTAACCTGATGCAGGGAGAGAGCAGTAGAGAGCGGGGTGCTGGGGGAGGGGGGGAAGGGTCCGTCTGAGGAGGTGACAGGCTGAGTCTTAAAGGCTGAAACAGAGGCTTCCATGCCACGGAGAGGGAGGCGCACTCCACACAGGCCTGGGGAGGCACGTGTGTGAGGAGGTGGCTGAGAGGGCGTGAGACCTCGTCCCAGGTCTGGCGGGGAATCAGGGACCTCCTCTTTGCTGGCCATTTTGGCTTCTCCAGCTGGGCAGTCCCTGCCCCTGCCCATCGCTGTCCCCAGGAGGCTCCCAGTCACACCCTCCCTCCCTGGGGCCTTTGACCTGGCTCACTCTCATTTCACCCCGAGTCCTCCCACACATTGGCTCGTTCAAAAGATGTTTCAACAGGTAGTTATTAATCTTCAAAAGTGACCCTGGCCCGATGGTTGGGCAGGCAGGGCCAGTGGCGGGGTGGTCGGCGCAGGTGCCAGTACCCTGTCAGACTTGGCTGCCACCTCAACAGCAGCAACTGGTCCAGAACCCGCTGCCGGAGCTCCTCGACACTAGTGTCCGGTGGGGCCACAGCCACCTATGGCCACACCCAAGGGCTGGTCAGCATTCAGCACAGCTCCGCCGCGGAAGTCAGTTTCTGAGCTGACTCAGCGGTCAGGCTCTCCCGCGGTCACTCCCAGGACATGAGTCCTTGGATTTTCCTCTTTCCTACTTTCTCATCAGTCCACCTAGGTGGGCTCCCAGGCGTGCCTTTGGCTGCTCCTGTGCCATTGTCCTCAGCTCCTCCTCAGGTCCAGTTGCCCTTTCCTCATGCCCTCTTGGCAAGAAGCCCCCAAACTTCAGGTCTAGCCGTATCTGGATTTCCACCGGGGTCACACGGGACCCCTTTATTGATATGCCCAATACCCCCTCTTCGCCATCTTCCTCCTAGGAACCCTTTGCTGATTCCTTCCAGTTTCCACCTGCGTCTTTGGATCCTGTTTCATTTCACCCTTTGCATCTCACGGATTCCCTCCCTCCTCATCAGTGACGCCCTGTTTACAACAAATGTTCTGTAACATCCCCTTTCCCACCCCAATGAATGTCAAGGATAATCTATCTACCTATATATGTGATTTACCAAATCAATAAAACACCCTAATTGTAATACAGAAGGAGAAAAGGGGAAGTGATTTATGATAAAGCAGCCGGCTATCGATGCCTAATCGCCTGGGTCGGACGATGTGAGAAGACTGGCTGCAGCAGTCAGGTGCCTATGTGTAATGCGCATGTGTAGTCACAGAAGTGAGGCCATTTAATAGAATTATGTCAACCCCTGAGACGACACTGTGAAATAGTCGGTGAATGAGTGCATTTGTACAGATACAAACGTGAAGGTGGCGGTTTATGGATGCAGCTGGTCCCAGTGTCTTGACTTGGTGACTCAGGTACCACGAGCAGGGCTGTGCTGTCAGAGATGCAATTTCCCCAAATGGTGAGCAGTTCTTGGCAAAGTTTCAAACAAAGCAGCACCAAGTTCTTCCTCAATTTAAGTAATAGGTGCATTTTTAGAAATTTCAGTTTTACCCTCAGTGGATAGAGCGTAGCCTATGAACTGTAAGGTCCCGGGTTCGATTCTGGTCAAGGGCACGTGCCTCGGTTGGGGCTCATGTGGGAGGCAACCAGTCGATGTTTCTCTCTCTGTGTCTCTCCCCTTCCCTTTACTCTTTCAAAAAAAAATCAATGGGAAAATATCCTCGAGTGAGGATTTTTTAAAAATTTAGAAATCCCAGTTTCTATTGTAACCATGTAAAAGTACTTTGGTTTTTATGTACCGAGGAGATGGGTTCAGATAATCACGGGCGGATTTTCCCTGTTGTGGAGACTGGGCTGCATTGTCAGACACCTGATCTTGGCCGCTGACACCAGGGGCCCCTCCGTCATTTCGACCACCAGAGTGCTCCACACCTAAACAAGCACCTTCTGCGGGGGGACCACTGCCCTGAGCTTCCGGGGCCGTATTACCACCCCCGCTGGGGTGCCCGATGGCCTCCTCAAAACTCAACTTGTCCAAAACAGAGCTCACATCCTTACTCCAAAATCAAACTGCCCATCGGCTCCCCTGCTCTGTCTCGGTGAGTGGTCCCTTCTTCTCACCCACCCCGATCCCACCCCCAGTCAGCCACGCTGTATTTTCAGGGTCTAGGTGGTCCTGGTGTCTGCCGGGCACTAAATAACTTTGTCTTACATGAATAACAACATTGCCCCGTGGGGTGGGTTTGGAGAGAGTTGGTTTCGGAGAGGAGGTATCAGACTGGGTCTGTGCGTGTTGGGTTTTGGTTTTGGTTTGCAGGAGGCTGTATTATTCTTCTCTTATCCTCCTCTCCAGTGCCTTACACAGTGCTGTGAAAGTGTGCTCAGCAAAGAGCAGCTGCTGTTTTCATTATTATTATTATTATTATTTTTATTTTTAAGAATAGTTTATTGATTTTTAGAGAGAGGAAGGGAGAGGGAGAAACACTGATGTGAGAGCGCAGCATCGATTTGCTGCCTTCTACAGGGGTGGGGGCGTCGAGCCCGCAACCAGGGCATGTGCCCTGACCTGGAATCAAACCAGCAACCTAGGCCCGACCAACTGGGCCAGGGCTGTTTTCAATATTATCTGCTGGAGGAGGTGTGGCCTGGGAGGCCCTCTCAGGCCCCACAGAGCTGTACCATCTGCAGGACGCCTGGCCTCTCTCCCAGGTAGTAGGACAGAGAGGGCCAGATCAGAAGGACTGACTGCCCTTTGGTCCCGTAGGCAGGCCAGTGGGCACCTCTTTCCCCGAGTCAGTTCTGAGTCACCAGGACAGTGAGAGCACACAGTTGCACAGATGTAACTCAACAGCCCTGTGAGGAGGGGCCCACAGTTGTACTTACCTCACTGGTGAGTCCCAGGTCACGCAGCTTGGCGGGCATGGAGCCAGATTTGGGGATTTTCCAGAGCTCTGTTATTGATTTCTAGTTTAGTTCCATTGTGGTCAGAGAACATTCTCTGTAGGATTTTACTCCTTTGAAATTTATTGAGACTTGTTTTGTGGCTCCACGTACCGTCTTTCCTGGTAGCTATTCTGTGTGCACTTGCATAGAAGGTGCTGTGGGCAGGGCAGTGTTCTGTAAATGGCAGTCAGGGCCAGTAGGCTGATAGCGTTATTCAAGTCGTCTGCGTCCTTGCTGATTTTCTGTCTACTTGTTCTGGCAATTATTGAGAGAGGCGTGTTGAAATCTCCACCTATAATTGTGGAGAAATTGTATCTATTTTTCTTTTTAGTTGTATCAGTTTTTGCTCCATGAATTTTGAAGCTCTATAAGTAGATGTGTAAGTGTTTAGGATTGTTAGACATAACAATGATGAATTGATCTCTTTCTCATTATAATGTCCCTGTTTATTCCTGGTAACAGTCCTTGTTCTGAAGTTACCTTTAATATTGATATAGCTATGCTTTCTTATGCTTAGTGTTTGCATAGTATATCTTTTCCCCATCCTGTCACTTCCAACCTCACTATGTATTATATTTAGGCCCTGGAGCAGGGATTGGCAAACTTTTTCTTTATCAGGCCAGATTGTAAATATTTTAGGCTTTGCTGGCCATGCAGTCTCTGTCGTAACTATTCAACTCTGATTGCAGTGTGAAAGCAGCCTTAGACAATACACAAATGAGTGAGTGTGGCTGTGTTCCAATAAATCTTTATTTATGGACACTGACACTACAATTTGGATTTTATATGTCATGTGTCATGATATATGACACTTCTTTTGCTGTCTTTTAAATTATTTTAAAATGTGAAAACTATTCCTATCCTGTGTACCAAAACAGATGGCCAGCCAGATTTGGCCTGTGGGCCATAGCTTGCCAACCCCTGATTGAGACCTTTCTTGTAATTGTTGGTATGGTCAGGTTTAAATCTGCCAGCTTACTGTTTTTCTTCTATTTGTCCCATCTGTTCTTTGTTCCCATTTCTCTTTTTCCTCCCTGCTTTTGGATTTATTGAGATTTAAAAAATTCTGCTTTATGCCTGCTTTTGACTTATTATACTTATTTGTTTTATTTTTCTTAGTAGTTGCTCTGGGTTTACTATATGCATCTTTTATTATTACAAACTACTCTCAGGTAACATTATCCCACTTCACAGATGTCAGACCCTTACAACAATGTACTTCCTTTCGTAACTCCCTCCCATCCTCTGAGCTACCGCTGTCATGTTTTTACTTCTACTTACTTTGCGAACCCCCAGTACATTAGCTGTGTGTGTGTGTGTGTGTGTGTGTGTGTGTGTGTGTGTGTGTTTACTTCAACCGTTAATGTCTTTTAGAGAAATTTTTAAAATGAGGAATATGTCTTTTATATTTACCCACACATCTACCATTTCTGATGCTCTTCATGCCTTTATATACTTCCAAATTTCCATCTAGAGTTTTCCTTTTACCTAAAGAACTTCTTTAACATTTCTTAAAGTGCAGGTCTGCTAGCAGTTAGTTCTCCAAGCTTTTGTTTGCATGAAAAATTCACTAGTGTGTTTTATTCTTTGAAGGGTCTTTTTTCTGAACATGGAATTCTAGGTTGGCAGGTTGTTTTCCTTTCAGCGTGTTGTGGCATTGCCTTCTGGCTTGCACACTTCCTGACAAGAAGCCTGTCACGCTTATCTTTGATTCTCTGTGTGTAATATATTTCCCCACTCATGGCTGCTCTTTAGATGTTCTCTTTATCACTGGTTTTCAGCAATCCTATATAATAAAATAGTAATATGCAAATTGACCATCACTCCAACACACAAGATGGCTACCCCCATATCATCAAAGATGGCTGCCCCCATGTGGACACAAGATGGCCAGCAGGGGAAGGCAGTTAGGAGGGACCAGGCCTGCAAGGGAGGACAGTTGTGGGCGATCAAGCCTGCAGGGGAGGGCAGTTAGGGGTGACCAGGCTGGCAGAGGAGGGAATTTGGGGACGACCAGACCTGCAGGGAAGGGCAGTTGAGGGGGGACCCAGGCCTGCAGGGGAGAGCAGTTGGGGGGACCAGGCCTGCAGGGGAGAGCAGTTATGGGGCACCAGGCCTGCAGGGGAGGGCAGTTAGGGGTGACCAGGCCTGCAGGGGTGGGCAGTTAGGGGCAATCAGGCTAGCAGGGGAGCAGTTAGGCATTAATCAGGCTGGTAGGGGAGTGGTTAGGGGGTGATCAGGCTGGCAGGAAGAAGTGGTTAGGGGCAATCAGAAAGGCAGGCAGGCGAGCAGTTGGGAGCCAGCAGTCCTAGATTGTGAGAGCGATCCCAGATTGGAGAGGGTGCAGGCTGGGCTGAGGGACACACACCCCCGTGCATGAATTTCGTGCACTGGGCCTCTAGTTGCTTATAATGTGCCTTGATGTGTTTTGTGTGTATGTCTCTTTATTCTACTAGGGTTTATTGAGCTTCTTGAATCTGCACCTTTGTTTTCATCAAATTTGAAAAAACATTTTGGCCATTACTTCTTCAAATATGTATTTTTCTGTTATTCCTTGTCTCTCCTCTTTCTGGGACTCCAGCCACATATGTAAGGTCACTTGATATTATTCCTCAGGCTCCGTGCTCATTGCCAGTCATTTTTTCCTTTCTGTGCTTCGTTTTGGATAGATTCTTTCACATTCTTCCAATTCCCTGTTCCTTTCTGCTGCAGCATCTAATCTGTGTAATCCCTTCCACTGAAATTTTCCTCTTAGGTGTCGTATATTTCATTTCTAGACGTCCCACTCACTTCTGTTTTATATCTCCCACCTTTCTCTGCATTATATTCATGTTTGTATTTATATCCTTGAGCATTCTGAACATTTTTATAAAAGCTGTTTAATGTCCTTGTCATCTCTGTCAATTCTGGCTCTTTTTCAATTGAGTGATTTTACTCTTGGTTACAGTTTCCTTTGCTTTTGTATATCTGGTAATTTTTTTAAAGCCTCACCCGAGGATATGTTTATTGATTTTAGAGAGAGATAAAGGAATGGGGAGGAGAGAGAGAGAGAGAGGAGAGAGAGAGAGAGAGAGAGAGAGAGAGAGAGAGAAAGAGAGAAACATTGATATGAGAGAGAAACATCAATCAGTTGCCCCCATACACACCCCGACCAGGGAGCAAACCTGAAACCTTTTGGTGCATGAGATGACGCTCCAACTGAGCCACCCAGCCAGGGCTATTTGGTAATTTTTTTATTGGGTGACACACGTTGTGAATTTTACACTGTTTACATTGTTGAAAGTACACTTCAAACAGGTCTTGGACTTTTTCTGGCAGGCAGTTAAGTTACTTTTAGACTATTTTTATCCTTTCCAGGCCTGTTCTTTTGGGGCAGGTCTAACGTGGCCTTTATTCTAGGGCTAAGGTGACTTTATTTCTTTGGGGTCTCTTCTGAATGTCTCATTAATCCAGTGAGATCTTTCGACTCTGACTGGAGGGAGCTCAAAAGATTTTCAGCCCTGGGAATTGTTCTCTCTTTGAAAGTTGTTCTGTCGGGCTGCTGGAATTTCACCCTGTGCGTACAGACTGATATTCAGCCAAAGACTCACGGGGACCCCGTGAGACTTCTGGAACCCTCTCTGTGCAGCTCTCCCCTTGGGCTCTCTATCCCGCAAATCCCAGCCGTCTTGATTTCTGATCTCCATCTCCACAATTCAGCGAGACTGCCAGACTGGGCTTTCCTTCCTTCCTGGCACGGCAGTCTGTGATTAAATCCACCTAGCAGCCTTGGCAATGACAAGGCTCGCTTCATTTATTTATTTTCCCTCAGGGATCACAGTCCTGTGGTGCCTGTTGTCCTATGTATTTAAATGGTTTTCTATATTCTGTCTAGTTTTCTGGTTTTTCTTTTTTAAAAAAAATATATTTTTATTGATTCTTCACAGAGAGGAAGGGAGAGGGATAGAGTTAGAAACATCGATGAGAGAGAAACATCGAGCAGCTGCCTCCTGCACACCTCCTACTGGGGATGTGCCCGCAACCAAGGTACATGCCCTTGACCGGAATCGAACCTGGGACCCTTGAGTCCACAGGCCGACGCTCTATCCACTGAGCCAAACCGGCTAGGGCTAGTTTTCTGGTTTTTCTTGGTGGGAGAATACTCCCAGACCACCTTATTCTCCTGTATCTGGAAGGGGAAGTCTCTGGAAGCGATATTTAAACCTGGAGAGTCTGGCTCCAGAATCTAGGCCCCCAGTCTCCCACTAATCAGCCGTCACCGAGCCTTCTAGCTGCCAGGTCCCTGAGGGGCACCACCAATGGGGCCCATGGCCATGGGCAGGGTGGCTCCAGCTTGTAGCTCACCCCTCCCACCCCTCAGGTGGGCCTTCACCTTGATCATCATCTCCTCCTACACGGCCAACCTGGCCGCCTTCCTCACCGTGCAGCGCATGGAGGTGCCTGTGGAGTCGGCTGACGACCTGGCAGACCAGACCAACATTGAGTATGGCACCATCCACGCTGGCTCCACCATGACCTTCTTCCAGGTGGGCCCCCGAAGCTGTCTGGGCTTGGTGTTGGGGTCCCCACCATGCATAGCAGCTCAGAGTGGGGCTGGGCGGGGCCTCCTGGGTCAGAGGACCTGATTGTCCTGAAGGTCGGGGAGGCCAGGGAGCAGAGGACACACTCATACTCTCTTGAGTAGTCTGCTGTCTGGCTGGGGAAACTGGACTTTCACCCAAGGAATAGGGGAAAGGAAGCAGGTGTGGGACCCGATGTCAGATCAGTGTTGGACAGGCCAATGGGGTCCTGGAGGCTGCTAGGGTCAGGCCTGCCTGGCAAAATGGGCTGGCAGAGAAGAGGGAAGGCCCTTCCAATGCGTCTTGGGTGGTGGGAAGAAATCAAAAGGAAAGCAAGCCTGGCGAGGAGGTTTGGGTGAGAGACTGCAGAGGCCTCGAATGCCAGGGTAGGGCTGAGATTAGACCCTGTAAGCGGGGATGTGGGAATGATTGAGGGGTGACCCCTTTAAAAGCTGGATGTTCCCTCTGGGGCAGGTGGGGCTAGACAAGTGGGCTGGAGAGAAGGCTGGATTGGGCAGTGGCCGCTGGCTGAGGGGGTAAGCAGGAGAGGAGGAGGGGGTGAGCTCCCAGGTTTCTCAGGAGGGTGGCGGGACCAGCTCTCAGGTGGCAGGCCATTGGAATAGGGTTGGGAGGTGGCCGAGCCAGGGGGCAGGGTCTGTGGGGTACCCAGGAAGAGCAGAGTCTGGGCCTCAGATCAAAGAGGGAGAGGTGAGTGCAGGAGGGCGGGCGTCAGGGGTCGGGGCAGGAGTAGTCATTCCCAAAAGGTTCCCGCCGGGCCCATAGGAAGTAAGCTGTCCTGTTCAGCATGGACCAGGTCTTCCTGAGCCAGACTGGGCCCCGGGTAGATTTGAGGGTTGAGCATCTACTCCCGGGTCCTCTGAGTAAGGCCTGGGAGCACTGGGAAGCCAGGGCTGGTATTGAAAAATAGACCGTGGCCCCTTCTTCCCAAGTCTTTGGTCCTTGGGGGTCTCACTGGGCTGGGGGTGTGGGGTGTCTTGGACCGCGCCTTGAGCCGTCTGTCCATCTGGCTTCTCCTCTGGCTTCTCCTCTGTCTTCCTGTGCTCTCCTCGCTCTCTCTGGGGTTGAGGGAGACTTGCTGGAGGGCAGGGGACATGGTTCAGGGGAAGGGCAGCGGGTGGAAAGCCCCTCACCGCTCCCCCTGTGCCACTCTGTCCAGAACTCACGGTACCAGACGTACCAGCGCATGTGGAACTACATGCAGTCGAAGCAGCCCAGCGTGTTCGTCAAGAGCACGGAGGAGGGCATCGCCCGCGTCCTCAACTCTCGCTATGCCTTCCTGCTCGAGTCCACCATGAACGAGTACCACCGGCGCCTCAACTGCAACCTCACCCAGATCGGGGGCCTCCTCGACACCAAGGGCTACGGCATCGGCATGCCGCTGGGTATGTGGCGGCGGCTGGGACTTGGCAAGCAGGCCGGGCACAGGCTGGGTCTGCTGTGGGCCTTGGGCAGGTAACATCACCTTCCTGAGCCTCTGTGCCCTCAACCTGCGAAAACGGGCCTCGGAGCCAGCGTTCCAGCCCCGCAGGGCTGCGGGGAGTGCGGGAGACTGTGCGGGTCAGCACATGGCAGGAGGTTGGCGCCTTCCCACATGGCTCCAGGGTCCCTCGAGGGTGAGGACCTGGTTTCATTACTTCAGATTCTCTGCACCAAACCCACAGCCTGCCTCAGAACAGGTGCTCAGAAAATGGCTGGTGGATACTGCTGGCTGCGGGGAGGGGGCGGAGGGAGGATAGAAGAATGGGTGGATCGGCCAGCAAGACTTAGACATGGTTTTCCGGGGCTCAGTGCTGGAAGTTCACCACCAATATTGCCACCAAATGTGGGCATTTTAGCTTTTAAACCTTTTCATATGCTGCTGACTGCTGCGATAGTCACATATTACTGTTTGACACGTCACCCCAAATCTTAGCTGCTTCGCAGCAGCGTCGGTGCTGTGCCAGGCAAGCAGTGTGGCCTGGTGCTTTGTGGGGACAGGCTCTGGAGTCACTGACCTGGATTCAAATACCTGCTCCCACTGCCCCCCCAACTCAGCTTCAGTGTCACCTGCCCTGGGGCTGGTAATACCTGCCTCACAGGATCACTGTGAGGCGTGAATACATTTCTGTAAACCAAGGTTCTGGCACATAGTAGGTGCCCAATAAATATTAACCCTTTGCACTCGCTTGCTTTTTTCTCAATTCCTTTATTCTAATGCTAACCGTGTTGAGTCACACTCGACATCCAAGTGCAAAAGGTTAAGCAGCCCACTCGCCCATATCCCGAGTTCCTGGCACTGGTCGATGCTTAAGAAGTATTGCAGTGAATGAAGAAATGAGCACAGGAGAGGGTAGGCGTGTGGTGTTTGGGACCCAAGGGTGGTTTAAGGAGACAGGTGGTCCAGGGTTGGGCCGTGCAGAGGAGAGGTGTGGCTGGGCGTCTTTTGCCCGGCCGTGTGCAGGCAGATGCTGGATGCTGGATGCTGGGACAACACAGTGGGGAGCTGGCAAGCTCCGCCCTCCTGTCCTCTGCTAGGGGCACAGACAGCAAACGGACAGTGAACACAGCTTTATAATGTGATGTCAGGTGGTGACAACTGCTCTGAAGTAAATTAAGGGGAAGGACTGACAGGGAGACGAGCGCTTGGTGTCGTGTTAAATAAAGTCCGTTAGAGAAGACCCCCAGAGGAGATACCACGTGAGCAGAGCCCTCAGTGAACTGAGAGGAGGAACATCCAGGCAGAGGGAAAGCTCGGGGGTGCGGGGGGGGGGGGGTGGCTCCTGGAGGACCAGCCAGGAGGCCAGTGTGGCGGGAGCTGAGGGCATGGGGGGGGGGCGGAGCCCCAGTGGCCGGGCCAGCGGCTAGGACCGTGTAGGCCAGGAGAGGACTTTGTTCTCACAGCATCAGGAAGCCACTGGAGAGTTGTAAGTATGAGAAAGGAGTGATTGCTGACTGTTTCTGAAACTGTCCCTCTGGCTGCTTGTGGAGAAGAGCCTGGGTGGGGATGAGAGGCGGCTGCAGGGAGGACCACGGCCAATCTGACCTGGGGTGCAGTGGGCGTGGCTAGGCATGGTTGCAGGGGAGCAGTGGTCAGACTCAGAGGTGTTCAGGGCAGACCCTGGGGACATGGTGGAGACAGGGAGCAGTGGGGGTCTGGTGGGCAGGGCTCGGGCCCCATGGCCGCTCGCCCCGTGTGCCGACCAGGCTCGCCGTTCCGGGACGAGATCACACTGGCCATCCTGCAGCTCCAAGAGAACAACCGGCTGGAGATCCTGAAGCGCAAGTGGTGGGAGGGGAGCCGGTGCCCCAAGGAGGAGGACCGTCGCGCTAAAGGTCAGCCACCTGCATGTGTGCCCCCTGGGAGACCCTTCACAGCCCCGTGCCCGCACAGTTCAACCTCCGGCTCTCCCCCGACCCCCAGGTCTGGGCATGGAGAACATTGGCGGCATTTTTGTCGTGCTTATCTGTGGCCTCATCATAGCTGTCTTCGTGGCCGTCATGGAGTTTATATGGTCCACGCGGAGGTCGGCGGAGTCCGAAGAGGTGAGGAGGTTGGCAAAGGGTGTGGGGCGGCAGTGGCGCCCAGGGTGGAAGGGCATGAAGACTGGAGCAGTAGGGGCCACACTGGGGGGAAACAGGCCGCGAGGAGGGGCCAGGGAGCCAGAGAGGTGAGGGGGTCTGGGAGAGTTCAGGGGTAGAGGAGGTCGAGAAGAGGAGAGAGCAGTTTGGGGGGAGAGTCCACAGGCATGAGGAGGACAGAGGAGGAGGGGGCAGAGGCAGCGATGAGGATGCGGGGAAAGGAGTGGGAAGGGGCACAGCAAGAGGATGTGGGGAGAGGCAGAGGTGGTAAAGCAAGAAGAAACGGGAGAGAGGGCGAGGAGGATGCAGCGGAACGAGCCTGGGTTGCTGACGGGTCTCCCGCTATGTCCGGCCTCGGGTGCTGCCAGCCCCACTCCTCCATTGCCAGGCCGTTCCTGCCCCTGCCCCTGCCCTCCTAGCCTGTTCGGACCTTCCCGCTCCCTGCCAGCCCAGCCCTCCTCCCGTCCTCACTGCTGGCTGGTGACTTTGCTTCTGCTCTCCTGAGCAAGTGCAGAGACCCCCTCCCTCCACATCTAGCTGCCGCCTACTTTCCCCATGGCCTGGGAGTGACTCCACGGAGGTGAAGGTCCAGGCTCCTAGCTAAGGCCCCAGATGGCCCCATCTCCTCCCCTCTCGCCTTCCTGGGACACCCCCCAGCATTTCTCTCCTTGCCTCCGCATCATCAGCTCCCTCTTTACTGGATCACGGCCGGCAGCATACCAATGTGCTGTCATTTCTCCCATCCTCAAAAACCCTCTCCAGCCCACTTCCCCTCCCAGCCCCCAGCCATGCCTGCCCTTCCCTGACAGCCTTGAGGCTTGTGTCTCCCTGCTGTTCCCACTTCCTCTCCTCCCATTCACTCTTGGACACACTCCAATCCAGCTGCTGCCCCCACCTCTCTGCTGAAGCCACTCTTGTCCCCAGCAGCCTCCACAGCTGAAATCCAGTGCTCGGAGCTCAGGCCTCCTCACACGTGAGGTAGGATAGGCTTCAGCCCAGCCCATCATTCTGTCCTCAAAACCCACTCTTCCCCGGCCCGCCTCCCTTTCCTCCTCCCTCCCTGCCACTGCTCTGTGGGAATTCTCGTGCGCGGGCCTGGAATTGCCTCTCTCCTTGGTGATCCCATCCAGCCTCGTGGCAAGACCCTCCATGCTGTGGACTCCTGTGTTAGTTATCTATTTCCATGTGACAAATTGTCCCCAAAGTCAGCAGCTTAAAACAGCAAACATATCAATTCCGTTGCTGTGGGTCAGGGACTGGGAGCAGCTCAGCTAGGCCGTTCTTGCTGCCCAGGGTCTCCGCTGAGGTCACAGACACGATGTCGGCTGAACGCTCTGCTGGGCGGGAGGAGCCACTTCTGGGATGGCTCTGTCTCAAAGTGTCCCTGTGGCTTTAAAAATTTTTTATTGCCGAAACCGGTTTGGCTCAGTGGATAGAGCATCGGCCTGTGGACTCAGGGGTCCCAGGTTCGATTCCAGTCAAGGGCATGTACCTTGGTTGTGGGCACATCCCCAGTAGGGGGTGTGCAAGAGGCAGCTGATCGATCGATGTTTCTAACTCTCTATCCCTCTCCCTTCCTCTCTGTAAAAAATCAATAAAATATATTTTAAGAAAAAATTTTTTTATTGATTTCAGAGAGGAAGAGAGAGGGAAAGAGAGATAGAAACATCAATGATGAGAGAGAATCATTGATTGGCTGCCTCCTGCACGCCCCTACTGGGGATGGAGCCAGAAACCCTGCGCATGTGCTCTAACCAGAAATCGAACCATGACCTGGTTCATAGGTCGACGCTCAACACTGAGTCACACCAGCCGGGCATGCACGGCTGTACTTGTGGATTTTAATTTATGGAGGTGATTGAGTGATGACACAGAGAATCCGATGCCATTGAAGGAATATTTTTGTTACATTTTCCAAGAGAAGGGGGCCCCACCATGCCACACAGGACCACATGGGGGAGCACAGGGTTTGTGCAGAAGCAGAAGGAGGTGGCGGGGGTGGGGTGTCACGGGACTAGGCCAGAGCCTTTACTGGGGTTTCCGAAGGAAGACAAGGCAGGGTAGGGCAGGGCAGCAGCTTAGAACTGGCTGGTTTGGATAATGGCAGCCGGCTCGGCTAGAGGAGTGGTCTCCAGTTGTCTGGTGCCTGGTCCCAGGTGAGTGAGGGCAGCTTGATGTGTGCGAGGTACATGAAGGGCGTGGGTGGGGTGTGGACTTGGGATTGGCTGGTTGCCATGTGGAAGGTGGGCCCTTAGCCCTTTGCTATCTACCTCTAAGAATTGGCTCCCTCTGGGAAGGGCAGTCTCTCCCCGATCAGCAAGATTTTAAAGATGTCAAAACATCTAAGATACAGAAAATAAAGAGCACGACTAATACACACATGCACATGGCAGCTGGCAGGAGGCCTCAGTTCCTCGCACAGGGGCCGCCACAGGGCTGTGTGAGTGCCCACGGCGTGGCAGCTGACTTTCCTGGGTGAGTGAGCCGAGAGCCGGGCGGAAGCCCAGCATGTCAGCTGACCTAGCGTGTTCTGTTGGTCATACAGCAACCCGGACACAAAGGCAGAGGGGCTTACACGAGGGTGGGAACACCCGGGGATGGGATCTTGGGGGCTGCCTACCTTAGCCTCCAAATGTGTATCTCACAGGGACCTCTCCCTGAACCCAGGGTTCGTACTCGACATCTCCACGTGGATGTCTAACGGACACGTAACGCAGGCGTCCAACATGGAGCTGCTGCCCACCCAGCAGGCAGCGCGGTCATTCTGTTTGCTCAGGTCAAACTCCTTCCTCTTTCCCACCCTCTATCTGACCTCGGCAAGTCCTGTTGGCTCCACCTTCAAAATACTACACCCAGAATCCAACCCTTTCTCGCCTCCACAGCCCCTCAGTGCCTCCCTGCTCCTGCCCTTGGCCTCCCTACAGTCTATTCTCAGCACTTCCCATGATCCTGTGAGAGCACAGCCCCTACGCCAAGCTCTCCACTGGCTCCCACCCGACTCAGAGTAAAAGCCAAATCCTGGTGTCCTCTGGCCTCCCGTGAGCTGGCCCCCATTGCTTCTCTGACCTCATCTACCTCTCTCCCCCTTGCACACCCCATTCTCGTGGTTCCTGAACCTCGCGCCACTCTCGCCTCCGCACCTCGTCCTGCTGAGTGGCTGCCTGCTCTCGGGCCAGGCTCCAGGGCACACCTCTTCTCAATGAGTTTTCCCTAACTGCCCCTTGTTGAAATTCAGCCGCACTCCCCACCCACACGCCCCACCTCTTTTGCGGACTTTATTTTTCTTCAAAGCACTCATCATCGGCTCACATACCACCTGCGTTTGCATTTTTCTTTTCTTTTCTTTTTGCATTCGCACACTGGAATATAACCTCCACAAGGGCAGACACTGCTGTCTGGTTCTCTGCTGTATCCACGGCCCAGAACAGTGCCTGGCACACAGTAGGTGCTCAACAAATATGCCTAGCAATAATGATAGCATGAGTTAGAGGCAAGAGATGGAAAGACTAGAGGCAGAAAATTTCAAGTGGAAAGACGAGAGGAAGTGAAGGGCAGATTCCGGAAAAAGCCCGCATAAGAACAGAGAGGGGGGAGAGAAGTGGAGAGACTGGATAGGTGAGAGGAAGGAACCAGGAGTGAAGGGAAAGGAGAAGAAAGGCGGGGGGGGGGGGGGGGGGGTGTGGAGAGAAGCTGGGGGGGGCGGGGAGGGCAGAGACCGACGCAGAGCCTGGCGAATGGGCGGTGACGAGGAGAGCGAGGGCCGGTGACCCCCTCGCTGCCCGCAGGTGTCCGTGTGCCAGGAGATGCTGCAGGAGCTGCGGCACGCCGTGTCCTGCCGCAAGACGTCTCGTTCCCGCCGGCGCCGGCGCCCGGGGGCCCCGACCCGGGCCCTGCTCTCGCTGCGCGCCGTCCGCGAGATGCGCCTCAGCAACGGCAAGCTCTACTCGGCCGGCGCGGGCGGGGACGCAGGCGGCGCGCACGGGGGCCCTCAACGCCTCCTGGACGACCCTGGGCCGCCTGGCGGGGCCCGGCCCCTCGCCTCCACCCCCTGCACCCACGTGCGCGTCTGCCAGGAGTGCCGGCGCATCCAGGCGCTGCGGACGTCCGGGACCGGCGCGCCCCCGCGTGGCCTGGGAGCCCCTGCCGAGGCCGCCAGTCCGCCCCGGCCGCGACCTGGCCCGCGCGAGCTCGCCGAGCACGAGTGACCATGGGACATGCAGGTGCAGGGACGGGCCCGCCCCAGGCTCTGGCCGCCCCGCCTCCCCTGCGAGCGAAGAACCGGACTTGTGCCCTGGCGGCCGGTCGCCACGATTTTGCCTTGGGTTCCGGGTGAAGTCCGAGGCCCGCTCCGGAGCCTGCCTGCGCCCCCTACTGGAGTGGCCAGAGTGTGCGGCGGATCCCGCACTCTGCCCCCCACTGCGGACACGAGGAGCGCAGGAACTGAGAACTCCAGGGGCCGGGGACTGCGGGGTTATCCCCGGAAGCGGGCAGCAGTCTGCCAGGAAAACCCTGTCCTGGGACTGCTCAGGCTCCCAAGACTGGACGCAGCTCCCACTTCTGGAGGAGGGCCTCTGGGCAGATGGGTGTCCCCTGGCGCCCCTCGCCTCTTTTTTTCTCTCTTTTTTTGGGGGAGAAACTTCGGAATTTCTATGAGACACCCCCCAGGGAGCGGGTCAGTTGGGCCCTCATCCCTCCCCCTGCCACACCCCAGTCCCGTTGGAATAAAAAAAGAACAAAACCCCCAAACCGGGGATACCCCGAGCTTATTTCCTGGGATCGTGAGGGCATTAAAGGCTTGGACCACCCAGGGAGTCTGCTCAAAAACACAGACTGGATGGTCACTTTTGCACTCTCCATCCTTGGCCCTGCCCACAGCCAGCAGGTCAGCCCAGGTCCCGGCAGCTGGCCCGTCTCCACTGACCTCTCAGGACAAGGAGGCTGCGACAAAGACCCTGAGACAGATGGAGAGAGATGCGGGGATCTGGAGAGGCGGAGACACCAGGAAACACAGAAAGACAGAAACCAGATGGGGCTGGGGGAGGGGAGGACACGTGAACTGTTCAGAGTGGTGGTGCCTGGGGGCCCGTGTGGTGGTGGTGTGTGCCTAGGCAGGGATGGTGGGCGACTTCGTAATCATGCGCATATGTGCGTGTACATACATCCATGAGGCCATCTTCAAACGTCTGTGGCTGACCCTGTGTGTGTGCTGAAAATGTACCTCCCAGCCCCCCAGAGAGGGAAGGATAAATCCCCGCAGAGAGGGAGAAGGGTGGGTCTGTTTTCTGTCCCTCCCTCCCCCGCCCTGCTGGAGGTTTCTGTGGAAACTGCAGCTGAGAAAGGACGAGTGAAGGTCACACAGCGAGAGCCAAAACAAGGCCGAGTAGGAGTGGGGGGGGGGGGGGGGGGGGAGTGGGAAGAGACCCAGATTGGTGGGGCGGGGGGAGAGGTAGGGAGAGACAATGAGGGCGCAGAGAGGGATAGGGAAGGAGAGTTAGGGGCAGATGAGGTGAAAGGAGAATGGAGGACACGAGAAGGATGGGCGGAGGGGGAGACAGATGAAGCAGGGAGGGTAAGGTACCTGGGAATTGGGGCTGAGAGAAGCAGGGATTGAGGTGGAGCAGAGACAGGTGAGAGACAAGCAGCCATAGGAAACTGGAGGGAGACCCGAGGGGACTAGCAGTGAGCGCAGCCAAACAGGGACAGCGCGAGGGAGAGAGGCTGGCCCTGCCCCTGGGGCCCAGAGCAGGGAGCTGTCCGTTCAGCACCGGGCCGGCTGCAGCACTGCCGTCTCCCCCGCGGGGCCTGCCTTTGTAGAACGTGGGCAGGTCACACCCCAAGACACCTACATAGCACACAGCACCCCCAATCTCCATTCAGCCTCTTCTGTGTCAGACACTTGCCCTCAGGGACAAGTGTGAGAGTGGGCTTGGGTCTCAACGGTTCTGTTGTCTCCATAGGTCTCTCAGACTCTAATCGACGTCTCTGCCCTTGGGCCATACTGTGAGTCCGTCCAGTGACTAGAACACATTTGCAGACACTTCTAGTCTCTCCCAGTCTCGGTCCCAATACCACACTGCTGATCATCTCTGGGGTCTCTCCCCATTTCCGAGTCTCACCCCCACCCCCATTCCTGCTCTGAGTCTCTCCAGTCTTGATCTTGGAGAGTCCAATTTTCTAAACGTCTGTGTCCCTGTGTCCCTGTCACCTTCACTGAGTACTTCTGTTGCTCTCCCTCCCTCCATCCATTTTCTCATCTCTGTGTTTGCCAGTCTCTGCTTCTGTCCATCCATATCTGCCTCTCTCTGGTTCTGGACTATGTGTCCATTTCTCCTCTATGTGTCTCTGTCTCTAGTGCTGAGTTCCCCTGTCGCTGTCCATTCCCGTGACCTTCCTAAGTCTTCTCCCCCCCCCCCCCCGCCCCCAACTTCTGCAGAGCACCATGCACAGTCATCAGTCTCACCGGGGTGGTGCCTGAGGAGGGAGTGCGTGTCTGGCGTGGGGTGTGGGGGATCAAGGGCTTCCCGACCCAGCTGGAGAGTAGGAGGAGAGAACCTAGAATCTCCTGGGACCCAGACATCTCCAGGCTTCTCTGTCTCTCCATCCCCTTCCCCGTGGTCCTGGCGCATTCCTGCAGGCCAAGGTGTCAGGAGAGGGAGGAGATATGTCGACAGGTTCTCTCTTGCTCTCCCAGGAAGGAGACAGAGTTGGGGAGAGGAGCCTGGGGTCCAAATACCTGGCTTTAAAAATGTGCCCCCCCCCTTTCCCCAGTCTCCATGGAGACAGGCCAGGTCTGCTGGCCCAGCCTCCTTTGCTGCATAGTCGGCCTCCCTGTTACCATAGCAACAAGGGATAGCAGAGAGGGAAGGGGATAGGTCAGCTTATGGCATAGGGCTGAGGCTCTGGGTGCTGGGAGAAGCCAAGAAACTGCCTCCCTGCCTCCTACTCTCCGCCCCCCCCCCCCCCCCCCAGGCTCACACTGCTCCTTGCCTGTGAACACTCCCATAAGCGGAGAGAGACCCACATTCTGAGAAAGCCACAGGGACAGGTTCTCTGCTCCTTCTACTCTCCTCAGGCAGAGTCTGGAACCTTCCTCATAGAGCAAAGGGGTGGGGTGGGAGGCCATGACTCCTCGGGTTCCAGTGGGTGACTGCTGGGGTGCTGTGTGTATGTGGCAGGCCTGGGGTATGGGTGCCGGCTGTGTGTATGTGCATACGCATACCAAGATGGATGTGTGCGGCGTATGGGTGGGGGCGTTGGGGTGTATTTGGAGGTGCCACAAAGGTGTACACAATAGCACCCCAATAGATGGTGTGTATAGCATGGAAGGTGTGTGGGATGGTGTCGAGTGATGTTTCTGTGAATTATTGTGCTGTGTGAATCCGTCATTAACAATTAGCAACCACAATTTGTCAATTTTGCACCGTGGACCTTTGTTCATGCCCAGATATACTGGGGAGAAGCATATGTGATGGTGTGTGTGTGTGTGTGTGTGTGTGTGCGTGTGTGTGTGTGTGTGTTGTGTGACCATGCAGCAGCGTCCACAAAGGCTCCTGTGGTGTCTGGAGGCAGTGTGAGGCCTGTGGGTGTGTGGATGTGTGTTGGGTCTGTGGGTGGCATGGTTTTGGGTCTCTATGTGAGATGGAACGAGGCCAGATATGGTGTAGTGTTCTGAGGGGTGTGTTAATGTACACGGCACGTTATGACTGTGATTGTGTTGTGGTGTGAGGGGTGTGTGAGGTATGTGCTATGTGCATTTCATTCCTGCGTGTTCGTGAGACTTAGAGATCTGTGATGGGCAGTGCAGTGTGTGTGTGAGTGAGGGTGCTGTGATGGTCAAGCTGAGGTGGGGTGTGATGGAGCGGTGCATGTGTGTGTCCCCGGGATCTGGGCTACCTGAGTGCGGGCCTCTGGTGGTGATGTGTCTCCTGTGTCTTACTGGATGGCTCTGCCAAGGTGGGGGGGGGGGTAGGAGGAATACACACATTGAGGGGTCTCAGGTCTCCTCCACCCTCTGTAGCACCCCCTCCTCATTGTGGGGTCTCCCTTCCCACTGTGCCCTCTGCAGGGCCCCCTCCTGAGCAGAACCCCACGCAGTCTCCAGCCGCCCCCCCACCCACCCCCACTCACTGCAGACAGAGGTACTCTGGGCCCCCTGCCTTGCTGCGGTGGTTTACCGGGCTTTCCCCGCACCGGGTGTCCACCTCCCACAGCACAGCCCTCTCCCTCAGGGCACACCCCACAATGAGGGGAATTCCGGGGCTCTCCCTCCCTCAGGGCCCCCTCCTCGGAGGCGCCCCCACATTGAGAGGGTCTCTAGGTTTTTTCATTGCGGGGGATCTCCGGGATCCCCCTCCTGCAACGTTCTCCCTGGGGGAGGCTGGGGGCGGGCAGGACAGCTGCAGTACCGGAGGCGGGGCCGCGGGCCGTTCGTCAGGGCGGCGGCGCCCCTGATTGGCCGGCGCCGGTCCCCCCCGCGGGCGCGGGCATATGAGACAGCGGAGGCGGCGGCCGCCGCAGACCCTGTGCGGTAGGGCTGACGGCCGACGACCGCGGACGGCGCGGGCGCTGCAGAGGCCCCCAGCCCGAGCCCGCGCCTGAGCCCACCCCGAGGCCCCTTCCCCGCCCTCCTCCCCGCCTGCGGGCCCGTGACCCCCGGAGCCGCCAAGATGGGGGTAGGTGCTCGGGCCGGCGGGGCGGTGCGTGCGTGCAGCCGAGAGGGTCCGGTGACATGGGGTGTCCGCGGGCCCCGTGAGCGCGCTGGCCCGGCCCGCGCTCGCTGTGTCTCCGGTGGAGTGTGTTTGGGCGCCTGGGTCGGGGTCTGGGGCGCATGTCGGCGTGTCTCTGTGTGCGGGTCCGCGGGGCACGGACCGGCCCCCGCATCCCTGCCCGCCCCGATGCTGTGGCATGCCCAGGCTGGGTGCGTGCGTGTGCTGGTGCGCGCGTGTGAGCTCCGGGCTCTGCCGGGCCCCGGGAGCACCGCCTGCCTGCGATTGTGTAGCCCGGCGTGTCTGCCTGTCTGCAGCCGTGTCTGGGTGTGTCTGCCAGCTGGTGTTTGTGCCTGGGGGTGCGGAAGCCCCTCTGCTTCCCTGGCCGGGTGGGGACCAGATGACCTCTCTTTCTCCTTCCAGGCCTGACGGGGGGAGGGGGTCTCTGCAGTGCGGTGCAGTGCGGCCTGGGGCTGCGGCTGTGTCCAGCCCTTATCTGGGGGAGCAACCATGGGGGCTGGGAGGAGCAGGAGCACCCTGGCTGGGGACTAAGTGCCTGGCTGAAGGCAAACGTTTGCAAATGCGTGGTGGGGGGGGCGGTGGGGGCGGTGGGGGTGGGTGTCCTGCATGCCTGGCTATGCCCTTGCCTCAGTGTCCGTGTGTCCTTGTCTGTCTGCGAGTCTCTCCAACAGATGCCGCCTCCTTTTCCTGGCTGACCACCTGACCCCCAGCAGCCCTGGATTCCTCCCTGAGTGTCTGGGGGGGGGGGGGCGGGTTGGGGGGAGGGTTGGGGAGGGGGGCGGGGGGATGGGAGAGACAGGAGGGCTGGGCTGAGTGGGATGCAGAGGGAGGGTCTGGGTGGGAGAGGCTAAGGGAAAGAGAATATGAGGGATGGGGAGAAAGATGGCGGATGAACGCTCATGGGCCCAGGGATGCAGGTGGGGGATGGGGTTTCAGATCTGTGGATTGAGGTGGGTGAGGGGGGACAGGGGGAAGAAATGGGTGGGGAGAGGACTAGGAAGAGGAAGGTGGGTGGGAGTCAGGGATGCTTCCAGGTAAGTGGGATGGAGGGAGGGGAAGCCCTGGCAGATGGAAGAGAGGACTGAGACTGAAGGCCGTAGGGAAGGAACTGTGGGGGGCGGGGGGCGGGAGGGGGGGCAGGAGGGTTGGGGGGAACTTAGGAAAAGAAGTGGGGACAAGAAGAGTGAGGTGCTTTAGACACGGAAGCAGAGACAGAGAGACAGAGACATGGAAAGATGGAGAAAAATGCAGAGACAAAGAGATACTCCAAAAGAGACAGGGAGAAAGAGACAAAGAAAGAGACACGGGCAGAGAGACAGTAAGACACAGAGAGACTCGGAGAGAAACTGAGGCTGAGAGAGGTGACCCAAGGACACACATGTGCTATCCAGACACAACCTGCGTGAGCCCGGTGATGGGAAGAGGAGACAGAGGGCAACAGGGGAGGTCGGGGGAGAGATGCCCACAGATGATGCCCCAGACACCCTGAGGGGAGGGACAGGCTGGCCAAGGTACCTAGACTGTGTGAGCGGAGGGCGTCAGGGAGGCGGACAGCACAGAAAATGGCAGGGAGCCGCAGAGCAGACCGCAGCGAGACAGGCGTGCCCCCCACTCCTGAAGGTGCTCCCGCCCTGCAGCGCACCCCTCTGGGCCTCCTGCTTTCACTGGGGAAGTCTCAGCTCCCCTCCGGCAGATGGAAGCCTGTCCCCAAGGGAGTCTGGTCACAGCAAGGGCAAGCAAGAGCCAAGGTCGCCCAGCCCCCTCCTCCCTCAGACCAGGAGTCCAGGCCCCCAGCCCCCTCCTCCCTCAGACCAGGGTCCAGGCCCCCAGCCCCTCCTCCCTCAGACCAGGATCCAAGCCCCCAGCCCCTCCTCCCTCAGACCAGGGTCCAGGCCCCCAGCCCCTCCTCCCTCAGACCAGGGTCCAGGCCCCCAGCCCCTCCTCCCTCAGACCAGGGTCCAGGCCCCCAGCCCCTTCCTCCCTCAGACCAGGATCCAGGCCCCCAGCCCCTCCTTCCTCAGACCAGGGTCCAGGCCCCCAGCCCCTCCTCCCTCAGACCAGGATCCAAGCCCCCAGCCCCCTCCTTCCTCAGACCAGGGTCCAGGCCCCCAGCCCCTTCCTCCCTCAGACCAGGGTCCAGGCCCCCAGCCCCTCCTCCCTCAGACCAGGATCCAGGCCCCCAGCCCCTCCTCCCTCAGACCAGGGTCCAGGCCCCCAGCCCCTCCTCCCTCAGACCAGGGTCCAGGCCCCTAGCCCCTTCTCCCTCAGACCCAGGAGTTCAGGCCCCCGGCCCCTCCTCCCTCTGACCCAGGAGTCCAGGCTTTCAGCCTCCTCCCTCAGACCCAGGGTCCAGGCCCCACTCCTAGGCCTCACAGGGACCCAAGCATCAGCTCCCAGCCTCCCCTAAGGCTTCAGGGGTGCACAGCTGGCTTTCTTCCTGACTCCAGCCAGGCCCCATCTCTCCTCTCCTGCCTCCCCCTCGTATCTCTACCCTGACCCTAGGAGCTTCTATCTCCACATCTCCCTCCATGGGTCTCCTTCTCTGCAGAGGCTGAGACCCCTCCTGGGACAGGGGCTGAAGGAGTGTCCTCACTGTCCCCAAGCCTCTGTGCGTCCTGTCAGGCGCAGTGCTGCTGCAGGGCTGGCCCAGGGCCAACCCTCCCTCCCGCCCCCTGTTCTGTCCTAGAAGCTCTAGGCTGCAGCCCCTCCCAGGAGCCCCCCAAGCTCAGCCTCGGGTCTGGGGGCAGACAGCAGGCAGCTCAGCCCTCTGCAAGGTCACGAGGAGATTATCGCTGAGCCTCGCTGAGCCTGGGATCCTGGCCTGGCGATGGGCCCATAGGACCTGTCAGCAGCCCTCCACCAGCACCGGCCTCTCCCCACCCCTCCCAGGACACTGCCTTCCCCATCTGCCCAGGCTGCCAGCCTGGAACTTCGGTCAGTCCCCCTCACCGCATCCAGTCAAGCCAGGACGGGGGCTTCTTGCCTCTTGCTCTTGCGTACCCCAGATCCCAGCCAGCTCCCACTCTGTCCTCCAGAGACCTGACTGTGTCCACCCCCTGTCCAGCCTGTTCACAGGAGAGAGGCTGGGACCCACAGCTTGTCAATCAAAGCTCTCAGGCTGGCTGTCTCCCAAGATTTGCTGGGTCCTCTGAGAGACAGAGACTGAAACATCCATGGGGCTGGGGAGTGAGGCCCAGGATCAGAGACAGGAGGAGAAGACAGGGAGAGCAACATACCTGAGAGCTGGACTGGAGGGACAGGGAAGCCAAGATGGGTGCAGAGACAGGCAGACGCAGAGAGAAAGATGGCAGAGTGAGACAGTGAGAGACAGTTAGGAAGAAACACACCGAGCATCGCAGAGAGGAGGCGGACTGAGAGATGAAGACAGAGAGAGGCAGAGATAAGGATGCAGAAAGATGCGGAGACAGAAAATACTGACACTTAGAGAGGCGGAGATCCCAGGCTGGGGGCCTGGACTCCTGGGTCTGGAGAAGGAACCCAGAGGGACAGACTCAGCTGGACTCAGCAGACAGAGATGGTTCAAGAGAGGGAGACAGACATTGTGTGAGAGACAGAGACATCAAGAGCTGGAGAGCAGAGGGAAACAAAAAAGCCATAGAGAGACACATGCAGAGAGACTCGGAGACAGACAGACAGACAGACAGACAGACAGCATTGAGGGACGAGGGCGAGAGATCAGGGATAGACATAGCCGCAGCGATGCAGAGACAGAAGGAGACAGAGGGAGGCAGAACAGAACAGGATAGAGAGGCATACACAGAGACCCAGACAAATCAAGAGAGACAGACAGACACAAGAGACAGACACTCAGAAGGTTGGGCAGGCCCGGGGAGGGGGAGAAAGAGACAGAGGAGACACACAGAAGGAAAGACACATAGAGGCAGAAGGGAGTGACCCGCAGACATGGGCGCAGAAGCAGAGAGGGGCGCAGGCCGCCCCGATGGAGACCCTCAGGGACAGACCCCCAGCAGCACGTGGGGCCAGAGACGGTGGGGCCACTTGGCAGAGACGAGACTCCCAAGTTTGAGAGACACCCAGGGCCAGAGGGAAGCCCACCCAGCGACAAGGACTGAGCGACACGGGGCGGGGGAGGGCGGCTCGGAGGGCCGGTGTCCCCGCAACCCCTTCTCGCCCGCAGTCTGGTGGCTCTGACAGCTATCGTGTCGCCACCTCGCAGGACAAGAAAGATGACAAGGGTTCGCCTAAGAAGAGCAAGGCCGCCAAGGAGCGCCGCGACCTGGAGGACCTCAAGAAGGAGGTGGCCATGGTAAGCCCTGCCCCTGGCGCCGCCCTGGGTCCCAGGCAGGCCCCCCCAACCCCGGGCCTCGCCACTCACCGGCCTCCCGTCCAACCCCTACTCCTCAGACCGAGCACAAGATGTCAGTGGAGGAGGTCTGCCGGAAGTACAACACGGACTGCGTGCAGGTGCGCGGGCCTGGCGCGTGGGCGGGGCCGGGCTGGGGCCGGGGGATGCTCGTGGGGTGCTGGGGTGCCAGGGCTGCTCGGGGAAGGTTCTGTGTGAGTCCTGTGCACACCACCCCCCCCCCCCCCGCAGGGTCTGACCCACAGCAAAGCCCAGGAGATCCTGGCCCGGGACGGGCCTAATGCGCTCACGCCGCCACCCACCACCCCCGAGTGGGTCAAGTTCTGCCGCCAGCTCTTCGGGGGCTTCTCCATCCTGCTGTGGATCGGGGCCATCCTCTGCTTCCTGGCCTACGGCATCCAGGCGGGCACCGAGGACGACCCCTCTGGGGACAATGTGAGCGCCCTCCGCCCGGCGCGTCCCCCTGTCCCTGCGGACGCCTCCAAGCCCACGCCCGCCATGTCCTCCTCTGCCCTTCACAACCGTCCCCGAAAGACCTGGGGAAGGTGCAGGGAAGCCGAGGCTCAGACAGGCCAAGTCACTGACCCCAGATCACACAGCAGGCCGTGGAAGCCGGCTCCATCCCAAGACGGTGACCTCAGTGGCCTGCGGGGCAGACACCCCAGGTGGCCGTAGCCTGAAGGAGCCCACAGAGAGAGGGTGCTCATGTGGAGACCCAGGCAAACCCAACCCAACTACGGGCTGTCAGGGCCCAGCTACCAACACAGGGGACACACGGGGACATGCGACATGCCCATGAACACAGGCCCACACACTGATTACATAGGGATTCTTGCCTGCACACACACGCACATATGCACATGTGCAGAGTCAATGCAGTCACACTTGGGTACAGTCACGCAGCCACCTAGTTCAGGCACACCGGTATAGACAGGCTGATGGAAAGACAGACACAGGAACTCGAACGCACAGAGAGGCAAGCAGACAGACGTGAGGATCAAGCACAAACACACAGTGTCCTCAGAAATTAAAACCCAAACAGGAAGAGAGACAGAGACAGAGACTCACACACAGAGACTCAAACACAAACAGTCCCATGAATTTAAAGGCAGACATGCAGACAGTCAGACATACACACTGACCTAAACAGACAGACAATAGCACACCCCCAGATTCTCTAACACAGACAGAAGGCAGACAGATAGATGTACAAACCAGAGAGAGGGACAGACCCAGACACACAAACACACTCATGCTCAGAAAGAGGGACTCGCCCTAACCGGTTTGGCTCAGTGGATAGAGCGTCGGCCTGCGGACTGGAAAGGTCCCGGGTTCGATTCCGGTCAAGGGCATGTACCTTGGTTGTGGGCACATCCCCAGTGGGAGGTGTGCAGGAGGCAGCTGATGTTTCTCTCTCATCAGTGTTTCTAACTCTCTATCCCTCTCCCTTTCTCTCTGTAAAACATCAATAAAATATATTAAAAAAAAAAAGAGAGAGAGAGAGAGAGACTCACACATGATAGGCAGACAGACTCACAGACAAGAGAGACTCAGACACACAGACCTTCCCATGGACACAGCCCTGGGGTCAGACACACAATGGCAAACCCCCACTGACACTCAGCTCCCTTCCCAGATTCCACACACTCGGGTGGGGCCGGGGAGGGCTCAGCCAGCGTGACCCTGCGTCTCCCCGCAGCTGTACCTGGGCATCGTGCTGGCGGCCGTGGTCATCATCACCGGCTGCTTCTCCTACTACCAGGAGGCCAAGAGCTCCAAGATCATGGAGTCCTTCAAGAACATGGTTCCCCAGGTGCGGGTGCCCGGAAAAGGCCAAAGGGGGGGGGACAGGGGTGGGCGCCGTGCCAAGTGACCACACGGGGAGAGAGTTCGGGAGGTGACTCCTTTCCATCCCACCCCAGCAAGCCCTCGTGATCCGGGAAGGTGAGAAGATGCAGGTGAATGCTGAGGAGGTGGTGGTCGGGGACCTGGTGGAGATCAAGGGTGGAGACCGAGTCCCAGCAGACCTGCGGATTATCTCAGCCCACGGCTGCAAGGTGGGCCTGGGGCCCTGCTCTGCTCTTCCTGGAGTGGCCAGGAGGCCAGGCCCCCAGCCCCTCCTCCCTCAGATCAGGAGTCCAGGCCCCCAGCCCCTCCTCCCTCACACCCAGGAGTCCAGGCCCCCAGCCCCTCCTCCCTCACACCCAGGAGTCCAGGCCCCCAGCCCTTCCTCCCTCACACCCAGGAGTCCAGGCCCCCAGCCCCTCCTCCCTCAGATCCAGGAGTCCAGGCCCCAGCCCCTCCTCCCTCAGATCCAGGAGTCCAGGCCCCCAGCCCCTCCTCCCTCACACCCAGGAGTCCAGGCCCCCAGCCCCTCCTCCCTCACACCCAGGAGTCCAGGCCCCAAACCCTCCTCCCTCACACCCAGGAGTCCAGGCCCCCAGCCCCTCCTCCCTCAGACCCAGGAGTCCAGGCCCCAGCCCCTCCTCCCTCACACCCAGGAGTCCAGGCCCCCAGCCCTTCCTCCCTCAGACCCAGGAGTCCAGGCCCACATCCCCTCCTCCCCCCAGTCTCCTGTGGACAAATAGCCCCTGATCCCAGGCCCCTGGCTAAGCCCTCTCTGCTCCGCCCCCACCCCCAGGTGGACAACTCCTCCCTGACCGGCGAATCAGAACCCCAGACCCGCTCTCCGGACTGCACACACGACAACCCCTTGGAGACTCGGAACATCACCTTCTTCTCCACCAACTGTGTGGAAGGTGCGCGGGGGCGCGGTGGGGGCACCAGGTCGGGGCAGGGCTGGTCCAGACGGGCTCAGGTCCCTCTGAACCTCACGGAGCTCCTCCCCACCCCTCAGCCTAACCCCCTCTGGCCCCGCAGGCACGGCTCGGGGCGTGGTGGTGGCCACAGGGGACCGCACTGTCATGGGCCGCATCGCCACCCTGGCTTCAGGGCTGGAGGTGGGCAAGACGCCCATCGCCATCGAGATTGAGCACTTCATCCAGCTCATCACTGGCGTGGCCGTCTTCCTGGGCGTCTCCTTCTTCGTCCTCTCCCTCATTCTTGGATATAGCTGGCTTGAGGCCGTCATCTTCCTCATCGGCATCATCGTGGCCAATGTCCCAGAGGGCCTGCTGGCCACGGTCACTGTAAGGCCTGGACTTAACAGTGGGCTTGGGGGAGGGAGGGCTGGGGGTCCAGACCCCTGGGTCTGAGGGAGGAGGACCCCATACTACTGGGTCTGAGGGAGGAGGGCGCTGGGGACCCAAACCCCTGAGTCCTGGGGGAGAGGGGGCTGAGAGTCAGACCCCAGGTCTGCGGGAGGAGGGGCTGGGGTGTGGATTTCAATGTTCTTGATAAGGGCAATCTGAGTCTTTCGGGCTGAGCCTCCTAGATCTTGAATGAGGAGGGTCCTGGGACTCAGAGATCCTCATTAACAAAACAAACAAACAAACAACCATCTTGAGAAACACTACAAGGCATAAAGAAAGGGCTGACAGTTCTACCTTTTTGAAGTTAACTCACAAATTTAAGAAGTACACCGTAGTGATAGTGCTAGAAATCTAAAAAAGACATTAAAGCCCTAGCTGGTTTGGCTCAGTGGATAGAGTGTCGGTCTGCGGACTGAAGGGTCCCGGGTTCGATTCCAGTCAAGGGCACATGCCCAAGGTTTCAGGCTCGATCCCCAGTAGGGGGTGTGCAGGAGGCAGCCGATCAATGATCCTCTCTCTCATCATTGATGATTCTGTTTCTCTCCCTCTTCCTCTCTGAAATCAATACAAAATATATTTAAAAAATAAAAAAGACCTTAAAGTAGTTTAAAAATAAGGTAACAGTCCCCTTTCCTCTGCCCAGCCGCCAGCCCCATTACGGAAGTCCGCGCTCCGCTCCTCCCGCAGGCGTGCGCACGTTGCAGCGTGTTAGGAGTTTTCACGCACGTGGACGGGACGGTCCTAGGAAGACTAGTCTGCCCCTTGATCCTTTTAGTCAATGTATGAGCAGGCAGAGTTTTCCACTTTACCATATTTGAAGCTACCTGGTCAAAGGCTTTTCATAGACACCTGATGTACACACCCAGGGTTGCACGTGAGAATGCACAGCCTGAGCGTCTGGGCAAATGAAACACTCATGTCAGCTGCACCAGCTCAAGTTCCCCAGAATCCCCTGGAGACCTCATCCAGCCCCTGCGCCCACCCCCAGGGTAACCCCTACACCGGCCCCGCTGAAGCATAGCTTTCCTGCTTCAGATCAATTGGAATAATTCAGTGTCAATTCTTTTTTTTTTTTTTAATATATTTTATTGATTTTTTTACAGAGAGGAAGGGAGAGGGATAGAGAGCTAGAAACATCGATGAGAGAGAAACATCGACCAGCTGCCTCCTGCACACCCCCTACTGGGGATGTGCCCGCAACCAAGGTACATGCCCTTGACCGGAATCGAACCTGAGACCCTTCAGTCCTCAGGCCGACGCTCTATCCACTTGAGCCAAACCGGTTTTGGCTCAGTGTCAATTCTTGTTTCTCATTCTTTTTTTTTTCTTTTTTTCTGAACATCCTGTTTTTTAAAAATATATATTTTTAGTGATTTCAGAGAGGGAGAGAGAGATAGAGACAGTAATGAGAGAGGATCATGAATCGGCTGCCTCCTGCACACCCCCTACTGGGGATCGAGCCTGCAACCTGGGCATATGCCCTTGACCAGAATCGAACCCAGGACCCTTCAGTCTGCAGGCCGACGCTCTATACACTGAGCAAAAAGGCGAGGGCTGAACATCATAGTTTGTTTGTTTTTTTTAATATATTTTATTGATTTTTTACAGAGAGGAAGGGAGAGGGTAGAGAGTTAGAAACATTGATGAGAGAGAAACATTGACCAGCTGCCTCCTGCACACCCCCTACTGGGGATGTGCCCGCAACCAAGGTACATGGCCTTGACCGGAATCAAACCTGGGACCTTTCAGTCTGCAGGCCGACGCTCTACCCACTGAGCCAAACCGGTTTTGGCGAACATCATAGTTTTTAACTTTATCCATGCAGTTGCCTGCAACAGTAGCTTGCTCTTTTTCGCTGCTGTATAGTATTCCACCTTTATTCCACAATTTCCTTGTCCCTCCTGCTGTTGCTGGGCATTGGGGTTGTTTTCACTTGGAACCTATGGTAAGGGCTGCTGCTGTGAACGTCCCAGTACGTGTCTTTTGAGACACCTTTTTCTGTGGGTTTGTGCCTTGGGGTGGAATTGCTGGGTGACACCTTTCTCCCTGGGCGAGGCCGTTGGGTGGCTGGCACTCACGTGGCTGGTCCCACCCTGCGCCGGCCTCTGCCTGTACCTTGCCTGTCCCTGTGCGCCCGCAGGTGTGCCTGACGCTGACGGCCAAGCGCATGGCGCGGAAGAACTGCCTCGTGAAAAACCTGGAGGCTGTGGAGACCCTGGGCTCCACCTCCACCATCTGCTCGGACAAGACAGGGACCCTCACCCAGAACCGCATGACCGTGGCCCACATGTGGTTTGACAACCAGATCCACGAGGCCGACACCACCGAGGACCAGTCAGGTGAGGGTGGGGCCCAGGCGGGGGCCGAGGGGGCCGGGCCCCGAGTGTCCCCAGCGCTGGCTGACACGTGCCTCCTCCAGGGACCTCGTTCGACAAGAGCTCGCACACCTGGGTGGCCCTGTCCCACATCGCCGGACTCTGCAACAGGGCCGTCTTCAAGGGCGGGCAGGACAACATCCCGGTGCTCAAGGTGGGTCCGGCTGCCCGCCTGGCTTTGGCCCTGCCCGCGCCCAGCCCCGCTGCTCTGCCCTGACGGCCCTCTCTCCCCAGAGGGATGTGGCCGGCGATGCCTCTGAGTCGGCCCTGCTCAAGTGCATCGAGCTGTCCTCCGGCTCCGTGAAGCTGATGCGGGAACGGAACAAGAAAGTGGCCGAGATCCCCTTTAACTCCACCAACAAATACCAGGTACCGGCCTGGGCCTCCCCTTCTCTCTGATGCCTCAGCGCTCAGCCCTGCTGCCCTCCTGCTTTGGGCAGGTTACTAGTCTTCGCAGAGCCTTGGTGTCCCCATCTGTAAAATGGGAACGATAGTACCCGCCTGGCGGGGAGAGGAGCAGAGCTGAGTGAGGGCGAGGCCTCTGCCGGAGCAGGAAGCGGAGGAGTAAAGATCTGCCCGCAGCAGAGCGAGGGAACGCTACGTTTTGGGGATCTCTTCCATTCATTCCAATTTTTTTTGAGCAGCCACCGAGTGTCACACACTTGGTTTAGGTCCTGGGGGTACGTACCGCAGTGAGTCCCCCGGGTGGAACGTACTCCCTAGTGCTAGAAAACAGACAATGACAAAGGCACAAGGAAGTAGGGAATATTTCTGCCGGTCGTCGTGCTGAGGGTGGGAGCCGGGGGGGAGTGTCCCAGGCAGTGGGCACAGCATGTGCAAAGGCCCTGAGGCAGGAGCATGTTGACGTGTTTCAACGACAGCCCGGCAGCCAGTGTGGCAGAGCAGTAAGCCGGGGAGTGTGGTGGGAGCTGAGGGCAGTGGATGCTGGGCCAGGTCCTGTCAGGCCTTCTGGGCCGTGGAGAGGACTTGGCTGTGACTCTGTTGGGGACATGAGCCACAGAAGGGCCCTGAGCCGGGGAGAGATGGGGCCTGACTTATGTCCTTTAATTTAATTTTTTTTTTGTTTGTTAATCCTCACCGTAGGATATTGTTTTCCTTTTTCCCGTTGATTTTTATTTTTATTTTATTTTTTAAGAGAAGGAACTCTTTTTTTTTTTTTTAAGATATATTTTATTGACTTTTTACAGAGAGGAAGGGAGAGGGATAGAGAGTTAGAAACATCGATCAGCTGCCTTCTGCACACCCCCTACTGGGGATGTGCCCACAACCAAGGTACATGTCCTTGACCGGAATCGAACCTGGGACCCTTGAGTCCGCAGGCCGACGCTCTATCCACTGAGCCAAACCAGTTAGAGCTCCCGTTGATTTTTAAAGAGAACAGAAGAGAGAGAGGGGAAGAGAGAGAGAGAGAGAGAAACATTGATGCGAGAGAGCCACATCAACTGGTTGCCTCTCACACGAGCCCCAACCGGGGCAGGGATAGAACCTGCAACCCAGGTACCTGCCCTTGACCGGAAATCAAACCCTCGGCCTCTTGGTGCACAGTCCGATGCTTGAACCACTGAGCCATGCCAGCCGGGGCTTGACTCACATTTTTAAACAGCTTCAGAGAGAGATAATTCACATGCCATAGCTCACCCATTTAAAGTGTGCAACTCAATAGTTCTAGTATTTTCACGGGTATGCGCTGTCACCTACACAGTCCATTTCAGCACATTTTATCACCTCGGAAAGAAACCCCACTTTCCATACCTGTTGCCCTCAACCTCCCCCCTCTCCCCAAGCCCCAGGCCAACCACTAATCTACTTCCTGTCTCTATGGATTTGCCTGTTCTGGACTTTTCACATAAATGGGATCCTACAATACATGGCCGTTTGTATCTGGCTTCTTTTTTTTTTTTTTAAATATATTTTATTGATTTTTTACAGAGAGGAAGAGAGAGGGATAGAGAGTTAGAAACATCGATGGGAGAGGAACATCGATCAGCTGCCTCTTGCACACCCCCTACTGGGGATGTGCCTGCAACCAAGGTACATGGCCTTGACCGGAATCGAACCCGGGACCCTTGAGTCCGCAGGCCGACGCTCTATCCACTGAGCCAAACCGGTTTCGGCTGTATCTGGCTTCTTTCACTCAGCATAATGTTTGCAAGGTTTGTCCATGGTGGAGCATGGACCAGTGGTTCATTCCTGTTCGCGGCCGGAGAGTCTTCCATTGTATGGACAGGCCACACCTGGTTTGTTCCTCTCGGCTACTGTGAATAACGCTGCTGCGAACATTCACGGGACAAGTTTTTGGAGGGGAGCCGTTGGCGTGTCTCTTTGGGGTATACCTAAGGGGTGGCCGGGTCACGTGGGAACCCTTCATTTTGGGGTGCTGCCAGACTGTTTTCCAAAGTGGCTGCACCACTTGCCATGAACTCACATGGTTAAAGGACTTGTCTGCTGTGGGGAGCAACGGTCTGGGGCCGGGAAGGCTGCGTGGGGGTTCAGTGTGCAGGCTGCTGCGATGGTCCATGGGAGAGGTGGGGGTGGCCTGGAGGTCAGAATCTGGGTGTATTTCACAGGCGAGCCAACCAGATGTGGGGAGGCTCAGATGTGGGATAAGGAGGAGTCGGGGGAGGCCAAGGGCAGGGGGAGAGGCACGTGACCTGTGGACAGCGGGTGTTGCTGTGAGGAACTCAGAGGGGCAGAAACACCCGCGGTGCAGAGACAGGAGCTGGCGGGGAGAGCAGAGCTCAGCAAGGGCCTGAGAAACAGATGATGGCAGCTGGCGGTGTAGATAGCGGCTCTGGGGGAGCTGCCCGTCCCGGCACCCCTGGCTCTGGTGGGGCTGGGGTCCTCTCCCTGCGGGTTTGGGCAGCGCCAGGTCCCTGTGAGGCTCAGGCACACCCAGCCTCTCCTCTGTCCCCAGCTCTCCATCCACGAGACCGAGGACCCCAACGACAACCGGTACCTGCTGGTGATGAAGGGCGCCCCCGAGCGCATCCTGGACCGCTGCGCCACCATCTTGCTTCAGGGCAAGGAGCAGCCCCTGGATGAGGAGATGAAAGAAGCCTTCCAGAACGCCTACCTGGAGCTTGGGGGCCTGGGCGAGCGCGTGCTGGGTGCGCACCACGGGTGGGGCTGAGTGGGGCGGGAGCGGGGGCGGGGTCTTCTCCGGGGGTAAGGACGGGGTGACCCTGCCCGGAGCTGGCTCAGAATAGGGCCTCCCAGAATGCACCATGAATGAATGAATGAATGAATGAGAGGGGATGACGGCTGAGGAAATGACTGTTGGCTGACTGTCTGGCCCCCTGGGGGACTGGAGGCCACTCCACTGGGGCTGGAGGCCAGGAGCTGAGGGGCAAGAGGCCGGAGGCCCGGGGTGGAGCCCTCACGCCCCGCCCCGTCTCTGCACCAGGTTTCTGCCATTACTACCTGCCCGAGGAGCAGTTCCCCAAGGGCTTTGCCTTCGACTGCGATGACGTGAACTTCACCACAGACAACCTCTGCTTCGTGGGCCTCATGTCCATGATCGACCCGCCCCGGGCGGCCGTCCCGGACGCAGTGGGCAAGTGCCGCAGTGCAGGCATCAAGGTGTGGCCGGGGGCCGCTGGGGGGGGGGACAGGGCCGGCGCCCCGGGGGCCAGCGCGGAGGCTGGACCATCCCCAAACACTGCCCACAGGTCATCATGGTCACGGGCGATCACCCCATCACGGCAAAGGCCATCGCCAAGGGTGTGGGCATCATCTCCGAGGGCAACGAGACGGTGGAGGACATTGCCGCCCGGCTCAACATTCCCGTCAGCCAGGTCAACCCCCGGTGAGCACCGTCTCCCCAGGGGGCCGCCGTCCCCCTTCCTGCCGGGCCTCCTCTGTGGCCTCGGCGCCCCGTCCTGTTCCTCCTCCACGCGTGAGGACCCACAGGCTGGAGCAGTCTCGCCTCCCAGCTTCGCACGCACGGGCCATGTGGCCCTGACCAGGTCGTTCAGCCTCCCTGACCTTCGGCCTCCGAGCCTGGTCCTCTGCCTCTCCTGTCCGGGGGCCGGGCCTGCCCGGCTCCCTGCCCGTCGGTCGCTCCCCCACGTCCTGACCTCTCCCGGCTCTTCCCAGGGACGCCAAGGCCTGTGTGATCCACGGCACCGACCTCAAGGACTTCACCTCCGAGCAGATCGACGAGATCCTGCAGAACCACACGGAGATCGTCTTCGCCCGCACGTCCCCCCAGCAGAAGCTCATCATCGTGGAGGGCTGTCAGAGACAGGTGGGCGGCGCCCGGCTCCTGGGGAGGTGGGGGGGCAGGCCCGGACGCGGGGCGGCCCCTCACCCTCCTCACCCTCTCTCCCTGCAGGGCGCAATCGTGGCTGTGACCGGGGACGGCGTGAACGACTCCCCGGCGCTGAAGAAGGCCGACATCGGGGTGGCCATGGGCATCGCTGGCTCTGACGTGTCCAAGCAGGCGGCGGACATGATTCTGCTGGACGACAACTTTGCCTCCATCGTCACGGGTGTGGAGGAGGGTGAGTGGCCGGTGGCCCTGGACACGGGTCCCTGCATGAGGCTGGGGAAGGGGGAGGGGCCTAGGCCAGTGCTGCAGTGGGGTGCACGGCAAAGAGACCCCGGGACCCCACTGTGCCCGAGGAGCCCGAGCTGCTCCTTTCAGTCCTCCTCCCCCGGGGGTGGGGCTTCCTTCCGGGGCCCAGCGTTGCCCAGCGCAGGCCCAGGCTGGTGAGGAGACTCAGAAGCATTTTTAAAACCCTTGTAAGTGCAACCCCGGGAGCAGAGGGTCCCGCAGGAGCCCTCCCCCAGCCGGGGGCCAGGGTCCAGGCAGCCTCCCAGGACCAGGATGTGGGCACTTTCTCGTTGGCGGTGCCAGGGAGGGAGCTGCGGGCAGAGGAAGCTGAGTGTGTGAGGCCCTGCGAGCCCAGGCCACACAGCCCGGGCCCCCCTCCCCGATGGGCTTGTGCTCATTTTTAAAAAAGGATTTTTATTGATTTTTATAAGGAGAGGAAGGGAGAGAGAGAGAGGGAGAAACATCAGTGTGAGAGCAACATCGATGGGCTGCCTCCGGCACACCCCCTCCTGGGGTCAAGAGCAGCCTTGCGGTGCCTGGAGGACGCTCAGCCAACAGCCGCACAGGCCAGGCTGGGCTTGTTCGCGTTAAATTTTATTCTGATCATCAGAGTAGCTCGTGGTGATTATGTAACATGCAGAGAAGCGTGAGGAAGGAAGTTGGAATTACCCGAAGCCTCACCCCCCAGAACAGTGGTCGGCAAACTCATTAGTCAACAGAGCCAAGTATCAACAGTACAAC
Source organism: Eptesicus fuscus (assembly GCF_027574615.1). NCBI lineage: Eukaryota > Metazoa > Chordata > Mammalia > Chiroptera > Vespertilionidae > Eptesicus > Eptesicus fuscus. Next base: position 38,508,654 of record NC_072493.1, read on the forward strand.
GATCGAAATTTCTTTTGAGAGCCACATTTTTTAAACTTAAACTATATAGGTAGGTACGTTGTTATTAACTTAATTATAGGGTACTCCTAAGCTGGCCTTTGCTAAAAACTCAAGGGGCCAAAGAGCCGCATGTGGCTCGCGAGCCGCCGTTTGCCGACCACTGCCCCAGAAGTGATCGCTGTTCGTGCTGCCGTGTCCTTTCTCCCAGCTTCTCCCTCCCCACCTGAAAGGCCCCCCCCGTGTAAAAAATTACATGCACGAGAGAATTCAAACAGGAAAGCTGAGCCTAAAGTGACCAACTAAACGCCCTCTCCCTTGTCTCCTGCCTCCCAGAGGACACCATGGCTAACCCTGTGCATCTGTGCGCATGCAATGCACACACGCATGGACACGTGTGCTCACGCCTTCCAGACATTTACTAGGATCCTACTTTATGCATCACGCAGGGTGCTGGAGATGCCGCTGTGAGCACAGCAGACATGGTCCCTCGGTGGGAGAGACAGCTTTAAGTCCACAAACAAATAAATGCATAACTGCGAATTGCGACAAGTGCTGAGAAAGAAAGTGGGGTGCTATGACAGATAATAATGGGGCTCCTTCCTCCTTAGAGAGGGTGGACAAGGCCTCTCTGGAGTGACAAAAACAGAGTTTAGTTTCCAGAAGGGGAAGTCCCTGGTATCTCCAAAGCAGGGTGATCGGCACAGTGAACCCCGCTGTCACCGTCACCCAGCTCGGACAGTTACAGCTCATGCAGATCTTGTTTCATTTCCCCTCCCCCACTGCACACTCTGGATCCCGTTCAAGCACATTTAAGTAATTGTTTCATCCATAAATGTCTTAGGATGAGATACCACTAGTTTGTGGAGAGCAGTGCATGCATTAGAGGGGAAGGGAATAGCAGGTGTGAACACCTAATCGTCTTATTTTTACACGAAGGTGATCAAACCATCCATACCTGCCTGCAGCCTGCTTTCCTGTCCCTTTCTTCCTCCTCCTCTTCTTCCTCTCCTCTTCCTCCTCCTCCTCCTCCTCCTCCTTTTTTCTTTTTTTTTTTCCTTAATCCTCACCCGAGGATATTTTTCCATTCATTTCTAGGGAGACTGGATGAGATAAGGGAACACAGAAACATCGATGTGAGAGAAACACATCGTGCCCTTGACCGGAATCGAATCTGGGACCCTTTGGTCCGCAGGCCGACGCTCTATCCACTGAGCCAAACCAGCTAGGGCTCCTGTTCCTTCTTCACAACATGCCTTGTTGCTCTTGTCTCTCAGCACATGAGAGATGGTGGAGCAAGGGGCTGGCTGGAGTTATCTTTAGTTTCTTTGTCCTTTCTACACACTGTACTGATTGAATTTTTTAAAAATATATTTTCATTGATTTCAGAGAGGAAGGGAGAGGGAGAGAGATAAAAATATCAATGATGAGAGAGAATCACTGATCGGCTGCCTCCTGCACACCTCACACTGGGGATCGAGCCCGCATGTGACTTTGACGGGAATCGAACCTGGGACCCTTCAGTCCACAGGCCGATGCTCTGTCCACGGAGCCAAACCATCCAGGGCTGTTGGATTATGACATGTACAGTAAGGTGGGCAGCTCAGTGACTTTTACCCATGTGCACATCGTGCAACCACCAGCCCCTGCGCTTCACCAGGTCCCCTCCAGTCTTTATCCCTGCTCCCAGAAATAACCACTAGCTTGACTTCTGGCACTAGAAGTCACTTTCAGATCTCATCTAAATGGAATCCTGCAATATGAAAGCTTTTGTGTGTGGCTTTTTTCACTCAGTGGAGCCTCTGTGAGACTCATCCATGGAGTTGGGTGTGACACAGCTTGATCCTTTTCCTGCTGAGTGGTAGTATTCCACGGTATGGATGGGCCAGTTTATTTATCCACTCCCCTGTCAATGGACACGGGGGTCGGTTCTGGTTTTTGCTATTGTGACTAACACTATGATGAGCATTCACACTTGCTTTTTGGTGGACATAAGCACCGATTCCCCTTGGGTAAAAACCTAGAAGCAGGTTTCCTGGGTCCATAGGGAAGGGGAAGATTTAACTTGAATAGAGACTGCCATATGGTCTTCCAGAGCGATTGTATTTCAAGAACGGTTTGGCCGAAACCGGTTTGGCTCAGTGGATAGAGCGTCGGCCTGCGGACTCAAGGGTTCCAGGTTCGATTCCGGTCAAGGGCATGTACCTTGGTTGCGGGCACATCCCCAGTAGGGGGTGTGCAGGAGGCAGCTGATCGATGTTTCTCTCTCATCGATGTTTCTAACTCTCTATCCCTCTCTCTTCCTCTCTGTAAAAAATCAATAAAATATTTATTTAAAATATTTTAAAAAAAAAAAAACGGTTTGGCCAGGGGTGACATGGTTGGACGTTTGTGTGGACAGTGGGCAGGTGAGGAGATGGGTTAGAAAGGACCCGTGCATTGGGCGGGGAAGGGGCAGAGGGAATAGGGTGCGAGGGCGTGAGCACCTGAGGTCTGAACCTGTCCCTGCCACAGGCCGCCTGATCTTTGACAACCTGAAGAAGTCCATCGCCTACACCCTGACCAGCAACATCCCCGAGATCACACCCTTCCTACTGTTCATCATGGCCAACATCCCACTGCCTCTGGGCACCATTACCATCCTCTGCATCGACCTGGGCACTGACATGGTGAGCCCACAGCCACGCCCAGGGCCCGGGGGGGCCGCGGGGTCCCTCACTCCCCGGCTCACCTGGCCTCTCCTGCCCAGGTGCCTGCCATCTCCTTGGCCTACGAGGCTGCAGAGAGCGACATCATGAAGAGACAGCCCAGGAACCCCCGCACGGACAAGCTGGTCAACGAACGGCTCATCAGCATGGCCTACGGGCAGATTGGTGAGGATCTGGGGACCCCGCCTCGACCTCGGCCGTTGGCCCGGGACCTAGAGCAGTGCCTGGCCACTGTGGGCACCCAGGTCCTTGTGCTGATGAGTGGAGAACAAGTGGGACTTGGAGCTACAGGTCTGGAAGAGGGGGCTCTCGGATGGGTGGTGGTCACCACGGTGGGGGACAGGCCTGGAGGGGGCGCACCCGGGGGGCACAAGGGACGCTGAGTAGCAGAACGGGATTGGCCCCCGGCTGCTCCACCTCCGTGATGGGAAGGATGAGACCAGCCTGTGAGCTCTACGAGGGCGGGAGTGAATGTCTTCGCATTTCTCTCTGCCTCCTCCGCCGCCTGCTGCTAGAGGTGATGTGTGCTGAGGCTTAGAGGCGCTGAGCTCCCCGTCACTGGGATGTCCCAGGAAGCAGAGGCTTCCCGGTGGTGACCAGAAGCCGGGGAGGTCATTCCTGCACATGGTGAAGACACAAGCCCAAGGGTCCTCGGGGATGTCCTGGTGTTCAGGTGGCCTCGCAAGGTGGGAGCGGGCCACCAGGTTATCCGTCTGGGGAGCCCTCTCCCCGAGGCTTCTGTCCCAGGTGACCCATCTCAGGCGCTCGCCACCAGACGGGCCTCTGAGGGCCCAGCCCCGGATGCTGTTCAGCAAGAGGACTGAGGGGGCCCACCCTCCGCCAGGCGGGGGTCTCAAGAAGCCCAGAGGTGCCGTGGGCGGGCCGTCAGCCCCACCCGAGCCTCTCCACATCTCCCCTCTCTCCTCCTCTCAGGAATGATCCAAGCTCTCGGAGGCTTCTTCTCCTACTTTGTGATCCTGGCAGAAAATGGCTTCTTGCCTGGCAACCTGGTGGGCATCCGGTTGAACTGGGACGACCGCACCGTCAATGACCTTGAGGACAGCTACGGGCAGCAGTGGGTGAGTGGGGCTGGCCCCGCAGCATGGCCGGGGCTCCCGGCCAGCGTCCCCCCACCCTGTCCTGCTCCCCACGATGGCCCTCCTGCCCCAGGGTCCAGATCAAGACCCTTGTTGGACACGCAGGGCCTCCGGTGCTCGAGGCCCAGCCTGTCAGGGCCTGGCGTCTGCGGGCCACACACTCTCTGCCCTGCCGGGCGGGACACCTTCGTCGCCTTCTTCCCATCGCCGTCTGTCCCTGAAAAGTTCAGTGGTGTCCGTCCCCTCAGGAGGCCCATGGGGTCCTCGCCCTCCTCCCACTCCCCTCAATGCCAGGGATGGTCCCCGGTCCCCAACGGACGACTGAGGTCACCGTTAACCTCTCCTTCCTAGTACATCCCTGACGTCCCACGGGGTCTGAGCCTGAGAGGGGAGACATTTCTGAGGCCCTGGGGGACCCCATCGGGAGAGTCCCCGCGTTGCCCGGGTGCAGACAGGGAGCCTGGGGGCCGGGCCGCAGCCACACTGACGGCCGGCCTGCTCGCGGGTCGTGGCTCTTGCAGACGTACGAGCAGAGGAAAGTGGTGGAGTTCACGTGCCACACGGCCTTCTTTGTGAGCATCGTGGTGGTCCAGTGGGCCGACCTGATCATCTGCAAGACCCGCAGGAACTCGGTCTTCCAGCAGGGCATGAAGTGAGGGCGCGCCGGCTGCCTCCCCTCCCCGCCCCGCCGGCTGTTTCCTGATTTTGTCTCCAATGACCCATCTGTCTTGGATTCCCTCTCTCTCTCTCTCTCTCTCTCTCTCTCTCTCTCTCTCTCTCTCTTTCCATCTCTGTATCTCTGGTGTGTGTGGGGGGGGGGGGGGTCCCCTGGGTCCCTCTCCAGATCTGCTTTACCTTTTCACGCCCCTGCCTGCCTGCGTGTCTTCGCGGTTTCTGCCCTCCTGTCTTTGTCTTCCACTGTGGCCATCTGCCTGGATCCCCCTCTGCCTCTCCGTCTCCCCGTGTCTCTGCGCCGGCCTCTCTGCCTGCCCTGGGTGTGCCTCTGTCTGTGGGTGGTTAGGGCTGCTGGGTCCAGCCCTGCCTGTGCCTCCAGGAACAAGATCCTGATCTTCGGCTTGTTCGAGGAGACGGCCCTCGCTGCCTTCCTGTCCTACTGCCCCGGCATGGACGTGGCCCTTCGCATGTACCCTCTCAAGTGAGTGCCCGCACAGCTCCCAGGACTGCCTGCCGCCTGAGCGCCCTACGGAGTCTCCCCAGGGGGCTCTCTCACAGGCCCCTCGCTTGGTGTCTCTCGGAACGCCCTTCCCGGGGTCCCCACTGCAGCCCCTGTTCTGATGCCACCAAGCCGCCCCCTCCACTGTGGGGTGTCCTCACAGTGGGTGCTCGGAAGAGCCCGGCCCGCAGCCATGGCCAAGGCACCCCTTCTTGTGGGCAGGAGGGACCAAGGGAGAACCCCCCTCAGGCGGCCCCTCCCGTCCTCTGGGACTCTGCCCGCTGCCCCATCTCGGCCCCACACTGACGCCTCGCCTCCTGTTGTCCCCTCTCCGCAGGCCCAGCTGGTGGTTCTGTGCCTTCCCCTACAGCTTCCTCATCTTCGTCTATGACGAAATTCGCAAACTCATCCTGCGCAGGAACCCCGGGGGTGAGGGGCTACAGGGGCACAAGGGCGGGGCAGAGGAGTGGCTGAGGGACCAGGCAGGCGCCGCGGGGGCGGGGCGGGGCGGCACCCCGGCGGCCGGTCTGACGCTAACCTCGCTCTCTGTCTCCCCACCTCCCTTCTATGTCCTCCTCTCCCTTCCCTTTCCAACTCGTTCCTCTCCCTGCCTCTCTGGGCCTCCTCTCTGTCCGTCCACGTGTGTCGTCCTCTCCTTCCTGGTCTCTTCCTGTGTGTGTGTCTCTCCCTTTTTCTCTGTCTTGGTGCTTCTCCCCATGCCTGTCTCTCTCCGTGTCTGTTTCTTTCCTCTCCAGGTTGGGTGGAGAAGGAAACCTACTACTGACCTCAACCCCACCACCTCACCCATCTCTTCCCTGCCCCCGAAGCCCAGGAGAGCCCCCTCCAGTCCCCCCAATTTTGTATTCTCTGGGGAGGGGCCCTCTCTCCCCTTGGTCCCCACCTTGGCCCCACCCCCTCAAAGTATCTCCGGCCCCCTCCCTCTGTCCCCACACCCTGCTGGCTTCTCTCCCCCCCCCCAAACCCCCCCAACCCCGTCCCCGCCTCTCTCCTCTCTTTTCTGTGTCTCTGTTCCTCTCCCTCTGCTCCCTCTACTTCCCAGCCCCCTCCCTGGGCTCTTTTTTACTCCCCCTCAGCGTCCCCCACCCTGGCTGATGCCGTCTCTGGTTCTGGACAATTATCAAATATATCAGTGGGGAGAGAGAAACGGTGTGTGCTGTGCTTGCTTTCCGGACTGGAAGGGGGTGCGGGAAGGTGTGCCCTGTGCTGGCACACGTGGCTGGGGGACTCACACAATGCCAGGAATATGGACTGGCACCAGCTTGGGAGTCACAGAATCTCAGGGTTCGAGTGAAAGCAAGCAGCCTGACTTCGACCGGCGACGGGCGATAGGCGATGGGATGATGGGATCAGAACAGGGGAGAGGATGCGCGTCACACTCTGGATCCTCGCGTATTGGAAGAGGGCCCCAGGGAGGTGATGACAGTGACGACCGTGATGACGTGATGCTGGCGACTCATTGAGCATCCACTCTGTGCTCTACCCTCTTCTAAGCACTCTATGTATATAGACACTTTGAATCCTCACAGGGATGAGGCACAGAGAGGGAAAGTGACTTGCTCGAGGTCACACAGCCAAGAGGAGACAAACCTGGGATTTGTAGAGGCTATCCAAGCTCCAAGTCACTGTGCTATTTTTTAATTTTTTTTTCTCTCTTTTTAAATTGATTTGAGAGAGAGAGAGAACGAAAAAAAAAAAAAATCGATGTGAGAGAGAAGCACCAATGGGTTGCTTTCCGTAAGTGCCCCAACCAGAGATCGGACCCCAAACTTGGGTATGTGCCCTGATCGGGAATCGAACCTGCCACCTGTTGGTGTATGGGATGACACTCCAACCAACTACGCCACACTGACCAGGGCTCTCTCTCTTTTTATTGAGGTAAACTTTCATACAGTGAAGTGCACAAATCTTAAAGGCACAGCTCCACAATGGAAAAAATCACATCCACGCTGTACAACGGGCCGGCGTGGCGCCGTTGGCTGGAGCATCGTCCCTTACGCCACATTGTCGCGTGTCACCGGTAGCCCGCTCTTCTTCGTTGCTGCGTGGCATTCCGCTGCGTGACTATAACAAAACGTGTCCGTCTGTCCTCCTGTTGACAGACACTTGGGCTGTTTCCACTTTGAGGGCTATCGTCATTGGTGCTGCTAGGAACAGGGACATTCCAGTACTGACACATTGGGTACCTGCATAGCAGGGAGACTACTGGTCATGGGGTGGACTCTGTTGAGCTTTCATGGAAACAGCTAGGCCTTTCCCAAAGCTCTTGTGCCATTTTGCATTCCAATAGTGCCTGGAAGTTCCCTTTGCTCCACATCCTTGTCAACACTTGATATAGTCAGTCTTTTGAATTTTAGCCATTCTGTTTTTTTTTTTAAATATATTTTATTGATTTTTTACAGAGAGGAAGGAAGAGGGATAGAGTTAGAAACACCGATGAGAGAGAAACATTGATCAGCTGCCTCCTGCACACCTCCTACTGGGGATGTGCCCGCAACCAAGGTACATGCCCTTGACCGGAATCGAACCTGGGACCTTTCAGTCCGCAGGCCGATGCTCTATCCACTGAGCCAAACCGGTTTCGGCTAGCCATTCTGGTTGGGCAGGTGTACCACTTCCCTTGAGGCAGCCTTTCCAACACAGCCCAGAGATGTGAGTCAGCGGAGGGGCTGGGGCCAGGATGCTAAGAGCTCACAAGGGTGAGTGGGTATGTGCACTGCACAAAACAATGCTGAAGGAGAGCCTGAGTCTGAGGGGTGGGGTTGCATGAGCCCGGACCTTTCCTAGGGAGACTGCAGAAACGACTTCATCCATCAGGTACCAGGTAAGAGATGCTCCCAGAGACGAGGGCAGTCATAGGCCCAGAGAGGGGAGGGACTTCCTTGAGGTCACACAGCAGGGAGATAACCCAGGTTGCTGATGACCTGTACTGAGGTCTTCTCACCCTCCCAGCTCTTCTTCCTCTGAGGATCCAAGAGGCAGGAAGGAGACCTCAGGCTAGAGGCATATGGGGCCACGGCCCACCTCCCACTCTTCTCAGGCGACCTGCTCATCTCCCACCATCCCCCTAAATCGGGGCCCCCTGCCATAGGTCCCCTCTCTCAAGGACCCGATCTCACACTATCGCCTTGTCTCAGGGATTCTCCGATGGGAGAATATCACAATATCTCTCTCTGCCTTGCGGCCCCGTCTCCCACAATATCTGTTTCGAGGGTCTCCTCTTCCACACTGCCTCTGGGACAAGGCCCCCTCTCCCCAAACCCTTGATTCAAAGTTCCTCCCATGCCTTCTTAGAGGCCTTGCCAACAACGTCCTGGCCCCTGGACCCACCACCGTCCATGGCCCATGCTGTTCAACACCTGCAGGCCTCGGCCCATTATGTCCTCTGCTCAGAGCAAGTACTGGTGGGCTATGGAGTAAAATCACCTTCATCGAGTTCCTAGAAGGCAATCCAGCAGCTCTCATAACAAAAGTCAAATCCAAATTTCCCAAGGTAGGCCATGTGAGGAGGCAGCTACTCTGGACCTCTGCCTCCAACTCTGCTCCCCAATATTTATCTTCCTCTAGGGGGCTCTTTCACTGTGACCCCTGCTGCTCCCACCACTTTGAACTCGGTGCTGCCCCATTAACACCCTGGGCTACCTGTGCACTCACTGTCTTCCTTTGCTTTCTTCAAGCCAAGTGGGAAACGGAAGGAGACTGGACCAAAAGCTGGGGCTGATAAACAGTAACAGCCAATCAGGTCCTCACAGTGTGGCCCCTTCAGCTTCAGTTTAGGACCCTCCTCAGGGGCCCCCTCCTATTGCTCCACTAGTCCCTTTGGCAGAAGGATGTCCCCCACCTCCTGGGAGTGCCCTCCAACACCCTTCTCCCAGCTCCTCCTGGGTAAGAGCAGGGGTAGAGGCCCCTTAGGGGCAGTTGCTTCCTTGCCTCCCCAGATCACCCTGTACCATGCCAAGTTGATCACGTGAAGTTTGTGTCTAATTCCCCGGCTGACTGGCTCTTTGCCACCTCAAAGCCCAAACCCAAAAGGGATGTGGACCTTGGAAAACAAGAATTGGGGTTAAGAGTCGCCTGGCTATCCCACGTGGGAATCCAGCCTTGAAAAATTAGGCCCTCAGTCTCGGCTTTCTGACACTTCACACACATTCTCGAGGCTGTTTTGTGCACCCGTTAGAATGCCAGTCATTTTGCCACAACTCACTCAGAGGCAGGGTAGGGGCAAAGACTGAGAGAAACACGGATGTGGGAACTAGGGAAAAGAAAGGCCCAAGTCTCAGATTTTGGGATATCCAAGAGGCCCGCAGCCCTTAATATCTTACTGTTAAATTTGAGAAGGCTGAACTCTGGAAATAACCATAACATGCATGATACTATAGTAGCAATAACATCCACTATCATTTATTGAACTAAGGGTCAAGACTCAAACACTTCACATGGACCACGTAGCTGAATTATCATAACCCCGTTGAGTGTGGGTACTGTCAGGGTCCTCGTTGTTCAGGGGAATCCACTGAGGTTCACTCAGCTCTTTTGGTTATCACAACTCCCTTTTTAAAAATTTCAACCTTTTCCCTTTCCCAACTTCCCTTTCCTACTCACGGAGGGTGGTGGTGGTGGAGGGGGGAGGGGTGTCTCTAGATTCCTAGTCCTAAACCATTCATCTCTGGGAGCCCAAGGGTTGTGGGGGAAGTTTTGCTCCCCACCTCAGATACTCCTTCCAGCAACCATGGCCCTCTCACTAGTCTCTGCCTCTTGAGGAAGGAAGTAACAAGATTCCTATGAATTCTCTACAGTCTCACTGTTCAAAACGTGGTCCATGCATCAGTAACAGCAGCATCACCTAAGAACTTTTAAAAATCAGATAAATGGGCCTCACCCCAGATCTGCTGAATCAGTGTTTTTGTGAAGTCTCCAAGTGTTTCGTATGCCCTCTAGAGTCAGAACGACAGCGCTACACGGTCCCCATTATACATAACACCTGCTTCTGCCTTTAGAGCTCCCTTAATGGCCACTAGTGACAATCTTCCCGACGCCACACCCCCGACTTCTGGAACTACAACTCCCACAATGCCCAGAGGCGCTCGTCGTCACTTTGCGCGACTACATTTCCCAGGATGTTTTGCGAGCCAGACCACCATCATGGAGTCCACCCTCCCCAACATCAACAGAACTACAACTCCCACAATGCTCAGCGACAGAACTTCAGTCCCGAACGGCGCCACGTAGGCTCTGCTGGGTGGGGCCCGGATCCCGAGGGGCCGGCGGGGTCCGCAGGACCCAGGGCTCGTTACAGCGGTTCTACCCTTCACGACGCAGACATGGCAGCCGAGAAGGACCAGCAGAAGGATGCCGAGGCAGAAGGGCTGAGCGCCACGTGAGCAGGCCGGGTGTAGCCCCCCTGATCGAGACCCTCCCGGGCCTTCCGTCTCCCTCCTCCCTCGGGTCCCAGGAATCCAGGCCCCCGGACACTAGAGTCTGGGCCTCTGGTCTCCTCTTCGAGGGCTGAGGAGTCTGGGCCCTCAGCCCCCTTCCCCTAGCGTCCAGGAGTCTTGCACCCTTACCCCCCAGGACCCCGGAGTCCGGGCCTCCGCAGCCTTCTTGGGCTGGGGGTCCGGCCTCCAGCCCGGCTCCCACTGACCTGGCCCTGCCCACCAGGACTCTGCTGCCGAAACTGATCCCCTCCGGCGTGGGCCGTGAGTGGCTGGAGCGGCACCGCGCCGCCATCCGGCCCTGGGGTGCCTTCGTGGACCAGCGGTGCTTCTCGCGGCCCCGCAACCTGGGCGAGCTGTGCCAGCGCCTCGTACGAAACGTGGAGTACTACCAGAGCAACTACGTGTTCGTGTTCCTGGGCCTCATCGTGTACTGCGTGTGAGTGCCCTCCGCCAGGCCCGCCCGCACCGGCCAGGCCCCGCCCGCACCGGCCAGGCCCCGCCCCCACCGGCCAGGCCCCGCCCGCACCGGCCAGGCCCCGCTCCCACCGGCCAGGCCCCGCCCGCACCGGCCAGGCCCCGCCCCCACCGGCCAGGCCCCGCTCCCACCGGCCAGGCCCCGCCCCCACCAGCCATCCCATCTTCTCAGTGGCCAGGCCCTGCCCCCAGGGGATAGCTCTGCCGCTCTTTCACCAAAGATCTGGTCCCGACTTCCCAATCAGCCTGTCCAGTTTGACCAAATGTGGCCTGAACTTGCCAGACCTCTGGGACATAGCCGCCATCCGCCGGTGTAGAAGGTCCGGGTCCCCCCTGGGTGGGCCAGCCCCAACTGCCTGACCGATGCCTCCCTGCCCCCCTGCAGGGTTACATCTCCCATGCTGCTGGTGGCCCTGGCCGTCTTCTTTGGTGCCTGTTACATCCTCTATCTGCGCACACTGCAGTCCAAGCTTGTACTTTTCGGTGAGAAATCCCCTGCAAATGGGTCCCTAGACCCTCAAATCCAGGTCTCTTGGAACAAAAGCCTTAGAACCCAAACCCAAGTCTGCCCACGCCTAGATCGACACCAGATCCCCCAAACCCTAAAATCTCAGACGCACCAGATGCTCCACTCAGTCTCAGCCACCCACATTTTTATTCCCCAAACCTAGGGTAAGATACCCGGAACCCACTCTCCACCTAGCTGCTGTCCCTTAAACCTCTGTGAGGAAAGCATCAGCTGTAGATACCCACACTGGACACCAGGTGGCGACGTTGCGCTGCCTAGATCTGCCCCCATCCTGGTCCTGCCTCGTGGGGTGGGGATCAGAAAAATCTTGAGACTTCTCAGAGAGGGAAGCTGAGGCCTGTGGCTCATGTGGTCCCAGACCGGCACCAAGCACTATTGGGAAGAAAGGGGCCTGAGTCCCTGGGTGGGGTGCTCAAGGTTTGGAGTGGGGATAGGGAGCAGCTGGGATCCGATAGGCAGGTAGTCCTACAGGGGTCTGCAAGTTATGTGCGTGACAAAGGTGCCAGTGGAGAGGATGGTGGGCAAGCACAGGGCATGGAGGGAGCGGCTGGAGCACAGTCTCGACCTGGTGTCAGCTGCCGCCGCCCCGGGGCCTTCACATCTGTTCTAGTCTGCCGATAAACCAGAAATCTGTGCTGTTCCGTGAAGTAGTTTGGTTTCTCTGTCAGCCTCAGGTCAAATTCTTGGGGAACGTTGTGCGTTTACAGGTCAGACTTGGCCCTTGGGCCACCAGTTTGAGACTCCTGGTCTGCGTGAGAGCAGGTTGGAGCAGGAGAGCCCTAGTCTGGGGGGAGTGGGAGCCGGGAGCTTCCCAGAGGAAGTGGGTTGGAGGCAGGGGGAGGGGCTGAGGAAGGTGTGCTGTGTTCTGGCAGACAGCGAAGACACTGGAGACGCGGTCGGGCCTGGACTTGGAGGGCCTTGGCATGAGGAGTGTGGGTGATCCTGAGGCTCCCACTGGACTGTTGGGGGGTTACTCTGGGAGAGAACAGCTCCCCAATGCTGTCTGTCCCCCAGGCCGAGAGGTGAGCCCCGCCCATCAGTATGCTATGGCGGGAGCCGTCTCCTTCCCCTTCTTCTGGCTGGCTGGCGCAGGTTCAGCCGTCTTCTGGGTTCTGGGTAAGTACAGGGTCTGGGGAGTGGGGGTGGGAGTGGGGACCAGGAGAGGGAGCAAGGCCCTGAACTGTCCATTTTTCTGCAGGAGCCACCCTTGTGGTCATTGGCTCCCACGCCGCCTTCCACCAGATCGAGGCCGTGGACGGGGAAGAGCTGCAGATGGAGCCAGTGTGAGGGGTCTGCCAGCCTCCAGAGCCAGCTGCCCATCCCTGTCCCTGCCCGCACAGCTCTGCCCCTCCAGCCGGCAGCTCCTTCCCATCATAAGCCCAGGGGACCAGCTTTGGAAATAAAGCTGTGGTAGTTGTCATTCAGCACATACCATACTCTCCCTGGATATTTTGTGGGTCTGTGTGGGGTGATGCTGGGAAACCTCGGAGACCGAGGCAGAGGGGGCCTGCCGCGCGGGGAAGACAACAGGCAAGATAAATAAGTAAAATATGCGAGCATGGCCCGTGGTGGCAGGTGGAAGGAGGAGGAAAGAATTGGGAAGACTGGGTGCACAGCTGTGATTTATTGTGAAAAGATACAAAGCAAAATGGGCAACGGATAAAGGCACACGGGGCGAAGTGGAGAGGAAACCAGGCACAAGTGTCCCAGCGGAGGCACAGGGCGTGCTCCGTCCTCCAGCGGCGACCTGTGGCAGCACGTGGGGAGGGTCAGTGCCAGGCTTTCCCCTGGGGCTGGTCACAGAAGCCTCTGTCTGACATGGACCCACGTTCCAGACGCCCAGAAGGAAAGGGGTGTCCGCATAAACAACAGCATTTGTACAAACAGTTTAGCCACGTGAGCCCCTCATCAGGGAATGGTGGGAACTGTCCTGAAACCAAGTTCCCGGATGCCAGCCAAGGGCCAGCTTCACAGGCAGGCCGCTCTAAGGACAGCCGTCGCGGGCCTGCTGTGTTAACGGCATAGAGAACGTTCTGGAGTGAAGACCCAAATAGTGAGGGAGCAGCTGCAGATCCTCGGGAGGAAGGATGTTCTGGGCAGAGGAAGCAGGGGGCTGGTGCAGAGGCCCGGAGGTGCCGGTGTTTCTGGAGGTCAGGAATGGGGAGGAGGCCGGTGGCTGGAGCAGCTGAGCTGGGGAAATTGGGAGCCTTGCCCTGGACGGCTTGGCTCAGCGTCGGCCTGCGACTGAAGGGTCCCGGGTTCGATTCCGGTCAAGGGCACGTGCCGGGTTGCAGCTCGATCCCCCAGTAGGGGGCGTGTAGGCGGCAGCCGATCAATGATTCTCATCATTGATGTTTCTCTCTCTCCCTTCTCTCTAAAATCAATTTTAAAAATATAAAAACAAAGAAATTGGGAGCCCTGCAGGCTTCAGTGCAGGCTCTGGTTTTACTCTGCGTGAGACGAAAGGGACAGGAATTGCTTCTCACTGTAATGTGAAGACTGTCGTGTGGAAGTACTGACAAAAGGGGCAAGCATTAGACAGATAGGACAACACTGTGAGGTGACAGAGAGGGCCTGAAAAGCTCTCCGATGGGGCTGATCCCGGAGGGCCCTCAGGAGGTGACATTTCGGTGAGCCCTGAGGGACACGAGCTAGCCACAGGAAGGGCTGAGGGGAGGGTCCTAAGCAGAGGCATGGCCTCTCCAACATCGTACCTCATCACCAAAGCTCATGGTTCATCACTGATTCAGCAAATGTTATCAAGTGCCCATTGAGGACCCAGCATCATTTTGGAATCCTGTCAGTCATGAGAGCCACCAGCCACATGTGGCTATTGAGCACCTGAAACATGGCTGGTCCAAACTGAGACATGTTGTGAGGGTAAAACAAGAGATTTCAAGGACTTAGTAGGACAAGCGTGTAAAATGTCTCAATTTTTTATATTGGCTATGTGTTGGAAGAATAATACGTTAGATATACTGATTTAAATTGTTTTCTCCTTTTACATTAACTTTTCATAATTGATTAAGTAGCATATGAAGAGCTATATTTGAGGCTCGGATTCTGTTCCTATTGGACTCGCTGGCTAAGATGCTGGGGAACCGTCAGGGTGGCAGATGGACAAGGCCCTGCTCGCCCAGAGCCCACAGGCAGTGGGAAGGTGCAACACACGGGCCAAACAACCAGCAACAGGGAAGTCTCACTCGTACACAGTCTGAAGCCAATAAAACGGGATTGGGTGAGACGAGAGGGCAAGGGCAGGGCCTTGCTGGGCAGTGAAAAGGAGATTGCCTCTTGGGGGTCTGGGGGAAGAGTATTCCAGCCAGAAGGACCAGCAAGTGCAAAGGCCCTGAGGTCGGCCGTGCTCAGGAGTGAGGACACAGCCTTAGGAGACGATGTTGGGGCCAGATCACGCAGGACTTGCAAGCCATGGAAGGGCTTTGAGGAGCAGGGAAGGGACAGGGTCAAGTGTGAGCATTAGAAATACCCCTTCGGGGTGATGGGCTGGAGAGAGTGAGACCAGGGAGGATGAGCCAAGCTGGGGAAGATGAGGCAGGGACGTGGGATGCAGAGGAGAGTCAGGGAAGGCGGGTTCAGGAAGAACAGGGTGAGGACTTGGAGACTGACCTGCCTGGGAGCTGAGTGGAAGGGAGCAGGCAAGGATGACCCCACATTTCAGGCTTCTAGCCAGATGCCAACACCAGGAGGCCTGGTGTCTGGGTTCATACTGGTCCTACCAGGGACGCGCTTCCAGTGGCAGCCACCAGAGGGCGGAACGTGCTTCCTCCAGAGTCCAGACCTCCAAGGAGGGAGCCAGAAATGGACCGTCCTGCCAGAGGAGACCCGGTGCCTGAGGCCAGAGTCAGGCACCTGGGTTACTCCGAGACCAGCATCCCCAACCCCATTTGGGGGTAACAGGGAGCGTTTTGTCTGTTGATTCACATACCAGTGTTCCTGGGGAAGATCAGGTCTTCACACCCGGGGGGTGGGAGGTCACTGCATCTAGTTTAGGCTGCTGGGCCTGGAGTGAGTTTGGTCAAGTGCCTGGTTGGAGGTGACTGGGGGCCCAGGGCCCTGGAGCTGAGGTCACTGAGGCAAGTGGTCAGCAGCCTGGGGCCAGGGGCCAGTGAGAGGCTGAGACTCAGTCCAGAAGTTAATCTGGGGACCCTAATTCTGATGTTGAGTTATTAAGATGCTGAGACCAGAAGATCCCATACAGAGTTGTCAAGGCTTAGGGACCATTTCCCATCCATCCCTGCCTGAATGACGTCGGGGTTGAGAGGTTTGTTTTGGGGGCCTGGCGTCTCATCAAGGAGACTGAGACCAGAAGTCTGGCTGTCAGTTTTGGTGATGGAGGCTATTGGGAGTGACGGATTAGGGGTCTGGCTGTCAACTTCGTGATTAAAGAGCCTGTGGGCCCCGGTTTGGTGTGACAGGGACAAGGGATCCAGTTGTCCGGTATGGCGGGTCAGAGCCAGGGAGTGCCTGCACCTCCTTCTGGCATCTTGTTTGGGCTGAGAATCCAGTTTCTGGTTCGGGGTAATAGAAATAGGGAATCTATTGCCAGCTTTGAGATGACAGACTGGTGGTCATTTATCTAGCTTGGGGTGACAGAGAAGGGGGCTCTTGAGTCCTGGGTGTCTAGGTGGTAAATTGGGAGTGATGACGCCGGGAGTCCAGGCCCGTGTTTGGGGTGACATGGTAGGGTGTCCCCTTGGCTGGAGGCAACCTGAGTGGGATCTGGTTGCTTCCTTGAGGCACCAACACTGTCTGGTTGGTGGCGACAAAGCCCAGGGGTCCTGTTGTATAATTTGGGACAACAGATATTGGGGGTCTCATTGCCTAGTGTGAAGTGACAGTGACTGGGAGGATTGTGTTGTTCAGTTTGGGGAATATCTGCTTGTCTAGTTTGGTCTGAAAAACACAGTGGGTCTAGTTCTCAGTTTAAGTGACAGATTAGGGACTCTTTCTGGTTGGGAATGACAGCGACGGAGTTGTTAGAGGTGTCAGAGACTACAGTTCTTGTCAAGGTTGGGGTGACGGGGGATGGAATTCTAAGGTTTAGTTTGGGGTGACAGACTGAGGGTCTGATTATCTAGTTTGGGGTAACCAAAACTGGAGCTTCTTTAGGGATATCAGAATTGGGGCCTAGTCTCTTTTGGGGTGACAGAATGGTAGTCTAGTTGCTGGATGAGACACCAACATTTTAAGGTTGAGATGCCAGACTGAGCATTCAATTATTAGTTTGTAGTGACAGAAATTGGGGGTCTGGTGTGCTCTATGGGGGTGTCTAAGACTTGTAGTCTCATTTTGGATGTCAGAGACACAAGGCCAATTGTCTTGGTTGGGGTTACAGAGATCAAGGGACTGGTAATCTAGCTTGGGGTGATGAATGACAGTGGGTTTCAGAGCTTTGGTTTGGGATGAGAGACAGTGGGTGATCACCGGGTTATGTTGAGGTGACTGACACGCCAGGTCTGTTTCCTAGTTGAGGTGACAGACCTACTGAGTCCTGCTGTTGGGCGTGGGAGCAGAGATTACCGATGTGGTTGTGGTCGAGATCTCAGAGGATGATGGGTTCCTTTGTTTAGTGTGGAGTCCCAGAAGCTGGGTGTCCAGATGGCTAATTTGGGACGTCAGAAGTGGGGAGTTGCCCTAGCCCATTTTGCTCAATGATTAGGGCGTCAGCCCGCAGACTGAAGGGTCCCAGGTTCGATTCCAGTCAAGGGCACATACCTTGGTTGAAGGATCAATCCCCAACCCCAGTCAGGGCTTGTGCAGTAGGCAACCAATCGATGTGTCTCTCACATTGATGTTTCTCTCTCTGTGTCTCTCTCCTTCCCTTCCACTCCCTAAAAATCAATGGAAAAATATTCTCCTCAGGTGAAGATTTTTTACAAAGTGGGGTTTATTTGTCTAGATTGGGGTGGCAGAGACTAGGGGTTCTTGGGTCCCAGGACCTGGCTTGGGATGACAAAGACTAGGAAGTTGAGTTTGGGGGTGACAGAGGCCAGGAGATAGTTGTCTAATTTGTGATGACAGAGATGAGGGATCGGTTGTCCAGTTTGGGAAGAAATGACTGGAGTTCCAGGGTCTAGTTTTGGGCGACTTAGAATGGGAGTTTGCTTGCCTCCTTTGGCATGAATGGGACCAGAAGATAAAGGTTAATGGGGCTGTGGGTCCAGGTCTCTAGTTTGAGGTGACACGTTATGCATCTGTTGCTCAATGTGGAGTGACAGAGCCTAGAGGTACCATTGTCTTGTCTGGGTAGCAGAGTCTGGGGGTTGGGTTGTCTAGTATTATGGGACAGAGACTGGGTGCTGGGCATATTGGGGGTGACAGACTGACGCCTGGTTGTTAAGTGTTGAGTAACAAGCTATGGGTATCAAGGAGCGCTTGGGCAAAGAGATTGGAGATTTAGCTACCTAGTTTTATAGGACAGAGACTGGGGTCCCAGGCTGTATTTGAGGTGACAGACTGGGGTCTGGTTGTCTAGTTTTGTGGGACAGAGGCTGGGGCCCCAGGACGTTTTTTTTTTGGGGGGGGGGGCAGAATGGTTGAGACTGGAGGTTTGGTTGTAGAGTCTGGGTGGGGGATGGGTGCTCAGCTTTCTAACTTGTGGAGACCATTTGAGTTCTGGTTGTCTAGTTTGATGTGGCAGAGTTTAGTCATCCATTGTCATGTTTGCGGTGGCAGCTGTAGTCTAGTTGTCTAGATGGTGTGACAGAAACTGTTGGTCTTGTTTCTAGTTTTGGTGACATGACTGGGCCCTTTTGTCCTATTTGAGGAGACAGAGACTGGGATCAGATGTCAAAGGCCCTGCCTTGGGGGTGACAGAGTGGGGGATACTGTCTTTCAGTTTCAGATGGCACTGACTGCTTGTCTCTGGGTCTAGGGCCAATTTATTTGAACAATAATTCAGTTTAAGTTCAGAAACTATGGGGCAAGTCATGTAGCGTGGGATGACAGAATTGGGGTCTCTATCTATTTGGGGGTGATGAGGTAACAAAGATTGGGGACTCTGGTGGGTTTGAAGGAAATGAGATGGGGACTGGTCTGTCTCCTGTGTGGGTACCTTGGAGGGTTCTCAGAGACTGGGGTCCTGGTAGTCTGTTTTGGGGTGACAGCCTAGCTCAGTTGTCTAGTTTGGGGAGGCACAAACGGGGGGTCCGGTGGCTCAATGTGAGATGACACATGACATTGTGGAGACTGCTTATGTTTTCATACTGAGGGTCCAGTGCTCTGTCTGGGATAATGTGACTGGGGCTGTGGGAGCCTAGCTTCATATGACAGCGATTAGGGTACAGGGTTTAGTTTGGGGCATTAAACCAGGAATCTGTAGTGTGTGGCAACATGGCGGCCAGTTGTCTAATTCAGGGCACAGAGCCTGGGGTGTGGCTATGCAGCTGGAGGCCATGTGACTGAGGAGCGCCTTTTTTAGTTTGAGGAGGTCAGAGCTGTCATTCCAGTCCCCTAGTTTGGGGTGCAGAGCCCAGGGACTCAGTGCCTTCCAAATGCAGCTGAGTCTGAGACAGCTGTCACGTGACTGAGTCAGGGGGTTCCCACACCCCGCTATGGGGGACCTGAATGAATGTGGACTTCTGAGCAATTGTGGCCTGGGGTGGGGGTTACCGAAGCAGGGAGTCAGGACAGGACCCCAGGGCCCAGGACCCACTTGCGGAGCTTGGGGATGCCTGTGACACGAAGACCAATGGCTCTCGAGGCTGGGCATTTCCGTCTGTGAGTGTGGAGGTGACAGAGGCTGGGGTAGAGATACCAGAGGTGGGGAGGATTGAGGCTGGGGCACAACAAATGAGCTGGGGGGCCTTCTGGCCCTGCAGGGGTTGGGGGGCTCAGATGCCTTTATCGGACACAATAGGATTACAAGAGTCAGTCTATTTCAGGGGCAAATGGTTATGGTGATGGAGATGCGCTGTTGCAGATGATAAAACTGGGAACCCAGATGCCTACTGTGGGGAGATGGGCTGCATTTCATTTCATTTATCTATCTATCTGTCTGTCTGTTTGTTTATTTATTTATTTATTTATTTATTTATTTTTAATCCTTACCTAAGGATATTTTTTTCCATTGAACTTTATTTTATTTTTTTTGTGGCTCAAATAGAAAAATATTATGAGTTTGTCATCTAATTTGATCAGTACTTTTAAAATTTTTCAAATGGTGCCAAGAAAAGTCTATAGAAGAAACTCATCAGAAAAAAACTTTTCCTACACAGATCATTAAATCTGTATAGTTCTGTCTTGTTTAGTTTTTTTTTTTTATTGGAAATGAGCTAAACAAGGAGAACTAAATATTGTTAGGTGTTATCTAAGACAGCATTGCTGGTTTACTTTTAACCTTCACCCAGGGCCACAGTTTTGATAGAAGACATGATTATTTGATCACGATCCTATGTTTTTAATTAGACGCTTGCACAACTTTCTTTTCAGCTATTCTGGCAAGGACATAGAAGCATAAATCAACACATGACACCATTTGCTTATATGCTAAAGATGTCAAGTATTCTTTCCAGTTTTCATGTCTTGTTGAGCCGTTACATGGCTCCCATCCTAGTCATGAGAATGGAGGCTTCTTCTTCTGATACGGAAACTAATGTTCAGACAAAAGTCACATCTAAATACCTGGTGTGTGTCCAAGTTGCTTATCGTCTCAAGATGCCAAATAATCATGTATCTCCTCCCAATTGCTTCTGTTGTCACTGAGAATTGGTTATTTCTGTAGAACATAACCTGCTTTACATGGAGTCAAAGTCCAAAGCCGTTGGTGGAATTCTTTGAGCAGCACTCATTAACACCAGCCTGCGATGCCTACTCGTCCTGAGTCCTTCTGCTTTTAGAACCCGGCTTGGTCGCTTTCCTCTCTCATGTAAACATAACCCCAGGCCTGGACTCGATTTCTCTCAGTTCTGGAGGCTGGGAGGTCCAAGATCAAGGTGCCTGCATGCTCACGTTCTGGTTAGAACCCACATCCTGGTTCATGGCTGTGACTTCTCACTGTGTTCTCACTTGGTGGAAGGAGTTCCACTGAAGAGAGTGGAAATGAGGATGGAGAGGGAGGAGAGAGAAACATTGATGTGAGAGAGACACATCGACTAGTTTTCTCCTGCCCGGGCCCTGACCAGGACCAGGGATCAAACCTGCAAACCTTCTGTCCGAGGCTGGTGCTCTAACCACTGAGCAACTGGCCAACCTGCATTTCAAATAATGAATTTGGGGTGACTGAAGTCCCTCCTGCCAAAGTCTGGGCATTTGTGAGTCCGTGTTCTTGATTTGGGGGGCCTAAAGCCAGGCTCTAGATCTGTAACGGTGCAGACTTCTGTGGGGCTGAAGGAGCTACTGATGCCTAGAGTGGAAGGGACCTGTCAAGATTGGGTGAGTGAGCCCTGGCCGCTTTGGCTCAGTGGATGGAGCATTGGTCTGCAGACTGAAGGGTCCCGGGTTCAATTCTGGTCAGGAGCACATGCCTGGGTTGTGGGCTTGGTTCCCAGTGGGGGGCTTGCAAGCGGCGGCCGATCGATGATTCTCTCACATCATTGATGTTTCCATCTCTCACTCCCTCTCCCTTCTTCTCTGAAATCAATAAAATTATATTTAAAAAAAAGATGGGGTGAGTGAGTCTGGAGATTCAGCTATCTAGTTGAGAGTGACTGTTTAGGGTTCAGCGGTCACCACGTTTGACAGCCCATATAGTCATTTTGGAGTCCTACTAGTGACTAGTTTGGGGGTCACTGAGCCTGGGTCTCCCTCACCTTGGTTTGGTGGGTATCTGACTCCGGAAGGCCAGATGCCCAGCCTGTGGGTGACTAGCTGTGGGGTTCAGATGCCTACTTGGAGAGTGACTCCCTATGGCTTTTCTGACTGTAGGGACCTGAAGGTTAATTTAGGAGTGAGTGAGACTGGCCTGCATTCTAATTTGGGGACTAAAGCTGGGGCCCTAAATGCCAAATTAGAGGCAATTTGCCCTGGTGTCTGGATGGACAGACACCGGATCCCTAGTTTGGGGGAGCTGAGGAAACTAGCCACTCAGATGCCTAGTTTAGGGGTGCTGCCTATGGGCTGCCCAGATGTTGAGGTTGGGATGACTAACTGGGAGTCCAAATGCCAGTGTGAGGTGGCAGTGACCTCCTGGGTCACCTGTGGTTAACTGTGTTACCAGATGTCCCCCGGGGGGGGGGGGGTGTCACTCTTGTGTATCAGAAGCCAGGTTCTGGGGTCATTTGAGAGGGGAACTCGCTGCTCGTTAAAGAGTTCCTAATACTTACATGCAATTTGGAGCTCACTGAGCCTCAAAGCCGAGTTGCCAAGGTTTGAGGTGACTATCACTGGGGTTCCTTGTACCTGGCGTGGGGTGATAGTTTGGGGTGTTACTGCCTAGTATGGGGGTGTCTGAGGTCAATTACTCAGGTACCTAGTTAGGGATGACTGGCGTGGAGGCTCAGACCTTGGGGAGCCTAGGTGACTGAATTAGGGGTAATTTAATTTGGGGGTCTGATACCTAGTTTGTGATGGACTAACCTTGGGGGCCAAATGCTGAGATTGGGGTTTACCAACTAATGGGGCTCTGATGCTTATTTTATTTTAGGGGTGCTGAGACCAGGGGCCCAAGTGCCTCATTTTGAGGTGTCTCAAGGTCAACTGTCAATTGAGGCTGTGACCATGGAGAAGTTAGAGGTTACTGCCTGTGGGGGACCCCAAGGCTCATTTAGTGGTGATGGCGGCTGTGACTTCACGTACACGCTTTGGGCTGCCTGAGCCTCAGGATCTAGTTAACAAATATTTAGGGGTGATTGTAGGTCTGATGCTGTGATGGTGGGGGAACTAGGCTGAGACCCAGAAGCCTGGTCTGGGGATTAGAGGCTAGTTTGGGGCAGCTGACTGTGGGGGTCCACATCCCTAGTTTTGGGGGGTCACTGAGTCTAAGGATACAGAGGCTTGGTGTGGGAGACTGTTAGCTTCCTGTGGGTGGTAACAACTGGGTTGCTTAAAAGAACAGAAATGGATTCTCTCAGAGTTCTGGAGGCCAGAGTCCAAAATCAAGGTGACAGCAAGGCCGAGCTCCCTCTGAAGGCTCCCGGGGCTCCCTCCTCGCCCCTTCCTCGTCTGGGGGCTGCGGCACCGCTGCGCTGTCTGTCCTCTCCTGTCTCTTGCAGACACTCATTGGATTCCGGGCCTCCCCAATTCATCCAGGGGGAGCTCATCTTGAGACCCTTCCTGTCATTACATCTGCAAAGACCCTTCCCAATAAAGTCCCGGGTTAGAACATGGACTTTAGGGGTTGCCATCAACACACTACAGGGGTGTTTGAGGCAGGCACCCTAAATTCTGAGATTGAGTCTCTCTGATTGTGGGGTTCCGAGAGTTTGGCTTAGGATGACTGACCCTGGGGGTCAGCTCCTAATGCCTGATGTGGGGGCTCTTCACTTGATTTGCCCACTCTGAGGGGGGTAACAGCCTATGAGGTCCTAATGGTTAGTGTGTGGGTAACGAAAGCTTGGGGACCAAAAGTGTAGTTTGGGTATCATTAAGCTTCAGTGTCACTTACTGGGGAGTTTGTGACTCTTATGACGGGATGACTGAGCGGGGGGAGCTCAGATATGTATTTTACGGGCAGCTGATGCTGGGGTTCCTGATGCAAGGTTTGGGGGTGATGGCAAAGACTTGGTTGACTAATGTCAGAGTAACTGCTGGCCGGGGGTGGGGGTGGGGGTGGGGGTGTTGGTTCTGACCTTAGTTTAGTGGAAACTTGAATCTGGGGAACCAGATGTCTAGTTTGGGGGTCTTAAGCTGGTGGGGCCCAGATCCTAAGTTTAGATTGATTGGGTCTGGAGATCAAGATTGGGGTTGCCTAGTTTAGGGGTGACTGAGTTTCAGTTCCATTTCCTGGTTTGTATTGAGAATGGAGGTCACATGCTGAGTGGGGTTACAGCAGCTGAGGGCCCATTTGACTAGGTCACAGGTGATTTATATTGGGGTCCTGATGTTTGTTTAGGGTTCAATGAGGAAGGTCCAGTTTGGGTGCCTAATTTGGGGGTAACTAAGTCTGGGGTGCCTATTTGGGGGTGACTTGTGGAATTACTGGCACTTATATTGGGGTGACTGAGCCCATCTCCCTTATCCTATCAGTGTCTTGGGCTGGAGGTTTGAGGCAAATGGTGGCAGGGCCTAGAGTCCTCATTTTGGGGTGTCTTGGGCTGGGTTGCAGATACATCCCTGATGTTTCTGAGTCTGGGTTATACTCTGATGGTCTGGGGTGACCCAGCTCAAGGTAAAGGTCAGATCCTAGGTTCCCCTGTGGGCTTGGGAGTTTCTGAGGAAAAGTGGGGGTTCACATGCTTGTTTGGTGGGTACCGAGATGCCTTCTTTAGGGGGATCTGAGACTGGGCCCAGAAGTGCTCAATCAGGCCCCAATGCTGTCCCCAAGGCGTGGCCTCTGCCCCGACAGTCCATTCCGTGGTGACAGATTTGGGGATCACAGGCCTGGAACGCGCGGTTCTGGTGGGGACTGAGGGGGCCAGGGCGGGGTGAGAGCGGGCGCAGAGCCGGCCGCACCCCCGGGGCCAGCGGTGGCGGGGGTTCCCGCGGGAAGCAGAGCGCGGCGGGGCCGCCGGCGGCGGGAGGGCGAGCGCCGGAGTGACAGGAGAGGAAGAAAAATGGGCCGAGAAATCAGAGTGGACGCGCGGGGGGCGCGAGTCCGGGAGCGGGCGGCGGCGGCGGCGGGCGGGGGCCGCGCTTCTGCCTCGAGGGACGCCGCCCGCGCGCCTCCCCGGCCCCCGCCCCCGGCCGGGCCGCCCTTCTCCCTAATTCCCATCTGCACCGCCCTCGCGGGTCCCCGCCCGCACCCTCCCGCCTCCCGTCCCCCCGCCCGCGCTCCCCCCGCCTCCCGCCGGGAGTTCTGCCCCCCGTTCGCGCCCTCCCCGAGCGCGCTCCTCCCCCGCCGCCCGCTTTCCACTCGCGTCGCCCACGTTCTAAACTCGGCCTCCCCTCCGCGGCCGCCCCTCCCTTCCCAACTCAGCCCCTGCATCCCAACTCCTTCTCCTCGGGTGCCCCCGAACACCCCCGCCCCCCAAACCCCGTTCAAAGGTCTGAAGCGGAAACGGGGCGCTGCGGGGGCGGGGCGGGGCGGGGGTGGCGGCCAATGGAGCGGGAAGCAGGACAAATGAGGCCCGGCCCGCGCGGCCGACAGGCCCCTCCATCTTCCCATTAGCGCCTAATGGCCCCCCCGCCGCCTCCTGATGAAGATTTATCGGCCCCGGAACTCCCGCCCCCTCCTCCCCCTCCGCCCCTCCGCCCCTGGGCCGCCCCCTCCCCCGCCCGCCCCGCCCCGCCCCCGCCCCCGGACACCTGATGAAGCCGTCAGCAGGGCGGGAGGGGCGGCGGGAGCCCGACCCGGGACGGCAGAGCCCGACTAGACGCGGGTCGGAGACGCTGCGACACCCCAGGGAACGTCCCGGGACGTGGAGTCAGACCTGGGAGGGATTTGGGGGGCCGAGGCCCAGGAGCCCCCAACGGGGATGGGTCCCCGGAGCCCGGGAAGCGGGTGGGAGTTGGGGCTCCGGCCACCGCTGGAGTCGAGCCAGGCCTTCCAGGGCCTGCGGGGTCCACAGACCAGGGTCTGAGAGAGAAGTGGACTCGGGACCCGAACTCTGGGTCCTGAGAGCGGAGAAGATCGGGGCCCAGGACCCTGGGGTCTGGGAGGCAGAGGGGGCTGGGAGCCTGGCATGGGGGGGCTGGGTTGGGAGCCCCCTGATTGATTTCTGTTTACGGCTGTCCCCGCGGGCGGAAGAGCGAATCGCGCCCCATCCATCAACAGCCTCGCAGCCTCCCTAATAAAAACATTTTACTCCTAAATGATCTCGAACTAATTAACTCAAAGTGTTAATTAAAGTTTGCGCAGACAGCATTGTCATCAGGGAGGGCGGTGGATCCATCTTCCTGAGAGAGAGAGACAGGGTTTGGGGGGGGGGGCGGCAACTGGAGAAGGGAGGGCTCCCCTCCCCCTCCCCCGCCGATCCCGGCCCACCGCTGGGCCGACGCCCTGCCACCTCCCTGGCTTCTCTCTGCATCTCTCCTCTGAGTTTTTCTGTGTTTCTCCCATCGCCGTCACTGCGTGGGTCTCTGTCTCCCTCTTACTATCTCTTCCGGGAACACTGTTTCCCCAAGTTGCTCCCTCCCCCCCTAATGTGCAGCCTTTATCCCTGCCTGTGTGCCCCCGGGGTTATGTGTGTGGACACGTGTGTGTGTCAGAGTTTGTGTGTTCACATATGTGTTTGAATCCAGGGGCATGTCTGTGGACACGTGTCAGGGTTTGTGTGCACACAGCTCTGCATGTGTGTATCTGGATGTGTGACCAGTGCCAACAGACAGGCTGTGGGACTCTAGCAGTGTGTCCCTGAGACAGGGAGGACCTCTGAGGGGCCCTTCGGACAGGCCTGGGTCCCCTTCCCACCTCCCTCGGGCAGGGGCGGGCACACCAGGTGAGTGAGTGACCCAGTGTGACTTCCCCTGTGAACTCGGGAACTCCTGCACACGAGCAGGAGCCTGTGCCGGCCTCCTCCCCAGCCCAGCCCAGCCCAGCCCCGCTCAGCTCAGCTCAGCTCAGCGCCCCCTTGCTCCTCTTCCTCGGTCCCGGGCTGCCTGTGGGGCAAGGGAGCTGGGGCCAGGACAGGCCACCAGGCCATGGGCATCTGTGGGGTGGCTGGCTGGGCCGCCCGGTGTGAGCTCATACATCAGGGCTGACAGGCTCCGAAAGCCCCGGAATTAAAACCTAAATCGAATATTGATCACCCGCTCCGGCTCTGGCCGTGGCGCCCACTACTGCCCCCCCCCACCCCAGCTCCTGCTCACGCTCCCTGCTCCCCTGCTCTCAGGCATCACGACTGTCCTGTCTCTCTCTCTTTCACTTCTCCTGTGACTTGTCTCTGGCCCCTGCAGGTGCCCTCTCAGTCAGGGACGGAGAAATAGACACCCAGAGACAGAGAGATCGACACAGACACAGAGACACGGGGCTGCACCAAACAGACCCAGGCATGGAACAGTGACACGCACACCCCTGTCAGACCCAGAGCAAGCCACACGGGCGCCACCCAGGCCGACAGCACACAGGCACACACAGGTGAACACACAGGAAGTCACACGGTCACACCCTGAAAGACACACCAATACCACACACAGATGTACATAAAGTTACACTCAGACACACCGGCAGGCAGACAGATAGGCGCAGGCCCACGGAGTTACAGCCACACACAGGTCACACAGGTGCAGCTAGAGAGGCACAGTCACAAAGCCAGTTACAACGCAGGCCGAGTGGGAGAGGCAGAGAGTACAGCTATCCATGCAAGAGACACACTGAGCTCTGGAGTGGCAGAGAACACACGCCCCCTGCCCCCCCATTTCCACTCATCCTGACATAATGGGCCACCTCCCGCTGGCTCGCCCCCCAAATACCACCCCCACTGCTGGATCCAGACACCAAGGAGCCGCCCTGCACAGGCGGGATGCTCTCAGACCTCATTTTCCCCACCCCAAATCCACTGAGCAGTCCCCTCCGTGCCCCGAGGTCTTGGGCTCCAAGGAAGGGAGCTGGAGAGGTGGACCCCAACGGGGGGCAAAAAAGGGATCCCCACCTCAGAGGGGCAGGGACAGGGCCAAGGCATGCTGCCCAGGCTGGCCCAGGAATATGGGGTCCCAGTTTCCGAGTCCACCTCCACAGGTGGGATGGAGGCCAGACAGCAGGAAGAACTTCCTTGGGCCAGGAGGGCTGGGCCCCACCCCACCCCACCCCCACCCCATGGCTTCCAGGCTGGGGTGGGTGGCGGAGGCGGGCGGGCGGTGGCGGCTGCCTGGGAGAAGATGAATCTTTCATGAGTGATTTGCGGCCGCCTCTTCTCGTCCCGTGTTGTTTAATGTTTCAATTTGGGCGAAAGCAAAACATTCAATCAGGCGGATTAAGTGCGTAATGCGTCTCATCGCTCAATCTGTCGCCTCCGCCGGGCAGCCCGCCGTGTGGGGGGGACAGGCGGCGGGGGTGGCGGGTAGAGACCCAGTCGGGGGAGCCTGTGTCCCAGCTTCACTCCTAAGCTGCGCCTCTGGCACACCCTCAGCCTGCGACCCGCCAGGCCACAGTCTCCCCGTCCTGGGGACTCCACTTGCCTTCTGGGGCCCTGGTTTCTCTGCCCACCTGCCTCCTCTCCACCTGTGTTTCCTCTGCGTTCCAGCTCCCCCTTCTCCCTTCTTCAGATCTGCCTGCCATCCCTCTGTCACACTGTCCTGTCCACAGGGTTCCTGGCTCTCAGTCTACCTTTTCACCAGCCCAGGCCCTCTCTCTCCTACCACAGTCTCCCTGCCACCCCTATTCTCTGCCCTCTGTCTGCAGGGACTTCCCTCTGCGCCCCCATCTTTCCCTCTCCCTCTCTGATTTGGTCGTCTCCAAGTCCTCTCCCACTCTCTTTCAACCAGGGTCTCCGTCCTCTGTCCGCCTACTTCTCTGTCCCCTATTCATCTCTGTCCCTGTGTGTGTGCACCTGTCTCTCTGTCCATATCTCTGTCTCTGCTCCCATTTGGGTCTGTCCCTCTGCCTTCCCTTCCCTGGGTCGCTGGGCTTGTCTGCACCCGGTCCCTTGGCTGGCCCAATCTCCGCGTCCACCAGGGGGCAGCACGTACAGGCCTTTCAGGTGGGGAGGCTGAGGAGCTTCCCCGCCTGCCCGGCCCTGCCGGCCCTCTTGCCTGCCTGCAGACTGTCCGGTTCGAGAGTGTCCCTGCCAACCAGCTCCCTCCTCCCTCAGACCCAGGCATCCAGGCCTCCCAGCGCCCTCCTCCATCAGACTAGGAGTCCAGCCCCCCCAACCTCCTCCTTCCTCAGACCAAGGACTCAGGGTCCCCAGCCACTTTCTCTCTTAGAACCCAGGGGTCCTGTCCTCCAGCCCCGGGTCCTCTCTTCCAGGCAGACTGGCCTGCTCTGGGGGACGAATAGAGATTTTAGCTGGGGAACTGACAGGCACTAACCAGAAGCGCTGTCACCACTGCCTGCTGCTGAGGCCCATGGGGCTGCGAGGCCAGGGACCCACGGTGTGTGCAGACTCAGGAACGGGGACACACAGATGGACTCAAGGACTCAACCTGCAAGAGCACACACAGACAACAGCAACCACACACACACACACACACACACACACCCCTACCCTGAACACAGCCCATCACACTGGCTCAGACTCCCTGCCCCCTGAGAGGCTCAAAAACACACAACACACTCACACCCTGCCTCCAGCAGCCCTGCAGCTTAGACCTGGACACACACACTTCCCCCCATTCAGAGGGCCTTTGGGGGTAGCACACACGGGCAGGGCTGGGGGCTCTCTCCAAGCCCCCACCTCTGTCTGTGCCCTCAGCCCAGGGCCCCCAAGCCTGGGCCCTTGACTGCCCCTTCCCCCTCCCCTCTGCCCCTGCCTCTTCTCTCCTTCCCACATTCCCTCTCTCTTGCTCAGATCCATCCCCTCGGGGACGCCCTCTCTGTCTCTCACTTTCAGTGCCTCTTCCATCTGAGAGTTTCTCCTGCCCCTTTCTCCATCCTCCTCTTCCTCTGGATTTGTCTTGTCCATTTCTTTGCACCCACTGGCAGGTCTCTAACCTCTGGGTTTCTCTGTGAAATGCGTTCAGTTTGTCTCTCGGTCGCGATTTCTTAGCCCCATCTTGTCTCTCTATCTCTGAGTGTCTCTCGGAATGTCTCTGTCTCGGTCTCCCTCCCTCTCTGTAATTCTGGGCTTTAGCATCCTAAGTTTCTCTCTGGGTCTCCCCCGCTCTGCATATCTCTGTCTCCCCTGACCCCATCTCTCCGGGCCCCCCTCCCTCTCGCGGTCTGTCCCTCTCTCTGTCTCTCTGTCCATCCATCTCTCTCTCCTCCCAGCCCCTCCCTCCCCCCCTCTCTCCCTCTCTGTCTCACTCTTCGCCTCTCTCTTTTCTCTCTCAAGTGTTTTCAATTTTATTCTGAGTGGAATTAACTACCCCTGATGTCAAATTGCCGCCGAAATCGATAATAATATCTTTACAAAAGAGGATATTCTTCTCTCGGAGAACGGCCTCTGAAAAATGGAAAATTTAGTCGAAATTGATTCATTACTTGACACTTTATAGAACGGCTGCGTATTGATCGCACCTGTCATGTCCCATCTCCCCTAATCGAAGCTGAAGGCCGGCTCCGATGCCTGCTATTTTTCATAATTCCACCGCAGCCGACAGCTCCACAAACAGCGCCGCCGCCTCCCGCTCCGGCCGCCGCCGCGCGCCCTCGGCCTGGCCCCGGCCTCGCGGGCCGCCTGCACCGCCGGCCGGCGTCCGTCTGTCCGCCAATTCCCCGACCGTCCTCGGTCTGTTCTCCCTCATGCATAACCACGCTCCCCTGCAGTCCGTCTGTCCTCTCTGCCCCAACCCCGAGCCTGTCCATCCTTTTCATGCCCCCCCCCCCCCGCAGTCTACTCAACACCCCCATCCTTGTCCCTCTGTCTGTCTCCCCGCCCCCCACACATGGGTATGCCCGGCAGGTCGCTTCCCTGAGCTTTGGTCTGTCCGTGTGGCTGTCGATTTGTCCTCCCCGCTAGGGGCCAACCTTCCCCCTTCTTCCCCCTTCCGCTCCCTCCCAGGGGTGGGGGATGGTAGGGTGGGGTGGGGGAGGGGTGGGAATGCTGTCTGCTCCCCCCCTCCCAATTCCCTCTGTGCTCCCTGATACCCTGGGTGTAGCCTGGCCCAGCTCCTGCCACGTCCCTGGGAAGCTGGGGCCCTGAACCCCTCTCTACTGCTCCTTCCCTCCACCCTCCCTGCTCTCTTTGCCGTCCTCCCGCTCCCTCTCTCCCTTCCTGTCCCTCCCCAGGCCCCAGAGGGCCCGTTCTGCCCTCAGTGAAGACCCCGACCAGCCAGACACAGGCCCTGCCCTCAAGGAGCCATGAGCCAGGGACCACCCCCAGCCCCTCCCATCCCCATAGGATGTCAGATTTGCCAGAGGGGGTGCAGAGAGCCTGGGGGCAGGATGGACTCTGCTTGGTGGGGGGTTCCGGTGGCAGCCAGAGTCTAATGTGAGGGGTGTGTGGGGCGCACAGAGCAGGGCAGTAGGAACAGAGCCCCGCCCCTAGGACCAGCTGCCTTGGCTCCGGTCCCACTTCCAACACTACCAGCTGTGTACAGTGGACGAGTGGCTTCTGTGCCTCAGTTTACTCGTGGGTAAAATGGGGATAACACTGATAGCACCTACCTCGCAGGGCTGTGGTCCGGAGAATGACACGACTTAATCTGTGTATAGAGTTTGGGCCAGTGTCTGGTCCCAAGCAAATACCATTGAAATGCTCCTTGTCACGGTTATTCTAGTTGTGCCTGGAAGCTGTTCGGCCCCACCCACCTGCTCCCACCTCGGGCGGTCCTGCGGTCCGGGAGGGCATTTAGGGAGTGGGTTAGGGGGTCAGCTCACACCATCCTGGTTTCACTCTCTGGCGTTAAAAGCAATCTAAAGGGAGGTGTTAGCCCTCCCAGAGGGACCCTCTCCCTGCTGGGGGTTTATGAAGAGCCATAATGGAGGTTACAGAACCCAGGGGTGTCCTCTCTGCTTGTGGGTAATAAATCTAGTCCCTTGGGTGTTAAAGGCTGGTGAGTGTGTCTCTCTCTCTCTCTCTCTCTCTCTCTCTCTCTCTCTCTCTCTCTCTCCCAGGAGGCATTAAACATCCTGAGGGCCTGAGGGCGTTCTCTCCCAGGGGGGTCTTAACTACAGTCGCCAGCTATTGCAGCCTCCCTGGGGATATTAACTACAGCTTAATGGGCCCCCTCCTGTGAGATGCTTCCTGCAGTCAAGTGGGTGTTGGCGACACCGCTAATGAGTGAGTGTACAGCCTCCGTGTACCCCCTCCTCAGGAAATGCTGCACACACAAACTCCCCCTTTTAGTGAGCACCTTCTATGTGTGTTCAGGGCATGGCAAGCTCTGCCGTTCACCTTCTCACGAGCCCCCTCCCCAATGCCCTGGGGCTCAGAGAGGGAACAGAGACGGCCCAAAAAATGCACAGCCCAACAGGTGTGACAGGAATCAGGAAGGTGTCCTTTGGGGTGTTTTTCACCTGTCCGCTGGCCTGTCCTCTAGCCTTCCAGGTCCTGACCACAGAAGGCACGGGAGCCCTCCCTGGGAGGCTGGCCTAGCCCGCTGGGCACCGGAAGCCTGCCAGCCTCTCCCAGGTGCCGCCCACAGTCTAACAAGTGCTTCTGACACGCTGGGATGGCTTCATCTCTCCCGGAGGGGGGGGGGGGGGGCTCAGAGGTAAAGCGTGGGGGAGCCCTTCTGGCTGGGCTGTCTGCTGGGTGTCACCAACATTCCAAGGATGTTCTGTCTTCCGGAAAGGTGTTGTGTTCAGTGCGATAAGTGGTATTTCCCAGAGAGGGTGCTTAGTGAGGGCTGTTACATACCGTCCATGGGGTTCTTTCTGCTCAGGTGTCCTCCCTCTCTTCCCAGGTGTCCTTTTGCTCACTTAATGGTCACCAGATACATTCGGGTTGATGTTCCAGCTCTCTGGATGGGTGTCCTAGCCACCTGCAGGGTGTTTTCTCTCTCCCGAAGGGCGGCGGCGGGGGGCAGGTGAGGAGTCCTACCCCACAGAGGGTGCCCCAGAGCCCCCTCCTCGGCATTCAGGGCCACTTACGGCGAAGGTGCCAGAACAGTGCTCTTCACAGCCTGGTGGGTGTCACGGACACCCAAGGGGTATGAGCGTCAGAGACTGTCCAGCTGGTGAGCTACCTTCAAGGATGCTGCGTGCAGTCAGGGCCACTGCGGATGCCAGAGGATGCCGGCTGTCCCGCGGGGACTCAGGCACCCCCTAACGAAGGGTAGAGACACCCAGTGCAGGGACTTCTTGTTGGCTCCTTGGAAGAGTGTTGTTCCATGTGGAGACAGTGAGGGAATTCTCCTTTTCCAGCAGAATGTTTGGTATTTTTAATATGATTAAGCCGAGGCAGCAATGCTCAGAGCGAGTGCGTGTTGATTTGATGCTTGGAACGGGGCCAAGTGCGCGCCCTTCTCCTGCTATTTAACCATCCCAGCAACTTTAGGAGGTAGTCCTCATTGTTGCTCCATTTTACAGATGCAGAAACTAAGGCTGGGGATGCTTAGGCACTTACCTGAGTGAGTGGGGAGCGGTGGTCGGGCTGGAGCCTGTTTGAAGTCTCCTCCACGCCCTCGGCGCCTGGCAGAGCAGTCCTGACCATGGCGTAGCCACTTGGGGACTGTTGTCTTGCCCCAGCCTCTTCCCCCTCCTGAGGCGGGTGACATTAGGGGTGGTGGCCCTGAGAATGTGGCTGTGGGACTTGTTGGGGATGGGAAAGTAAGTGGGGGAGGGGAGGGGTGAGGGGGAGAGAGAGAAGAGGGAAAGGGAAGGCGCTGGGCAGGGCACAGGAGGGTGGTGGTCAGCCGGGACCAGGGAGCCAGGCGTGGAGCTAAACTCCAGGGCGAGGGCCTGTGGCCTGGGGGTGTCTACTTGTCATTTCAGCGGGCCCTCCCTGTCGCTGCGGGTGTGCACGCGTGCTCCTGTGATTGCCTGGGCGTTTGAAGGGGAGCGTCCGTGTGTCTGTCTACCTGCCAGGGCTCATGTGTCAGGGAGGGTTTTTGGGGTCCAGGGATAGAGCGCACCTGTCTGTCACCATGGATCTTGTGTGCCCATGTGTCCAGTTGGTGGGTCAGGGTAGGTCCGTGTGTGCTGGCTGTGTGTCCATCCCTTCGTGTGCATGCTTCTCTGTGTGTGCTCCTGAGGGTAGTGTGTCCATGTGCCCACTAAGCTGCCCTGTGTGAGGGAGTGCACTGTCTGTGTTCCTGTATCCGTGTGTCCTTATGGCCAGGTGCCCGCTCTCCAGGCCGTGTGTGTGTGTGTGTGTGTGTGTGTGTGTGTGTGTCCAGCAGGGGTTCTGGCCTCCACCTCACGCCTGTCTCGTGTGTCCAAGGGCGTCCTCTTCGGGAGGGAGGGAGGGGCGCTGCAGGGAGGCAAGGGGGTCTCCCCACCTCTCCACCCACCCCGCCCCCACCCCCACTCTCTCAGTCCCGGGATCGAACCTTATTTAGAGTCGCGATTCGACATCTGTTTTCAAATTTGATCAGCTCTGAACTTTATTTTCCGAGTTTGAGGAAAATTATATTCCATCGATCGCGCTCCCGCCCCCTCCCCCGCACCGCCCGCCGCAGTCGCCGCCACCTCCATATATCTGCGCACCGAGCCGGGCCGGGCGGCCGCGAGGGCGGGAGGCTCACGGCGCGTGGAGGAACCCGGGGAGGAGGAGGAGGAAGAGGAGGAGGAGGAGGAGGAGGAGGAGGAGGAGGAGGAGGAGGAGGAGGAGGAGGAGGCCGCCCAGCCCGGCCCCGCACCCCGATCACCGCGCCGCCACCCGCCCAGAGCTGGGTCCCCAGCTTCCCGCGTCTGGGTCTCTCTGCGCGTCTCTGTCGGGCGTCTCTCTGCACCTCCCTGTCTCTGCTCGGCCCCGTCTCTGGCTGTCTCCGGGGTTGAGTCTCCCTCAGTCCCGGTCTCTCAGGGACTCTCGCTTCCTGCCCGCGCCCCCTCTTGCTGCGCTCCCACCCCCACCCCCGGGGCCCCGGGCCCCTCCCTTGCCCCACCTCCGCCCCGGCGCCCCCTCCCCAGGATGCCGCGGGGCATGGCTGTGGGACCCGAACTTTGAACACTTCTCTCCGGACCGGGGCGGATGCGCAAACCCTGCAAGTGAGTGAGAGGCCGGCCGCACAGGGGCGGGGATGGGGGGCGGGGATTCCTGTCCCGGGCCGGGCGGGCGCCGGGAGTGCTCCCGGGAGACCTGCGGAGGGGCGGGGGGGGGGGGGCGGGGAGGGGGGAGGCTGCGGGAGCCCGAGGCGGGAGGCGGGAGGCGGGAGGCGGAGGGGGGGTCGCCACCCGGGCAGTGGGGGCGGGTGGGGCCGCACCATCCCTGGGGAGGCGGGAGCGGGTGGGGAGGCTGGAGGTGCGCCCTCGGGCCAGGGGGCCGGGGGATGTGTGGGAGTTCGGGAGAGTGGGGCTGGGAGCGACTGGGGTCTGAGTATTTGGGAATGGGGCTGGCGGGCGACCTGAGGGCGAATGTGGGCTTTTGGCGAGAGCCCCGGTGGGGTTTAGAGGGCGCTGAGGGCTTGGCATTTGGGACCTGGGGCGCAGAGCCAGGGGACTGGGTGTTTGGAGTTGAGAGCTGACTGTTGGGGGCTGGGGATCGGGACGGGGGTGTGGCTATTTGGGGCTGGGTCGGTATGGGGGCTTGGATTTGAGGTGCTGGGAGGTCTCTATTTGGAACTTGAGTTCAAGGCTGCGGGTCTGTAAATCTGGATCTGGATATTGGTGCGAGGGGTCGGAGGGGCTGTGGGAAAGGCATTGGGGCCACTGTTGGGGTCTGCACAAGTTGGGGTGCGGAGCGCAGGCCCAACCCTGACTTTCCAGGCCATGCCCTCCGGGGTCCGGTGGCTCACCGGGCCGCCCGCTCCTCGCTGTGTCTGTCCCTTCCCGCGCCTGTGTCCACTCGGAACCCGCCCAGAACCTGTCTCTGTCCCTTTGGGTCCAACTCTTAGACCGTCTCCCAGAACCTCCTCGCCTCTCTCCCCTCTGCATCTTTCTCGGCATCTCTCCGTCTCTCCGTCTCTCGCTATCTCTCGGTCTCTGTCTCCCCCAGCATCTCTGTCTCTGTCTCCCCCTCGCTGGTTTCCGCTCAGATTAAGCCGGGGACCTAATTCCAGGCCCAGGATCGAATTTTCTGGCAACAAAGGGAAATAGCGAATCGATCGGTCGCTCTGGAGATTAAGAGACAAGCGGCGCGCGGATCTATCACGGCTAAACGCCCCCTCCCCCGCCCGTCCCCCGCCCTGCCGGCCGCCGAGGCCCGACGCGCTCCGAATCGCCAAGCAGCCGCAGGAGCTCGGGCGCCCGCAGCCAGGCCGGGCCGAGCCCAGAACTAACCGGACCGTGTGCCTGCTGAGGACGGGGCCCGGGAGGGGTGGGAGAGCCGGTCCCGACCCCCCGGGGGGGGGGGAGACAGGAGAGGGGAGGGAGTGAACCCCAGGCAGCACACCACCCGGAAGACTCATGCTGAGCACACCTGTGGCCTCAGGTAACACCTTTTATCCACACCTGTCCCCCCCCCCCCCCCTACACCTGCCACAGCAGCGTTCCTCCTCCAGTTCCCACACCGGGCCCTGCAGGTGACATTTCTCTCCTTCGGCCTGCCCCTGGCCAGGAACCCCTGTCCTCTGCACCGCTCCCCTCATCTGCCTCAGTGGGTATCACCTATTTCCTCTCACCGGCCCCCTCCAGGCAACACTTGTGGCCTTTACTCCTGCCCCAAAGATACCTGTGATCGCTCAGACCCGAGCATGGCCTCTCTTACCTGCTCTCCAGGTCACACCTGTTCTCCAGAAGCCGCCCTTTCCGCCTGAAGCCCGCGTCTGTGTCATTTCATATCACGTTGCCCCCTTCCTACCTGCGCCTACACCCTCCCACCCGTCCCCTAAAACTGCACACACACACACTTGTTTCTCACACATGCATATTTCTTCGCACCTGCCTCCCCCTCAAGCAGGAGCTGTTTACCATATATTCACACACACACACACACACACACACACACACACACACACGCACACCTTCCTTTGCACATAGCATTCACACGTGCATCCTCCTGGCCTGTTCTCCAGGAGCCGTGTCCTCTCCCACCCTCCTGGCTCTCTCCGGACCTCCCCCTGGCCATGCTAATCTTGTCTGCCCTCTCACCTGCCTTTCCAGAAGCACTTCCCACACGTGTGTCACCTAGGAACACACCTGCTTCACACCACGCGCGCTGCCCGGCCTAGCTCCCTCCCACTCCCACTGTTTTACATACATGTACGTACCTCCAGCCGTCCCCCCTGTCTTTCCCACTTGTCTTTGCAGGTGGCCCATCCCAGACAGCACCTGCACCCATCGCACCTGCCTCCCTGCCCAGCACCAGCTGGGTGCTCCAGGTGCCTTGGTCCTTGGGGATCATGGATGTCCTTCCGTGTCTCTCTCCGGCCGTGGCCTCTTACAGCCCTCGTCCTCTGAAAATCACACCTGTCCACCCGCACACTGGCCGCTCGCCTGTGTCTCACTCCTCACTGTTTCTGTCGCGCTGTCTTTCACAGCCCAACACCACTTCACACATACACAGGTTGGGGCAGGAAATCCGTCCTTGGACACAGGTATCTGCCTCACCTGGGTACCTGTGTCCCCATACCTGCCCCTCAGGTGCTGTCTGTCTACTTCTTTCCCCACATACCTACTATCTCATGTTTCTCGCTTCCTCTCTCTTGCTGCACGAGGTCACACCAGTACCTCCACACACCTGCCTGTTCCTCACCTGTCTCCCTCAGGCACTGTCACCTGCTCTGGTCCCAGGTTCACTCGTTTCTGCAGCAGATGGGTACTGAGCATCCACACTGCCCTCCTTAGCCTCTCTGCTCCCCGTGTCGCCACCTGGTCTCTGCCCTGGCCTCCCCGTCCTGTCCCCACAGGGAATAGCTACTCCTGGTCACACTTCTGCCCCACAGACAGGCACCTGACTCCTGACACGGGGTCCCCCTCTGTCCTTCTCCTTCCCCACATCCGTGTAACCCTTGCCCCTTCATAGCTTTTTCAAACCTTGTGTACCCATGAGCACCTGGTCTCCGCTATGCTTACCTTCACTACCTGCTCATGCAACCCGTCACTCGCACACCGTAGGAGGCAAACCCGCAGATCCCTCACACCTGCCTCCAGCCTGCTCCCCTCTGCAAACACATGTCTCTTTTCACAGATCGTGTCCCCAGCCATCTTTCTCCTCAAGGAACACCTTTTTGGTGAGCATAAGTGACACCTGCAGCCCTGGTTACCCATGCTACACCTGTTCCCGGCCGTCCACACACCTGGCCCGCTGCATCGCACGGAATCCCCTGCATCCGAGGGTCTCAGACCTCAGCGTGTCAGAAACACGCGGAGGGCTTGTTGGGGCACAGAGGCTGGGCCTCCCCAGAGGCTGGGCCTCCCCCAAATGATCTGGTGCAGCTGGTGTGGGTGGAGCCCGAGACCCTGCATCCCCAACACACTCCCTGCCGCCGCCCGCGGGGACCATCCTTGAGGAGACCTACTCCTGGCACCTTGCCGGCTGCCCCTTTGTCACCCCCGTCTCTGTGCCAGGCACTGCTCTCAGCTCTTCACATCCGCTGCCTCATCTCATCCCCACAAGACCCTTCTGGGGGTGGTGCTTACTCTTAACCCCGTTTTACCGAGAAGGAAACTGGGCCCAGAGAAATGGAGTCACTTCTTGGGGGTCTCAGACACTGGTAGCTGTTGGAGATTTAAGTCAAACTGAGGCCATCGGACTTCAGTCACCCAGGTGTTCTCGCCTCCCACACCTGCCCCGCGGGTGACCCCCTTCCTCCGAAGACTCTGTCCGCCTGGTCACCCACCGGGGCCACACTTGCTTCTCCATCACCTGCCAGCTCGCCCACACCTCAGCCTTATGGGCTCCCTCCCCTCCTGCCCTGGGACACACCGCCCTCCCTGCTGTCACACCTGTCACTGCCCCACACCGACTCCCAGCCAAGCTTGTCACCCGAATTTCCACTCCTACCTGCTCCCCACCCCCGGCCGCATGGAGCCAGCACAGCCACCTGCCACCGGGCACCCGTGTCCCAGACACACCTTGGTCTCCGGAACCACCGCCTCTTCACCCGCGCGTGTTTCCTGTGTCCATCGGCCTCTATCCCCTGCTCTGTCTCCCTCGGCCCATCTCTGAATCCGAGTCTCTTTTTCTGTGTGTCTCTCTCTCTTCCTCTGGCTCTTTTACTCCCTCCCAGTCTCTCTGTCTCTTTTTCGGTGTCTCTGTATCTCTTCCTTTTCTAGCTCTCCGACTCCCTTTCTGGGTCCTGCACTCTGTCTGTCTCCTCCTTTCTCTTCTCTGTCCCTTGCTGTCATCTCTGACATTGCACATATCGGGGGACTTGAAGCTATACTGAGCCCTATTTGAGTCCAGGCATCAACATTCACCCCTGTGAAACCTGTCTGAGCCTCAGTTTCCACGTCTGTGAAATGGGCACCGTGACAGTTGCTACCTCCCAGGTCGTGGTGAGGATGAGGTGCCGAGGGCAGCGAGAGGTCCCAGGCTAGATAGGGCTTGCTCTCCCGTCTGTGGGTCCCTCTCTGCTCCTGTCTCTTTCCAAGGGCTGTAGCCCCCCCTGGCTGTCAGTGGGAGTGTGTGTGGCAGGGGGAGGGGGGAAGGGAGAGAGAGGTGGGCAGAGGCATCCCGGCCAAGGCCTGGGCATGGGACCAGTGTGGGGCCGGGGACAGGGATCGATCCGCTCGGCGGCAGTGCGCGGGCCAGGATTGCATCTTGTCACAATAATTTATTGCTCTCATCCCGTCTGATCGATGGCGCTGAATTAGCACCGTGCGATGCCCCTGGAGCCCCAAGCCTCCCCAAGCCCCCTGGACCCGGCCCTGCTCCGGCCCCGTGGGGTCCCCGCAGCCAAGGCACCCCGTTCCAGCTGGCCCAGACCCCACCCCCGGGCCTGGTGGGTGCTCGGCCTGCCCTCTGTCCCTTCCCCTTCTCACCGTCCCATTGGCCCCTCAGGGTTGCCTTCCTGGGCCCTTGACCCCATGTGTCTGTTCCTCGTTTTCTCTCAGGCACCCGCTTCTCCCCCATTTCCGAGCCCATGTCTTCATCCATTTAAGTCCCCGTTCCTCTCTGCTCCTGTGTCTGTCTCCCATCCACCTGTCCCCCTGGCTCTCTGCTCCATTCCTATCTGCCCGTCCCTGTCTCTCTGCCCCCGTGTCCCAAGTCTTGCTGCCCCACCTCCGTTTCTGTCCCGTATTCTCTGGCTTCCTGGTCCCTTTGAGTCACTGTCCCTCTCTTCCGGTTTCTCTGCCTGGCTCCATTTCATCCGAATTCCATTGAACCCGTTTTTCCTGAGCACATACTTGGCACCAGGCCCCGTGAACAGGACGCACAGCGCAGTCCCTAGGCCAGTGATGGCGAACCTATGACACGCGTGTCAGCGCTGACACGCGTAGCCATTTCTGATGACACGCGGCCGCTGAGGCGGCACATGCCGAGGATGAAACATTTGCTGCCCTGAGGATGAAACATTTGCGAAATAATGTTTTTTTCCTCAAAGTGACACACTACCCGAGTTATGCTCAGTTTTTTGGCGAAGTTTGACACGCCAAGCTCAAAAGGTTGCCCGTCACTGCCCTAGGCCATCCCAGCCAGTGCTCAGCACTGTCTGTCTCTGGCGGAAGGCGTGGGCTCAGCAGGTCCAGCCAGCCAGCCGGGCAGCCTGGTGGGCCTGGGGGTGGGGATGAGGAGGAGGAGAGAGCTGGGATTGAGGGAGCACTTGTGTTGGGAAGAGGTGAGAGTTCAGGATGAGGCAGGTTTAGGTGTGGGAATGGGACCGTGTGGAGGTGAGGAGAGGGGGAAGGTTTGGAGTTGGGGTGGTAGCCCTGAGCTGACAGCCACTCCCCCCCCCCACCAGGACTGCTGAAGGGCCCTGAACCCAGCCTGAGATCAGCCGGCCTGCCACTCTCAGGCCTTTCCCACCTTCCTGCCTGCCCCCTGCAGCTGCGGCTCTGCCTCGGCCCTAATCCCTCAATTTTCCGCATCTCTGCCCCTCCTCTTCTTCCCCCCTGACCCCGGGTCTCTCTGGCAGCTCTCTCCCCTTCTCCTCCAGCGCTTTAATTCATTTTGTCAAGCCTCTCTGACTCAACGCCTCTTCCAGGGGCCCCTGACGCAGGTCTCCCGCCCCTGTCTCTGCCTCTATCTCTGCCTCTGCTCCTCTCTCTGTCCCTCTCCCTCCATCTCTCTCCCCCTCTCTGCGTCTCTGCCCCTCTCTGGGTGTCTCTCCTCTCTGTCTTCCCCTGGCTCCCTGGCCCTTCCTCCCTCTCTGGGCCTCTGGAGGGAGGGGCGGGGCTCCCCTGCAGAGGTTGGAGGAGCAGCCTGGTCCGCAGAGCGGCCTCCTCGCCTCGCCTCCCTCTCCCCTCTCCCCGCGCTGTTTGGTAGGCGGGGTGCGTGGCACTGCGGCTCCCACCTCCCTGGGGACGCTCTCTCACCACCCCCACTGACACCGTTCCTCGCGCTGGCCACAGCCCCGGGGACATCCGTGCAGAGCCTGGGACTCAGGGAGAGAGACAGAGACCCACCGCCCCAGACAGATGCCTGCTGGAGGGAGAGGCTGGAGCGGGGTGGGGTGGGCGTGAGGCCTCCTAATCACCCTAAACCAGTGTCACAGACACCTCCTCTGGCCGGGAGCCTGTGCCTCGCCGTCTGTCTGCACGCTGTCCCTCAGTCTGTCTTGCACAACCCAGCCTTGGCAGAGGTTCCCGTGTGTGTGCGTGTGTGCTGCGTGTGTAAGCTATGGTGACTGTCCATGTGCGTGTCTGTGATGTGTGACACTACGTATGCGTGCGTGTGGGTCTCGGCTGTCCCTGCGTGTGACTGTGACTCGTGGAGACGGGTGTGTTCCTGGGCGCCTTAGGTGACTGGCCTGTGTGCGTAGCAGAGCCACGCGTGTCGTGTGTGTGAGCGTGTGTGTGACCGTGTGAGTGTCTGGTGTGACTGACCGAACTCGAGTTGTGCCGTGTCTGGCGTTCCCCAGCCGGGTGGCCAGGCCGGCAGCCCCGGGCTGAGGGCCAGGGGTCAGGGCCTTTGTCCCAGGGAGCCGAGGAAGGCCTGAGTGACGCCGCCCCAACAGGACCCAGGAGCCCGCTGGGCGGGTGTGAGGAACTCAGTGGAGAACTGCCCGGGAAAAGGCCACAAAAATCCCCCAAATCTGTTACCCGAGCCCGAGCCTGCGTGTGAGCTCCTGTGGCGGCGTGTCTGTGATAAGGCGTTGCTGTGTGTCTCTGAGCCTGCGGGCGTGTGTCTGAGTCTCACATCAGACGTGCACGTGTGCGTGTGCGTGTGCGTGTGCGTGTGCGTGTGCGTGTGTGTAGTCATTTTGGGGAGTGGGATGTCACAGGCTGGGTAAGGAGGGCCCGCTCCTGATTCCCGAGTGAATGATGCTGTGTGACCAGCCAAATACTGGAGGCTGCGTGTGTGGTTGTGTATGTGTGTGTGGCTGTTGGCTGGTGCACGTGTGTGCTCCGTGTGTGAGCTGGTGCCTGTGATGTGTGGGGCTGTGTTTCTGTGCTGACATGTGAGCGCAGCATGTGTGTGGTGCCTCTGTGTGTGTTCTGTGTGCCTGGGTGGGGATGAGCCAGTTCTCAAATGAACCAGCCTGTTGGGGGTGGGGGGTGGGGGGACAGTGTGTGGCCTGGAGAGAAGTAGTGAGGGGTGTGTGTGTGTGTGTGTGTGTGTGTGCGCGCACGCCTATCCCGGGCACCCTCACCCAGGGTCGGGCCAGAGCATTTCATTGATGTGAGCAGGGGTAGGAGTGGGGGTGCCTTCAGGGGTGTGTGGTTGTGTAAGTCCTGGCAGGAAAGTCCCGTCACCTTCCTGACCCTGTCCTCCCCGCGATGGGACTGGGTTTGTGTATCCACGGACATGGCTCTAATCTGTATGGCCTGGCGTGCGTGTGAGCGTGCACACGTACGGAGTGTGACAGCAGGCAGCCAGGCTGCATGTGGTGTGGGTGTCCGGAGAGAGTGTGTGCAGGGGCTCCACTGTGTGTCTCTCCGTGTGCACGGCTATGGCCTGCACGGGTGTCTGTTGTAGGGAGGGCTGTGCCCCCGGGTGGGCACAGGCAGCGTGTCAGGGTGTGTGTGTGTGTGTGTGTGTGTGTGTGTGTCCAGGCGTAATGTGTGTGCCTGTTGGTATGTGTGTACGTGTGGGGGCGGCGGAGGGAGAAGGGTCTTGGGCCGCATCTCTCTCCTCTTTAGACAGAGCCCTGGAGAAGATATGAAATTTAAAAAAAAAATCAATTTTCATTCCACTTGTGCAGATTGTGTTAAGGGGAGCTGGGGGCTGGGTGAGGGATGAAGGGGCTGGGGGGGGGGGGGTGAGGCCCGAGGCGGCTCCCGAGGCGGCCGGAGCAGCTTAGAGAAATCAAAACAACTGGTTAAACCCCAGCCCGGGGCCCCAGTGAGGGGAGGCGGAGAGAGACATGGAGAGACAGAGAAGGACAGAGAGAGACAGAGATGCCCAGAGACAGAGACAAGGAACAGAGACACGGGAAGCAGGTGTCCATCTGGAGAAGAGGCGGCCAGAGAGATGGAGCCGCCAGACCGTCGGTGAGGGAGACGCTGATACCTCGTGGGGTCTGAGGGGCCAAGAGACCTGTCTCTGGAGAGACAGCACCAGAAGCAGGCCCGAGACAGGGCACAGCTCACATGCATGGGTGCACATGCAGAGACATGCACAACGTATACTCATGTGCTCACACAGAAACATGCAAACCTCACACACATAGGCACACAAGAAACAGCGTGCACCTTACATGCATGCGCACACACGCAGAGACCGCATATCTTACATGCATGTGCATGCACACAGGGACCATGCATCTTACATGCATGTGCATGCGTGCAAAGACTGCACATATTACAAGCATGTGTGCACATGCAGAGATGGCATACCTTACACGCATGTGTGTGCACATAGAGACTGCACACTTTACATGCATGTGAGTGTACACAGAGGCCACACACTTTACATGCATGTGTGTGCACACAGAGACTACCCAGCTTACATGCATATGTGTGCGCACACAGAGACTGCACAGCTTACATGCATGTGTGCATATGCAGAGACTGCAC
Source organism: Eptesicus fuscus (assembly GCF_027574615.1). Classification (NCBI taxonomy): domain Eukaryota; kingdom Metazoa; phylum Chordata; class Mammalia; order Chiroptera; family Vespertilionidae; genus Eptesicus; species Eptesicus fuscus. The sequence goes on from NC_072493.1 coordinate 38,551,845, forward strand.
ACGTGTGTGTGTGCGCACAGAGAGACATGCTGGAGAAGGGTGGGGTGGATGGGTGGACAGGCAGGCAGCTGGGCAAATGGCAGCAGGAGCAGCGGGGTCCCAGGTGGGGTTCCCTCTGAATGCTCACCCCATCCCCACGCAGCCCCTCACCCAGATAGCCAGGGGGTGAGTGCCACTGTGCAGACAGGTCCGTGTGTGTGGTGCGCATGTGCATCTCGTCTTCATGCGATGCAGCACATGTGCACGCAGGGTCTCTAGTACTTGCCTGTGTGACTCTGTGTGCTTGCATGTCACTTGTGTGACTGGCTGTGCTGGTGTGTGCCTGGGCCCGGGTGTGTCTGTTTCTGTGTGGCGTGGCGTGGCGTGGCGTCACTTAGGTCTGTGTATCTGCATTGATTGTGGACCGTGGTGAGCAGTTATGTCTGCTAGTGTGTGTCTGTCTGTGATTTGGGACTGTGGGTCTTTGTTTCTGTGGGAATGTCTGGGATCATGAGGTGTGTGACTATTTTGACAATCATGTCTGTGAGTTGTGTTTCACATAAGGCATGTGTGCCTGAGTTGCTGTGTGGGTCTATGTGATGTGTGTTGGTTGTAACAGTCTTTGTGCATATGATTTTGTTGACTCATGCATCACACATCTGCGTGGTGTGTTGTGTGACATTGTGGTGTGTGTCACTTTGCTGACCTGGGTCTGTGTTGTGTTGTGTGACATTGTGGTGTGTGTCACTTTGCTGACCTGGGTCTGTGTTGTGTTGTGTGACATTGTGGTGTGTGTCACTTTGCTGACCTGGGTCTGTGTTGTGTTGTGTGACATTGTGGTGTGTGTCACTTTGCTGACCTGGGTCTGTGTGTTGTGTGTGACATTGTGGTGTGTGTTATTTTGCTGACCTGTGTCTGTGTGTTGTGTTGTGTGACATTGTGGTGTGTGTCACTTTGCTGACCTGGGTCTGTGTTGTGTTGTGTGACATTGTGGTGTGTGTCACTTTGCTGACCTGGGTCTGTGTTGTGTTGTGTGACATTGTGGTGTGTGTCACTTTGCTGACCTGGGTCTGTGTTGTGTTGTGTGACATTGTGGTGTGTGTCACTTTGCTGACCTGGGTCTGTGTGTTGTGTGTGACATTGTGGTGTGTGTTATTTTGCTGACCTGTGTCTGTGTGTTGTGTTGTGTGGCATTGTGGTGTGTGTCACTTTGCTGACCTGTGTCTCTGTGTTGTGTGACATTGTGGTGTGTGTTATTTTGCTGACCTGGGTCTGTGTGTGACATTGTGGTGTGTGCTGCTTTGCTGACCTGGGTCTGTGTGTTGTGTGTGACATTCTGGTGTGTGTTATTTTGCTGACCTGGGTCTGTGTGGTGCTGTATGACGTTGTGGTGTGTGTGCCTGGGTTGGTGTGTGGGTCTGTGATCTGCTTGGCAGGGAGAGGAGGGAGGCAGCTGTGGCCTGCCCAGCCCCTCTCTAACTGCTGTGTGCACACGCACACGCACACGCGCACACACATTCAGTGCCGTGGCTGCGGGCGGTGGTGGAGATGGGGGTGGGGGGTGGAGGAAGCAAAATAAAATTAAAAATTAAAGCTTGCCCGGAGTCCCCATCCGCACAGCGGCCGTGGGGAGCCGCAGGGGGAGCAGCTCCCCCTCCACAGCCACCCTGGCTGGGCTGTCTGTCTGTCTGTCTGTCTGTGGAGCTGTCCTACTGGACCCCTGCCCGCCCCCACAGCCCCGGCCCGAAGGCCCCACTCTCTCCATCGGTCGATCAGTGATCAATGGGGCCAGGAGGGCGCCAGGGGCAGGGCGAGATCAAAGGGGCCCCCAGAGATGGACACTGGGACGGAGACGGACACGGAGACAGAGATAGGAGACGGGATGGGGAGCGGAGAGACGTGGAGGCCAGAGACATAAAGGCAGAGCGATGTGGAGACACAGAGCTGGGGGCGGGGGGGGGGGGGGCATGATCCAGAGACGGAGATATGGGGATCGGGAGACTCAGAACTCCAAACCTGGACAGTCCGGCAAAAACGCAGGGAAGGGGACAGGATGGGAGGAGGCAGGGACGTCCAGTGGGCCTGACAGGACAGAGGCGGGAGAGAGACCAGAGAAGTGGCAGGCAGAGACCACGAGACGGCAGAGACGTGAGAGAGACAGCGGGGGGGGGGGAGCGTGGGAGCAGGGCCTGGAGCGCCGATCCCACGGCTCCTCGTTATAACGTGTCCGGAGGAGGCGGCGGGGAGTTGAAAGCAAAGGGAAGAGAAATCAAAACCAACACGGAAATGAGAGGGGCCAATGGGGGGGGGGGTGTAGGGCGGGGGAAGGAGGGAGGGGACCCAGAGAGGCAGAGAGAGCCGGGGATGTGGGAGAGGTGGACAGGGAGAGGTGCGGAGTCGGGGTGATGGAGAGAGATGGGGAGACAAATGGGAGGGAGATGGAGAGAGAGACAGACAGGGACAGGGTGGGCGCAGAGACAGAGAGATGGGAGAGTTAGAGGGAGAGAGAAGGAGGAAAGAGGTGGTGGAGAGAGAGGGAGCGAGAGACGGAGAGATGGCAGAACTGGGGAGATAGGGGGAGAGACGGAAGGGTTGGGGGCGGGCGTGGAAGACAGAGAAACAGGGCAGAGGATTGAGTGGAGGCAGAGAGACCGAGAGAGATGGAGAGAGAGAGAGACTGTGATAGGGAGGGAGTCAAGAGAGAAGAGAGAGAGAGAGAAATGGGAGAGAGGGTGGGAGGAGACAGAAGGAAAGAGACCGAGTGAGGAGAGAGAGATAAAGAGGGAGAAAGTTGGGCAGAGGGAGACCGAGGGGCGGACGAGGTGTGGGGGTGGGGGCTGGCCCCAGAGGGCCTGAGCGGGAGGGGATGTGTGGGAGGGGCCTCAGGAGACTCTGGGCCATGGGGCTGGGGTGAGGGTGCGCGGGTGACCGGACAAGTCTGGGGGGAGTGAGCTATCTGACAAGTCCTGTCTGGTGTCCACGGGGGAGGTGGGCTTTAGCGGGGAGCAGGGTGCCTGTGGGTTTCCGAGGAATATGTAAGACCTTTGGGGAGCAGTGGGGGTCTTAAGAGGATTGGTGTATTTCAGAGTATGCGGGCTGAAGTGTCTAAGGCGGGGTGGGGAGGGGACGGGGTGGGGTGGGGAGGGGGGGTGGGTGCCTGGGTGGTGGGTATCTGAGGGGCGGGGCTGCCAGAAGGGGAAGGTTCTGAGAGAGGGGCCAGGAGGGGTGGGGCACCTTGGGGAGAGGAGGCATCTGAGGAGGGGGTGTCTGCGGGAGGGGGAGGCAGAGCCGAGGGAAGGAGTGCCCGAGGGGGAGGCAGATCTAAGGAGGAAGAGGCGCCTGGGAAGCAGGTCCAGGTGGCGGGTCCGCGGGCTGCGCCGCAGGTTGCAGGAGGGTGTTGGGGGGGGGGGCACCTGTGGGCGCTGGGGCTGCTCTGCGTGGGTGGGCGGAGGGCAGGGCTGGCCTGTCCCCTCCCAGCCCGTGGGGCGGCACCCGCCCTGGCCGGCTCTGGGCAGGCAGAGGAGAGGGATGGGGGTCAGCGGGGGGCGGGGTGGGGGCGAGGTTCCGAGAGAGATAAACCTGGGGCAGCCACAGAGAGACCGAGGGAGAGGTCAGGCGCGAGCCGGGGACGCAGGGACGGCGGCAGGGACCGTGTGGGGCGGCGGGCGGGCGGGCGGGCGGGCGCGAGAGCCGGCGCGTGAGAGTGAGCAAGTGAATGGTGAGGAGCGAGGAGGGAGGCTGGGAGCACCGGGTGCTGAGTGCTCCGGGCAGAGAGGGAGGCTGCCGGGAGGCGCCGGCGGGAAGGATCGCGGCACAGGGTCAGGGAAAGGGACCGGACGAGGGCCAGAGAGGTGCCGGGGCGGGATGTGGGGGGAGAGGCGGCTGGCGTCGGCGGGGCAGGTCTCGGCGCTGACCCGTCTGTCTGTCCGCCCGCCCTGTCCTGTCCTGTCCCCGCGTGTCTGTCCCGGCCTCTCCGCAGGGCTGGCTCCACCATGGACTGTAGCTGCGTCTCCGACCTGCTCTTCGCCCCGCCCGCCCTGCCGGCTCTCTGGACCCCTGGTAACTGGCCCGGCCCCCTCCCCCACCCCAGCCCTCAGGCCTTCCCGGCGGCCCCTCCGGGTCTCTCCCGCAGCTCCCTCTCCCTCCCGGGTCTCTGTCGGAGTCTCCGGAATCCAATTCCTTAATGAAAAACTTGGCTGAAAACTTCACAGCCAGATGTCCCTGCACCTGCCGGTGGGATGTGAGGGTCTTTGGGAGGGTGGGTGAGGAGGGGTGGAGGTCCAAGAGGAACAGGGATTCAGGGTCCTGAGGTCCCGGGGGTCTGCTGAGCACATCTCAGCCTGCTGTCACCAGGGAGAAGCGGGGGGGGGGATGGCCTCAGGGGTGAGCCCCTCCGCCTGGCCCTTCCCTGCCTGTGGCATGGCCCGTGGCATTCCTAATGGGGTCCCGGTGCTGAGGGTGGGCGCCCTGGGCCTCAGCGCTGGTCCCTTTCTTGCACAGGCACTGATGGAGGAGGGGGGGCGAGGGGGGGGACCAGAGGGCCATAGGCCGGGGGCTGTGCACAAGGGACAGACAGGGTCATCCAGACGGGGGCTTGGAGACCCGGCCCAGCCGCCGGAGGCCTGGGAGGGCGGCTTGGACGCTCAGGATGGGGACGTGGACAGCAAGACCGGCTTGGGTGTGCATTTGAGTGCGAGTCACACGCCCCACAGATGAGCAGTGTGTGTGTGTGTGTGTGTGTGTGTGTGTGTGTGCAGAGACCTGTGCCTGGTTATTTGGGGCTGTGGAGTGTCACACTTGAGTGTTTCTGGAAGAAGGGTCACACTGGGTTGTGTGTGTGTGTGTGTGCATGTGTGTGTGTGTGTGCATGTGCATGTGTGTGTGTGAGCGTGAGCTGGTGTGCCTCGCTACCTGGGTGGCTCCGGGCTGGGCGTGTCGCACTGCTTTGGCACGTCTAGTGTGTCTACATTTTAGGACTGGGGTGGGGTGTCTGCCAGCTTGCCGAGTGCACCTGCCTCCGGGGGGGAAGCCCCTGTGCCTGGTCCTCACTGGCCTGTGGCATTCCTAATGGGTGCCCGGTGCTGAGGGTGGGCGGCCCCGGGCCTCGCCTCAGTGCTGGGGCCGTGCGTGTGTGTGTGTGTGTGTGTGTGTGTGTGTGTGTGTTTTCTTGCATCTGTGCCACTGAGTGTGACTGAGTGTTGGAGGCTGTCTGTCACAGTGTGTGTCCTTGTGCTGAAGTGCGGGGTCCTCTCTCTAGTTGTGTGTGTGTGTGTGTGTGTGTGTGTGCCCGCGCGCGTCAGCAGTCACCACACATTGAGGACGTGCATTGGAGGGCTGGTGTGTTTCTGGGTTGGGTTGTGTACTTGCCTGTGTGTGGCCAGTTGCGTGTCATCTTTGGGGTTGTGTGGGGTGTCTGTGATAGTCGCGTCCCCACTAGGATGTGTCCTGGGCAGAGCCCCCATGTTGATGGGGCCCTTGGTCTGAGGTAAGAAAAACCCCAAATGGAGTTGAGAGAAAACTCTCCCTTTGGGGAGGAAACTGCCTGGCCTTCGGGTCCCGGCCTCAGGCAGGGAGGCCTTGGTGCCCACGTGTATACACCAGGCAGCCTGGCCTCCCGCCCCTGAGACCCTAATGAGCCAGAGAGGGAAGGAACGGCCGGACCACACAGCAGTGGACACAGGCTCGTCTCCCAGCTCAGCGCCGCCTCCCTCGCCCTCGCTAACCTCATTCCCTTCCTTGCACGGCTCTCGGCTCTTTACAGGCCAGTCTGCCTTCTGGTTTTTTTGTTTTGTTTTGTTTCCCTGCCTTCTGTTTGAATGCCAGGGCCTGGGTCTCTGAGGAAGGGGAAGCGGAGAGAGGATGTGCCCAGGAATGAGTATAGGATCTGGGGCTTCCTGGACGGTGAGGTTGAGGGGTGAGCAAGCACATTCCATTCCCCCCCAGCATCTGGGCGTATTTGGGCCGCGGGGTGCAGGATGCCATTGGAGTGTGGGAAGCTGAGTGAGCTGCGGGTGTTATAGAGTGTGGGTGCCTGGGGGGGGGGGCTGTCATGGTGTCACCCCGTGCGTGCGCGTCAGGTTGATACGTCTGTCTCGATGCTGCCTGTCTCCCGCACCCTCTGTCGCATTGGATCTTTGGGGGCCTGTGTTGGTCGCCGTGGCTGGTTGCAGTTCCGAGGGGCCCGAGGAGATGTGTGATTGTGTTGGGGCGAGTGTGCAGTGTTGGGTGCTGGTGTGGCACGTTGTGCTGGTGCGCTGTGCCCAGCAGGCGTGTGCCAGGCTGGTGCATCCGTGTCCCACGGTGTAGCAGGTGCCCTCGCGGGGAGTGGACGTCTGCGTGACATGCTGCACCGTGTGGGGAACTGCAGACACACTGCTCTCCGACCGGCGCACGGATGCAGGGAGGGAACCCAGCGGCGTGAAAGGCATACATACATGACAGACGCGGAGACGTGTGCGCAGGCCCAGCCTGGATGTGTCAGGGTGGGGTTGGCCACGAGGGGAGCTTTGGGGAGAGATGGCACAGGGAGGCGGGAGCCGGCAGGAATGGGGCTGAGAAATCAGAGACCAGAGACCATGGGAGCAGGCCAGGGCGGAGGTGGGGTGCCACGGAGGGAGAGGGCTCATGCCTTCCCTGCAGGCTGGGCCTCCCCAGCTCCTCCCCACACTCAAGGACAGGAAGCTGGGCCTCCTACCCTCCACCCAGGACGCTGAACCTGGGAGAGCTGTGCCAAGACAGGGACCCAATGCTGAGTTCTCTCCTATTATTGGGAGTCTGGGGACTAGAGAGCCAGTGGGGTATGGAGAGGAGGAATTGTCCCTGAAGATGCCTGAGGCTGGACAGCTGCTCATCTGGGGAGGGCGGGGTGCCTCTGGGGTCCAAGCAGGGCCACTCCTGCCTGCTGTCCCCAGGGTTTGCCTTCCCGGACTGGGCCTACAAGCCGGAGTCGTCGCCTGGCTCGAGGCAGATCCAGCTGTGGCACTTCATCCTGGAGCTGCTGCAGAAGGAGGAGTACCAGGGGGTCATCGCCTGGCAGGGGGACTACGGGGAATTCGTCATCAAGGACCCCGACGAGGTGGCCCGGCTCTGGGGCATCCGCAAGTGCAAGCCGCACATGAACTACGACAAGCTGAGCCGGGCCCTGCGGTGAGGGCTGCGGCCTCGCCCCTTCTCCCCTCGTGGTCCCTCTGGGCCCGCCCCGGGAGCTTCTGGACTTCCTGGGCAGAACCCCCTGATCGGGCCAGGGCTCTCCTTGGGTCTACGGGTCTACGTACGCCCCTGAGTGCGAGGCAGGCGAGGAGGAAGGGCCCACTCCGGGCTTTGGAGCCATACAGGCAGGACCCCGGCCCTGCCTCACCCTGCCTTGCTCTGGGACCTTGGTCAAGGGGTGAGCCTCAGTTTCCCCAGCTGTGCTCTGTGGCTGGCAGAGCATGGGCCCGGGACCCTCCCTCCACCCCGCCCCCCTCTCCCTACAGCTACTACTACAACAAGCGGATTCTGCACAAGACCAAAGGCAAGAGGTTCACCTACAAGTTCAACTTCAGCAAAGTCGTGCTCGTCAACTACCCGCTCCTGGACGTGGCGGCAGCCACCACGGGCTCCCCGCTCTTGCTGAGCCCGGGTCCCTTTGGGGGGGGCCCGGGGACAGATGCTCCTCCCCTCACCCCCGAGGTGAGTTGGGATGCGGGGGGGGTCTCAGAACTGGAGCATTTGGCGTCCCCCAAGCCATGGAGCCCCTGGGGAGGGGTGGCCAGTCTGAGCAGCACCGCCTCCCGCACCTCCCCCTCCAGACCCTGCAGACCCTGTTCTCTGCCCCACGCCTGGGAGAGCCGGGGGCCCGGGCACCCCTGTTCACCCCCGAGACGGACAAACTGCGTCTGGACAGCCCTTTCCCATTCCTGGGCTCTGGTAAGGGCCTGGGGTCCCAGGGGTGCTGGGTCGGGGGATGCTGCACGAGTTTTAGGGAAGAGGATGGGCAAAGACAGGGAGACAGGATGCAGGAAGGAGGCGGCCAGGCTGCTGTGTGTGTGTGTGTGTGTGTGTGTGTAAAAGCTGGAGAAGGATGTGCAGGGAGGGGAACTGGAAAGGGGGAGGGGCTGGGAGAAGGGCTTTCAGGGGCGCTGAAGGAATGGGAAGCCTCATGAGGGTGGAGGGCACCCTTTGCTCAGGCCCGGGCGGGCAGCCCTGACTGTGGGGCAGTGGCCCAGCCCGGTGCACCCCCCATGTTCCCAGGTGCCACCGGCTACTCCAAGCCCCCTGGTCTGCTGGGTCCGTACAGCCGAGCCTTCCCAGAGTACCCCTGGAACTTTAACCCGTACCTCGCCGGCCCCTTCCCCAAGCTGCCTGCTTCTCTCTACCCCCCCCACTTCTACCCCAACCCTCTGGCCAGCTCCCTGGGCCATCTGCCCTCGGCAGGGGCAGGGGGAGGCCCCACGACTGCACCCCTACTGGCTGCCACAGGGGAAGGCCTGGGCCCCGAGCGCCCCTCGGGCCTGGCAGCAGCCCCCCGCCTGGCCCTGCCAGGGGCTGGGGGTCCAGAGACCACGCTGGGAGGGAAGGAGGACAGCGACTCGGAGCTGGAGATCACGGATGTCAGCGGCTGCAGCTCCGACAGTGAGGGTGACGAAGGCCTCCCCGTGCCCCCCAAGCCCAAGGGGGGCAAAGGAGGGCTTGGCAGCTGAGCCCGCGTGGGGGATGGGTCCTGCCGGGGCAGGGACCAGGGCCACTGCCTGTGCAGCCTCTGTGTCTGGTTTGCCCTCGATGCCCTGCCAGAGGCCAGGGACAGCCCTCAGCCCCCGTCAGGGCAGGACACTGGCTGCCCAGTCACTTCCCCAGCCCCAGGCTGGGCCTCACCTCCCCCTCCAGAGGGCGAGGGAACATGGCCTCCAGCCTCCTCCTAGGCTCCAGTTGGAGGGGGCCCCCACCTGGCCCCACTCCCAAAGTGCAATACGGCGCCCAGCCTCCCCGCCCGCCCCTACCCCCGTGCTGTGACCTGTGTGTTCGTGTGGCTGTGTGTCCCCTGTGCCAGCCCGTCCTGACACCCTCTCTACACCGGCCCCCTGGGGACAGGGTGCTCAGAGCAATAATCCCGCCCCCAGCCCCCGCCCAGGGGGGCTCCCCTCCCCACCAGCTCCCCACGGCCCCAACAGCCACCTCCAGAGTTTACTACAAAAATAAAAGAACAGAAAGGAGTGTGGATGTGGGGTGCCCAGCACTGTGGGAGACCATGAGGGTTGGGGGTGGGAACTGCGAGGGAGGGGTGGGGCGGGGGTGCCTGGGGGAAAACTGTGAACACGCGGAATGAATGAACAAGGGGAGAAAGGCAAGAGGCACAGAGGCAACGTGGCGGGTGTGACCCAGGCAGGGGATGCCGGGCAGGGAGAACGGCAGACACCACGCCAGGGCCCCCCCTCACAACACAGAGCTCTCCTTAGATAATATATATTAAAAATAAACCTCCAATTCAGGATATAAAAACAGCAAAGGCACTTGGGGGTGGGAGATGGGGGGGTGGCCCCCCAGGCAATACTGGGATGGCCCGGGAAATGGTGATCACCGTGGTGCCCGGGGAATGGAGCCCTGAGTCCCCCAAGCAGAAGGCCAAGGCCCGCGGGAGGTTGGAGGCGGCAGTGGTCCCAGCTGGACCCCCTCAGACTTGGCCCGAAAGCCCGCGCCCTGTCCGTGGGCCTCGGTGCGGATGCTGCGGCAGCTGTGCAGTAGTGGGTGGTGGTCCCCCCGTCTCTCCGTCGTGCAGAAGGCCTGGGGGCGTGGAGAAAAGCAGGAAGGAGAGAGGTGGAGAGAGGAGGGGAGAGGAGGACGGAGAGAGACGTGGAAAAAGGGGAGAGATAGGGAGGGTGGGGAGAAAGCAAAACACGGCCTGAGAAACAGAAACTGACAGAGATGGAGAGACGCGAAGGTAGGCTGGGGAGATTCAGGAACGGATGTGGAAGGGACCCCTGGCACCCCTTCTCTGGCAGTGCTCGGCCCCCAGGCTCCCCACTCACCTGCCGGGGGCAGGGAGCCTCAGGTACAGCCGGACTGGGGGACAGTGTTCTCTCCCAGCTGGGACAAGGTGAGTCGCAGGCGACAAAACTCCTCCTCCACCTCCTGGTTGGGGAGTCACCCATGAGAGGGGCCCTCGCTGAGCCAGCCCCCCCCCTGCACCCCCTTCCCACCTGCCCGCCACCACCTCCAGCTGTTTAATGGTCTCCTCCAGGCCAAGTAGCTCCTCTCGGATGTCCTGGGTCTGTGTGGGGCTCAGGGGGCCGCCCCCTGGGACCCCACCCCCTTCAGGGGGAGGCCCTGCCCCGCTGTCTTCCTCTGAGGGGAGCAGGAGCTGCTTCAGGGACAGCACTGGCCGGGGACAAGGGGTCAGAGTCAGAGGCTGGGCTGGGGCTGAGATGGGGGATTCAGAGGGGAGCAGGAGGGGGAGAAGCCAGGGGCCTGTGGGTGGGAGGGAGGGTGGGCGCCAGCCAGGCTGAGCTGGGGGTGAGCAGGGCCTGCAGATGGAGCTGGGATGCAAAAGGGAGTGCACAGGCGAGGCCGAGGCAGGGCTGGGACCGGGTGGAGGGCACCCAGGATGGAGGTGGGTCCAGGGGGACTGGACTGAAGGGACAGAAGCTGCAGAGGGGCGTGGGGCGTGCGTGTGGCTGGCGCAGCTTGTGGTGGCTGAGCACCCGGCCGCAGCCCTGCAGGGAGTGGGGGGCTACCTTTCTGAAGGGCTTTGGCAGCGAGCTGGCCCTCGGGGCCGGGCCTGCAGAAGGGCAGGAGGGCGCTGAGGGTTCTCTCAATCCGGCCTGGGTGGGGAGCAGGATGGGTGGTCAGATTCTGCCTGGTTTCCTGTGGTCACCCCCACCCGCACTGGAGGCCCCCCAGGCTCACCATCCGTGGGAGGCATCTCTCGGCTGCCACCGTTGCCATTCTCAGAACTGCTGAGCAGGGGTTCGCGGGTGCTGGGGGCGGAAGTGCTGGGTGACCCCCACACCCTTGACCTCGGGGGAGGCAGGGGCAGGGAGGGAGACAGCGGGAGGTGGGGAGGTCCGGAGACCGAGACAGAGGTCAAGGCTGGGAGGCAGGGAGACAGAAACCCGGCCAGTGGAAGGCAGAGGCCTGGGTGGGAGACAGGTGGGCCATGGTGGGGCAGCGCGCACACACACACACACACACACACACACACACATGTGCACACAGGCATGCACATGGACCAAGGCTAGAGCTCAAGCTCTGGGGACACACGAGAAGCCAGGCCCAGCCCCCCAGCCCTCCAGGTCCCTCCCTGCCCCGCTCACCTGCTTGGACTGGGCCGGGGTTTGGGGCGGGAGGCAGGGGCAGGGACCTTCAGGGACCCGGCGGTCTCAGTGATAAGGGCGCACCAGCTGGGGAGACAGGCCAGCACCTGGGCAGTCAGAGCCCCCAGACCTTGTGCCAGGGCCTCCCCCCCTCACCCTGTCCCCAGGGACTCCGAGACCGGGCCCTCCTCCTCCACCTGTTTGTGGACTCAACCCCCCCTTACTTCTTCCGCTCTGACACGGTCTGCGCCACCAGCTCGTATATCTGGGCCTCTTGGTCCCAGGTAAAAATGACATAGAAGGCTTTGTGATCTGTGAGGGGAAGGAGGGGGCTCAGAGCCAGGCAGCCCTCACGAAGGAGGAGCCCTCAGGCGCCCGGACTCGATCCCCCTCCTGTGTCACCCAACACCACCCCCAGTGCCCTCCTCCCAGCCTGCCCTCTCATGCTCCCACATCTAGCCAGGGGGGCCCTGGGGCAGCTTCCTGGCAACACGTTTGCAAATCCCTTGTCCCCGGGCTCCCGGCTCCCACTCCTGCACCCCTACAGCCCCCAGCGCAGTCAGGTGTCTTCAAAACGGCAGCAGAGCGGGCCCGCCCCGGTGAGCTCCTCTGCGCAAACCCAGGGCAGTTGCCCATAACATGGCAGGGCCCTGCCCACTTCTCGGGCCTCCCTCCCACGGCCGGCCTCCAGCCTGCCACGCCTCCCACTTCTCAACCTCTGCTGTGGCCTCCCCTTCGCCGGATGGCGAGATCCCCGGCTCTTTGGAGGGTTCCCTGCCCACTCCCTAGGCGGCCATGCCTTGCGCCCAGGGCCAGGCCTCACCGGTGGCCACCTCCCGGGTCATGGCGGAGGTGAGCCGCAGCACCGGCCGCAGCATGGTCTTGCCGTCGGGGGTGGGGGTCAGCGTCCGGCTGTGCGACTTGAGCAGCAGCCGCTCGTCCTGGCGCTGGAGCAGCAGCAGCAGGTCGTCCAGCAGCAGCACGTGGACCTCTGCAGGGGCACGGCCCTGCTCAGCACCCCGGCCTGAGCGCCCCCCAACCCCCCCTCCCCGCCCCCCCGCCGAGGCCCGGCTCGCCGCCCGGGGGGCTCACCCACAGCCTTGTCCTTTGTCACCCGCCATGTCAGTGGGCCCTCGTGCACCAGCTTCTTCTTGGTGATGTCCAGGTTCTGGAGGCGGAAGGAGTGGCGGTCAGTGCAGGACAGGGCGGGCAGGGTGGGTGGAGATGACCAGGGGGCTGGGGGTCAGTCAGGGGTCAGGGCGGTGCTGGGGGAATGGGGAGGGTCAGCGTGGACGGGCCTCTCTGGGTCCCCGGGACCATTAGAGAATGACTGGGCAGCGGGGCCAGGGCCGAGGGAGAGGAGGCGAGGGCAGGCAGGGTCACCTTGAACTCGCTCAGCATGGGGTCACTGCTCTGCCGCAGGTGGGACAAGTCCAGGCGCCTCTGATAGTCCTTGAGCCGCTGGAGCAGGAGCAGGGTCATAAGTACAAGCCAAGGGCTGGGGCCACCCCACCGTGTCCCCCAGGGAGACAAGCCCAGGGTGAGGCCTGACCTCCAGTAACCCTGAAAGGGAGGAGCGAGGGTTCCTCAGCAGAAATGGCCCCGCGATGGCAGAGCCAGGCTCACCAGCAGGTCCTCCATGTCCCGCACGGCCTGGTTGACGTGGTGCAGAATCTCTCGGCAGCACTCGGCCGCCAGCTCCACTTTCTCCCGCTCCGCAGGCTCTTCTGTGGGCGAGGGAGGGACCAGCCCCGGTGAGCTCCAGGCCTGGACGCTGCTGGTCCCTGGCCAGGGTGGGAGGCGGGAGCGCGGGGCCGGCAGAGCGGGCGGGGCCGTACCTGTGTTCTGCGCGATGCTCTGCAGGAGCAGGGGGTACTTGGTCAGCCGCTGCATCTCCGTGGGGATCATGTCCTTCAGCTGCAGGCGGCGGCACCGCGGGCGGCTCTCGGCCTCCTAAGGGGACAGCAGCGCTGAGGTGGCCCACGCTTGGGCCTAGCCTCTGGGTCAGGGCACCAGCCCCTCCCCCCTGGACCATGGCCCAGCGCCCGCCCCCCCCGCCCCGGCCCCCGGCCTGCCTCACCTGCACGAAGGCACAGAAACGGGGCTCCTTGCGCTGCTTGGCTTTAAGCTGCTCTAAGGCGAACGACTGGCGGCTGCAGAAGCGGGAGGAGATTTTCTGGAACCAGGAGCCCTCGGCACCATCAAACTATAGCGAGATTCAGGCCAGGGGTGTCTCAGGTGGGACATTGAAGCCCAGACAGGAGGACAGGGCTGGGGGCGCGGGCCCTTGGCTTCTGGGTCCCTGGATGGGGTGGGGGGGGGGGTGGCGGGCGGAGCCGGGCTGGGCGCTCTCACCCGGGCCAGCAGCACATCTCCAATCTCCTCAATGAGGTAGCCGCTCTCCTGCCTCCGCTTCATCAGGCGATCGAGGAACAGAGCTGTGGGGGGGACGGTCAGGATAGGGGGTGCCGTCAGGACCCCCAAGATTGTCTGTAGAGCCTGGTGGGAGCTGGCAGGGGTGGGGCTGCAGGTGTGTCTGCCTGATCCCTGGAGCCAGTGGGCTGTCCCCCTGGAATGTGAGCTCCAGGGGTCGGGGTGGGGTTGACCCCAGTGCTCGACTTGGGGGTCCAGGAGAGCGGCGGGCAGGAGGGCGGCGGCCCTGCACTCACAATGCACCTCGATGAGCTCGTCCAGGCTGGGGAAGATGTTCTGCAGCTCCTCCAGGGGGAAGAAGCCGCCGTCGGCCATGGGCTGGTAGAAGAGGTCGTGCAGCACCCGCAGCATACGCACGTGGGCCGCCTCCGTCACCAGCAGCTCTGTGGGCCGGCAGGGAGGAAGTGTGGTTGGGGAGGGAGCCAGCTACGGGGGGCAGTCTCAGAGGCAGGCTGGGAGGATGAGGAGAAAGGGACAGATGGGGACAGCCCTCTCGGGGTTGAGGTCATCTGCCCGAGATCGCCACTGAGGATGCGTCGACCCTCCGAGTCGCCACTGAGGATGCCTCCTTTTGGGCAGGGGCCGCCAGCCAGGGCGACCGACGTGTCCCAGTCTGCTGGCACCACAGGCTTCCAGGCCGTGGGGTGTTAGTGCCCAAACGGGGCGAGTCCCGGGCAAACCAGGACCACTCGGTCACCCCACGGCCAGCAAGCGGGCAGCTGTGTTCCGTGCCTCACCGCCCAGCGAGGGACTCGGCCTCGGTCTCAGGGACCACCACCCCCTCTGCACTCAGGGTGGCAGCTCAGACGCAGGGCCCGTGGCGCGTGCCGAGCGCCCGGCCCCGCAGCCCCTCGCGTGGGCTCTGCCTCTTTTTCTGGTGAGAACCTGCTATGCTTCGGATGTGGTAGCCACTAGCCCCGTTTCGATCTTCAAGTATTAACTAAAAGGGAACGAGAGCCGAAACCGGTTTGGCTCAGTGGATAGAGCGTCGGCCTGCGGATTCAAGGGTCCCAGGTTCGGTTCCGGTCAAGGGCATGTACCTTGGTTGCGGGCACATCCCCAGTGGGGGGTGTGCAGGAGGCAGCTGATCGATGTTTCTCTCTCATCGATGTTTCTGGCTCTCTATCCCTCTCCCTTCCTCTCTGTTAAAAATCAATAAAATATATTAAAAAAAAAAAAAAAAAAGGAACGAGACACAGATGTCAGCCCTCAGGTGCACTCGCCATAGTTCAAGTGCGCAGCAGCCACTGTGTGCCCGTGTTGCACAGGCAACATCGGCATTGCCATCATTCCAGAAAGTTCTGAGAGCACTGCTTATGCTTCGAGCATGTTCTTAGGAGGATCTGTGACCTAAAAAGCACTCGCCTACTGCTTTAAAAATCCCGACTGAGGCCGAAACCGGTTTGGCTCAGTGTATAGAGCGTCGGCCTGCAGACTGAAGGGTCCCAGGTTCGATTCCGGTCAAGGGCATGTGCCTTGGTTGCGGGCACATCCCCAGTAGGGGGTGTGCAGGAGGCAGCTGATCGATGTTTCTAACTCTCTATCCCTCTCCCTTCCTCTCTGTAAAAAATCAATAAAGTAGATTTAAAAAAAAAAATCCCGAATGAGTACCTTCTCCAAGTAAACTTCCAAACGAGCTTCCAAAAGCATCTCTTTTTGCCAGATCTCCTTCATACACACAATGCAAAACCACAGAGAACAAGACAAAAACGGGACTCCCTCACCTCTGCCCAGAAGCAGCCCTTCCCACACCTTCCCACGGACCCCCAGCGGCCGGACCGCGTAACAGCAGCAGCTGCGCTCGCGGCTCCCACTCTGCCCACGTGCGCTCAACACCCCACACCAACGTCATCCTCTGACAGCCCTGAGACAGGAACCATCACTGCCCACGTCTCACAAACAGGGAAGCAAGGGCCACGCCAGGAACACAGCTGTACATACAGCCCCTGCTCGCAGCACCGCACGAACGCACTCTCCCGCCCTCGGGACCGTCCCTGCGGGCAGCACCCTGGCCTCCAGTTGACGTGACGGACAGCTCCCTGCACCGCCTCCTCCCTGCGGAGCGGGACTCGTCCGCGGTCACACGGCTGCAGGAGGGCACTCACCGCTGATGACCTCCTGCCGCTTCACCTGGCTCTTGGGCAGGCTGTGCAGGGTGCCGGGGGGCACGAGCTCCCGCCAGCCGGGGGGTTCTTCTGGTTCCAGCTCCAGTCCTGACCGTCCCGGCTCGCCCTCATCTCCGGGCTCGGGGCTGTGGGACAGAGGCCTGGTCAAGGCCCGGCTTAGGGCGGCCAGAGAGGAGACGTGACTCCTAGTGCCTCCGCCCACCCCCTCTCATCTTCAGCATCTGTGTCCCCAGGAGGCCCATGCTGCAGAGCAGCCCCAGATTTCTAGAAAGAACTGTCCTACCCTCCCCTGGAACCACTGCAGGCCCTCAGGACCTCAGCGTCGATACCCATTCTCTGTGACTCTGTCACTGACCCCCCGCCCCCTGCCCCATCCTCCCTGACTCTCCAGGCTGACATGACAGTGGTGGGGCGGGTGTTGGAGTGACGTACGTGGCTCGTCGGGCAGGGCCAAGCACGGCCGTGGCAGAGCTGGGGTCCATGTCCACGTCGCTCCGGGAGCGGCCCCCACCCCGGCCCTTAGCCCCGAGGCTGCCCCGGGCAGGCCGGCGGCGGTCACTCACCCGCAGGCTCTCCGAGCGCCCCAGACGCCCCGATAGCCTGGACCCCGAGGCCAAGGATAGAGTCAGGAGAGGCCAGGACAAGGACAGAGACAAAGGAAGACCAGGACAGGGACAGGGAGAGACCAGGACAGGGACAGGGACAGGGAGAGACCAGGACAGGGACAGGGACAGACCAGGACAGGGACAGACAGAGACCAGGACGGGGACAGGGAGAGACCAGGACGGGGACAGGGAGAGACCAGGACGGGGACAGGGAGAGACCAGGACGGGGACAGGGACAGACCAGGACAGGGACAGGGAGAGACCAGGACGGAGACAGGGAGAGACCAGGACGGGGAAGGGAGAGACCAGGACGGGGACAGGGAGAGATCAGGATGGGGACAGGGCCAGGGGCAGACCAGGACAGGGACAGGGAGAGACCAGGACAGGGACAGGGAGAGACCAGGACAGGGACAGGGAGAGACCAGGACGGGGACAGGGAGAGACCAGGACGGGAACAGGGACAGGGACAGGGAGAGACCAGGACAGGGACAGACAGGGAGAGACCAGGACGGGGACAGACGGGGAGAGACCAGGACGGTGACAGGGAGAGACCAGGACGGGGACAGACAGGGAGAGACCAGGACAGGGACAGGGAGAGACCAGGACGGGGACAGGGAGAGACCAGGACGGGGACAGGGAGAGACCAGGACGGGGACAGGGAGAGACCAGGACAGGGACAGGGAGAGACCAGGACGGGGACAGGGAGAGACCAGGACGGGGACAGGGACAGGGAGAGACCAGGACAGGGACAGGGAGAGACCAGGACAGGGACAGACGGGGAGAGACCAGGATGGGGAAGGGAGAGACCAGGACAGGGACAGACGGGGAGAGACCAGGACGGGGACCAGGACAGAGATCAAACATGCAACAGAAGAGAGGAGTCAGAAGGAGCAGTGGCATCTAGGGGTGCTCAGTAGGGGGTGGTCAGGAGGGACACGGAAATCTGGTGGGGAAGGGAGGGGAACCCAGTGTGGAACTCAGGACTGACCCCTCCCTTCCCTGAGGTGGGGGTGGGGGCAGAGCCAGGAGTTGGGGTGGGAGAAGGGGGATTTTAATACTTAGCTCTTTGGCTGGGAGGGTGATGTCCCCACCCACCCCTCTTAGGGGTGAAGGGGAGTGGGTGGCCCGTGGGGAGAGGGGAGGGGCTGGGAGAAATGGGGGAGGGGCTAGCCCTGCCCCCTGACCCAAGGCCCAGGCACCCACCTTTTCCACCTTCTGGGGAGAGAGGGGCACAGGGTCAGAGGTGGACCCAGAGGGAACCCAACTCACCGCCCCCATCCACCAAAGGGTCCCCAAAGCGGCTGCACAAGGACGGGCAGGGGGCAGAGCCTGCCCCCCCAACTGTGAGGGGGACAGGGCCCCCAGGCACGGAGCACAGAGGACTGGGGGGCTGAGGGAAGGGGCACCAGGAAGCAAGAGCAAGGCCGCGGGGCTGAGGCTTAAAAGAGCAGAGGGAGGGATGGAAGTGAAGGGGTGGGGGAGAGGGGCCAGCTGGGGGGTGAAGGGTGTGGGGAGGAGAGGAAGAGTGGGAGGAGCAGAGGCAGATGAAAGGAAAGAGGGAGGAGGAAGGAGAAATAATTGTAAAAAAGAAGAAGAGGAAAAGGAAGGAAAGAGACGACGACAGGGGGCAGAAGGAAAGAGGAAGACAGAAAGGGAGAGCAGGGCAGGTGCAAATGGCAGCAGGACCCCACACCCGTCCCCCCAGCCCCGATTCCTGCGCTCAGCACCCCCAGACCCCTGCCTGGGTACCTCTCTGTATCAGGACCCTCCTCGGTGCTCTCCAGGGGCGCGGGGGCCTCCAGGCTGGCGGGGCCCTGCGGGGGCGGGTCCCCCAGCTCCGGGGAGGCATCACCTGTGGTGGGGGGCGGGGGGGGGGGGAGAGCAGGGCTGGCTGGGAGGCCCTTTGGCACAGAGACTCCACTCTGGGGGTCTGTGTCTCCCGCCGTGGAATGACGGGCGAAGACCATCCCCTACAGCCCCATCGAGTGCCGGGCAGACACCAAGTGGCTGTTCTGTACGCTCGTGGGGGACGGACAGATGGAAAGGCCTCTGAGAACACAGCTGGGGCCCCCAGAACTGGTGGGGAGACTGGATGCTGTGCTCGAAGCATCCATCTGTTCTCCTGACCCTCAGCAAGGACTTTCGGGAAGAGGACACATACCCCCCCTGTAGAGATGAGGAGACTGAGGCTCGGGGAGGGGAGCCTGCCAAGATACAGCGAAGGTAAGCCTCAGAGCTGGGCTTTGAACGTGGGCCTGGCCAAGCAGCTGAGGTCCCAGGGGCTGAGCGCCACACAAGGACTGAGAAAGGAAATTAATGGGGCTGGCGGCTCACCATCTAAGGGGGCTGATTGGCCATGTACTCAGAGAGGGTTCTGGGAAATGAACTCATGGGGGTGATGGGAAATGTAGTCCAAGGATGTGGGAAACGTCACCAGGACAGAGGTCAGGGCCTGGGAGGAAAGCTGAGGAAGGGGTAAACTGAGGGAAGGGCGGTTCTATGAATGGCACTGGTGCCCGGGAGCAGGACGGGAGCAGGGAGGGACATGCGGGGAGAACTGAGGGGTGCTCTTGTCATGGGGACCAGGAGACTCACCTGGTTCCCGGTCAGGGCTGTCCCCAGACACAGGTTGCAGTGAAACTCCAGGGGAGTCCTGCCCAGGGGCCCCAACATTCCGGTCCCGGGAGGGCACCCCCAGGCCTCCCTTCCGTTCTGTGAGGCCTGGCTTCTCAGCTGGGGAGACATTGAGGGAGAAAGGGGGAGATGAGATCCAGTAACTCATCCACAGCGGCCGGGGCATCGAGATGCTGTGCTCCAGCCGTTCCTCTCCACCTGGAGACCCTCCTCCTCCCGCAGCCCCAGGAGCCCAGCCCCCAGCCCCCTCCGCCCTCAGACCCATCTTCCCCTCTCAGGTTCCCAAAATGGATGCTCTGGCTTCAGGAGCATTACCATCAGCCTCCGTTTTGAGGTGTCGAAAATCTGGGGCTGAAACGAGAGATGGGACCAATGGGACCGTGAGATGGGGGGAGGCGGAGTGGTGGGGGGAGGCGGTGTGGTGGGGGGAGGCGGTGTGGTGGGGGGAGGCGGAGTGGTGGGGGGAGGCGGTGTGGTGGGGGGAGGCGGAGTGGTGGGGGGAGGCGGTGTGGTGGGGGGAGGCGGAGTGGTGGGGGGAGGCGGAGTGGTGGGGGGAGGCGGAGTGGTGGGGGGAGGCGGAGTGGTGGGGGGAGGCGGTGTGGTGGGGGGAGGCGGAGTGGTGGGGGGAGGCGGAGTGGTGGGGGGAGGCGGTGAGGTGGGGGGAGGCGGTGAGGTGGGGGGAGGCGGTGAGGTGGGGGGAGGCGGTGTGGTGGGGGGAGGCGGTGTGGTGGGGGGAGGCGGTGTGGTGGGGGGAGGCGGAGTGGTGGGGGGAGGCGGAGTGGTGGGGGAGGCGGAGTGGTGGGGGGAGGCGGTGTGGTGGGGGGAGTGGTGGGGGGAGGCGGTGTGGTGGGGGGAGGCGGTGTGGTGGGGGGAGGCGGAGTGGTGGGGGGAGGCGGAGTGGTGGGGGGAGGCGGTGTGGTGGGGGGAGGCGGAGTGGTGGGGGAGGCGGTGTGGTGGGGGGAGGCGGAGTGGTGGGGGAGGCGGAGTGGTGGGGGAGGCGGTGTGGTGGGGGGAGGCGGAGTGGTGGGGGAGGCGGAGTGGTGGGGGGAGGCGGAGTGGTGGGGGAGGCGGAGTGGTGGGGGAGGCGGAGTGGTGGGGGAGGCGGAGTGGTGGGGGAGGCGGAGTGGTGGGGGAGGCGGTGTGGTGGGGGGAGGCGGAGTGGTGGGGGGGGGGTGGGGGGGAGGCGGAGTGGTGGGGGAGGCGGAGTGGTGGGGGAGGCGGAGTGGTGGGGGAGGCGGAGTGGTGGGGGGAGGCGGAGTGGTGGGGGGAGGCGGTGTGGTGGGGGAGGCGGTGTGGTGGGGGGAGGCGGAGTGGTGGGGGAGGCGGAGTGGTGGGGGGAGGCGGAGTGGTGGGGGAGGCGGAGTGGTGGGGGAGGCGGAGTGGTGGGGGGAGGCGGAGTGGTGGGGGGGGAGGCGGAGTGGTGGGGGAGGCGGTGTGGTGGGGGGAGGCGGAGTGGTGGGGGGAGGCGGAGTGGTGGGGGAGGCGGAGTGGTGGGGGAGGCGGAGTGGTGGGGGGAGGCGGAGAGGTGGGGGGGAGGCGGAGTGGTGGGGGGAGGCGGAGTGGTGGGGGAGGCGGAGTGGTGGGGGAGGCGGAGTGGTGGGGGGAGGCGGAGTGGTGGGGGGAGGCGGAGTGGTGGGGGGAGGCGGTGTGGTGGGGGGAGGCGGAGTGGTGGGGGGAGGCGGAGTGGTGGGGGGAGGCGGAGTGGTGGGGGGAGGCGGAGTGGTGGGGGGAGGCGGTGTGGTGGGGGGAGGCGGTGTGGGGAAGTCAGGGTGCGCGAGGCTGGGCACCTCACCCTGGGGCTCTCCCCGGTTCCATCGGGCAGCGTCCAGGAAGCTGCTCAGGCCTTTCTTGGTCTTGGTGGGCTCATCTGACCGCCGGTTTCCCATCACCTGCGAGAGGGGGGGGGAGGGCAGAGGGGGCTGGTATTTCTGAGCCACCCACACAGAGGAGCTGGACCAGGGGCAGAGTCAGGAGGCTCCCTCGGGCTCTCTGGGGAGGAACGGTCCAGGTTTGATCACTCAGGGAAGCACCTTTTTCCGGAAGAAATTCCTCCCTGACTTCTTGTCCCCGCTCTTGGTCCGCACCCCGAGGTGGCGCATGTACAGGCTGATGGCGCTGACCACAGCGGCACTGTGGGGAGGGGATGGTAAGGACCCCGCACACTGACCTGCACACTGCGCCCCCACAGCCTGACCCTCCGAGTTCGCTTCCCACCCCCACCCCACAACCACTTCCTGCTGCACTTCTCAGGAAAGGGGCGAGGGCCCCAGGGGGCAAGACCAGAGACGCGGCCGAACCCGGACCCCGCGCCCCAGCCTCCTCCCTGGGGCCCAGGAGACTAAGACGCCTGTCTTGCTGTCTCTCTGCTTCCATCACCTCTTCTCCTCGTCGGTGGAGATGGTGTGTCTGTGGGGAAGGGAAAGAGAGACAAGCTTGCTAAGCCTGGGTCCCTGTCCCCCCAGCACAAATGTCCAGTGGCTGTCCCTTTGAAGCTGGGACAGGACAGGGGAGAGGCAGAGAGGGCACTGCCGAAGCAACTGGGAAGGAGAGAGATGATCTCATCCGGGTGCAGCCAAGGACAGGAGTGACAAGGACGAGACCCAAGCGCCAGGCCTTGGACAGGCCTGGAAACTGGGAGAGACCCCACAGCTGGGAAGAGAAGACGAAAAGCCAGATGAACTAAAATGCCAGGCTGTGGGACCCAGAGGTCAAGGGGAGATGCTAAGACATGAATGTGGAGCTGCAGGGGGCAGGGGGGGGGTGCCCTGAAATGGATGGGGCAGCTGGGGAGGGGCCGGCCCACTCACTGCATCTCCTCCAAGTGGGCCAGCAGCCGCTCCGCCACCAGCCGCTCCCGGGCCTCGAAGTTGGCGCCCCGCCCCACCCAGGCCTCCAGCTGCGTCAGCTCCTGCTCCCAGGGTGTCATGCCCATGAGCCGCTTGGATCGGAAGTCCTCCAGCTGCCGGCTGATGGCTGCCTGCTGGCTCTGCACCACCTCCTGCACGAACTGCCGCTGGCTGTCCTCGGAGATGAGGTCAGGCCGCGTGCGGTCTGCAGGGATAGGGGTGCGGGCTGGGGGCCGGTTTCCCGGGCCCCGGTTCCCCACCCACCCTCGGACTTGGGCTGCTGCTTCGGGAGGAAGACAGGAATCTCCACTGACCAAGAGCACGGGGCGTGGCCTCCCGCCCTGGGCCCCCCCGGAGGCCTGGCCCCTGCTAGAGCCCTCTCCCCCATCCCAAAGGCCCCTCTCGTCTCCTTACCAAGCTCAAAGGCGACGGCGGGAGGGACAGACACCCGCAGAACCTGCTCAGGAGAGAGGATGGGGTGAAGGGGAGGACTGGGCAGTGCCGGGAGGGCAGCCTAGGTGCCCCAGGAACAGGGGCTCCCCGGCCCAGGCTGTCCTTCCCACTGCCCTCAGCAGGATGGGGGTTGGGAGGCACAGGGGGCTTTCCGGGGCCAAAGGCGGAGGGGACCGGGCCCTCGAAGGCCCTCTCACCGCGGTCTTCTCCAGGAAGCTGTGGTAGAAGTCGAGGAAGGCCTTCCTGGCTTCCTTGGGGCCCAGAGAGCCCAGCATGTCCGCGTGCAGGCAGCAGAGCTGGGGAGACAAGAGGCGACCTGTCCTCTCTCCCAGCCACCCAGCCCGCACCTCCGCTTGGGAAACCTCGGGGCCCGGATCCTCTAGAGGTGTGCTCCCCGACCCCCACCCGCCCCTCACCCAGGCCCGCCTCCCTCGGCGGCCTCCCTGGCTGATTCATCCGTGCCTCAGCAGGGCCAGTGCACGGCAGGCCCCGGAGAGGGGGCTCCCTTATTCATTCATGAAGCATTTCCTTGGACTGCCCTGTGCTGGGAGCCGCTGGCAGTGCGGTGGGGACTCCAACCCGTCCTGACTCCTTGGGGGCTCTCGTCTCGGTGCGCTAAGGACTCAGCCCAACTGGGGGTGGGACTCCGTAAACACCTGCAACAACTATGTCACCGCCCGCCCCCAACCCCAGGCAAAAACTCCATGGAAGGCCGCTGGGCAGCAGCCGGGGACCACAATGACCCCTCCGCTGCTCCTCCATGAGGACCAGTCCCAGAAGGCCGAGGCCGTCTGCATCACCTCAGCCAAGCCCTGGCCCTCGGGCCTCGGGTTCTACGCTGCGGGAGGACATGGCAGGCAGCACCGTCCCTGGGCTGAGTCCCGGGACCTCAGTTCTAGAAACCCCAGGCTCAGGAGGCCGGAACCTCCATGCACCAGGCGAGGGTCTGCACTTCCCTGGAGAGCAGGCAATTTCCGAATCTCCTGCCAGTTTCTGAAGCTTCTGTGTCAGTCTCCGTGCCCTTCTTTCTGCATCCCCGGGCAACCCTCCCGGGCACTTCCGCAGTCTCCTTGTCTTCTGGAGGGACCTGCTGGGCATTTCCGGTACAGCCCGGTGCCCTGGGCTAACCCTGCTCTCAGCCTGTGCGGGGCTGCACGGGGCTTCGTGGGAGGGGCCGCTGTCCAGCGAGCTCCTTCCTTCCTACATCACCCGCGGGGTCCTCTGGACTCCCAGGTGTCTTGCACAGCATCCCTCTGCACCCGTAGCTCGCAGGGGGTTTTCGATACGGGAGGCTTCCGGATCCTCGATTATCTGCCCCGGGGGCTGCTTGTGGTGGCTGCTTGTTTCTGAATCAAGGCTGGTGCGCCACCTAGATCCGAGGAGGCTGATGGGTGCGCCCAGCCCGCCATGACTGACTGGCGGCACCTCCAAGGCTACGGAGAGAAGGGTCCCATTTCTGGAGTCCCTGGGGAAGTCCGCATTGATGGGTGACACGGCCACAGGCACCGGAGGGGAGGGGCGTGGTTTCTCCCCGACTCCCGGATTCTGCTGCTCCCTCACGGCCCTGCGGTGTGCGCTCTCCCAGCCTGCACTCGGAGCTCACAGATTCCTACGGGCACCTGCGGTCCTGTCTGGATCACACGGTGGTCCCTCTGGCTCCCTAGTTCTAGGTCTGCTTTCTGGATCTGTTTTCTAGACCCTCCTGGCCTGACACTCTGACCACTCTGGCCGGGCCCAGCCCCAGCCTGCCTGCGCCTGCCCTGCCCCATCCTCACCAGGGGTCCTGGCTCGAACTGCAGGGCCACGTGCTGCAGGAGGGCCATCAGGTGGGCTGGACGCCGCTTCACCTGCTCCAGGCTCTGGAACTGGCTGTTTTGCTCCTCTGCATTCTGAGGGTGGGGATGGGGGTGAGACTGTGGGGAGAAGAGGGGCCTTGGGCTTGACCCTGCCCCTTCCCTGGCACTTCCCGATGGATTCAACCTGGGAGGTGTTTATGCTGTAGACGTGGCAGCAAGGCAGGTGAGAATGGAGAAGGTTCAATGTTATAATGAGAGGAGATGAGGACATACGTTACACGAGGTGGGATGGGGATCTCTGCTGTAATTGGGGAGCAGTGATAAAGTCGGGGTTAGAGTAAAGAGGGTGGGATCAAGAATGGGATGGGGAGATGAGGAAGAAGGCACCACAAAGACGAGAGAGAGAAGGGCACTGAGAGGCTGCAGCGGGGCAGCATCTGAGGACAGAGAACTGGACCTGAGGTGGGAGGGGACACTGAGGATGGGACTTGAGGGGCGGGGGCCCCAGGGACAGAAGCTTTCCCACTCCAACTTCTCACCGCCTCCAGTTCGTTCTCAAAATCCTCGTCCTCGGCCCCAATGATGCTGACGGGCACCAGGCCAGGCCGGGGGGGCCCTGGGGCCTGTGGGAGAGGAGGGTTGGCTTCAGCCCACGGTGCTCCCCACTCACAGCCCCCCAACCTCCTCACGCCTCGGCTCTCTCCACTCACCGCCCCTCGGACCACGACGTTGTCGGCCTCCATGGGCTCTGCAGCGCTGGGGGAAGAGGAGGGGCCGTGGTTAGGGGATGGGAGGAGGTGGCACAAGAGGTTACTCACAGATTCCTGGCCCAGGTGTGAAGGTGAGTAAACAGCCTTTCCCCATCTGGGCCTCCACAGCTCAATGGGGCCTCTGTGTGGCGACAAAGAGCCCTTCAGAGGCCAGCCAGGGCGGGGAGCCCAAGGACAGGGAGACTGGTTGGGGGAGAAGCTGGAGTCCCAGGAGCCTGGGTCCATGAGAGAGCTGTGGCCACGACAGCCTGCAATTTTGGGGTCCCTAATGCAGGAGGCAGCTGGAACTCAGACTCTGGGATCTCTGGGAGGAGGAGCTGGGGGCCTGGACTCCTAGGTCTGAGGAGGAGGAGGCAGGGCGTGCAGGCCAGCAGAGTTGGGAAGGTTAAAGGGGAGGTAGGAGGTATATAAATGGGGTGTGGGGGGGCCCTCTTCTGATCTGTGACAGGCTTGGGGCAGGATGTTGCCTCTGAACCCACCAGCCCCACTTCCTGTGACAGGAAGTCACAATGGCAACCCCCCCAACCCCCAACTCTCTCCGCATAAGAAAACAAACTCTGAACTCTTCTCCCTCAAGGACCAAGAGTCCCTCAACCCAGGACTTCTTTCCCTCGAGGATCTGATATGTTTCTGGCCTCCGGTCCCAGAAAAACAAGGAACAGTCCTCAGACAGCTCATCCCCAAGGTGTGTCTGTCTCCTTCGCCTATGTCCGTCTGTCTTGCTGGCTCTCCTTTCTCCAGACAGCCCTCCCTGGCTATATCTCCCTCGAATCTACCTCATCTTTGCCTCTCTTCCTCATCTTCTCTCTCCCTTCCTCCAGACCTGTCTCATTTCCCCACTGTCCCTGCCTCCTCTCCCTCCTCTCGACCCCATCCTGCGTCTGTTGCTCCCTGCTTTCCCCCTCATCTATCTCTGCCTCTGTCTTCCCACATTGGGTTCTGTAGCCACTGTCCCTGCACTTCGCTGAGTCAATGCTTCCTATCTCTTCTTCCCCTGTCGCCTCCCTTAGTCTCCACTTCTCCCTGAGTCTTTCCACCGGTATCTTCTGGGTCCTTAATCAATCTGACTAATGTCACAAGAGCCCATGTCAGGCAGGAAGAGCTGTGGAAACAAGAGTGGGGTGGACCAGTGTGTGTGTGTGGGGCACTTCTCCCCACAGCCCAGAGCTATTTATAACCCTAGTCGCCTGAGACCCACCCTTCCCCCTCTTCCATAGGCCTCCTCCCTACCCCTCAGTAAACGGTAGCTACGATTGTGATTCTGATCACTAAACAGTGATGCTTCCTCGAGTGTCCAAATGCCACCCCCTGGGTTCACCCACGCAGGCATCATTTTTATTCTTTTCCATAAAGGGTGGGTGTCCAACATCCAAATTTGAGTAACTTAAGATCTGAGCACTGTTAAATGTTCACATAAATAAAACTGCAAACCAAGGCAGGAAAAAAATAATAGCAATTATTTATTACGAGAGCTAAACTCACATAGCACGTACAGGGTGCCAGCACTGCTCCGAGTGCTTCTCACACGGTACCTCAGCCCTCACAACCACAAGCAGCCCATGCTACTGTTACTCCCACCAGAGGTGGAAAACCTTCACTGGGCTGCCGGCTGCAACTTCTGGGCTGGAAAACATGACCATGAACATGGAGAGGCCATGCTCGGCCCACTTAGGAGTGGACAGGTTCAACAGAAGCAGGGAGATTCCAAAAGAGCACAGAAGATGCAGGTTATCTGAGCGAATGCCAGCCAGGCCCCCCCCCCCAGCCATGCACTTGGCATGCATTATCTCCTTTATTCCTTGCCACAGCATGAAATAATGACTAAGGCTTAAAGTGCACTAAGTGCCATTAAGTGGCAGCATTACTGCTTTTATAGGTATTAACCAACTTAATCCTCTCAGTGACCCCAAGAGGTCATTATCATCACCCCCATTTTACAGAGGAAACTCAGACACAGCTCGTAAGGATAGAACGGGACTCAGCCCGGCAGCCTGGCTTCAGAGTTTATGCAGTTAACCGCCAGAATGTGCTGCTTCAGAGCATGGGGAACCCCCACCTTAGGAAACTAAAATCTGAACCGAAGCCGAGACACATGAGGTCTCTTTATGGTCTGGGAAAGTCAGGGATATGTAGGCACTGTGGCCTGGCAGGAATGCAGGCTGGACTCTGCTGTGCCACAGAGGGTTGGGGCTGAGGGAGGATGGGGGAGCGGGGTTGGCTGCTTAGGGGATAGGGGGGGATGAGGGGCTGCCACAAAGGCTGAAGCTGTCAAATGGATCGGTAGGCAACTGACAAGGCCTGAGGTCCAGCAGAGGGGGTGCTATGTGCATGGGGCTGGCGGGGTGGAGATCCTAGAGCAAAGCTGGCACATGAGGTGGGCAGCATGGGCACCTGGGTTCTATGCAGGGCTCAGAGTCTATATGATATTGAATGGATGATCCTGGTCTCTAAGAACCTCTGGGAGACTTGTAGAACCTAAAATAGAGTAGTCAAGGCGATTCCATCAGGGGCCCCGATTCCATCGGACACATGGTGGGTCACACATGATCATGAAACCATGGAGAAAGTAGCCAGTCTATGGGATCTCTGGAGACTTAAATGGGGACCAGAATTCTCTAGGGGCCTGTGGTGGTTCCTAAACCCAGGATCTATAGGGCCCTGGATTCTAGGGGATGCTACTGGTCCCCTAGCTGGGGACCCCACGTCTGTAAGGAGCCGGGGCTCCATAGGGGGCTAGCAGAAACTTGGGGCGTCTGTAGAACCTTGTATCTGCATGGAACGTGGCGGGTCTACATGAGCCCCAAAACCTATACGGGACGTGGCGGGTCTACATGGGCCCCAAATCCTACAGGGAACGTGGCGGGATGCACTTCCAGGGATGCTGGGGCGGACGTGCGGAGTCAGGGTCTGACGCCCGCGGGGGCCGCGTCCCTCACCTGCTCCGGGTCGGAGAAGCCACCGCAGCTGCCAGGACCGAAGCCTCCGCGCGCCGGCTCCCGGTGCCCCCCTCCCCTCCCAAGCCGCTCTAGCCGCCTCCGCGGCCACCTTTGATTCTCACTCCACTCCTCCCACCAGCCGCTCTAGCCCGGCTCCTGACAGGTGACTCTATTCCTCCTGCCGGACGCTCTAGCCCTTCACTGCGCCACGCTGGCCAGAGGGGGCCGCTCTGGCCTGCCTTGGAGGGCTGGCGTTTCCGTATCTCGACTGCTCCCGTCACTCCCCTGGGCCCCGCCTCCTCTCGGGCGGGAGGTGAGGAGGGTTCCAGCCCGACAGCCCGGGCTCAATCTGAGATCTCCGAGTCACCTCGGCCCTTGGGCTCCCGGGCGGGGCTCCCCACCCTCTCTCACCTCCCTAACTCGGAGATCAGTTCAATTCCCCACGCTTGTACATGAAAGTCTCCCCGCATCCCCACCCCCACCCGGCACACTTCCCGCTGCTCTGGAAAGCAAAAACCCCGGGTTCGAGCGCACCTTTCCCTCGGACATGCAGTGTAACCTGGAATAAGCAATCACTTCTTTCCGAGCCTCAGTCTTCCCGTCTATACAATGGGCGAAGCTCGCCAGCTCTGCCCCCCCACAACCCAGCTCTCAGGGTGTAATTAGTGGCCCAGAAAAAGAGATCTCCAAACACGCTTTCCAACAGCTCTCTGCAACTTTCAGCTTCACAGCGGCCTACGACGTAGTTAACGGCCGTGTTTTTTTCTCACGGGGTCCTGAAGCAAGCGGGTTAGAAGGCGGCGCCTAGCGCGGAAGGCACCTGCGAGTTCAGAGCCCAGCTCCACTGTCTCACGTGGGGTGCCCTGGGCGAGTCGGCTCTGCTCCCGGGCCTCAGTTTCCCCACCCGCACAGTGGGAGTGACCTCCATCCTCCGCGGGACAGTTGGAGGCCTTGGCCCCGCCTCGCACGCCTCTCCCCCACCTATTGCACTGGACAGGTCTTCGTTCTCCTCTTTTTGTCCCTTTGACAGGTGGGAAAACTGAGGCCCGGGGAGGGGTGGCCGCCGGCTCGGCGGCGCCGAGGAGGCCCCTCCACCGCCGGCCGCGCCCCACCCCCTCCATCCTCCTCCCCCTCCCCCAGCCGCCGGGGGGAGGAGCGGGCGGGGCCGCGGACGGGGTACCTGTTGTCCGCGCGGGGAGGTGACCGGCGGGCGCCCGGGGTCGGGCTCGGCGATCCCGGCCCTGAGTCCCGGCTCCCGCTTCCTGGCTCTGGCGGGGCAGGAAGTTGGGGCGTTTTTCCGGAGGCCCCCGCCCCGCCACCCCTCCCCGCTTCCTGCCCGCGCCCCGCTCCCGCCCGGCACCTCCGCTTCCTTCCCCTTCTCGCCGCCC
Source organism: Eptesicus fuscus (assembly GCF_027574615.1). Classification (NCBI taxonomy): domain Eukaryota; kingdom Metazoa; phylum Chordata; class Mammalia; order Chiroptera; family Vespertilionidae; genus Eptesicus; species Eptesicus fuscus. The sequence continues at coordinate 38,581,099 of NC_072493.1, forward strand.
GCCCGGCCCCGGAGGGCACCGCCCCGCCCCGCCCCGCCCCGCCTCGTCCTGCGGGTCCGGCCGCGGGTCTGCGGGACGCGGCCTCCACGTCTCACCTCTGCCCGGTGTCCGCCGTCCCCTCCCGGCGGGCCGCGTCCGCCTCCGGCCGGCAGCCTCCCCCTTTCCGTCTGCCTCTCCGTGTTTCTGTCCGTGTCCCGCCCTCCCTGTGTCTGTCTCTCTCGGTCCCCAGTTCTTCATCCTGGTCCTCCCCCGCCCGTCCCCGCCCTCTCCGTCACTTTCTCCCTCGGAGCCCTCTTCCCCATCTGGGTCTCTGCGGAGCCATCCGACTCTGTGGCTTTCCCACCTGTTGCTTTCCTCTCTGTGTCCGTTTTTCCGTGGACCCTTCCCTCCATCTCTTCCTGCGGTCGCTCTGATATCCCCTCTCGGATTCCCTGTCCTTCTCTCGCTCCGTCTCTGTCACTCTCCGTGTCTCAGTCTTCCTCCCCTCTATCTCAGACACTGCCTGTCTGTGCCTCTGTCATTGCCCCTCCGTCTCTCCCCTTCCCCAAGCTAGGGCCACAGACTCCCCAAGCCCCCTGCCACAGCCCACTCCCCGATAACAGGTATGGCCAGACAGTCCCCTGTGATTCTGAGACTTAAATGTGCACAAATAAACGTACGTGGTCACCTCCATTCCCTCCTGTCCCCCCACCCTGCTCAGGGAAGACATGCCTGGGGTGGAACCCTCTGCAAGACACTTCTGTCTCTTTCAGGGGGCAGCCAAGATGGGCTCCCTGCTCTCAGGGAGTGGGAGAGGCAGAGGCGGGTGAGGGGAGTGTCAAGGGGTGGAAGTGGGAAGAGTGGGGCAGAATCCTGGGTCTGAGGGAGGAGGGGACGGATGAGAGGCCTGGATTCCTGGGTCCCGGGGGGGGGGGGCAGGGGGGGTGGTCCCCATGAGATCCATGACTCCTGCCCAGGTTTGCACTTGGGAAGCATTTATTATAGCTAAGTGGCCTTGACAGAGCAGGGAGGGGGAGGTGACACCGAGGCTGCTGCAATCGGCCCCCTAGAGGCAGTGATTAAGGGCTCATTACCAGCGGGGTCAGTGAGTGGGTGGGAGCTTGGAAAGGGCAGCGGGGAGAGGAAGGAGGAAGAGCGGACCGTCCCCAGGGGGAAGTTGATGCGGGACCCTCCCGGGAATGACGGTGAAAAGAGCTGGGTCCGGGGAGCAGGGGAGACACTGCGGCTGGGAGCATGGCAGACAGGGGCTGGTCACGGCTTCTCCAGCTGGACATCTCCGATGTGGAGGCTGCCCACGTCCTGGTAGGTGCCCTGGAGGCCGCGGGAGATGTCCTCGTACATGGAGCAGTCATCCAGGTTCAGGCCCTGGGGTGCACACACACGGGTGGGGGGGTGGGGGGCCTCAGTGTCCGGATGCCCGGGCCCCTCCCCCAGAGGCCCCTCAGGAGGCCCCCCCACGCACCTGCTCCTCACCTGTCCCCGCCCTCCACTTACCTCATAAAGATTTTCGTCTTCATAGTCATCCCGGGGGTCCATTCCGAACTTCAAGTTCTGCCATCGTTTCTGTGGGGGATGGGGGGGTCTCAGTGGGTAGGGGGTACGTGTTCAGGCCCTTCTAGATGGCAGGAGGTGCTTTCCCAGAGCCAGCAAGGGACCTTGCTCAAAGCCACGTAGTGGGTAAGTGACAAGGCCCTCTGGGTCCAAGCCAGTGTGGCTGTCTCCACTGCCCAATTGTTCCCCATGAATAACAGCGTCAGTGGTCAATAGCGATGGTTGCCCTGTGGCCTAAAGAAACTGCAGGTCACAGACGCTGGGAGGATGGATCCCCAGCCCCCATGGGGGTAGAGTGAGAACATCCCTAGAGAAGGGCCATGATGACAGCCAGAGGGGAGACTGAGCAAGGGCAGCGCCCCAGCACCATGTAGAATCCCGTCGTTGTGCTCATGTGTTTACCACCCTGCCCCTGGGTGGCGGGGGGCTGTCCTTCTCCCCAGTTTTGGGTGGGGACCCTCAGGCTCCAAGGGCCTGGCCCCAGGTGGCTCACCCTGAACAGCAGCAGTGTCCCGGGCACCACGGCGCAGAACAGCAGGATGATCCCCTCCGCCGTGATGATGTTGTTCTTGGTGCCCTCCCCCATGTCCAGGAAGGGTCTGGGGGCCGGCTCTGTGAGGAGGGGGTGCTGCTCAGAGCCCTGGCCCCTGGCCCTGTTCCCCGCCCCCCCCCCGGCCCCATCCCTAACAAGGCCCCACGGAAGCCCCCACTCCACAGGGGAGAAATGGGTAGTAAGTGTGTGGGAGCCGGGAGCAAGGATGCCCGCGATACAGGCACCGGCTCCCTCCCACTCCCCGGACAGGAGGCCCCGAGTCCCTGGCTGGCACTCACCACGCACGCGGAGGTAGGTGCCACAGGAGCGCCATTCGGTGCCGTTTTCCAGGACGTGGCACCTGTATACGCCTCTGTGGCTCTTGTTCACCGAGGAGAACAAGAGCTCACCATTGCTCTGGCCCCAGTCATGGAACTGAGAGGGCCACGTGAAGGTGCCTTGGTAGGTGGCGTTGCCTTGGAGGATTCGCCACCAGCTGATGTTAGGGCGGCTGCCTAGGCCCTTGATGTTAAGCAGACAAGGGAGGCGCGCCTCCTCCCCCACCATCGCCGTCACCGAGGGCGGGCCCTGGTCTATGCACAGGGCCTGGCCTCCTGGGCCTGCAAAGAGGCAGATGGCTCAGGGACTGCGGGTGGGGACACGGGCTCCAGCCCGAGCCTCTGCAGCTGCAGCACTCCTGGGTGTGTGGGGGGCGTGTGAGGACCCTCCTGGGGGAGGAGAGGGAGGTGTGGGGCACCGAGGACACAGGGTGTTGGGACAGGGAGTGAGGGGGCACCTAAGGAAGGAGGGAGAGGTACCCCTGAGAAGAGAGAGAGAGGACATACCTTGGGGGTGGGGGGGTTTGAGGACGTCCTGGGGGAGGAGAGGAAGACACCTGGATGGTGACACAGTGCCACCGCTTGCATGTGGATACTTAGTCCCCTGGTGGCAGAGTGCCTCCACCCAGGCAGCGACTGCCACAAGCAGTTTGGGCATCACCTCCTCCTGAAGGCTTCCCTGGTCTCCAGCCCCAGCCCAGCCCCACACGGGACACTATGTTTTGTCATTTTCAAAAAGCCCTTAGAAGAAGGTTGTCTCCTATTTCAGGTGGGACAGCAGAGGCCCAGGGCAGAAGGAGGGGGAGGGGGTAGCAGGAGGCAAACACCAGGCCTCCTGGGCCGCTTCCTGCCAGTCTGGCTCTGCCTTGTCTTGTGTCTCTGAGCCCGCCCCTTATTCTCTGTAACTTGCATGTGTCAACCTGGGGTCAGGGGTTGAGTTTAGTCCTTGGGCTGGGGGTTAGGGGAGCGTCTCGGCGGTGTGGGTGGCTGGAGGGAGCTGGTGGCTCAATCCCGCCTCCCCCCCACCTCCCCGGGAAGCCCCAGCTATCAGAGCCAGTCCATACGCTGCTCTGCCTCTTCTGGGAGGGAAGCGGGGAGCTGAGGAAGAGGCAAGAAGGAAGCCGCGGGGGAAGAGGCAGCAACCTCAGGGGCAGGGGCTCCATTCCTGGCTCCCTGTGTGACCTCGCGTGACCAGCTGCCTCGCTGAACTCCTGGGTCAAACAGGTGGTCAGAGCCCCGACAGCTGGCGTTGCTGAGGGAGGGTGGTATCAGGAGGCCCCCCTCCCCCAGCCCTGAGAAGGGGCTCCCTGTGCAGGGGGTGACTGGGATTCCAGGCAGAGAAAGGGAAAGCTTTTCTTCACTCTGAAGCTGAGTGCACCCCAAGGTCCCCTCCTGCCCCCAGCTCTGAAGCTCAGTCAAGGGCAACCCTAGTTCCTCATTTTGAGCTGAGGGACAGGGTAGGGGAGGCACTCTGGCTCCTGCCTCCCTCCATGAGGCGGTGGGTGCCCCTTTAACAGCGCTGAGCGCCCTCCAGCCTCCTCTAGGCCTGTTTGGAACCGCCAAGCCAATAGACAGATGCAGTTTCTACAGAGGCCTTTCCCAGCTCCCCTCCTGCTCTCCTCCCTGCCCCCGTTCCTGAAGCCCTTCTCTCTGCCTGTGCCCTCTCTCCAGCCTCGCAGTCCCCCCTCCTCTCCCAGGTACCCGCCTGTTAGCCACATACCCAGGCCAGCAGCAGAGATCAAGAGGAGGAAGATGGTGCCAGGCGGCGGGATGTGCAGGACTCCGGGACCCCCAGGCATCTTCTCCCCGTGGGTTGTGGGTTGGTTCGTTTGGCTTGCAGCAGTCCTGGGGTACCAGATCCCACCTCCGCAGGCCCCAACTCCACCCCACTTCCTGCCCAGCCTCCCGGAGATGGGCTCCACTGGCCCCACTGCTGGGCAGCTCCTGCCAGTGTGCTTCCGACGTGAGCTGAGAGGAACTGCTCCCCGCACCTGTGCTGGCCACAAGTCCCCTGAGAGGAGGGTGCTTGGGTGGGGGGAAGAGGCTAATTTGGGGTCTGGCTCCTCATTGGGTGCCTGCTGTGTGCAGGCAGTCAGGGCAGAGGCTCTGAGCTGTCTTAGTCTTAGTCCTTACTGGCCTTGGGCAAAACCTGTGCCGTCTGAAACTCTGTGTGCTCCCTTCGTGGGGTTGGAAATGAGGATTTAAAGGCGAGGTGTTGCACATGGACAGCACTGAACATAGCACCCGTCACATAGCAGGTGCTCAGAGTTGGTTACTGTTAATGTTCATGAGGAATAAATGAGGCAAGCCAGCGGGCTCTGTGACTAAGTGGTGACTTCCCTTTCCAAGCCTTTTGTTGTTGTTAATCCTCACCTGACGGTGTTTTTTTCATTGATTTTTAGAGGGTGGGAGAGAGAGAGAAAGACAGAAATATCGAAGTGAGAGAAACACATCGATTGGTTGCCTCCTGCATGCCCCCTACCCGGGGAGGAACCTGCAACCAAGGTACGTGCCCTTGACCAGAACTGAACCCGGGACCCTTTGGTCTGCAGGCCGACACTCTATCCATTGAGCAACTCAGCTAGGGCTCCATTGATTTCTTTAGAGAGAATGAAAGGAAGGGAGGGAGGGAGACACATGCATGTGAGAGACACATCGATTAGTTGCTTCCCAAACTCACTCTGACTGGGGCAGGGGATCAAACCAACAACGCAGTTAACGTGACTGGGAATCGAACCTGTGACTCTTTGATGTGAGGGCCGATGCTTTAACCACTGAGCACACCAGCCAGGGTAATTCTTGGCATTTTTAATCCGAGACTAGGATATCCCTCTGGTGTTGTGACATGAGGTGTTCCTGGTACCCAAGGAATTAATAGCAATGATGGGCTCTTTCTTGGCATTCTTTCATTCAGCCTCCCCACAGGCATCAAGCCCCCCTCCTTTTACAGAGGGGAGACTGAGGCCCAGAGAGGGAATGCTGTCACTGTCACCTGTCTGGTGTTATAGTCTGGTGGTGGAGCGGGTTCTTTTGAGCATCATTTTAGGTCAAATGGGAGGAAAATGAGGTTTGAGGGGAGAGGGTGGGGAATGATATGAAATTGTTGAGATGCTTCTGAGCAGTTAGGGGACCATCACATACACACACACACACACACACACACACACACACGAAAAACTTTTATTGCAGGGAGATTTCTGGTAGCAAAAACTGGGAAGCCAAACGATAAGCCCGTGCAGGGAGGATGGATGCATGCATTGTGGGGCAGTCAGCTGACAGAGTAGTACACAGCAGGAGAAAGGCAGGACCTCACGTGTCAACAGGGCTGCAGCAGAGAAAAAAACATGAAAATGAGAAGATACAGTAGCATGATATGGTTGACTTGTTTTCAAAAGGCAAAACAGTGCTGTGTGCTGTTAGGGACATGTGGTCTGTAGTCAAGGTGCAGGGGAGTGAACAAGTTCCTGAGAAGGTATCTCTGGGGGAAACCAGGGGGTCGGACTGGGAAGGTTACACAGAGGGCTTTGTCTAAATTTTATGTCTTATTTCTTAAATTAGGTGGTGGGCCTATGAGTCTTTGTTACACTATCATGTACAGTTTTGCTTGCTTGAAGTATTTCATAAATATTTTTTAAAAGGAACTGTTATGCTCACAGAAGAGCACGGCCTTCAGGAGTCACCATTCCTAGGTTTGACTCTCAGCTCTGCCAACTGCCTGGTCGTCTGAGCCTGTTTCTTCTGTAGTCTGGGCACAATCCCCCCACCTTGTGAGGCTGGGAGAATTATCAGTGTGTTTAGCACAGTTCCAAGGGCAAGTTCCTCTTCTCTGGCCAGGAGGCTCTCCCCCCTTTTCTCCAGCAATCCAGGTGTTCTGTTGGGTCACTGGTGTATATAGCAGGTCATTAGCCCCTCTTGCTTTAGTTCCTTCTTGAGATCCCCCTCCTAAGGAAGAAGCCTGGAATCAGAGGCTGCAGCCCTAGAAATTCACCTCCTTCCTCATCCATGAGTGGCTGAGCCGGTTCCCAGGCCCTCGACTGCCCCCTAGGGGTGGAGAGGCGCAGCTGCGGAATTGCTGGCCCTCTTAGGCCTGTCTGGGCATCTGCGCCTTCCATCACCCAGCACCCGTTATCTGGCGCTGTGCATGGGAACCAAATCCTTGGCATTTCGTTCTCAGGACAACTCTGGGAAATGTCTTCAATCTCAGTGGACAAAAGAGGTGATTGGGGCCAGAATGAGGAGTGACGCTGGGCCTCATTTCCCTCACTTCCGAGGGACAGTGCACCTTAGTACATAGAGCCCGGGGCTGGAGCCATCACCTGGGTTGATAATGGCTTTGCCACTCCCTAACTATGGAATATCAGACAAATTACCCCACCTGTGACTTACTTCCCCCTTCAAACTGCAGGTGCCTTTTGGCATTTTCTTCACAGGGTTGCAGCGTTAATGATACATATTTACTGAGTGCCTTGCATGTGGTAGGTTCTGTTTATTCAGGTTTCCAGCACTAACTGAGCTGGGATGAGTGTAGGAATCTGATTTGGCATTCTTTGACTATCCTGGTCTTAAACTGGGTAACTCCGAGTTGATTGGCTGTCTGCCAGATGTGCTGCTCTGAGCCACAGCACCATCTACATGGACCTCTGGAACCTCAGGAACCAGCAGTGCTACAGACGAGGATTGGAAGGTTCAGAGCAGGAGTTGCACAGAATTAGGGGCAGAGTTGCCATCCAATCCCAAGTTGTTTGAAATTCAGGCTTGGCACTGGAAAGTAGGTATGACTCAGTCACTTGGACTGGGGCCTTGTGCAAGCCAGCTCAGCTTTAGTTCTCCCCAACCAGGCAAGGCTGGTCACTTGGGAACAGTAATGGGCCTTTTCCAGGCTTGCCCACCCCTAGGCATCCTTGGATTCTACCACCCACACTAGGGGCTCAATGACAGGCAGAGCTCCTGCCCCGTTGGCACCAAGAGCCCATCACCATGCAGGACCACTGAAGCTAGGCCAGGTGACAGTACTCTGCCTCTGTGCAGGGCACCAGCCGGCCTCCTTAGCACCTATTACAACTCCAGGGCAGGCCCACCCTGCCCACACAGGCCAGGAAAGCCAGTGCATAGCAGGCACACAGCTCAACCAGAGCTGCAAGAGCCACAGGGAGTCAGGGTTCTGTTTCTGTCCGCTTTCTTCCAAGGAAACATCCCAACCCAGCCCTCCCCTCTCCCCCACCTGTGTTCCAGCAGGAGACAGAATGCCACTTCAGCAACCCAGGCTCCAGCTGGGGCCACTGCTTGAACAGCATTTTCTTTCAGCTTCTCATTTTCTGAGAACTACAAAGGCAGGATATGAGGGAAGTCCAAGGGTTTCCAGGTCCTGGCCCGCCCAGCCCAGGCATCTAGCCCCTTAGGGCAGAACTGGGAAGGCTGGGCTTTAGCAGCCACAGCCACCCAGGGACACCTGGCTCCTTCCTCATGCCCCCAAATGGAAGAGGAGCAGATAATCAAGAGACCAAGACCAAGATTATGAACGAGGCAATTTATTAACCCAGCATTTGTTCTAATGCTTCTTGTTGGCAGCTGCCACCTGTGGGGAAGGAAGATGGAAGAGTAAGTTAAGATCAGTCCTGGTGTCCATGTTCCGGCACTTGGCAATAGTTACCCACAGCCCAGAGGACACCAGGCATCCTGCTTTGTGGTCTCACATGTATTAATTTTCCTTGTCTAATCCTCACAACCCCAGGTATCTCCCCATTTTACAAAAGTGTCAACTGGGACTCAAGAGCGCTGGAGTGGGATTCCAATACTGCAAATGCCATCATACACACTGATGCCTGTGCCAGGCCCTCCTCTGGAAGTTTCCCCTCTCCTCTTAGGTCACCCAACTCTCAGAGGGCGACACCTTCCATTCCTCTGACACTTGACGTTAAGTGACTAAACACTCCAAGGTTCCTAGTAGGCCTGAGTCAATGATACAGAAAGAAGGAAACCAATATGGGGTTATGCCAGGCCCTGGAGGGCTCCCACTGCTTGTAGATCACGGAATCCTAACCACCACCCCAGGGCAGGCAGGAGCAGATTGCTCCACAGACAGGGAGACTGGCTGCAGCCGAAAGAACTGCCCCAGGGTGTCCAGCAGTCAAGTCACCAGGATGGAGACTTGAATTCTGAGCCAGCCCGCCTCCCGATCTCAGCAACTGCTGGGAGCCAATTCCAGCATGTCATAATTACAAGAGTTGCATCAAAAGGTTGATGAGATTGGACTAAACAATCTCATGCCCATTCAGCATGAAGAGTAGGGAGACATTGAAGCCAGAATCTGTGCAAGGCTGATGCCCTGCAGGAAAAGCAGCCCAACTGCACCACAGGGTTGGGTTCCCTTTACCTCAGCTCCAGCAAGCCACTCAGAAATGCCTTTTCCTGCCCACCCCAGGGAAGGCCTCCACCAGCCTGGACTGTGCCCTTCAGGGAAATTCTGATCTGACAACACCCAGGCCTGGGGAAACGCCCAGGCAGTGACAGAGGGACCCAACCCTAGCCCTCACCCAGGCCTCACCTGCCCTGCGATTCTGTCCAGATCTCTCTGTCCCTGAGGTGTCAATTTGCGGCCCCTGGGGGAGAAAAGGGTCATGAATCCCCCCCCCAAGTTAGCGCAGGTTCTCAACCCCTCCTTCCGGATGTGAGTCAGGCTTCCCCAAAAGGCACCTGGCCACACGACCACATGGCTGCCAGCCAACTCCCACTGAGGACCCCAGTGGGCTGCATTCTAACAAGCTTGGGGCAGGAGTGGGAGCCCCCCGGGAGCTGACAGGGTGTCGTTTGTGCAAGCATTAGATCAAAGGCCCCGAAAAATCAATCGGGCAAAGTTAACGAGCAGGCTAATGAAAGCGGACAGTCGCTAAATTACCTTCCTGGAGCCAGGGTAGTCAGTTAGAGAGGTCGGAGTGAGGCCCTTAGCTGTTTGCTTTTCTGCAGAATCCCCTGCCCACCAGAGGGTCAGGTACGGAGAGTGCAGAGACCTAGCCCCTCTCTGCGTGTGGGGATGGCCCCTGCTAACTTTATTATAGGTGGCTTGACCCCAAGGATCCTCCATCACCCCCCTTTCCCATCCATTCTGATCATTTGCTTACCCATCCTGATCCTTTTCCACCATTTTCAGCCCCTCCAGGGCTTGAAGGACTCTCCGGGCCACGCTCTTAGAGCCTCTGCTAAAGTGGCTGGGCATGACACCATTTCTCTGTCGTCCTCCATAGATCTTGGTCATGGAGCCAACCCCAGCGCCTCCCCGAAGGTACAGGTGCCGCGCTGTGGAAGCTGGGTGGGGTGAGAGGGAAACTTAAGGGCCCTTCTCAGGCAGAGAATATTCTTCCCCATAGCTGAGGGAAAGGCCTTGCCACACATACAGTCTGTGTGTGGCAGCTAACTCACCATTTACAGCCAGGGCAACTGTGCACACACTAAAACCCGGTACCCCCCTCTCCCACCATGGCCAAGTCATGCTGCACTCTGGCCCAGCCTAGGAGACAGGACACCCAGGCAGTGGAGGGACTGCCAAAGCCACACTGCTAAGGCTAGACCCGAAGCCCTGTAGATAGAGCCTGTCCACCTCCATATGCCTGAGGGGCAGGAGAGTGGAGAAGGGACCTATTGCCATTTTGAGTGCAGCTCTCTGAGCCCTCAGCCCGAGAGCTTGGGGTGGGGGTAAGGGGGTCAGGACTGAGATCCATGCAGTGGATATTCCCAACCTGGCATGTGTATCACCCCCCTCCATGGACACGGGGATCACTCTCCCTAGATGGGCTTAAGTCCTGGCCAGCCTCCTTGGAAATGCTCACTCCTATTCATGCGGAGCACTTAGTCGTCAGCTCTTTGCATCTTTCATGTTCTCCTCCCATGAGATACTAAGATGGCCTAAGGAGCTGGCCTAATGCTGTGGCCCTAGCAAGTCACCTACCCTCATCCAAAAGCCAGGAGTACCTGTCCCTCAGACGAGGGTTACTGTGAGGACTCCATGCAAATGTGTCAGGTGCTGTTGTCCTCTACAGAAAGGAAACAGGCTCCAAAGGGTGCTCACTGGCTTCATGCCACAGAGCTCTGGAGGGACAGCTCCTCCCGTTTTGGTTTCCTACCTCAGAGGCCACTGAGGGTTAAAGGCATCGCCGCTGCGGTGCACAAAGTGCCCAGACTTCAGTCATCACATGGCCCTGCCTGGCTGGGAGCTGAAGGGCAGTGACTCCAGGCCACCCCAGACCCTGGAGACGTACTGCTAAGAAGCAGGTGCCGGGCCATGTCCATGACCCTCCAGTGTTATGAAGTAGGGGTGGGTGAGACGGATCTGTGGGGTGGGTTCCGCCTCCCCTCCAGCTGCTGCTCCCAGAGCACTCTTCCACGCCACTTGTCCCCAGCCCTCCAACTGCCTCCAACAGCCATGGGCTTCTGGGGGTCAACAGCACAGCCCCTCTGTAGTCTGTCTCTGGCCTCTGCTCACTTAAAAACCACTCTCTCCTTGGTCCTTTCTACCCCAACCTTCCCCTCACCCTACCCCTACACTACTGCCCTCACCCTCTTCTAGGCATTAAGCCACCCTCCCCCTGTGGATTAAGAGACTCACTTGGTATAAGTCAATACCCACAATCTTTCTACTGTGAGAGACATCACTGGAAAACTCCACCCTTATAGCCAGTGCAAATGCCTAACACCCACCACCATCCCTCCTGTGCCCGTTCCTGGGCAGAGACCTGCTTTCTCACCCAGGCTGGGGAGAGGACTGTCTTAGGAAGGGGGCAAGGTGAACATTCCTAAGATGCCCAGAGGCTGCACACCTGAAACGAGATGCCCAAACTTGGCCTTGCCAAGCCAGGACCAGCGCTGACGAGTCCCAGCCTGGGGTACATATGGAAAGGGTGGCCCAACTCTGAGTTGTCCAGTAGACAGGATTTGAATTTCAACACTGCTCATCAGCCTGCCTACTTTCCAGGTTTGTGTGGTGGTACTGAAGGGGATGGCTTACTTAAATCTTGAGTAGTGATTGCAGAGAATAAGCTCCCATAAAACCTATTAGTTTCTTTTGGGGGGGGGGGGGGAAGGAGGGTTGGATTTACATTTCCTTAACACTGTATAAAATTATCTGGCCTGCTGTCAGATGTTACAAGGCCCTCACCGTCATCCGTTAGCAATAATTCTCCTAACTTAATAGGAAGGTTAACTTTACAAATTGGAAACTTTAGTTGAAATACTGAGCTCTACAAAATACGGGTATTTTTCACTCTTGAGCCCTTGTGGCCCTAGCCCCAACCACACAAACCCAGGTGCTGTCTGTCACAAATGGCCTCTCCTTCAGGCCCTCCAATGGCCTTCTGCTCCTCTCCTGATTCTTGCGAAACCTTGTCACTCTACTGCCAGCTGTGAAGGAGGAACCACGCAGGGCCCCTACCCATGGAGTCTAGTCAAAGTAGAGCAGGTACGTGTCCTGCTAGGCCACTAGGTAGGGCACACGCTGCACTGAGCACATGGCAGATCAAGGGAAGCCTTCCCAGATGCATTTTGCCCTTAACCCTTCTCTGCTAAATTCCTAAGGGGAAATTTAGACCTCGATCCACCCCTTGAATTGTTCCTGCAATGTCTCCAAAGCCCCGTTCTGGGATAGGACAGACCAACCGCCAACCTATAATAAAAAGCACTCAGGTGTCCCAACTTAGCAGCTGCTCACTGCCAGATGTCTTGTCCAGGGCCACACTGCACCACCTTCTTCATAGGTGGTCTTCCCTCGACACCATCCCTCCTCTTACAGCAGGTCTCCACTCTCCGGACAGGTTCTTTCTAGCCCTACCTCACCCTCACCCCCACCACTGCCTGGGGACTCCTTCCGGTACAGCTCTGCCCTTCTTCTAGACCACTCTCAGGAGGCCCCTGCCTACTCCACACTGGCTCCTACACACCTCCAGAACTTATACCCCCCACCACTGCCACAAAACTGAGGGGGCAAAATAGGCCAAGCCCCATGATCCAAAATAGAGAATATAGCACAGACCCTGCTGTGTCCCCTGGTAAAGGAGCATCTCCAGTGACTTCAACTTGTACAGAGAATAAGCTGACCACCAAACTAGGCGGGAGCACTCTGGACTATAGAAGAGAGGTTGGCACACGCTGTAAAGGGTCAAACAGCAAGTATCTTAGGCTTTGTAGGCTGTCACAACTGCCACTCTGCCTCTGCTGTGGATGTACACAGACGGGCTTGGTTATATCCCTGCCGGAAGCCAATTCCAGCATGTCAGCAGGGCTGAATCATCTGGAAATGGCTGAGGGCATTTCCCCAGACCTGAAAGGGATGCATGGATGATTGCTTGCTGCCAGACAGCTAAGGGCATCTTAATTTACATGTTACTGCCTCCTGCTGGCCAAACACCTGAACAGCCGAAGTCAATTTCTCCCAAATCCGATAATCTGACAATGGATTCTGTATACTAAACCCTGGCCTTTGAAGTGTGTATCTACCTTGTCTTAGGACAATTTGTGTTAATAAAAAGCAAGGGGTCCTGAGACAAAGGAGAACTTGGTTTCTTTAGCCAAGCTCCTCTGGCCCCCCCCCCCCATATGCCTTCCAAAATTATGTTTTGTCTCTGGACTTATTTAATTTACACACAGCGCCTTCTCCAGATTCCTGAACCCTTCTAGATGCTGGATTAAGACCTCCGGCATTATATCCCCAAGAAATATGCACATAATAAACCTCCGTCTAGAACCATCACCATATGCCAGTGATGGGCAACCTTTTGAGCTTGGTGTGTCAAACTTCGCCAAAAAACTGAGCATAACTCGGGTAGTGTGTCACTTTGAGGAAAAAACTAACTCCAAGACTCTAGTCGCAAATGTTTCATCCTCGGCATGTGGCCGCATGTCATCAGAAATGGCTACGTGTGTCAGTGCTGACACGCGTGTCATAGGTTCGCCATCACTGCCCTATGCCAATAGGGCAGCTGGGAAAGTAATAAGAGAGCTTCGAAAACCCTAAGGAAGGGGGACCAGGAGGGAAGGCAGAGGACACACCCCAGTATGTGGAAGGGACATGTTGGGCAGAAATTGGTCACAGCAAAATGAAAATTAGACAAGGCCTTTATCCAATTTTCCATTAATCTCTCCCCACCTAAAAAATAAAGTATGAATTTCTGTCAGAGATGAGATGAAGCTCCCCTGCCACAGGATGACAGGATGGGGTAAACTGTGGCATCACAAGCTGGCAGGCCCTGAACATGTGACACCGAAAGCACAAATCTGGTTGGGAAATTTTTGATAGGTGCAGATTAAAACGGAAAAGCTAGGATTCTTTCTCCTAATCTTAGATCCCAAACTGTCCTGACTCTTGGGGCATTGGCAAAGAACATTCAGGACCAGGTAGCTCTACTTCCCAAGACGGATGTGGTTTTGTCCAGGCCCTATCACTGTTGTCTGCCCAGCAAAGTCAAGTCAGCTTCTCTTCACCAACACTTCCCACCTCACAAAGTTGACCTTTTAGCCCTCAGGGGTCAGAGGTTGTGGCCGAGTCACATTAGCACATGTGTCCAGGCTAGGGCCTGAAATACAGTGACATCTGATGCATGAGTGCATGACCAACCTACAAAATACATGCTCTGATGTGCTGGGCAACTCTTCTCAAGGTTATTCTGAAGTTTTATCAATATCAAAACTCTGCTTTCCGCCAATTTCCCATATGGAGGGGCAAGCTTTGGCCTGGATGGAGCTCCCACTTCAGAGGAGGAAGGTTGGGGTGACAGTTTGGAGAAACTTGAAATGTCAAGAACAGGCGAGAACTAACACTGTGAAGTCAGGGGTTACACTTGCAATCCGTCCAAGTTGCAAGTTACTGTAAGATTAATAAGAGAGGGGGCTGGCAAATGATCAGAAGGTTTTCTTCTGAGCATTTGGGACTCAAGATTTAGAGCAAAGAGTGACCCGGCCAGATCGCCAACCACTTAGTGCGATGACCTGAGCAATAAAAAGAAAACAGCTGACTTTTCTTCAACGATTACTCTTCAACAGGCAAGCACATTTTAAAGCAGTTTGACTGTATTAGGCTAATTTGATTCAACAACACTTGGCACTGACACATTATTAACCCCATTTCAGAGATAGGAAACCAAAACACACTGGCAGATGGAGGTCACGAATTAAATGTAGAGGAGAATCTGAACCCAGGGAGTCTGGACCCCATGGCCATAAGGATAATGCCAGCCTCTAAAACAAACCACCTCTAAGCAAAATATGAACATCCATTTGTCCCCGGGTTTCCCTGGAAGATCAGAGGAAGCCACAGGTCCTCACACAAACCTCTTACAAAGGAGGAAACAGAGCCAGGGTAAGAAGTTATTGAATGTCACACAAAGCATGCAGGGGGAGAGTCAAAGTCTCTTGCAATCTGGGGGGAGAGGGAGGCAAATAAGAGATCACAGAGGGGGCGGGAGTATGATCTGTGCCAGGAGTCACCCGTCTCCCCACTACCCAGCTACATGCCCCCGTTCCTACCAGCTCGTGTGTAGAACCAATTCTCATCGTAGGGAGCAAGCTCTTTGTGCTTGGCCAGCTTGACAGTGTCCACCCATTCAGGGACTTTCAGCTTCCCGGACCTGGGATCAAGACAGCAAGAAAGGCACAATTCACCAGTCTCCACAACCCCCTCATCCCCTCTCCTCAATAGGACTGGACGTTAACAGGAGCTGGACGTGTCCCAGAGGATAAACAAGCTGAAACTCAAACACAACCCAGGCCTCATGTAGAAAGGGGGACCCCACAGAGGCCCTCCAGTGAGTCTCCCCCCAGCCAGAAGAGGGCGCTGCGGACCGAGGGGCCAGCAAAGACCACAGCCTGCAGCCACGGCGAACCCGTCCCCACACTCACTTTTTGAGGAAGGCTGCCAGAGCTCTGACGAACTCCTGCTGGTTCACGTCTTTTACAGTAACTCCGGGCATCTGCGAGAAGGGCCACGCATGTGAACACGAACTGGGGGGGGGACCACCCACAGGGGCTGGGGCCGAGCCCCAACGCGACCTACACCGCCGCCCTCCCCTGACTTCCAAAGGCCCTACTTCAAGTAGGCGGTCCTAGAGTTCGCCGGCGCCCACGACCATAGCCCGACCGCATTTGTGGAGACGCTGTAGGACCCTAGTCCCTGGCCCTGGGGTCCCGCACTCCCGGCTGCCCCCAGGCCCGGTCTCGCTTCCCGGACCACGCCGAGCCAGCATGTCCGGGCCTGCCGCTCGCACGTGGCTGCGGCTTCAGGGGGCGGGGCGGCGCCGCGCGGACACCCCGGGCTCCGAGACACACGCTTGGGGCTGGGGAGTCGGGTCCCGGCGCTCCGTGCCCAGCACGAGTCAGAGAGCCCGCCTTACCGTGCGGCCTCCGCGCTGCCAGCCAGGGGAAAGGGAGCAACGGGGTTTCCCGGACGCACAAATCGGGCGTCAGGTCTCGCGAGGGTTCCGAGAGCTCGCGAGAACAGGGTTAGAAAAGGCAGCCCCGCCTATCTCAGGGCGAATGGGGCTTCGCTTCCGCCGAGGTGGGCGGGTGTGGAGTGAGGAGGCGGGAAGGCAAAACAAAAGGCTATGGGGACGGATGGGGAGGCTTGTTTCTTCGCCATTCCTCCTCCCGGAGTGTACTAGAGAGAGGAGAGCGTTCCCGTCTGGAGCTGGGGGCATCTGGTTTCGTTTGCATTGATCAAAACATCAGCGGAGGACACTGATGGCGGAAGCTATGAAGTTCGGTGGGCAGGAAAAGACGTAGCCACTTTCTGGCGTTTCCAAAGGGACGACCTCCCCCTCCCCCTTCCAAGTGGAAGTGGCTTGACTGGTCGGAAGTGGGGGTAGTAAGGGCGGAACTGTGATGGGGCACCCAGAGGAAGTGCTAAGAAGAAAGCTGTCCACTACCTTTCCTGTTTCGACCCCTAGCCCTCCCGCGAGCTGGAGACGGAAGCCCCACCCTTCTCAGGGCGGAAGTTGCTTCACTGGAGCCCGGGCGGACCTGGTGGGAACGAGGCAGTGGCGGCTGGGAAGAGATGAGGGCAGGGACGCAGAGGCGGAGGCGGGACCTTGGGAGAAATTAGTTTAGCTCTGCCTCCTAGCGTCTGAATGGGCTCGCTCAGGCCTTAGCCTTACTTGCTATTTATATTTACCTACTGACCTGTGCAACTTTAGGCTGTCCATTTGCTCGGTCTTCAGTCACTCCTTTAAAAAAAAAAAAAAAAAAGGGGGTGGATTTAAATGGAAATACCGAGATCCCGATTATTTGCCTCTTTTAAGTGACTGCTTCTGTACATAGTGCATCTCTTATGAATTCTAGCAACATTGTGTGTGTGTGTGTGTGTGTGTGTGTGTGTGTGTGTGTGTGTGTCTACTCTGTGCCAGGCACAGGTAAACATTATGTAGTATTAGTACATGTACACTGTTCAGAAGCGCAAAATCAAAGGTGCCAGCAGGTTCTGTGTCTGGTGAGGGCCCGCTTTCTGGTTTATAGACAATAATCTTTTTGTGCATCCTCATAGCAGAAAGCGGGAAAGGAAGCTCTCTGGGCCTTTCTTATGAGGGCACTAACCCTATCTGAGGAATTCACCCTCATGACGTAATCACCTCCCAAAGGCACCACCTCCAAATACCATTATATTGCGGATTAGGTTTCAACATATTAATTTTGGGGGGCACACAAATATTCAATTTATAAACTTTATAACAGTTTATAATATGTATTTAAATCAGGGGCTTTCTTACTTTCGTGTAGCATGTTGTCAAAGTCTATTTTGCATTGTTTCTAAAATTTGAGAATAGTTTAAGTATCTCAGATTCCTCCCACCCCTGAATCAACACTTGTGTTTCCATGTGTAACTGTAAATGTATCCTTGTAATGGCTATTGTTTTTCTTTTTTTTTTACATGCTGACTTTATTTTTAGTTTAAATCTTTATTGTCAAGAGTATTACAGATGTCCCTCCTCTTTCCCCCTTGTTCCCCTCCGTCAGTTTCTGCCCCACTCCAGGCTTTCACCACCCTATTGTCTGTGTCCATAGGTAATGCATAGCCTATGTAATAAAACCCTAATATGCAAATCAACCAAGCAGTGGAATGACTGGTTGCTATGATGTGCACTGACCACCAGGGGGCAGATGTTCAGCACAGGAGCTGCCCCCTGGTGGTCAGTGCGCTCGCTCCCCCTTTGGGAGGACCGCTCAGCCAGAAGCCAGGTTCATGGCTGGCAAGTGCAGCAGTGGTGGCGGAGGCGGGAGCCTCTCCCACCTCCACTGCAGGCAGGCGGTAAGGAGCAAGGAGTCCCGGACTGCAAGAGCCCTGGACTGCGAAAGGGATGTTTGATTGCTGGCTTAGGCCTGATTCTTGGGGGATCGCCAGTCTGTTCCGTGTTTCCATGCCTCTGATTCTATTATTTATTTATTTTTTAAAAATTATATTTTATTGTCTGGCTGGTGTGGCTCAGTGGTTGAGCATCAACCCATGAACCAGAAGGTTGCTGGTTTGATTCCTGGTCAGGGCATATGCCTGGCTTGCAGGCTCAGTGCCCATTAGGGGGCATGCAGGAGGCAGCCAATCAATGCTTCTCTCTCATCCATATTTCTATCTCTTCCTCTCCCTTCTTCTCTCTCTCAAAATCAATAAAAACATATTTAAAAATATATTTTATTGATTTTTTTTACAGAGGAGGGGAGAGGGATAGAGAGTTAGAAACATCGATTAGCTGTCTCCTGCGCACTCCCTACTGGGGATGTGCCCGCAAACAACGTACATGCCCTTGACTGGAATTGAACCTGGGACCCTTCAGTCCGCAGGCCGAAGCTCTATCCACTGAGCCAAACTGGTTAGGGTTCTGATCCTATTTTTTAGGTTCAATTGTTGATAGCTATATATTTATTGCTATTTTATTATTCATATTTTTATCTTTTTTGTTCTTCTTCCTCTTCTTAAAGAATATCCTTCAACATTTCATGTAGTACTGGTTTGGTGGTGATGAACTCCTTTAGCTTATTCTTGTCTGTGAAGCTCTTTATCTGACCTTCAATTCTAAGTGATAGCTTTGTTGGGTAGAGTAATCTTGGTTGTAGGTCCTTGCTATTCATCACTTTGAATATTTCTTGCCACTCCCTTCTGGCCTGCAAAGTTTCTGTTGAGAAATTAGCTGACAGTCATATGGGCACTCCCTTGTAAGTAACTGCTTTTCTCTGCAGCTTTTCTTTTACTGCTTTTAAAATACTCTCATTGTCGTTAACCCTTGGCATTTTAATTGTGATGTGTCTTGGTGTGGGCCTCTTTGGTTCCTCTTGTATGGGACTCTTTGGGTTTCCTGGACTTGTAAGGTAAGTCTATTTCTTTCACCAGGTAGGGGAAGTTTTCTGTCATTTTTTCAAAACCACCTGGCAGGAGGTTTTAAATATCTTGCTCTGACTCTTCTCCTTCTGGCATTCCTATAATGTGGATGTTGGTACCTTTGAAGTTGTCCCAGAGGCTCCTTACACTGTCCTCATATTTTTGGACTATTTTTTCTTTTTGTTCTTCTGATTGAGGTTTTTTTTTTTTTTTTTCCCTCATATTTCATCTCATTGATTTGATTCTCAGAATCCTCTACTCTACTGTTGAATCCCTAGAAATTATTCTTCATTTCAGTTAGTGCACTGGTATGCTTAATTTATGAATGGTCCTTTTTTATGTCTTTGAAATTCTCACTAAGATTCTTGTCTCACTAAGTCCCTTGATGCTCTCATTAAGGACCTTGAGCAACCTATTAAGCATTGTTTTGAACTCTGTATCCATTTTGCTTCCATTTTTTTTTCTTTATCTCTTCATTTTGGCTGCTTCCCTGTGTTTGTTTCTATGTATTAGGTAGATCTGTTATGTCTGCCGGACTTGGTAGAGTGGCCTTGTGTAGTAGGTGTTCTGTAGGACCCATTGGCTCAGCCTCCCCAGTCACTCTAGATGCACTTCTGTGTGGGCTGTGTGCAGAGTCTTGTTGTATTTTTGTTGTAACTTTTTGTGTGGTACTGTGTGCTGTTTGTGCTTTTTGGTCTCATAATTTTGTCTTCTTTTTCTCTAAAAGGCACTGCAAATTGTATAAATGTCAGACCTCACAAAACTACCCATACTGCTCCACTAGGCATTTCTCACAATGCTTTGCATTTGCTTACATATACTCTCCCACTCTAGATGCATGTCTCATTCTCCTTGCAGCCCTAAAACTTACCAGGGCCTGTTAAGCCCCCATTAAATGTGCATTGAATTGAATTAAATAAAAATAGAAATAAAGTCTTGTTACTAGTATTTTTCTGATTCCCTATAACCCATAGCTTATTGATTAAAATATTTAACTTCTCTCTTTTCCAAGCTTGACACTCAGTGAAAATCCCCTTTCTCTCCAAAAGCCCTAAAGAGTGGTGTGTACAGATTTCTTTCTGGATCAGCAGGAAGTGGAAAAGGAGAAGATGAATCGCAGTTTGCAGTGGGGTCTCATGGTGAGGAGTCCAAATGAAGAACTTAACCACCATGACTCAGCTGTAAACTTGGGGGTCAGCCTTGGTTCCCTCCTCTCCTTTCTCTCTCCTATCCATCCAATCCACTGTAAGTCCCACCCAAAAAGTTCTAAACTTTTTGTGCTCTGAATTCTTTGGTGTCTCACAAAACCTACGGCCCCTTCTCAGAATTAGAAAAATGCATAAGGTAAAATATGTAGGATTTCAAGTGAAATCAATTATATTGAAATAGTCATCACAAGTACTTTGAATTGTGCTAATAGTAATCTATGGGCTTATTTAGCACATTATTGTTTAAGATCAAGCAAAGTTCTGATGACTACTGTCATCTCAAAGCCACAGTGAGTGAGACAGTATTTTCAGAGATCTGCAACAACTGTACAGAATATGGAAACAGCTGTGCATTCCATTGGTGACAAAGCCCAAGTCCTGCTGTGCCACTGTCGTTTGTTGCCTACATTCAAGATAGAAGGAAATACTAGGTTTTTGGTCAGAGGATAGCAAAAATCGAGTCATAATTCCAAGTTCATGGACCCCCTCCCCCTGAATTCTATCCACAGACCCCTTGAGGGGTGGTTTGTGGAATCCAGGTTCCTGTTCTAAAATATTAATCGAACCAGAAAACCTCCTTTGGGTTTCATCACATTTGTAATAGAATCTAACACCTTGTTGTGGCCCTGCATGAGCCAGCCGCCTGCTTGCCACTCCTTCCTCACCTCCCTTGACTTCCTCTCTCCCTAACTCTAATCCAGCCACACCGGTCTCCTTCCTGTTACTCAACCTAGAAAGAAGTCCTCGCCTCAAGGCCTTTGCACATGCTGCTGCTTTGTACCTTCCTTTCCTTTTTGGTCTGCATATGACTGGCCCCTCCTCATCACTCAAGTCTCTATCAAATGCCTCCTCCTCAGGGAGGTCTCCCCTGGCCACCACTCTGGTAAGCAGTCTTCCTTTCTCTTGATCTCATTGGTAACTTATTCATCCTAGCTAATAAAGAGGGAATATGCTAATTGACCCTCATACTGTTGCAAAGATGGTGGCACCCACAGCCAATAGGAGGGAATATGCGAATTGACTTCCCTGCCCTCAAATATGGTGGCGCTCATAGCCAATAAGGGGGGAATATGCTAATTGACTGCCCTGCCCTCAAATATGGCGGCACCTGTAGCCACAAGATGGCGGCGCCCAGTCCCCTCAGCCCCGTCGGGATGGCAGGCATGTTGCAAGGCTGAGCCCGCCTCCAGGTGGGCCTGGCCACTTCGTGCACCTGCCTCTGGAGTCCCCCAGTCCCCTCAGCCCCCTAGCCGTCCAGGGTCACCTCGAGGCATAGGCAAGCCTCAGATGGCAGCTGCCCAGCCGCCCAGGGCCAGCCCGAGGTGCAGGCAAGCCTTGGATGGCGGCTGCCCAGCTGCCCAGGGCTGCCCGAGGCTTGCGCTACTGGCAGTGGCAGCAGCAGAGGTGTGATGGAGCGTTGTCTTCCCCTGATTGCTGGGTCACCTCCCACCCCTGAGGGCTCCTGGATTGCCAGAGGGAGCAGGACAGGCTGAAGGACCCCCCTCCAGTGCATGAATTTTCATGCACCGGGCCTCTAGTTGTTTAATAACATGCTATTTAGCCTCCATGTGTTTGTATGTTTTTGGGTGTTTTTACTGTAGTTGATTTCTCATTTCATGCCACTGTGATCTGAGAAAATGCTTGATATGATTTCAATCTTCTTGAACTTGTAGAGACTTGTTTTGTGTCCTAACATGTGGTCTAGCATTGTGAATGATCCAGGTGCATTTGAGAAGAATGTATATTTTGCAGCTTTGGGTTGAAATGTTCTATAAATGTCAATTAAATCCATCTGATCCAGTGTGTCCTTTAGTGTCACCGTTTCCTTGTTAATTTTTTGTCTGGAAGATCTATCCAGTGAAGTCAGCAGGGTGTTAAAGTCCCCTACTATGACTGTGTTGTTGTCAATCTCTCCCTTCAAGTCCTTCAAAAGTGTTTTTTAAAAATATTTTTATTGAAATAAGAGAGGAAGGGAGAGGGAGAGATAGAAATATCAATGATGAGAGAGAATAATTGATGGTCTGACCCCTGAATGCCCCTACTGGGGATCAAGCCCACAACCTGGGCATGTGCCCTTGACCAGAATCAAACCTGGGACCTTTGAGTCCACAGGCTGATGCTCTATCTAGTGAGCCAAACCGGGTAGGGCTAGAAGTTTTTTTAAAAAATATATTTGTGCCGAGACCGGTTTGACTCAGTGGATAGAGCGTCGGCCTGCGGACTCAAGGGTCCCAGGTTCGATTCCGGTCAAGGGCATGTACCTTGGTTTCAGGCACATCCCCAGTAGGGGGTGTGCAAGAGGCAGCTGATCGATGTTTCTCTCTCATCGATGTTTCTGACTCTCTATCCCTCTCTCTTCCTCTCTGTAAAAAATCAATAAAATATATTAAAAAAATATATATTTGAGTGCTCCTATATTGGGTACATATATGTTTATCAGGGTTCTATCCTCTTGTTGGATCAATCCCTTTAGTATTATGTAGTGACCTTCATTGTCTCTTGTAGTGGCTTTCATTTTGAAGTTTATTTTGTCAGATACAAGTATTGCTACTCCAGCTTTTTTTTCTTTTACATTTGCATTGAAAAAAATTTTCCCCATTCCTTCACTCTCATCCTGTGTGAATCTTTTGTTCTGAGGTGGGTCTCTTGTAGACGGCATATAGTTAGATCATGTTTTTGTATCCTTTCAGCTACTCTATGTCTTTTGATTGGAGCATTTAATCCATTTACATTTAAGGCTATTATTGGTAGGTACTTATTTATTGCCATTTTAATTCTGTATACCCCCACCCCTCCCCAACCTTCCCGTTATAATTTGAAAGTCTGTTTGATGCTTTACTTCCTCTGTATCTATCTTTTTGTTAATCAGTTTACAATGTTCTTTATTATCCATAAATGAGTGAGATCATGCAGTATTTTTCTTTCACTGACTGGCTTATTTCACTTAGCATAATTCTCTCCAGTTCCAACCAGGCTGCTGCAAATGGTAAGAATTCCTTCTTTTTTATGGCAGCATAGTATTCCATTGTGTAGATGTACCGTAGTTTTCTGATCCAGTCATCAACTGACAGGCACCTAGGCTGTTTCCAAATCTTAGCTATTGTAAATTGTGCTGCTGTGAACATAGGGGTGCACCAGTCTGCATGTCAGAATGGCTATCATCAACAAATCAACAAACGACAAGTGCTGGCTAGGATGTGGAGAAAGAGGAACCCTCGTGCACTGCTGGTGGGAATGCAGACTGGTGCTGCCACTGTAGGATTCTATCTTGAATAGCCCTCAAACAATCACCCACAGGTTTGGTGAGAGTTTTTTCAACTGGGTGGGGCAATTGTTTCTGCCTGCAGGTTAATTGTTATTCTCAGTCTCTTAATGGGCCTCAGAATGGGTGTTTTCCAATAGGGTGGGTCAACCTTCTTCCCCCCAGGCAAAGCTGCCCATATAGCAAATGTCTGAGTGAGAAAGGTGATCCCCGCAGCGTGAGGGAATGACTCAGCACAGGAAACCAGGGTGTCTGCCTTCTGAGTTCTAACCCCAGAGCCACCAATCCTGGCTTCTGCTCACACAGTTCCAGTCCACTGTGCCCTCCCTCTGCCAGAGCACAAGGCGAGTGGCTCCACAGGGAATTTTGTGCATTAGCCCTGTAAGAGGTGCCTGTATTTCCAGTTGTATCTCCCTGTCAGACAGCAACTATGCTACTTTTCATAGCCAGATGTTATGTGGGTACCATTTTCAGTTCTGGTTCTCTCTTCTGGGGAGCCCATCTTGGGGATTAGACCCCAGAGTTCGCAGTGGCAACCCCCACAGCTGAGATATCTCCCTGGAACTTCAGTTGCTGTCTGTGGGTGCCTGGCCAACCCTTTTGTGTCTCCACCCCTCCAACCAGTCTCTATGTGGTCTCCACATTCTGTGTTTGGTTATCAGAGTTCTCTCCAGCTAGTCTTCCGTTGATTATTCAGGAAGTTTTTCTGTATTTTAGTTGTAATTCCAGTTTTGTCCTAGGAGCATGTCTGTGCAGCATCCACTTACTCCGCCACCATTTTTTTTAAAAAAAATCTTCCTTTCCCTCAGTCACTCCTTAGTCCATTACATTCTGTTCTTTCCTTCATAGCAACTGTCAGCTTCCTGTCTGTCTCCCCAACTAGAGAGGGTGCCAGCTCCATGGGGGCACAGACTTGTCTGCCTTGTTCCTCATTGTATCCCCGGGTAGAAAGGTGTCTGGACATGGAGGATGTTCACAAAGTTTGCTGACTAAAGGAATTAAAGAAGGAGAAAGAGAGATGATTCTGAGTGAACAGTGAGCTGATTCAGGACTGGGGTTGGCCAGCAGGTGGCCCCATTTCTCCACAATTTAGAGAGAGTGTGAGATCTGAAGGCACTTGGGGACGCAATGTAGGCTTATCAGTTAGAACAAATGTACCCCTCTGGTGTGGATTGTTGTTAACTGAGGAGGCTGTGCATGTGTGTGAGATGCGAATATGGGAAATTTCTGTACCATCTTCTCATTTTTGCTGTGAAACTAAAACTGCTTAAATTTTTTTTTTTTTTTAATTTATTGTTTAAGGCAGTGGTCGGCAAACTGCGGCTTGTGAGCCACATGTGGCTCTTTGGCCCCTTGAGTTTTTAGCAAAGGCCAGCTTAGGAGTACCCTAATTAAGTTAATAACAATGTACCTACCTATATAGTTTAAGTTTAAAAAATTTGGCTCTCAAAAGAAATTTCAATCCTTGTACTGTTGATATTTGGCTCTGTTGACTAATGAGTTTGCCAACCACTGGGTTAAGGTATTACATATTTGTCCTCATCACCCCATTACCGCTTTAAAAAAATTGTTGCACAGCTGGTGTGGTTCAGTGGTTGAGCACTGACCTATGAACCAGGAAGTCATGGTTCTATTCCTGGACAGGGCACATGCCCTGGTTGTGGGCTCGATCCCCAGTAGGGGGCATGCAGGAGGCAGCCAATCAATGATTCTCTCTCATATCTCTCTCTCTCTCTCTCTCTCTCTCTCTCTCTCTCTCTCTCTCTCTCTCTCTCTCCCTCCCGCCCTCTTCCTTCCTCTCTGAAATCAATAAAAATATATTTTCAAAAAAGAAACTGTTTAAAAAATCATTTGTGGGCAGGAAGCTGTTCATGCTGTGATAAGGGGGAGAAGTGGCATCAGAGTGCATTAACTTTGTAGGAAAAAACCCTATTCCTAGGGATCAGACAGAATGTGTTTACTTAATTTATTCTGATCCCTGGAGAGAAACTGAATGCAGGTCCTGTCCAATGCGAGCACCCATTCTTGGGCAGGGAGACATAGTTGGACAGAGATAGGCACAGTTCAGGGTGATCAGGCCTGTGAAAAAGGGACGAAGTGCTCCTAAGGAATGTAGAGAACTCTGCCTAAGGGGCATATCAGAGACATTATTTTAAGTTAGAAGAAAAGGATGAATAAGCTCTTGGGAAGAGCTCAGGATCTCAGGGGGGTCTATGCAGGGCATGTGTGTATGCAAACATGTGCTGGAGACTGCAGACCCAGTTACACAATGGGACAGAGGTGCAGAATGACTACATGGACCAGGCAACTGGCATCTCAGGAGAAACTGGATGGAGATGGTGGTATGATGTCAGTTCTGCATTGGACAAGGAGTGTGGTCAGGCCTGGACCAGGTTCATGTAGGGCTGAAGTGAAAGAAGCATGGATTTCCAAAGGGCAGAATATGAAATGAGCTCCTGAAGTTATGGGGGAGAAGTCTTGTTTGGAGAGAGAGGAGCAGGGATGGTGCTCCAACTTTGGGATCTCATTGGTTATTTCTGCAGAATGTCAGGATGGTAAGTGAAGGAAGCTTGGAAGAGATATGCCCTATTGGACCAAAACACCTTTCCGTGCCCTGCAATGGAAAATGGACAAGGGTGGCATATGAAACAGTGCTCACAGTCCATTGGCTGTAATATCTGAGGGCCAGTCAGAGGCCAGAAGCCCACTGGCTCCCTACAACTGCAGGTGAAGGTTGCTGCACCCAGAGGCAGGGACATATAGGAACATGAGCAATTCTTAAATCTGCCCCTTTTCCCAAAGCTGACTTCTGCAGAATCTAGTCCCCCTCGCTCAGCACCAATGGGAAGCCCTAATGATTTGATAGACACATAGGCCTAACCAGTCGTGTGAAAAGCCCTGCCAGGTCTGGCAATAAGGGGAGATGAGCTGCAGAAAAGGGCCTGCTCCTAGCTTCTCCCCGCAATTCCCAAGTCTGCATCCCTTTCTCTTTTTGCTGCTGTTAACCTTTAACCCCAAATTATACTTTTCTTTTACTGTTCTCAGCTGTAGGACCTTGGTGTATTGGGGACCTTAGGTCCCCTGAGTAGCAGGGTCTTATCCATGTTGCATGTTGCAATGCTTCCCTCCTCTGTGATGATGTGGGCTCGGTCACTGGGAAAGCATGGTACAGCAAGGCTTAGGCAGGTCTATTAAGGGGCAATCATTATCTAAGTTATAGCAAGAGGAGGGAAGTAAGATGTGAAGCTACTTTCATACTTTGATTATCTCGCACTGAGAAGTGTTGCAGATTTGTTACTCTGTAATCTGTTGAGTAGTCCACCTTCCCAAAGCCCCAAACAAGAACAAATTGTAATTGGATGCCATTGCCATCAATAATCCTGAATAAAAAGAGTGGGATAGGTAACATCAGAAAAATGAATCGGTGATCAGGCATGTCCACTGCCCTTTCTACAGGTGGGCATGGGGATGGAGGTCTCCAGGTCTTAATATATTTGGAATAGCTCAATAGGTCTTCATATATCTGGAACAGTTCAAGGAGAAGGACTCAACAGCAGAGGACTAAGAAAAAAATGCAAGTAAGATCTTAGTATTACTTAAAGATATATTGAGTAGAAACATAAAATACTTTTTGAAAAACCCTTGAGACTCATGTCTGGCTCCTTGGAGTCCTGAATCTTTCACTCTATGTTTAATAAAAATTATCTTCTAATTGATTTTGGGCTTGACAAGGAGAAGGAAACTTCCCCCAATATTTGCCTAGACATTTTCCCTAAAATACTTTGGTAAGAGACTTTAATCTAAGCTTGTTCCTTTATTGGTAAAATGAATGTAATCATGCACAGTTTACCAAGTTGCTGTGAAGATATAGGGGAATCACATACAGTGGGTACTCAGTAAATGGTAATAATTGTCTCCAACCTTTTAGGGGTCCTTTGAAACTTAAGAGACATGAACTTTCCTAGTTCAGGCAACACCCTTGATTATGACTAATTTGATTCTTCCTGTCCTGCTTGGCCTCAGTTTCCCCATTTGAAAAATGTTAGAATAACATTAAATTGGCATTCTATTGGCCTGAATATATGTTTTGTTTGACCTACAGAGAATTTAGAGAAGAAAACTGAGCCAACATTTGAAAATTAGAATGTTTTATACAGAAATCTAGTTTTCCAGATTCTCTTGAAAAAATCAGAAGATATGGCAAAACTGAGCCTACATTTCCTCCTGCCTGGCAATAATCTACTAGGGCCAAAAGGAGGCTTCCCGGTAAGGTAGGGCACATTTTCTAGGGCTCACCTAGCCTTCTTTACTCATTTATCTGTCCTGCTTGACCCTGTAGTTCACTTCAGTTTGTGGTCCTCTGGACAGCTGAACACTGTCTATGCCTGGCACAGAGCAGGCACTTAATTATTGAATCATGATTCTCCCACGGTCTCCCTCTAGCATTCCTTCTTATCTGGCCCTAAGAAATACATGTTTGTATGTATCTGTGGTAGTTCCTGAATAATCAATTTTCACTTTGAGAAGTAAAATGAACAAGTCCTTTCTGTCAGTCAGGATAGACTAGGTTTGGCTTTGGTAACAAACAATGCCAGAATCTCAGTGGCTTAAAACAGTAAAGCTTTATTTCTTCCTTACTCACACAAACCTAGACACAAAATGAAAATACTCTTCCGTTTTTGCATGCATGGAGATAGGTATGTACAGAATCACATGTCAAATAAATATCCTGGAACATGAATTCATGCAAAACCTATTTTGAAGCTTAAATTGCACAGTTCCATCTTTGTTGGGATATTAAAAAGGTCCCAAGACCCAAGGGGGTAAGAGAATATCCACCATTGGCTAAGGAAATGCCCATGCTGAAAAAGGAACCAAAAGATAACAAAGCACCTGAAGGCTTAAAAAAAAAAAAAAAAAAAAAAAGCTGAAGCTCCCACTGCACAAATCCCTCAATAAAATACCAAATATGCAGTGTCTGCAGGCTGTTGCACCTGCTCCAGTGAGGCCCCCACTTCTGGGCTTCTAGCTTAGGAGGGAGATGGAACCCAGATGCCCAATATGCAGAGCCACGGAGGGGGCTGGACTGGGTCGGAGAGAAGGGCCAACAGGCTGGAATCCTCTTCCTCCAGCAGGAGCTATAGGCAGGAAGAAAGGGGGCAGGACCAGGTTATATCTATTCCCCTCCCCAACCCCTTATTTAAAAAAATTTTTTTTTAAAATTGATTTTAGAGAGGCAGAGAGAGAGAGAAACATCAATGATGAGAATCACTGATTGGCTGCCTCCTGCACACCGCACACTGGGGATTGAGCCTGCCACCTGGGCATGTGTCCTGATTGGGAATTGAACCCTGACCTCTTGGTTCATAGTTGATGCTCAACCACTGAGCCAAGCCGGCTGGGCAGCAACCCCTTCTTTTTACCCCATCCAACCCAGGTCTCATTGTTCACCTGGATTACAGCAAACACTTTCTCCTCAATGATTTTCCCACCTCCAGTCTTCTCTCTTCCAATCCCTCCATCACATCCACCATACTTGTCTTTCTAAAGCTCAGGTTCTCTGATATGTCCCTGTCGAGCCCAGAAACATTTCTGGCTGTCCTTCATGCACAGCTGCGGGGCTAGACTCCTAAGACTGGCATGCCAGACCTCCGTGATCAGAAAAGCCTCTCCAGCCTCATCTCCTCCTGTTTTCTCAGTTCTTCCAGGACAGTTTCCTCATCAGCACACCAGGCCAGGCCACTATTTTGGACAGGAGAATTCTCAGTCTTCCCTCTCTGTCCCCATCGGTTTCTCATTCCTCAAGATTCCTGTGGTTCTCAGATTTGTCACTGAGCTTTGTGAAGGCATCCAGTTTTCCCAGTAGAATGGAAACTTCTCAAATGCAGTCATCAGATCTCCTTCCAGGCCAGACCCTTGTTACCTCTTCAGCCCCTCTCCAACCGTCAGCAGGTAACTTGTGTAGAGAGAGCCCTGGCCTGGAGCCAGGAGACCAGACTCTGCCACTGCCTTGCTTTATGCCCTTAAGCAAGTCCTTGCCTCCCCCAGGGCCTCACTCTCCTTGTCATCAGGGCACTGGGCATTTGCTTTTGAGCACCAAACTGATAAAACTGATCCACTGAATAACTCTCAACTGCAATCCCTAAGGGGCTAGGTTGAGAAGCTTGGGGCCTGGCCTGAGGACATTTAAACTGCTGACCTCCTGATGTCCTTGGTTAGTTCCTGCTTACTCCAGTACCCCCATCTCCCAACCATCTCTATCCCATCCTCTCCTTTTAGGAAACAGGTTACCTGGATGGAGCAGGGAGATCCAGGCAGAGTTAGTGGGGACAGAAGGGGTCAGGCAGGGAGCCTGGGATGAATCTTTCAGCCCCACAAGAGCCTCAGCTGCCTCCCGCTGCAGCTGCCGCTCTGCGGAGGCAGAGGTCCAGGCCAGGCGAGAGACTCTAGGGGCCTGCAAAGGAAAGGGAGAGAAACAGAGTGGGAACCCCCCACTTCTGCCTACCCTTCAAGTGCTCCCTTAGCCCCCAATTACTTAACTATCCCCTACTCATCCCTTTCCCAGGTCAACTTCCTCCCAGGGTCCTGGATCCCATTTCTTTCCCAGGACCTGTGGCTGAAGCAGAAGAGGGTCTGGAGTACCACAGGGCTGAAGTATCAAAGTTGAGCATCTAGAAATAGGGAGAGAAGATGCCAGGAATATTAAACACATGGACAGACATGTACATATGGGAAGAGGGGCAGGATTTTTCTACACAGCCATGCACCACATAACAATGATGAACCACATATACATTGTTGGTCCCATAAGATTATAATGGAGCAGAAAAATTCCTATTGCCTCACGATGTGCAGCCATTGTAACATCCTAGTGCAATGCATTACTGACATGTTTGTGGTGATGCTGGTGTAAACAAACCTACTGTGCTGCCAGTCATGTAAAAGTCTATAATTATGTACAGTACATAATACTTGATGATAATAAACCACTATGTTAATGCTTTATATATTCACTATACTATTAAAAAATTAATCCTCACCCAAGGAGTAAGAATGTTTTATTTATTTATTTATTTATTTATTTATTTATTTATTTATTTATTGAGAGCGGAACAGAGAGTGTAGGTGAAGAAGAGAAAGAAGAGAAACATCAGTGTGAGAGAGACACATTGATTGGTTGCCTCTTGCACATGCCAACCGGGGGCATGAATCTGGGAATCAAACCTGTGACCCTCCAGTGCCAGGCCAAGCTCTAACCACTGAGGAAAGCTGGCCAGGGTTATACTATACTTTTTTAAAAATTTTTAAATTTTTTATTTTTTTAAAATTTCTTTATTGATTAAGGTATCTATACTATACTTTTAAAAAATATGTTTTTATTGATTTTTAGAGAGAGAGGAAGGGAGAGGGATACAGAGATAGAAACACTGATGAGAAACATTGATCGGCTGCCTCTTGCATGCCTCTTATGATGGAGCCTGTAACCCTGGCATGTGCCCTGACTGGGAATTGAATCAGCAGCATCTTGGTACCTGGGTCAATGCTCACCCACTGAGCAACACTGGCTGGGCTGTATTATACTTTTTAGTGTTATCTTTCTATTCATAAAGCAAAGCTTGTTGTAAAACAGTTTCCGCAGCAACCTCATACATCTCATGTTTACCCCATCAT
Organism: Eptesicus fuscus; assembly: GCF_027574615.1. Classification (NCBI taxonomy): domain Eukaryota; kingdom Metazoa; phylum Chordata; class Mammalia; order Chiroptera; family Vespertilionidae; genus Eptesicus; species Eptesicus fuscus. The sequence goes on from NC_072493.1 coordinate 38,612,000, forward strand.
TTTCTCTTGATCTTGATTTTGTTTAATAAATGTAGTGCAGCTTAAGTGTGAAGTGTTTATAAAATCTACAGTAAATACAGTCATGTCCTAGGCCAGTGATGGGCAACCTTTTGAGCTTGGTGTGTCAAACTTTGCCAAAAAACTGAGCATAACTCGGGTAGTGTGTCACTTTGAGGAAAAAACATTATTTCGCAAATGTTTCATCCTCAGGAGCAGCAAATGTTTCATCCTCGGCATGCGGCCGCCTCAGTGGCCGCGTGTCATCAGAAATGGCTACGCATGTCAGTGCTGACACGCGTGTCATAGGTTCACCATCACTGTCCTAGGCCTACGCATTCACTCACCACTCACTGACTGACTCACCCAGAGCAACTTCCAGTCCTGTAAGCTCTATTCATGGTAAGTGTCTTATACAGTTTTTATCAGTAAATTAGAGACACTATTACTTCTCAGGTTGTCATGAGAATTAGCAATAATAATACCTAATACTGTAGGTTTTACAAACACTTCACACTTAGGCTGCACTATACTTATTAAATAAAATGAGATTACATGGTAACTGTCCTATACACTTTTTTAGCTTTCATGCCATATTTTTACTGTACCTTTTCTATGTTTACATACATAAATATTTACCATCTTGTTACAATTGCCTACACCAAGCATGTCAAACTTGAGGCCGGTGGGCTGCGAGTTTAACATGCTTGGCCTACACTATTCAGTACAGTAAGAGGATATACAGGTTTGTAGCCTAGGATCAATGGTCTATAACACATAGCCTAGGTGTGTAGTAGGCTGTACCATCAGGTTTGTGTAAGTGCACTCTATGATGTTCGCACAACAATGAAATGACTCAGAATGTATCCCTGTTGTTAAGTGGCTTGTGACTGTATTCAAATCTGGGAATCTGAGTGACTGCTGGGTCATTAGGCTTTGTGGCCTTGGACAAGTCCCTTCTCCCGTGTTAGCGTGCTTTGTTTTCTGTGAAATGACCACCCCTGCCAGCTTCTTTCTCCAGGGCTGCTGTGAGGATTATAGGAAATCATTGGTGTCAATTTTGTAAAAACTGGCAAAATGGGATAACTGCTCCTGCCCTACCAGAGTCTGATCTTCCTCCCCCTGGTTCCCTAATCCCCATGGAACTTGAGGAGCAGTCTGGCCCACCTTTAGGAAGCTTTCTCTAAGGCCTCTGACCTCTCTCCTGGCCTCGAAGGCTCTCATCATCTGGTTTTCCTGTTCTTGCCCCCATTTCAGCAGGTAATTTTGACCTCATTTTATCTGTTTAAGCCGATTTAATAGCTACTATTTGTTCAAGGCCAGGGCCTGTGCTAGGTGTATTAGATATTATTACTAATTCTCATGACAACCTGAGAACAGTGTCCCTTATTTGCTGATAAAAATAGGCTCAAAATTGGTAAAAACACCGTACAAAGGTTCACAGGCACAATAAACACATTATCTTCTCTCCCTACTCACGTGTGGGGCAGGGCAGAGGGCCCCTGGGATTCTCCAGGAAGAGGAGCAGTCAGTATTGGGTGAGATCCTGGGCAGGTTGGGAGGGGTCCATGAATGGGCAGCCGGAGGGAGGTGCCAGGGTCAAAGCCTAATGAGGGGCAGAGAATGCAGAGTGTATAGGGGTCAGAGGTCATGATTTCTGTCCTCCCTCTTCCTAGTCTGTATCCTCTTCCTCTTCTCTTTCTGATACAGTGGCACACTGGCATTCAAACATTTATCAAATTCATCTTACCAGGGAAGGGATGCAGAGGGACAACAGGTTTTTGGCATAGCAAGCGGCACACTACTGGGGCCGGCATGGAAAGGCCTGGAGGCAGCCAATGTCCAGGGGTCCAAGCACTTGGAGTCCAGGGCAAAGGCAAGGGTTCTGGGGGACGGCTAAGCAGCAGAGTTCCCTGGGAATTCTCCTGCAAGGGCAGAATACACATGGAGTCAGGTGCAAGGCTGGGAAAGAAATGGGTATATTCTAGGATGAGGGCAGGACTCCCAAACTTCAGAGCTTGGAGGGCCGTGAAATCCCACTCCTCATTTTGCCCATGGAGAGAAGAGATTTGCCCAGGATGATACAGCAAGTCAGGGTTGACCTAGAACCCAGGTGACAAGGACAGAGAGAAAGGGGTGTGGGCAGGGGCTAGGAGAGGGTGACTCCCTCAGGGCCCGGCTCTCCTTACCTTCCCAGGGGGGGTCAATGCCAGTGGGACTGCCCCACGGGGGGTCTGAGGCTGGGGCGCTATGTTCTCCTTTCCGGCTGTGGGGGACCAGGGAGAGCTTTGGTGAATCCTTTCTCCCCACCCCATCCCACTCCAACTGAAAACTGAGTTCTCCTCTTTGCCTGGGCCCTTTCCTACCCGCAGATCTCGGCGCAGCCTCCCAACACGTGATCACATTGTGAAGGTGGGGAGGCTAAGGCCCAGAGAATAAAAACACCTTGTCCGAGGTCACACAGCAACTCAGTGGGATGCCTGGGACTCTTTTCCCTCCCCATGCTTTCTCCACCCAAATCCCAGTCCCATCTGGAGCCAGAGACACTCACGGGGGAGCCCTGGTCGCGTGGCTGCCTTCTTGACGTGGCTGTGAGCTTTAGGAGAAGCCGCCCCTCTCATCAGCTCCTGAGCCAGGTGCCTCTTTAGCTGTGCCTCCTGCTGCCTACGCAAGGCCACCTGGGCAGCCATGACCCTTCGGCGCTCCCTAAAAGGAGGCTTGTGAGTAGAACATCGGCCACCCTGGAGATGGAATGCATCCTCCTTCCTTCCCGGGGCCCCCTGCTCACAAGATGAGGACGCATTTGTGACACTCGCAAGCCTGAAAGAGGCAGAGGCGCTTGTGGCCCTTGAGGTGAGCAGTGACGCCGTGGTTGCGGCAGCGGGCGCAGGTTGGAGAGCGACTGACAGCTCTCCTGGGCAGGAGCTCGATGCCCTGGGGGACTCTGGTCTCATCCCCTGCGGCAGAGTCTGAGGAGCAGCGGCGGGCAGCAAGCATTTCATTAGGTTCCATGGCTCTGGGGGCAGGAGTGGGGGGCCAGGAGGGCCAGGTGAGCCGCCTCCTGCCCAGCCCTCCTGCCCCGGGAGGCCACACCTGGGCTGGTTCTCCATCCTGCCCTCTGGGCTCAGCTTTCACCCTCCCTTCTCCCTTCTTCACCCCACTCCCTTCCTCCGGCACCCTCCTTCTCCCCAAGAACCCCTCTCCTCTTTCCTTACTTACGTATTCCTTCTTTTCTTTTTAAATGTGTTTTTATTGATTTTTTACAGAGAGAGGAGGGGAGAGGGATATAGAAATAGAAACACTGATGAGAGAGGAACAACATCCATCCGCTGCCTCCCGCACGCCCCCTACCGGGGACTGAGCCTGCAGCGCGGGCTCGTGCCCTGACAGGGAATCGAACTGGCGACCTCTTGGTACCTGGGATGCTCAACCGCTGAGCCACAAAGGCCGGGCTCCTATGTATTCTTTCAATGCAAGCATTATTCTCTTCTGCTCACCTGTACTTCCCATGCACAAATCCCGGTTTTAGGCATGCTCACACACTCTCATGCTCCCTGCAAGGAATCCTTCATGCCTTTCCACAACCACCTGTTCCAACAGGTTTTCTTGAACAACGACCCCCCTCTTCCCGCCTGCATTTATCCAATTCGTACACAGAGTTTATGCTCCCCTTTCAGCTCATGCATGCCCTGCAATTCAATGTCCCCTTTGCAACCCTTTGGATTAGTTCACTCTCTTGCACCCACAGGAATCCCATGGAGTTCTTGCCCCACTTTCAATAATTATTTTTTATTCTCTCCACAAATGCGTTTCGAGCCCTTTCCACGTGCCGGGCCCTGATTTACCATTCCCCTCCCCAGAGGAATATCCCTATTGCACTCAACACAGTCTCCAAACTCGGATGCAAATCTGCGCATCCCTGTGCCCCACACTTTCTGTGCCATTGCTCACACCCAACAACTGGGGGGCCCATCCCAACTCCCGCAGTGCACCCCCTCATGCAGCGGTTGCTCAAAACCCCGCTTGTCCCTCCAAAAGCTGTGCTGTGGCCGGTCCCAGGGTTCCAGGGAGGGGGCGGGGCAGCGAAGGCCCACAGGGTGGGGGAGGGGAAGCGCGAGGGGGAAGCCCGGGGTAGGCGAGGGGATGTGGGGGGCGGGGAGGGGGGGTGTCCAGCGCAAGAAAGAGGGAGGTGGAACAGGGAGGGGCGGGGTCGTGTTCGCACCCTCGGCCCACAGTTACCACAGTCTCGAGCTGGGTCAGACTCCGGAGGCGGCGAAAGGACGCGGTGAGGAAGTGACCTAAGGAACGGAACAGCGGCGCTCGCTCCTGTTTCCCCCCGCCCCTCCTCAGAAGGACCAATGAGCTTCAAGTGCCGCTCCTTGTCGCGAGGCAAGCGGCCAATGAGCTTCAAGATTCTTCGCGACTGGCCTGCCCCTGCTCATCCCGTGGGCTAGCAAGCCAGCCAATAGCGCTTCGAGTTGAGACTCACGCCCATTTCCCCTCTCCCCGTGTCTTGCCTTTTCCAGATGGTTCTTATGCTTTGCGGGGGAGGTGGCCCGTGGGGCGTAGAATTCGGCTTCCAGGACAAGGCTGGCCCTCCCCCCTCTTCCCCCCTCCCCCCCACCTCCCAACAGCCAGCGCAGACCCGCCCCGCTGGCAAGCGTTGACCGGGATCCGTTTGCGCAGGCGCGGCCTCGCCTTTGGCCTGTTACTGTGTCGCCCCGCGCGCGTGCTCTTGGCCTCAACGCTCCGGGTGGCTCCCCTTTGCTGCGTGGACGCACCTGCTTCCTCTCCCTTTTCTCCGGGCGCCCCGCCTCCCGATCTGACCTACCCTGTGATTTGTTTTCCTTTCCCAGTCTCCCCTCGATCGCGCCCCTTCCCTGTGTCTCTTCTTGTCCGTGTGGGTGCTGATTTTCCTGTTCTCTCGGAGTCCCTCCGCTGGTCCGGGCCGCTCATTTCCGGGCTTCTTCCCTCCGCTTGCCTCATCCCTGACCGCCTGGCCCCTTCCGCACGGCCGCCGCCACTGCAGTGTTTCTGTCTTTCGGCCCGGTCCACCCTTTGTGTGCATCTGCCCCCCAGATTTCACTCGCTGCTCCTCCCTGGACTCGTTGCCTTCTCTGTGTGTCCCGGTTAGACCCATCCCACACGTTCCCTTCCGATCCTTCGTGTGTTGTCCGCTTTTCTCGGCGTGCTCTGTCCGGTCCCCTGGCCCGCTGAGACCCTGGTCCTTGGGCCCCACTCCCCACGTCCCTGCAGCTCAGGCTGTGCCCTCTGCTGGTCCGCCTCAGTGTCTCTCTCTCTCTCTCTCTTGTAGGGGTAGCATCTCCTCCAGCCGCCACTTAAATCCCCCTTTTCCTTGAGGATTTAATCCCGTTATTTTATTTATTTATTTATTTATTTATTTATTTATTTATTTATTTATTTATTTATTTATTCCTGGTTGTGTCCCTGCTTCTGCTCAGGTGGTTGGCTCCTGCCCTTTTTGCATCCCAGGCTGGTTGGTGTGTGCTGTCTCCTCTGATTGGATCAACCCCTTTGTGCGATCCTTTGTCAGCCTTGATTTCTGATCCCCGCGTCCCTGTTCTGCTGGTCATCGTCCTCTTATTTGCCAAGATTTCTGGGCTACAGAGCCCGTGTGTCAGACATTCTGGACAGAAGAGTGTGGCCGTCCGTGACCTCTAGCTGGACTGCTGTGCAGGGGAGCAGTACCGGATAAAGCGGGAAAGGTGGTTTGGGGCCAGCCTAGGGGCGTGGGGTGGGGGTGGGGTGAATGGGAGACTTAGAAAGTCAGCTGAAGAGGTTGACCTTGATTCTTTAGGTAAAAGGGAGGAGGAGCCACGCATGGAGAGCTTAGCACTAGCCTGGCACTTTATGTTAATAAGATGCATTATAATCCACTTTATAAACGTGTTCACAGAATTGCACACTTGAGATGCACTTTGTAAATGTGTTCAACAAGTTGCACAAGGTTGAACAGCTAAGTGGTCTCTGGACTATGTACAGCCTACATTGTCTTAGTTATTTTCAGTAATCCCCATCCCCCAGCCCTTCCTTAGGCACTCATTTCAGCTGGCTCATGTGTATCTTGTGGTTTGTGTGTGTGCTTGCAAGGGGTGCAGCATTTTACTTGCATGAGGTTTTGATATATGTAAGGGATAATTGTATTCTTTACTATTTAAAATAATTTGCACTGTGCTTTTATGATCCATCCACGTACATGTTATGTGTACATGTAATTTGTTTCTTCTAACTGCTGGGTGACATTCCATGGTGTGCAGCCTCTGTGTTGCGTGTTCACTAGGTCTCTGGGAAGGATGCCACCTTGCCTTCAACTTCCTGCCACCACAATCATGCTGCAGCCTCATGCTTGTTCCTTTGTAGATGAAGGGGGAAATCTCTATTATGTGGACCTAGGATATACCAGAAACGGGCATTTGTAAACCTAATTTAACTAATTATTGCCAGAGTCCTCCCCACAATGGTGCTTCGGGCCTAAGACACTGATCAGAGCTCTTCTCTCTTCCTCAGGGTCCAGAAGAGTTCAAGTGTCTCTTCACATGTTTGTTAGCCTTTTGCTTTGCTCCTCCGAGAATTGCCTCTTTGTGTGCTTGGGCCATTTTTTGACTGGGGTTGCTCTCTTTTTCTTGTCAATTTGCTGGAGTTCCTTAGTCATTCTCATTGGTTTAAGACACTGCATTAACTCTTCTATGCCAATTCTGGCGTTTCATATTATTTTAGAAATTTATCTACTTCGTCTGGGTTTTTCCATTTATAAATGTAGAGTTATTAATACTTTTATTATTTTTAAAACATCTGATGCCTGCTACTTCCTATTTTTCTTTTTTAATATATTTTTATTGATTTTTTACAGACAGGAAGGGAGAGGGATAGAGAGTTAGAAACATCGATGAGAGAGAAACATCAATCAGCTGCCTCCTGCACACCCCCTACTGGGGATGTGCCTGCAACCAAGGTACATGCCCTTGACCAGAATCGAACCTGGGACCCTTGAGTCCGCAGGCCGACGCTCTATCCACTGAGCCAAACCGGTCAGGGCCCTATTTTTCATTCTGCATTTTATTTGCATCTTCTCTTTTTCTCTTAATTAGATTTGCTAGTGAATTATCTTACTTTGTCAAGGAATGAATGTTAGTTTTTTGGTAATGATTTATTGTTGTTTTCTATTTTGTTGATTTATACTATCTTCATTTCAATCCTTTGGGGGGGGGGAGGATGCTTTGTTGCTTTTTATATAACTTCTTGAGTTAAATCATGAACTTAAAAAAACCTCACCCGAGGATATGTTTTTATTGATTTTTGAAAGATAGAGGAAGAGAGAGAGAGAGAGAGAGAGAGAGAGAGAGAGAGAGAGAGAGATCATTTCAAAAGAAAAACATATATCAGTTACTTCCCAACCGGGAATCGAACCGAAACCTTTTGGTGTATGGGATGATGCTCTAAACAACTGAACCTGGCCAGGGCCATGAACATATTTTTAATGCTTCTTGTTTCTTGATAAATGTATTTAAAGTATAAATTTATTTCTAAATGTTGCTTTAGATTTGTCCCAAATTTTGATCAATAATTAAAAAAAACTTTTGATTTTGAAATTATTGTTAGCTCACAGGAACTTGCAAAAATTGTATATAGAGTTCCTTAAACCCTTTCTCCCTCTTCCCCATAGGGATATCTTATATAACTGTAGTTTATAAGAAGGAAATGGACATTGGTACAATACTCTTAACTAGACTATAGACCTTAATTCAGTTTTCACCAGGTTTTACATGCACTTGTGTATGTGTGTGTGTAGTATGTTCAATATTATTCACTTCTAAATACTTTTAATTTTTGGGGGGGAACCAAGGATTATTTAGTAATATGTCAATTAATTTCCACACATGCATTTGTCGTTCTGATCTCATTGTCTCTGGAGAATAGTGGTATTTGAATAAGCCAGTATCCTCTGCTCAACGCCCTGTCTAATGGGGAGGACCTAAGCAGGGGAGTGAGAAGCTAATGTGATGGGTCCAGGTTAAGCTGGAGGGGAGACTATGGAAATGAGAAGATCTGTGTCCCTGAAGGTCTCAGGGAGCCTATGTCATAGAAAATAATAATCAATTTTCTGCTCTAGAAACCGTGACTCAGCTTGAGACCTAGATTGAAATTGGCTCCAGACTGACCACTAGCATCCGGGACCTTGACATAGGACCATGAGACTTCAGCATTTGAGACCTGTGCAGCTGCTCTGCCTCGTAGGGGCCATCTCCACTCTGCCTTGTATGTCCTGTGGTACTGGGTGCTTTGGGACCCCCGGAGGGAGGGGGCTGGATATCTGTGTTCCTCAGGGGGACAGGATCTGTGTAGGCTGAGCTCTTGGTTGGCAGTTCAGGGGCGATGTAGGTATTGTGAGGGACAGATAACTGGAAGATCATTCTCTATTTAGGGGCTCGGGCTCTTTTGTGCTATGAAGCAACGTCCTCCCTCTTCAGAGCTGTTAGTTTCCAGAACTGGAAATGGTTACTGATGAGGAGCATGGTGTGTAAGCTGAGTGAGGGCTGCGAGGAGACGCTGGTGCTCATCAAGACAGGTGAAAGGAGAAGCTTTTATTTTTTTGGTGGTTCTTCTGACTTCTAGCTTTATTCCCAGCACCCAGGGACTCTAGACTGAAGTTCCAGATATTTACCACATTATATCTTTGGGAATAACCTCAAGACACTGGCAGGCGAGGGGCAGGACCCAGCTGGTTGTGGTGTGGGCTGGATAAGAGGTGGGCAATCCCAGGAGGAGCGGGGCAATCTGGGCACAAAGAAAAGGATGAGACACAAGGAGAGAGGAGCAGAGGGACTTCTATGGGGAGGGAAGTGATAAAAAATAGATGGTGACCCCAACATGTGAATCCTGTGAAGCTGCTGTGAGTGGACACTGAAGGAGAGGCAAAGTTGTTCCTGGGGCAGAGCGAGTAGGAAGAACTGAGTGGAGGGGAGGTTGGGAGGGTTGGACTCTGGGTGTGGCCAACAACACTGATCAGAGCTCTCTATTCTCTGCTCCTCAGGGAACAGAAGGGGAGTTGTGGGTTTTAAAGGCTGCAGCCCATCCTCATCTTACCCCCAGCAAGTCTCCTACCTCGTTTCACCGCCTGGATTGTCCATTGCCTCCTATAGCCGCGTTTGCCGGACATATCTCTGCAATAACCTCACTAACTTGGATCCTTTTGTGAAACTCAAGGACACTCCTAAGCCTACAACATTTTCTTCCCTTAGTTGTCCAACCTGCGTCGGGGAGCACTCTCAGGATTGCCTCCCCAATTTTGTTACCACCGATTCTTGCCCCCACAATGCACCCACGTGTTACAGTTCCACCATAAAATTTCAGGCAGGTGAGAAGAGAGAAACTTTATCAAATGCCTGCTCTATACCAAGTGCTGTCTGACTCCTTCCCATCTGAGAGAGGCTGGTGGGGTCTGGAGAGGGGGTTGGGGTTGTGGGCACCAGGCACATGAAATCCAAGGAGGAAGGTGCCTGGTGCCCAAGTTTGGTGGGAGAGCAGGAGGGGCAGGGCACCTGAGTCTTGAAAGTGTCCCTGACTCCTCCCTCTTTTCCTTGCAGGGCTTCTCAATACCACCTTCCTCCTCATGGGCTGTGCTCGTGAATATCGCAAACTTTTAGCAGATTTTCGCTATATTGGGACCATCAGAGTGACTGAGGCCCTCAACATCTTACAGAAGGCCCAGATTGCTGGTGCAGAGCCCTCCAGTCGGGGTCCTGCTTGGGGCATCCTCTCAGGCCTCCTGCTTGCCTTTAGGGAATATTTAACTGGACCAGACAAACACCCAGACCCTTTCACATAACCAAATAAAGTCACAGAGTTACCTTTTTGCTTTGTCCTGTGGTCCATGAGGGTTATGGAGGTGTGGAAGGTGTGAGGAGGGCCAAACATGTCCAGGGAGGTGGAGATCTGGGGTAGGCAGTGGGCAGTGCTCATGGTGAAGTGAGCAGGAGCAGGGGGTGGAGGCAGGAGGATCACTGGCAAAGTGACAGTCATGCTCAGCAACCGGGGGAACCCAAATACTTTTTTTTCCCTCCTCCTTCCTGTGGGGACTTGAGTGCTAGCCTGGGTTCAGCCACTGACTAAGAAACCCTGGCCAAATCGCTCTGCTTTCCTGGGCCTCAGTTTCCTCCCCTTTAAAGTAAAGCATCTTATGAATTAGAGCTGAGTCTCCTTAGGGTGATTTAAGAACGTGATCCCTATTGTCTACTTGGTATGTGTCCCTTGCAGTGCTAGTATTAGGACACATAATTTCAAATATATCCAACCTCATTTAAATCCTCACAAGACCCCAGTGAGATAGCTTTTATCCCTAATTTGTAAGGAAGAAACATTCTTGGAGGTTAAATTAGTTGCCCAGAGTAGAATCCCTTTTGCCTCCCCTTTTCCTGTTGATCTCTTTTCCTGTTGAGGAAATTTTGAGAAATTTGGAGACCTAAGCTGCTTTCCTCTGCACAGTATTAGTTTCTTTTTTACATGAGTCTAGAAATTTTATTCTGATTTAAAAAATATATACACATTTTATTTATATTAACACATGCTCTTAGTATAATAAAGGCTCTAGTTTTACAGATTGGCTCATAAAAGAATTATGAATGTCTTAAAAATAAAATCTATATATACTATAGCTTTTATTGAATTGCAAGAGATGAGTTTTTATTATACATATAAGTCTTTGGAAACAACAAAATAATGAAGACATAATTCCAATTTCCTGTGCTATGGGATTAATTTAATGTTTCTTCTATGCTCAGATTCCACCATCCCCTACCTCTAGAAGCTGAATAAGGCAAGGGATAAAAGTAAAAAAAAATATATCAAAAAAAATCTCTCTGTATAAAACCCTAATATACAAATAGACCAAATGGCGGAACAACTGAACAACTGGTCGCTATGACATGTGCTGACCATCAGGGGGTGCACACAGAACATGGTGGGCATCGGTCGCAGTGGGATGGTGGAGCAGGTGAGCAGGGACACCAGACCAAGGTGCCAGTTGCTGTCATTGGGGCGAGCCTCTGGTGGTTACTGAAATTTCTTTGCTACCACATGTTACGGTCCCACCAGGCGCTTGCACCTTCTGCTGGTGCCTGGCACCGGTCCCAATCGCTCAGTGCTGTCAGCGGGTGCGAGTGGTGGCTGCTGGCCCCGATTACCCCTGAGGGCTTCTCCACCTCCCCACTGTTCCTGAGGGGTGATTGGGGCAGCAGCCGCTGCTAGCACTCGCTGCTGGCACTGGCCTCAATCACTGCTCTGTCAGTGGGTGCGAGCAGGGCCGGTGCTATCAGTACGTGGGAGTGGTGGCAGGGGAGCGGAGAGGGGCTGCGGTGGGAGGGGCTGGGCGGGGGCGCAGAGGATGGGCCGAGATTCATCCCTACGCCCACTGCAGCCTCGCTGCCCACAGTTCCTTTCAAGGTGCACAAATTCGTGCACTGGGCTCCTAGTAAAAAAATAATAGCTAGGGAGATACATCAGACAAATAATTACACAATACAGGTGTTTTTTTTTTTTTTTTTTAAATATATTTTATTGATTTTTCACAGAGAGGAAGGGAGAGGGATAGAGAGTTAGAAACATCGATGAGAGAGAAACATCGATCAGCTGCCTCCTGCACACTCCCCACGGGGGATGTGCCCGCAACCAAGGTACATGCCCTTGACCAGAATCGAACCTGGGACCCTTGAGTCCACAGGCCGATGTTCTATCCACTGAGCCAAACCGGTCAGGGCCACAATACAGGTTTTAATGGAAGTCTGGTCAATTTCCCAACCTTCCCTGAGTTCTGTTCATTTGTCCATAGCTGTAGCACCTGCTAAATAAAAAAGACACTGGGTTTTAACAACACATTTTAAGGATGCTAGTGTAAAACTTTTATCTCTATGAAAGGGAATTACTAAAATCTAAAAGCTTTTAAAAAAGATATTTTTATTTATATCAGAGAGGAAGGGAGAAGGAAAGAGAGAAACATCAGTGGTGAGAGAGAATCATTGATCGGCTTCCTCCTGCACGTGCCACACTGGAGATCGAGCCCACAACCCAGGCATGCGCCCTTGACCAGAATTGAACCTGGGTTCCTTCAGTCCACAGGCTGATGCTCTATCCACCTAGCCAAACTGACTAGGGCCCTAAAAGCTTTTTTTTTTTTTTTTTTTTTTTTTACGGGGAGATGATTTCAGGCATAGAAATCTACAATTTCAAATATATCCAACCTCAATGAACACAGTGAAATGAGAAGATTTTTTAACATTTACAACCTTTAATACTGTAGAAGTTTCTATTACACATAACTGCAGAACACTAAATTCTCATAATTATTTTTGCTGATTCTTGTGTCAAATGTCAAGCGTTAGCCATGACTTATCAATAAAACTAGTATTTCATGCAAAAGTATCACTTACGATAAATTACCTTTTCTAGTATGAAGTTAATTTCCTTAAAAAAATAGGTACCATGTACTAAAAACAGCACTATGCCAAGTAGTATTCCTGCATACATGTTTCTAATACAAACTAGCTGTAAGCAAGAGAAAATAATCAACACAACAACAAGGCAGATTATATTCTTTCATTAATTGCCCTATGAAAAGTTATTTTTAAAGGAAATTTGGGAGGGCTATAATTTTTATTTTATTGACAGCTACTAGGTGATTTATTCCTAATGTCCAGAAGTCCCAATTTAGTAGGCATTGAAAACTGGTAATCAGAAAAGATTTTGTATTTAACAGTAATTGCATGAAATTCCATACTTCATATTACAGAATAACAAGTTAATACATATACTATAGAACTGTGCTATTCAGTACAGGCCACTGGCCTCATGTGGACAATGAGCACTTAAATGTGGCAATTCCCCATTAGTAAAATACATGCCAGATTTTAAGGAATTCATATAAAAGAAGAACATAAAATATCTTAATGATTTTAATATTGATTGCATGTTGAAATGATAATATTTTGGGTCTATTGAATTAAATGAACTATATTAATAAAATCAATTCCAGCTGTTTATTTTTATAATATTGCTGCTAGAAAATTTAAAATGATACATGGCTTCATGTTATTTTTCTATTCTACAGCAATGCTATAGAAACATCAGACTCATTAATCCCAATCCACATCCTTAAGTTTCAGCATTACAGTACTGAGATATCTATACTAATAAAAGCCTTGGGGGTGATCAGGCCAGCAGGGAGGGTATTTGGGGGCAATCAGGCCCGCAGAGGAGCAGTTAGGGGGCAATCAGGCCAGCAAGGAAGCAGTTAGGGGGCAATCAGGCAGGTAGGTGAGCGGTTAGGAGGCAGCAGTCCCGGATTGTGAGAGGGATGTCCAATTGCAGGTTTAGGTGGACATCCCCCGAGGGGTCCCATATTAGAGAGGGTGCAAGCTGGGCTGAGGGACACCCTCCCCAGTGCACGAATTTCGTGCATCGGGCCTCTAGTTTTAATATATTAACACAAGGTTCCTGAGCTTAGATTGAAATACAACTCTATCTTAAAAACAAAACAAAATCCTACTCTATAATCTTTTTCATCATCTTCTGTATACTGGCAACTGTGCAAAACTTTGATTAGTTATGTCTGCAAACAGGCAAAGGGGTCTTTTTGGGAGATGAAAATGTTCTAAAACTGGATTGTGGTAATGGCTTCACAACTATAAATGTATTAAACTATCACTGGACTGTATACCTACAACCTGCAAATTGTATAGCATGTAAATTACACCTTGACAAGGTTGTTTGTTTTTAAGTGTACAGCTAGAGCCCAGCAGATCTGAAGTGCCATTTAGAAACTGCATATAAATTTCAGGTAATTCAAATATAATTTTTCAATCCATATGACTCAATATTGCAATGAGAATTTTTCCATGAGTATCTTTTTACCTGTAGTTGGTACACAGTAAACAGTGGGTTATGTAATCACTAACTGGAGGTATAAGTGGAAAAGGACAAAGGGAACATTAGAGTAACTGAAAAGTAGACAGTTCATTTGTGTTTAGGGGCACCCAGATCAGGCAATCATAGCCCTTATGTACAACATTGCTCCAAATCCTTTACCCAATCTGGGCACCTTATAATCAGTTGGTATTTCTCCATCTTAGATAGAATACTTAAATATAAGAAACTTCCGCCGAAACTGGTTTGGCTCAGTGGATAGAGTGTCGGCCTGCGGACTCAAGGGTCCCAGGTTCGATTCTGGTCAAGGGCATGTACCTTGGTTGCGGGCACGTCCCCAGTGGGGGGTGTGCAGGAAGCAGCTGATCAATGTTTCTCTCTCATCGATGTTTCTAGCTCTCTATCCCTCTCTCTTCCTCTCTGTAAAAAATCAATAAAATATATTAAAAAAAAAGAAAATAATCAAGACTAGTTCAAAAAAAAAAAAAAGAAACTTCCTACTCTACACTAAAAAAAACAAATAAAAAATACATGAAGTCAAAACTACATTTAACAAATTTCCATGGGAAACTAAAAACTAAACTACTGAGTTTTTTCTCCTATTACAAGAAGAAAAAACAAAAGTGGGAGAAAAATCCAACAACTCAAAGTTACAATCAATTTAGGAAAAAATATTGATTAGTAAATTTCAAATTAAGAAAATAGGATAATATACACATTGTTTCTGTCAGATCTTGAAACAAATTATTTTCAATCTAAAATCTGTGAGATATTCTCATGGATATTATTGTGCTACAATCTTTTATTTACTTACTAGAGGCTGGATGCACAAAAATTTGTGCAAGAGTAGGCCTTCCTTCCCCCGGCTGCCGGCACTGGCTTCCCTCTGGCACCTGCGACCTGGGCTTCCCTCCTCTGGTCATCGGCAGGCACCTTGGACCCAGGCTGGCTTCCCCAAGGCCACCCACAGGCACCCAGGACCTGGGCTGCCCCAGCTTCGTCAGGAAGGACGTCCAGAATGATGTCCAGTCTAATTGGCATATTACCCTTTTATTATTATAGATTTTTAGCATCATTGCTAATAGCAAAAAAAATAAAGACAAAAGCCAGCTCAACTTTTTTCACTTTATCAAAATGGATCTGAGGATCTATGACTTATGATTCCTTTAAACTTGGGAAAACAGCAAAGTAAAACACAGATCAAACCTTTATGTACTTGAATCACCATATGCTCTTGTGCTTTTTGTGGCCTATCTGGCATGCATTTCCAGAGTTCACTTTACCCCATATTAACCACACACACACACACACACACACACAGGAAATAAAATGATAATAATGCAGAAAGAACCCACATTGAACAATGAAATGGATTTCAAGCTGTGTACATGTACACAAACAAATACATACAAAAATTTGCCTGGACACATTGAGATGCCTCAAGTTCTCATGTTAGAAGTAAACTAGGTGGACAGTTCAAAAGCTAGAGTCATTTGGAATGTTAAAATAATGTAAAAATATCCCTTTAAGGCAGCCATAGAATCAAGGGACCAATTATTATTGTTCACTCTAGTTATAAAATGACTCATCTAGCATTTGGATAAATCTCTGAATGCATTTGTTATAGTTCCAGACAAAAGTTACATCACAATTATGAATGTTTATGAAGAAGTTAATAATACTTTACGAGTTGAGTGATACTTTTAAAACTGAAACATGTACAGAGCTTTCATTGAATTTGACCTTTTAGAGAGATGACTCCCTGTTGCTAAATACAGGATATCACCAGCTACTTCACAAAACCCAGACTACTGTCCAATCAATGGTGTGTCCCCATCACACAGTTGGAAGTTTTTGTACCGTTTCTTTCATGCATAAATGTTTTAAGACTTCCAAAATAAATGCACATAAAGATATAACCACATTTTAAAATATATCCACAAAATATGCTAGCTAGGTATAAAAATTGAATTGCATTTGATTTGAACCTATAGTTACTATAATATCTACCCATTTATTTCTGATCTTCTCGATACTTCAAGCAGTGCAAGTCAATTGGCAATGAAGTTCCTTTTTATAAAATATAGAGAAGAGCTTTTTCTTTAGTTCAAGATATTGGCAAACTCACAGAGCATAACAAAAGTAAAGCACTAATATTTAACTTAAAAACATTAAAACTTTTAAAAATGTTCATAAAGCTCTAAAATAGATTATTTTAACCTAACAGCACAAAACTTGTGCTCTCTCTAAATTCCAAGCAGCCAAAAAAATTCACCCTGAGGCACTATTCATTTTCTTAAGAATTTGAGTCAAAGAACTGTTATCTACTGCTAGGTAGATTTCTGTCATACTCTCCATTCATAAACACATGGACTGCCATACCAAACAATGTGCAAATAACTATTTAAGAAAACTACAATGCCCTCTCTTAGATAGCTATTTACTTTAGGAATAAAACAACCCCCAAACACTCAAATGTTTCTACAAGCTATAAAGATGAGAGAAAAGGGTGATGATTTTTATAGGCCATGGAGTTGAAAGAGGAGTTGATTCAGAGGGTCACAGTATTACAAGTTTAAACATTTTATACCTTTTATAAGGATTTTGTAAATCACCATAGAAGTTGATTAAAGTGCTTGCCATGGCTGTATCCACTGCAGACTGAGGAATCATCCCACACAGATCCGTCTGAACAAAGCTAGTCAAAAGACTCTGGTTTGCATTATCTTTAAGTGGGACACAAAACCAGCCACAGGGGTGGTTATCTCTGTGAATGCCGCATCCATTTGCGGCTAGGGTTCAGGATCTGGAAAAGGGGCCATGCACAAACGAATACACTAGACAAGAAATATGAATTTAGAAGGCATGGGGTGGGGGGACCAGACAGAACACTTTTCTCTATTGGAGAGGCTCCACTGGGGCCCAGGCCCTGTTAGCTTTTATTCAATTTTAGAATACACATCTTGCCCTTAGTTAGGCAGGCAATCCAGTAGCAGACAGACTATCCTAAAGGTCAATAAATATTAGTAAGATGTAGAAGAAATCAACAAACTCTCTTGAGGAAATGATATTCCAAAGCTGACCAGCAGTAGTGTAATGCATCACATAGCAATTCTCTTCAAAGTTCTCCAAAATGTTCAATTAAGTCATTAAGCTGTCCCAATCCAAGCAATAGGGACCTGGGCATAAATGGTCCATTATATCATTAACAACACCATCTATAACACCTTGGGCTTTGAAAAGATATCCATTAAATTCTTCTGAAGGTTTTCTCCAAATTGTGACATCTCTCGTGTTTGTTTTTTTTTTTCCACACACCACTTATCATCTTCAATGCTATGGTACTGAATGAGAGTGTTTTTAAGTTTAGTTGCAAAAGTAGCAGCATCAGGCAGGCCTTCCATTTTTTATTTTTTTCCTTAGAAGAAGCGAGGAGTGAGGGGTAAGAAGCTGGGAAGCATCAAACTAGGAATCGACTCTATAAAATGGGCAGAGGACCTGAATAGACATTTCTCCAAAAGGAACATACAGATGGCCAATAGACATATGAAAAGATGCTCAGTGTCACTAATTATCAGAAAAATGCAAATTAAAACCACAGTATCACCTCCACCTATCAGAATGGTTATCATTAATAAATCAACAAATAACAAGTATTGGCCAGAATGTGGAAAAAGAGGGGACCCTTGTGCACTGTTGGTGTGACTGCAAATTGGTGCAACCCCTGTGGAAAACAGAATAGAGTTTCCTCAAACAATTAAAAAAACAGCTACCAAATGACCCAGCAATCCCACTTCTGGGTGTTTATTCTAAGAAATCCAAAACACTAACTTGAAAAGTTATATGCATTCCCAAATTCCTTGTAACAATAGCCAAGATATTGAACCAACCTAAGTGTCCACAACAGATGACTGGATAAAGAAGAGGTGGTACATATATACAATGGAATATTTCTTGGCTATAGAAACAAAACCTTACCATTAGCAAAAACACGAATGGACCAACAAGTTATTATGCTAAGTGAGATAAGTTAGACAAAGACAAATACCATACGATTTTACTTATATGTGGAATCTAATGAATGAAATAAATGAACAAACAAAACAAAATCAGATTCATAGATACAGAGGACAAACTGATGGCTACCAGATGGGAGGAGGCTGGGTGAAAAGGTGAAGGAATTGACAAGAACCAATTGGTAGTTACAAAATAGTCATGGGGCTATAAAGCACAGCATAGGGAATGTGATAACCTACCCAGTAGGAGAAGATATTAAACAATGACACATCTCCTAATGTCACCCCAATACAATGAAAATCAACACACACACACACACACAAAAAAAGGTCACTATGTGAGGTGTGAATATGTTAATTGCCTTGAGTGTGATGATTATTTATCAATGTATATAAAATCATCAAGTTGCATACCTTAAAGATATATAATTTTCATTGTCAACTATATCTCAAAAAAGCTGTGGGGGAGAGAAAAAATAATGATAGATCTGATAAAGGGTTAATATCCAAAATATATAGGGAATGCATACAACTTAACAGCAAAAAGAAATAGGCTATCAGGAGTAACTTGCACTTTACCTGTATGTTGCTTCCTCCCATGAAGTAACCACCATTTTAGTTGCTTGGATTTTTATATACTTTGATCACAGATGTAGAATATGCTCGAGCAACAAACATTGTTTAGATTTGCTTGTTTTTGATCTGTGTAAAAATGGCATAGTAGATGTAGTGTTCTGGAACTTGCTTTTAAAAAACTCATCATCATATTTCTAATATTCACCCATCTTTCAGTGTATGGTTTTGTTCTTCCATTTTCCCTGATGTAGAACCTCTGGTGGCGTTGAATCACAGCGCAAGCCTTGTCCATTGTGCATGCGTTCTCCCCCCTCCCAGTTTTTCTGATACTTATGGCCATGGATGCTGTGACTATTCTTGTACATGTACCCCTGTGGTTGTGTGAGTTTCTCCTGGGTCCACACCCAGAAGTGGAATTGCTGGGCTGTTAGGTCTGTTCACCTCTGTGAGACAGTTTGTGGGTGATAGATCCTCCCTTTCCCCAACTGATGGATGGAGTATGACGTAAACTCCACCTGCAGCTGGACATTCCTGAACACCTTATATGGACTGTACATTGAACCACCAATCAGCACCTGCCATATACCCTAAACCCCCAATTCCTAAATCCCTAGGCCCCTAACCATGTACCTTACATGAAACCACCAATCAGTGTGGGCTGAGTGCCCTAAGCCCCGTCCCCTTTTCCTCCCCTTAAAAGGCACTCTCACCCCGGCAAGCTCTCTCTCTCTCTCTCTCTCTCTCTCTCTCTCTCTCTCTCTCTCTCTTTCCCCTCTGGAAGGCGGCTGGCAGGGTGATCGCCAATAAAGCCTGTGTCCTGGTATCACATGGTCTCCGGCCCTCTGTTATGCAGTCAGTTCCTGCAGTGATGCCCACAACACCTTTATGCCCCAACTGACGGGGACAGAGGCCATTCCACACTCCCCGCAGCCCCGTCCACCTCCTCCTTGTCAGTAACGCTCACTGTTCACAACGAAAAGGAAGCAGACTCAACTCAGAGCTCCAAGATCAGAGCTCACAAGCCCTGGCTGGTTGCCCTCAGCACCACAGACGGTGTCTGGGGGATGCTCCTCCCTCTGCTGCAGCAGGGCTGGCACAATGAGAAGGGACTGCTGGAAAGGCCACTTGTTTCCCTTCTCGGTGAGAAAGTCACGGCCAGGCGGATGTTATTCTAGGGATGACCCGACTCTGCTCTATTTATAAATTGTGAACCCTTTGCGTGTGTCTGGAGGTTAAGTTGTGGTTACCAAACTGGCCACGTGGGGGCAAGAGGGAGGCAGGAAAGGCTGAGCTGGAGAAGGAGATAGGATGATGGAAGCAGAGCAGGGAGACCAAGGAGCTCAGCTGCAGGCTTTGAAGATGGAGGAGGGGCCACAGCCATGGGATGCAGGTGCCTCTAACAGCTGGAAAAGGCTAGGACACCCAGAAAGAACCTGCAGAAAGAACTGCCATGAGCACGCCTGGATTTGTGTTGTCTGACTGCTAAGTGTGTGGTAATTTGCCACAGCAGCCGTAGGAGACCAAGGAGAGGCGTCACCTTGTCTAATCCAACCTTGTGTGATTGCCATAAGGAGTGACTTGAGCAAAATCACGATGTGAAACTTTGAAAGTTTGTTACTGCCGGAAACCCAACATTGTCACTAATAGAGAAAAATGAAAAGGGAATCCGGAAGGCTGGTCAACCTTAATTGCTCTGAATGGTCGGAGCTAATCACTCATTGTTTAGCTGAGACATTGGTAGTTAAAGCAACCTCCACCTGTTAATCATATGTAAATTCTTGCTGATGGTCTATTATTGGAATTTCCTGCCTAAAGGATATGCGTGTTTCCCGTAGCCTCAATAGAAGGGATAGCAAGGCCAGAGCAGTGGTAGTCCTCCCCCTTGAGGTGGACTCCCGCCTGGCCCCCCATTTTCCCAAATTAAATCTTTTCTAGTCTCTCTCTTCATTTTGTGTGCGGCCTTCTCCAGAACCTGGAACCCTGAACAGGAACCCTGAACCACGCGGGACGTGGAAGGGGCTCCCACAGTTTCTATCTCTCATCTCATGAAAGACAACGTGGAACATCCTCCTGAGCTGTGGCTCTGTGCCTCAGTGTTGGAGGAGCTTTGGTTGTGTGATCCTGGGCCCTCCGGGAAGGAATGAGAACTGCTGGCCCAGGTGTGGAGAGGGGGCTGCCCGTGAGGCATGCCTGGGGGAGACCCGTGGGCCAGGTGGAGAAGGAGACACTTTGTCCAGGCGCCATGGAAGCGTGAGTGAAAGACCTGGACGCTCATTGTGAGAAAGAGGCCTGTTTCAATGAGATCTGTGTCAGGTAGGAAAGTGGAAACCAATGGGAAGTGGGGGCTGCAGGTCATGGATAGCGCCAAGGAGGACCTTGCTCAGGACAGCAATCGGGGGTCCTCCCCACCTCGGTTACTCTGACAGCCTTTCTCTGTGTCCCCTATGTAAAGATGTCCTGAGGGCCAGCCTTTGGGTCAAAGCAGAAACTCATGGACAGAGCCCAGCACCCTGGATCCTGGATTTGGGGATAGGCAAGTTTATTTGTGGAGGACACAGGGGCCTGGGTGAGGAAGGATGGGCACAGGATACTGGAAGACTCAAGGGGCCTCACCCAGGATATGTGCCCTAAACTAGGGTACAGGAAATGACCCCAAAGAAGGATCCTTGTTCATCTTTGTGAGAACACAGGATGGCCCCTATTCTGTGCTCCTGAGACGCAGGGCCCATGTGCAGAAGGCGAATGTGGGAGGTGTCCATGGCCTGATCCCTGGGCCGTGTGAGGACAGCTGACCGCTCTCCTGGCCAGGCTGCAGCCCCTCTCATCTCTGTCTTTCCTTTAGCCTGTCCCCCCATCTCCCACCCACACCCCTCCTTCTCCCAGGAAACAGAGACAGGCGCTGGGGTAGCTTAGACAGATGTTTTCCCTGTGCGACCCCAGAGAAAAGGGACCCAGAGTTTCAGGCAAATTTCTACTAAAAGAAGTTCCCATGGGTAGAAAAAAAGCAAAGGAGGGGAAAGTTCTCTATATTCAGATCACTCAGGTGGTCCAGGGTGGCACACAGGCCGGGTCACATACTGTAAGATGGGAACCTTTATCCGGGTCCATCAGGACTCAGGGTGGCCTGTCAGGGTCTCCTGTGATCAGGAGGGTGCCCGACCTCAGGCCCAGGCCCAAACATCCTCAGGGCTCAGAGCTGGTTCTCTAAAATATTTTCCCCGCTCTGGCTCTATTTTGTTCATGAGTTTATGTTGTTCATTATATTCCACAAATGAGTGAGATCATATGATATTTATCTTTCTCTGACTGGGTTATTTCACTTAGCATGATGCTCTCCAGGTCCATCCATGCTGTTGCAAATGGTAAGAGTTCCTTCTTTTTTTACAGCAGCGTAGTATTCCATTGTGTAGATGTACCACAGTTTTTTAATCCACTCATCTGCTGATGGGCACTGAGGAAGTTTCCAAATCTTAGCTACGGTGAATTGTGCTGCTATGAACATAGGGGTGCATATATCTTTTCTGATTGGTGTTTCTGATTTCTTGGGATATATCCCTAGAAGTGGGATTGTTGGGTCAAATGGGAATTTCATTTTTAATTTTTTGAGGAAACTCCATATTGTTCTCCACAGTGTCTCCACCAGTCTGCATTCCCACCAGCAGTGCGGGAGGGTTTCTTTTTCTCCACATCCTCTCCAGCACTTGTGGTTTGTTGATTTGTTGATGATAGCCATTCTGACAGGTGTGAGATGGTACCTCATTGTCGTTTTGATTTGCATCTCTCAGATGATTAGTGACTTTGAGCACGTTTTTATATGTCTCTCGGCCTTCTGTAGGTCCTCTTTTGAAAAGTGTCTATTAAGGTCCTTTGCCCATGTTTTGACTGGATTGTTTATCTTCCTTTTGTTAAGTTGTATGAGTTCTATGTAAATTTTGGAGATTAAACCCATATTGGTGATAACATTGGCAAATATGTTTTCCCATGCAGTGGGCTTTCTTGTTTTGTGGATGGTTTCTTTTGCTGTGCAGAAGCTTTTTATTTTGATGTAGCCCCATTTGTTTACTTTCTTTTTAGTTTCCATTGCCCTAAGAGCTGTATTGCTACGACATATGTCTGCTATTTTGCTGCTTATGGATTCTTCTAAGATTTTTATGTTTTCCTGTTTTACATTAAAGCCCTTTATCCATTTTGAGTTTATTTTTGTGTATGGTGTAAGTTGGTGATCTAGTTTCATTTATTTTTTTGCATGTATCTGTCCCATTTTCCCAACCCCATTTATTGAAAAGTCTATCTTGACTCCATTGTATGCTCTTGCCTCCTTTGTCAAATAATAATGAGCATAATGGTTTGGATCGGTTTCTGGGTTCTCTGTTCTGTTCCACTGGTCTATATGTCTGTTCTTGTGCCAGTACCAGGCAGTTTTGAGAACAGTGGCTTTGTAGTATAGCTTGATATCTGGTATTGTGATCCCTCCAACTTTGTTCTTCTTTCTCAGGATTGCTACAGCTATTTGGGGTCTTCTTTTATTCCATATGAATTTTTGGAGAGTTTGTTCTAGATCTGTGAAATACTGCGTTGGTGTCTTAATGGGGATTGCACTGAATCTATAAATTGCTTTGGGTAGTATGGACATTTTAATGATACGAATTCTACCAATTCATGAACACAGTATATTCTTCCATTTGTTTATGTCTTCCTCTATCTCTTTTTTCAGTGTCCTGTAGTTTTCTGAGTACAGGTCTTTTACCTCCTTAGTTAAGTTTATTCCTAGGTATCTTAATTTTTTTGGTGCAATGGTAAATGGGATTTTTTTTTTTTTTAGTTTCTCTTTCTGTGAGTTCATTATTGCTATGTAAAAAAAAACAAAACAGATTTCTGGGTGTTAATTTTGTATCATGCTACATTGCTGAATTTATTAAGTCTAGTAGTTTTTTTGATGGAGTCTTTGGGGTTTTCTAATACAATATCATGTCATCTGCAAATAATGACCATTTTTACTTCTTCTTTTCCAATTTGGATGCCTTTTATTTCTTCTTCTTGTCTAATCGCTATGGCTAGCACTTCCAATACTATGTCAAACAGGAGTGGTGAAAGTGGGCATCCTTGTCTTGTTCCTGTTCTTAGGGGAAATGGTTTTAGTTTTTGCCCATTGAATGATGCTGGATGTAGGTTTGTCATTTATGGCCTTCATCATGTTGACATATACTCCCTCTATTCCCACTTTCCTGAGAGTTTTTATCAAAAATGGGCGTTGGATTTTGTCTAATGCTTTTTCTGAGTCTATTGATATGATCATGTGATTTTTGTTTTTCAATTTGTTTATGTGATGTATCACATTTATTGATTTGCAAATATTGTACCAGCCTTGCATCCCTGGAATAAATCCCACTTGATCATGGTGTATGATCTTTTTAATATGTTGGTGGATGCGATTTGCTAATGTTTTGTTGAGAATTTTAGCATCTATGTTCATCAGGGATATTGACCTGTAATTCTCTTACTTTGTAGTGTCTTTTTCTGGTTTTGGAATTAGGATAATGCTCCCTCATAAAGAGTTTGGAAGTGTTCCTTCCTTTTGGATTTCCTGAAATAGTTTGAGGAGTATAGGTGTTAGTTCTTCTCTGAATGTTTGGAGAAACTCTCCTGTGAAGCCATCTGGACCTGGGCTTTTGTTTGGTGGGAGTTTTTTGATTACTGCTTCTATTTCATTGGTTTTTATTGGCCTATTCAGGTTTTTTGATTATTTCTGATAAAGTTTTGGGAGATTGTATTTTTCTAGGAATTTGTCTGTTTCATCCACATTGTCCAGCTTGTTGGCATATTCATAGTATTTTCTCACAATCCGCTGTATTCCTGTGGTGTCTGTGGTTACTTCTTAACTTTCATTTCTGATTTTATTTATTTGGGTCCTCTCTCTTTGTTTCTTGATGAGTATGCCTAATGGCTTATCAAATTTGTTTATTCTTTCAAAGAACCAGCTCTTAGTTTCATTGATTTTTTGTATTTTTTAAAAAGTCTCTATGTTATTTATTTCTGCTCTAATCTTTATTATTTCCTTTTTTCCCTACTTACTCTGGGCTTTTCTTGTTCTCTTTCTAGTTCTATAAGTTGTAAGGTTAAATAATTTATTGCTGATTTTCTTGTTTTTTGAGGTATGCCTGTAGTGCAATGAACTTCCCACTCAGGACTGCTTTTGCTGTGTCCCAGAGATTTTGGGTTGTTGTATGTTCATTTTCATTTGTTTCCAGAAAGTTTTGATTTTTTTCTTGATCTCTTTGGTAACCCATTCAGTGTTTAATAACATGCTATTTAATTCCAGTTGTTTGAGTGTTTTTACTGTAGTTGATTACTAATTTCATTCCACTGTAATCTGAGAAGATGCTTGACATGATTTCAATCTTCTTGAACTTGTAGAGACTTGTTTTCTGTCCTAACATGTGGTCTATCTTTGTGAATGATCCATGTGCACTTGAGAAGAATGCATATTCTGCTGTGTTGGGGTGAAATGTTCTATAAATGTCTGTTAAATACATCTGATCCAGTGTGTCCTTTAGAGTCTCTGTTTCCTTGTTAAGCTTTTGTCTGGAAGATCTGTCCAGTGAAGTCAGAGGGGAGTTAAAGTCCCCTACTATGTATTGTTGTCGATATCTCCTTCAAAGTCCTCTAGAAGTTTTTTTAAATATATTTAGGTTCACCTATATTGGGTACATATATGTTTACCAGGGTTATATACTCTTGTTGGATCAATCTCTTTAGTCTTATGTAGTGACCTTTGTTGTCTCTTGTGATGGCCTTCATTTTGAAGTCTATTTTGTCAGATATGAGTATTGTTCCTCCAGCTTTTTTTCTGTTCCATTTGCATGGAAAATTTTTTTCCATCCCTTCACTTTCATCCTGTGTGTGTCTTTTGGTTTGAGATGGGTCTCCTGTAGACAGCATATAGTTGGGTCATGTTTTTGTATCCATTCAGCTACCCTATACCTTTTGACTGGAATATTTAATCCATTCACATTTAGGGTTATTATTGAGAGTTACTTATTTATAGCCATTTTAATTCTGCATGGCTAGGTTTCTCTCTCTGTTTTTTTTTCTCAACAATCCCTTACAGCATTTTATTTTATTTTTTTATATCAAAAGAAACTATTTTTAAATGTAATAATTTTAAATGCAATAAACATAAATTATTCAAGAAAATGTTCTTAAATATAATATTACATGCAATAAACATTAATATTTCAAGAAAATAGGATTTTAAATATAATAATATTATCAAAACTGTATAACATAGTATGATATCACAAACATTGTAGGAAATATTAAAAATCTGCCAATAACAGGATTACTACTATTATATTCTAAAATATTATTCCCCATCTGGCTCTATTTTTGTTCATCAATTTATGTTGTTCATTGTATTCCACAAATGAGTGAGATCATGTGATATTTATCTTTCTCCCATTGGCTTATTTCGCTTAGCATGATGCTCAGAGCTGGTTCTCTGGCGCAGGCCACATCCACAGGATCTGGGGTCTCAGGTCCTGGAGGAACTAAGAAGCCACGTCTGCTCTGGGGATGACCCGGCAGTACGCCTCTGTGTTTGGGTTGAGTAATTCCTGTCAAAGAAAGAAGAGAGCTCTGAGCCCTGCAGCCTTCTCAGAACTAGTGCCATGATTCACAGACGCCATGGGGGCTGACTGTGCTGGGGTGTCTGTCCTCAGGCACCTCCCTCCTCCCACCCTCTGGTGTCACTTTGCACTGCCCTTTCCTGAGCTGGAAGCACAGCCAGGGCTGGGCTGGGGGCAGGTCCTGGGGCCCCTGGGACCTGCAGGACAGAACGTTCATAACCCACACTCACCTCGTAGATGTGGCCTGCTGTCCTGGGGTCGGGTAGGGGGCCCTGTGCAGGGGGGAGAGAGGGTATCAGAGGGCGGGGAGGGAGGGTTTTTTTCTGCAGGACTGACAGCTCTGCCTCCTGAGCAGCTGTTTTCACACCTGTAGCCTAGCACCCCAATTTCTGCCCACACTGAACCCCACACCCTTGTTAGCCTGGGACCTCTGACAGGTGTTCACTGTGCCCATTTTGCTCCATGCAGAAATCCAGGGTTCCCCTCAGACCCAGTGAGGGGTCCAGGAAAGACTCAGGATGGGATGTGGGGGCCCCACCTGGCCATGCGGGGCTCCCCTTGTGCTGGCTGTTCTGGGGAAGGGGTCTGTGCTGTGTTGCAAGGTTAGATGGTGCCCCTGCCCTGAGGGTGGGTCGCTGAGGCCCTGGGTGAGGGAACAGGGAGGAGTTGGACTTACCGGGAAGGCAGAGGTTCCAGTGGGACCCTGGCCTGGGAGCAGAGACAGGAGGCGTTAGCACTCGGGGGGAGGAAGCTTTAGCCTGTTCTCCCAGGAGGGGTGGTTCTTTAACTCCCAAGAGCAAGGGGTGAAAGGTCATTTCCCAGGGCAAGACCCTCTTGCCATTTCAGGGTCCAGTAAGGGAGAGGTGGTGACACATGACACAGCCTACAGGTCAGGGCGATTGGCGAGTAGGGGTCCCCTGTGCAGAGTGGTGATGAGAACCCACCTTAAAGCCCAGGGAAGGGTCAGAGCTTGAGGGACAAGGGCAGGGTGGACACTGTGGGGCAGGCCCAGGGGCTCCAGGCTGAACAGACACTCACCAGGGGCGGCCGCTGGGGATGGGTGCTCTTGGAGGCCACGGGGGTCACTGGCCCTGGGAAAGGTCAGACTTACTTGTGAGAGGTGCAGGGGAGCTTTGGTGTCACAACAGGGGGCAGGGAGGGTCTCCTTTCCCAGCTTAGGGTGGAGGCCTCTCTCCTCCGTTTAGGGGGGACGGGCCCAGGAGAGGGGAACTGAGGCAAGGCCTTAAGGATCCACGGCTGGGCCCACAGGGGAAGGACCTATAGGCAGATGGGTGTCTGGGAGGAGTAACAGGGAGGGGACTGAGGACCCAGGACAGGAATCCACCCCTAGGGTATGACTTAGTGGAAAGGTCAAGGCCGCAGGGGGTAGCAGTGCCAGCCTCATGTAGCAGAGGGATGAGCATGGTGCCCTGCTGTGGTCAGACCCGCCTCTCAGGCCTACAGAGCTCCACTGTGACAGTGGCCTGTCCTGCCTCCATCCACCTGACCTAGAGGCAAAACCACACCGCAGGCTCTGCTGTCGTCCTGTCTCACACATCAGGGTTGTGGTTACCACCCCAACCTGTCCAGGCACTTCCACCCTCAGCTGTGTGGCCTTGGTCAGGATGACTTTGAGACCCTGAGGCAGCCCATCCTCTCACCTGGGAGGGTGGACTCAGATAAACAACAGGAGGTGCCTTACTGAGCACTTACTACCTGCCTGCACCGCAGTAGGTGTGTGGAGAGAACCAGGACAGTCCTGAGGGCACAGTTCCTTAATCATGCCTCATTGATAGGTGGGGAAGCTGTTGAGCAAACCACCCTGGTCAGCATCTGGTGAGGGAGGAGCTGGATGGAGGGAGTTAGGGGCATCCATGGGGAAGCGGGGAGGCCACAAGGAGCTGGACCAGAACCCTCCGAGGACGGGGTCTTTGTCCTCCTGGCCTGGGCTCTGCTGGGGGTCAGCCTGGGTCGGGGGCCAGGATTAGGGTGAGGGGGAAGGCAATGCCATGGTACCTCCTAGTCCTCCTGAGGTACAGGAAATAGCCCAGGGAGGCCCCCAGAGCCACCACGACGAGGACCCCGATCACGCTGCCAATGATGGTCCCCACTGAGTAGCCAGTGTAGGTTTGTTCTGCTGAAAGGAGAAGGGAAAGGGGGAAGGGTGAAAGCCCAAGTCCATTCAGGGGAAACCAGGAGGGGCCTTACAGGGGGAGGCCTGGTGAGGGAGGAGGGAATTGCCACCTAGTCTGTGCGGTTTGGGAGTGTCCGTCCTCCTGACACCCCACTTCCTGCGGTTGCATCATTCTCTGGTTTGCACATTTGAAACCTTCCATTGGCTCTACCTTTGCATGTACTCTCACATCCACCATTCCCATGTCCTGGTAATTTTCCTCTTAACTCCTCTTTCCCTCACATATTCTGTCTCTTACCCCTGTTTCTTCTTTTCCATCACTATGGACAGTCTCAGCAGGCACCTTACCTGCCAACTCAGTGCTGATGAGTAATAAGAATGTGCTGAGTGTTTTTGATGGTCCTAGTAGGGTGGGAAATACGCTACCTTCATGTCATCTGATCCTTCCACCCCCACGAGGGATGGGGGGTGTCACCCCCATGAGCACAAACAGAATCTGGGATGGAAGGTGCTTAATAAATGGTTGGAGGTCACAGAGCTGGTGAGTGATAAACGACATTTTCACTGAGTTCTGCTTGACTACAGCTACTGACACCAGCGTTCATAAAAATACCAATAATAATTGATACACTGACTGAGTCCTGACTGAGCATGGCCCTGGAGGAGGGCTTTAACTCATTAACCTCACAATAAATATCCTAACAACGGTGTTTAGGTCCAGGTGTGTTATTCCAGTTTAGAGATGAGGAAACTGAGGCCCAGGTGGGTGAGAGCCTTCCCTGTGGTCAGACAGCTAATACTCATGGAACCGAGACAATGACGAGATTAGTCTAATCCTGGGGTCCTTACCCATGTGCTCTATAGGCTCTGAAGGAGGCTCCCATCTACTCAAGGCTTTCATCCATCTCATCCCCTGCCCGTGACATATACAAAGGCAAGTGGGAGAGGTCGAGGGTCACTCACATTGCACATCCAGCCTGAAGGGGTCACTTTTGCCGGTACTGACAGGGTTGAAGACCTCACACTGATAACCCCCAGCGTCCTCCCTCCTGACAGGGTCGATGGTGAGGGTGCTGTTGTCCCGGGACAGCTTCATCCTGTCTGTGAGCAGGAGATTCTGGTTCTTGAAGAGCCACCGGCTGGAGATCCCAGTGTCATTTGTGAGGCAGGTCAGGACCACGGTGTCCTTCTGCTCTGTGACTATGGCATTGCTGGCTCGGAGGGTGGGCTTCCCCACTGGCTCTGTGGAGAACAGAGTAGGTGACTGACTGAGAGTGGGCTCCTTCTTCAGAGATGTCAGCCAGTCACAGGCCACAGAGATCTCTGTAAAGGCAGAGGAGGACTCTTACCGCTGCAGGGTAAGGACCTTTGTTCAGGTGACAGTCTGTAAGGAGAGGGCTACGCCTTCCCTCTTATCTCCAGATCACCTCAGGGTGACCCCTGACCTGTCTCGTTGGACATCTGAGGTATTCGCACTGGGAGCCTTCGACGTGTGTCCGGCATCTTCATCACCAGGTGGCATTTTCCACCCACTGACTTTTGTGTGACTCTTTCCCAGACCTTTCTGAAACTTTCCAGACACTCACACCCATCTCTGGTATGGTGGCTACACACAGAGATGGGAAGGAATTTCCTTTTTGTTACATAATTTATTAGAGAATGAGACTGGCCCAGCCATGACCTTAGGACTTGGAGAAGTTTCAATCTAAAGGATTTCTCCGTCTGAATAGGATGTTCACTTCCTGGCCTGTGGAATGAATATCAGGGAGAAGGAAGTCCCTAGAGAGAAGTAGTCAGTTTTAACAACAGCTGGTACTCTTAGCTTCCTCTGTAAACTACACATGTTGTGACACTGCTCCTTCTGTCCCATGAATCTACCTACTTGTCAAGTAAGCACCATCATTCACTGCTCTCCGTAGGCATGTCACATAGGCTTGTGTTGCACACTGTTGTACAACTGGTGACTTCAGAGTCAGGACACAGCTCAGAAGGGTCTCCCCTGTGGCTCACTCTCTGGTCTGAGGGAGGCCATGGTGTAGATGGGTGACATGATTTGGCCAGTCAGAGGACAGTCACCCATGCCCCTTCACCAAGGACCCCTGTCCCAAAACATAGGGCACAGAGCAACCAGTCACCAGGTGAGCCTGAAGCAGAGCAGGGAGCAGGGGTCTGTCCTGCTCACCCCTCCTCAGAGGTGGTGTCCTCCTTTAGTTTGGGGAAAAGAGGTGAGCTTGTTCAAAACCTTGTATGTTCCTGTAGCACATGGAGCAGGTAACAGACAAGAGGTGACAGAAGGAAAGCGTTAGTGACAGAAGCAACTTGGCCTTGAGGACCTTTGTTTTCCCCTCTGGAAAGCCCCCTCCCTCCACCATTTCACACTTTCTGGGGCTGAGAGAACCCTCTCCTCACTTTCCATAGCTGGACCCCAGCTCTGCCATGAGAGATCAGAAGAGCAAGGGAGGGGAGTCTACAGAGATGTAGTGCGAAGGCTCAGGGGAAGACTTTGTGATTTGCTTGTGTCCATGGCCACAGGATGGGAGACAGCACCCTCCAGGCTCTGTTCTGAAAACCAGACAGACCTGCACCCCACAGCCTGGTGCCGATGGTCCAGGAGGCACTTACCATGGACTGTGATAGTCTTGACCGTGGTCCCTTTGAGGCCAGTGACAGAGTTCTGGGCGAGGCAGGTATAGAATCCACTGTCATGTGCAGTGATGTTGGGGATAAAGAGCTCTTGTGTGGGTTGCTGGGGCCTTCCATTGATAAACCAAGAATACTGTGCAGGCGGGTTAGAGGCTGCATGGCATGTGAGGCTGAGGTTTTTCCCACGTAGATAATGAGAGTAGGAGGGGGAAATGTTGGGGGTGTCCGGGCCATCTGGAGCAGAAAGAACACAGCCACACATGATGTAATCAGAGGGAAGGGGAAGGTCCTGGTCTGTGTAAGGGCCACACTCGCCCTCTGAGCTGGGTCACAGCCTGGTTTTAAAAAGTCCCAACTATATCCCCTGTGTTCACTGAGCCTGAGTCTGAGACATTAACCTGTTTGTCCCATGAAAGCCTATTATCTCTGAACTTCTCCAGACAGGAGCATCCCATCCCCACCGTCCCCCCGCCCCCCCCCTCCCCGCACAAGTCTTGGCTCAAGGCCGAGCCTGCCCAGATGTGCCTGGTACAGGAACAGATGGCCACCCTGGGTGTTCAGAGTGTGGGTGTGTGTACATTGACCTGAGAGGGAGGGCTGTGGCCTGGCCACTGGCAGTGTGGATTTGGGTGGGCAGCCTGGCCCGGGCAGGGACAGAAGTTACTCACAGAGAACATTCAGGGTGAATGGGTCACTGCGGGCGGCACTCACGGGGTTCCGGGTTTCACACTCATAGGATCCTGTGTCATTCCTTGTGACAGCGAGTAAAGTGAGAGTCCTGTTGTCCATGGACAGCTGCAGCCTGGCACTGGCAGGGAGACTCTGACTGTTGATCAACCACAGGTAGGTGGTGTCCTGAATCTGAGGTTCACAGGTTAACACGACAGGGTCCTTGTGCTCCTCAGGGTTGGAGTTGTTGCTTGTGATGCTGGGTTTGGGTAACACCGCTGTGCAGAAAACAGAGAGAACATTGCCCATTGAGGCCTCCAAAGGCTTCTTCAACCAGAATTGGTGCCTTTCAGATAACTTGAGTTCTTAAAGAAATAAGGCAGGTCTGTGCATCACAAGACAAAGAAATGCATGAGGAGCTGAGCGCTCAGAGGATGTAAGGCCGCCTGCTCTATGTCTGGGAGAAAAAGCACAGGCTTTCTCAGGTGTCAGACAACTCTCAGGGTTTGATCACAGAGAGACACAGGACTCGGAGTCAGAGACCACCTGGCACCTGTCCTGGCTCCTCACTGACCAGCTGACTGCCTGGCTGACCTTGGGTCTCACCTGGAATGTGCAGGTGCTGAGACTCTTCCAGCTACACAGACCTACACTGCCGGGTGGAGATGTGTTTCCACTGAAGCCTCATATTCCAGGGTTCACCCAGAGATGAGTAATGATGGGCCACCCCATAGTCCTTAGACCCCGAGAGGACTGGGCAGGGTGTCCCTGAACTGGGTGTCTGAGCAGAAACAGTACACGGGAGACCAGAAGCAAGTCTGGCGGTCAGTTTAGTACCCAGGCTGCAGGGCCACGAGGTGTGTCCGTCTGCCCAGGAGTTCACTGGTGACTGACTTGAGACAGTGGCCCCAGAAAGGGCAGAGCAGAGTCCAGGAATTATTTAGAAAAGATGAGGGACGGCGGGAGCTGGCTGGCGGAGGCAGCAGAGCCATGCTCTCTGCCCTTGGTCTGTAATGTCCTTTCTGCCACTGCAGAGGGCAGGGATCCTTCCTCAACACTCAGACAATAGCACGTACAGAAGGGGGCTTGTGGAAGGTTGGGGAGCATGAACTTGCTGAAAATATGGCCCTCATGGCCCATTTGTGTTGGCAGTTATGAGATAGATTTTGAGTTAAATTGTGAAAGAATATGTGAAAATCATGTATGCACCAAAGTTGTAATTCCAGATTTTGCAGGAATTTCTGTCTGAGAACACGAAGGTCATAGACCAAGTTCTGCCATCCAATGAGGTCACACTGTGGCCAAAGGGAGATGCCACAGTGGGTTTGAAATCAGGGACTCCCTGAGATAGAGAGAAGGTGAGTCTTGCTAAGAGAACAGAAGTGATGGGGTGGGGGGTAGGGGGCGAGTCCAGCTGTCTCTGCTGTATACAGGGAGGGATGACACCATATTGGTAGAAAGGACATGTGCCATGTTAGTAAAGTTAGGGAGAAGGTCCCTCCCTGTTTCTAAGGACAGTAAGGCAGCGGGGGAGGAGCCCCCACATGGGCATGTGGCATGTGCTCTTCCTTGTCTTTCTAACTCAGGAAACAACTGGAGTTGAATCAAATTCATTGAAATTGGGCAGCGTCTAAGAGAAAGGAGAGTGGCTGGTGGATCTCACTGTCTGAGAGGATCCCACCCTGTGGTCAAGGTGTCATCATGAGAACACATGTGTGAAACAGGCAGTGAACCAGTCAGATGGTGCAGGGTCACCAGGCCCACCCTGGGAAGGTCTCCGGAGCCAGTGGGAGGAATGGGAGCCTCACACCAGGACAAGGGTATAAGTCACCAGCCAGAGGTGAAGTGAACCTGTGAGCTTTGGGGACTGAGACCTGTCCTTCTGCCTTTGACTCCCTGGTTGAGTCATGTAGAGAGTAGGTCAGTGGATTACATGCCCCTGTCATGTGGTCTCTTC
Organism: Eptesicus fuscus; assembly: GCF_027574615.1. Classification (NCBI taxonomy): domain Eukaryota; kingdom Metazoa; phylum Chordata; class Mammalia; order Chiroptera; family Vespertilionidae; genus Eptesicus; species Eptesicus fuscus. Next base: position 38,645,552 of record NC_072493.1, read on the forward strand.
CTCTTGTTGGCCTCATGGAGAAAAGGAGCCCTGATGGGGCCCAGCAGAAGCTCTTTCTCCTGATGACCTGGGAAACTGGCTCATGATGGAGCCGAGGCTGGTGCTCCCACTGATTTCTGTGTCCTCTCCTATTGCCCGGGAGGTTGGGCCTGGACACAGGTGTTAGCAGGACAATCTGGGGAGACTGCATGTTGGGGGAAGCAGAGCAGAGCAGGGCCATGTGTCTGGCATGAAGGAGGAGACAGATAAGGGACATGGAAGGAGCAGAGAGAGGCAGAACGTCCTTGGTGAGCAATGGGGGTTACAAGTGACTTCAAAGACCCCAGGGACCAAGAGTCCACAGCTGCCCCAGGGCAGGAGCAGTGCAGTCTGGGAAATCTTCTCACAGTGGAACAGCCCCACAGTCGCCAAGGGACTTGGCTCCTGAGGGGGCTTCAGGGACAGGTGGTCAGAGGGATGGACATGGCTCTCAGCACCTGTAGGGACAGGGAACAGGTGTGGCCAAAATGTCTTAGGACACTGCATTGAGGTTCCAGTCTTTCTAGCCATTATGCATCATTCATTTATTCAGTCATTCATTCAGCCATCATTCACCATCATTCTTTCCCTCCTTCATGAGAGAGCATGTGAGTGCTGTTTTTTGAGCTGGTAGCAGCTGTAAGGTGGAGAGTGAGAAGGCAAAGTCCTTTCCTTCACAGCTAGTGCAAGTGACGCCAACACATCAGGAAACAAATAAGTGGTTTCAAGTCCAGTGCAGGGAGGGGTGGATCGGTGGTAACCTGAGGGGAAGGCCTGGGCATTCCCAGCACTGACTCTGAATGTTATTGTAGGTAATTTGATTCTAGAGTGAACATTAATTCTCCACTTGCTTAATCACCAGACCAGGAAATCTACCTTGAGCTGAGGACTGCTAAGAAAAAGCACTGGTACCAATGACTGGTCTCAGGGTCCACAGGCACCTAAGACCCTTGTGGTGGAGGAGAGGGTGGGCTGTGGCTGTGCCAGGACCTTGCTGTGTCTGTGTGAGCCTGATGCAATGACTGTATCACACTGTGCCTCAGTTTCCCCTGAATAAAAACAGAACAAATGCTAAATGGACTCTGGATTACCATGTTGTCTGTGAATTGACCTTAAATCATCCCTGAGTACTTGACCTCAAGCCCAGTATAGAGGAGACACTGACTTAAATGGCCACTACCATCATTTGCCTCCATGAGAGAGAATTTGGGCTGACCCCTGGGGGACGAGGAGCTGTCAGGAGCATCTTCTCTCCTGTGTTCCTTCCTGGAGACCTGACCTCCCTCCGGAGTCTCCTAAGTCCCTCAGATGAGTCAGCTAATGATACGGGGTATTTTGTTTATCTGTGCTCTCCTGACACCGCCTTAGCTGAAGGACTAGGCTCTGTCCCTGTCCTGATGTGGCTCTTGGGGCTGAGCCCTGGCTGGTGAGCAGGAGTAGAGGCACTGTTCCCACCCAGCATGGCTGTCCTGGTGGGTGGGATGTGCTGTTCCTCCTCCCTGTGCACTGAACCTCCTCCAGGGCCAAGATCACCTCCTTGGTCACATGGGTCAGGGGCGGAGTGTGTACCCAGGTTCCTCCCTGCCCTCTCTTTATTCCTGTTGCCCCTTTTTTTCCCTCTACATTTGCATTCCCTGTAACTGCTGAGGCTTCTACCTTCTTTTGCAGTGACTCTTCCTCATGTACACACACACACACACACACACACACACACACACACACACACACACACAGAAGAGGTCAAACCCAATCTGACACAGGCTCCCCAGGTTCCCTGAAGTCAGGAGCCCTGGGACAGGGGTCTGGGAGGGGTTCCTAGACTGAGTTTCTCTGTGAGGATTCCAGGGTCCCCTCAGGCCAGGGTGTGACCGAGCTCTGCTGGGTTTTCTCAGTGTCATGGTCATAGGGAGGGGGCCAGGAGATGGACTGAGACTCTGCTGAGTCTCCTTCTGCTGAGTCACTCCCATCAGGCTTCTCTCTGTGGACAATGTCTGCAGGGCTGGAATCCGGGAAGGGAACTCTGACCTTAGGAAGTTTGTCTCCACTGTGTGTGTCCTGCACCAAATGCCCAAACCCAACCTGGGAGATGATGCAGAGGGGGATGGAGGAGAGTCCAGGGCTGTCAGTCCTGTGTGAAGTAGAATTCACCCACCCGGCACCCAGAGGTCAGAGAGCAATCACTCACGGTGTACACGGAGCTGTCCAGTTACTTGTTCGCTCTGAAAATTTTTGTCTATGGCATGTAGGATGTAGTATCCTGTGTCGTTCAGGGTGACGTGCTGGAACAGGAGGGATCCATTGTGGTATATTGTCTCTCTACCACTGTTTGCAGGCCCGGGGATAGTTGTTTGAGTGTCTATTACATATGTTACAATTTTATTGTTGTTTCCTGTTTCCCCTTTGTACCAGTTATAGCTTCCAAGATCCCCAGGCAGGTTGTGAACACGGAGAAGCACGTCCTTCCCTTCGGCAGCATCGGGCGGCACTGATTCAATAGTGAGCTGGGCAGTGGTGGGCAGGCTCCAGAGGGTGAGGAGTGAGGCTAGGAGGGAAGAGAGAAATTGATCAATATTTGGAGCTCTGTATTGGGATGGAGAGGTGAGGCCCTGGGTCCTGAGCAGTTCTCTTCATCTCTCAGCCTTGGTCAGATTATGTGTATGTGTCTCCTGTGGTCAAGGTCAGCAGCATGGCCACCATGACTTCAGCACCTCTGACCTTATTTCCTTTGTTTTGAATACTGTTACCCAGGTGTCTGCCCTCAGACCCCTGCTGACACTCAGGGGTGTCCTTGGGAGACCCCTTCCCTGATCACCTCCTCTAAAGACCTCTGTCTTCACTCTCTGACCTGTCCCTGGGCTGTTCCCTGCATGGCACCAGGGGCGACCTGACATCACATCTAGATCTTCCCTTGTCTGCCTCCTCCCATAGAACATGAGCTCCATGGGGCAGGGGCTTGTCCGATCGTGTTGCACCCCCAGTGCCTGCAGCAGGCTGTGAGCACCTGTGGGTGAATGAGTGAGGGTTGCAGGGTCCTGCACCTCCTGGGAGGTATCTGCCCATTTCTGAGCTTGGTGGTGAGGACAATGTTTAGTGCCCCTGGTTAAATCTCCTCTGTCCTCACATGAATTGTTATTATCTGAAGTTTTCAGCATTCAACTCTCAGTGATGAGTAACTTGGGAAATGAGCAGCCCTTGAGGTTTTCCTGTCCCTCATCGTTTCCACATCATTTTCCTGTTGCTGAGTCCCCTCCCCCATCCTACTCTGCTCCCCTGTCTTCTCCCCTCAAGTCCAAACAGAAGCCCCCTCCCCCTTGTTTTCTCTGAGAGCCCTGTGCTCTCCAGGAGTCCCCAGCTAGCCTGTGCCTGTCCTCCTCCCGTCCACCACCAGGTAGTTGTCCCCTCTCACCAGCCAGCAGGAGCCCCTGCCAGGGGAGAAGTCCTCTGTGGGCAGGGGCTGAGGGGGACTCCATGGTGTCTGCTGCCTGCTCTGTCCCTCCCTCTGTGGGAAGAGCTTGGGTTCCAGAAATGCTCAGAAGCACGGCTGTCCTGGTGGGTGGGATATGCTGTTCCTCCTCCCTGTGCACTGAGCCTCCTCCAGGGCCAAGATCACTTCCCTGGTCACATGGGCCAGGGGTGGGGTGTGTACCCAGGTTCCTCCCTGCCCTCCTGTTATTCCTGCCTCCCCTTTTCTTTCCTCTACATTTGCATTCCCTGTAACTGCTGAGGCTTCTCCCTTCTTCGGCAGTGACTCCTCCCCATGTACACACACACACACACACACACACACACACACACACACCTTGTTTGTGTAGTAGGCAGTTAGGCCTGAGCAGAGGAGGACAATAGGCCAGTAAGGAAGGTCACCAGAATGGAAAGCCCCAGGTACCTAGCAACGTGCAAAACTTGACTGGGACCTTGCCCCCTGGGTAACCTTTCATCCCAGAGCATATCCTGGTTTTGTAGTTTAGACCCCCTGACCTTTCATATCACTGGTCATGTGGTTCAGGCCCTCCCTGACCTTTCCTCCCCGGGCATATTCTTAGTCATGTGGGTTAGACGCCATTAGAGGGAAGAAACCAGAGACATAAGAATAGCCCTTCAGCATTAAGCCCCCAGGACAGTGAGGTTCCGACTGGCATCAAATACATCTCGGCCCCAGTTGTGTTTCAGCTCTGGGCCCAGAAAAGCAGCAAAACCAGATGAGTGAGAACATCGCTGATATCAGGATCTACTGCATTGACCTTCGACACCTGGAAAGCTGATAAATATTTTATTGGGATCCTCCCCTGAGACCTCCAGATAACTGCCCTCAAGAAGTAGGACCTTCTTCCAAAGTAAGAAGGAACTTGGCTTCTGAGGTTTATGCCTTAGTAAGAAAGGATCTTCTCCAATAGTTCCAAGAGGGAATTTTTAGTTTACTGATGGTTCCAAATGCTCCCCACCTGACAAATCCTAAATGAAATCTATTTAGGGGAGTCACACTTTCATAACTTTATCCTAATTCACAATATAGGATCGTTTTACAAGTATCTTAGATAATTACTAGTATAGAATCAGCATTTTAGAAGTCAAGGGTTAAAAATCCTCTTGTAGGAGCCATACTACATAAATAGGAATACAGGGAGGGGACCTGCCCAAGAAGGGTTTTCATGGCCTTATTCCCTCCGACCCCCTTAGTTTCATGATAAAGTATGGAAAGTAAACCACTGTTTGACCTACCTAAGGTAAATTGATGCTCAGGGAACCCTCTCCTGGTTCTTGACCTTGCACAAATAAATGTGGTCTTGAAAGTTAATTCCCTTTGGCCCTGGAAGCTAGAGACATTTTATTTCAACAATGTAGTTTAAGGACTTGAATGTCACAATATATGACCAAGACTGGAGAAAATGTCTCTTCTCCCAACTTTTATAGGATGTGATTCTTAAATGCTTTTGTAATGTCCAACGTATATATAAAGATATGTATTGTAACAATTATGGGTGTGTATTTTTTGCAAAGATTGTAGTTTCTCTAACTTGAAAAAGGAAATATTTTCATAATTTTATTTTATTTTATTTTATTTTATTTTATTTTATTTTATTTTATTTTATTTTATAGGTACTAATAGAGTGAAAGAAAGGCCCTCATCCCCCCACCCCCCAAATAAAAAGAAGTAGGACACAGTGCAGCTCTTTCTGTCTAGAGCACACCCGTTCCTTTCCCTACCTAACCCCTTCTTTTATCAAGGTGCTTAACTTTGTTCTATTTCTCCTAAGCTTCAAGAGTCCTTCTTTTGCCTCTATAACTAGTTTCCTGAGCCCATTTCTTCTACAACTCACTTTTACCTCTACGACTTTCTAAATAAACTCTCTTATGATTTGAGTTCTTGACTCTGAATTCTTCTCTTAGCTTGTAACGCCCGGAACGCTGGCCGCACTCACAAAGCACCAAGAGATGCCTCTCATGCAAAAAGCAAAGGGTTGATTGGTACAGGCATGCCCGGTCCCACAACATACTCTGAACACAGAGCAGAGGTTGTGGGCCCCGAAGCAGGGTTTGAGCACAAGTTAAATACTTTTCTAGTGGGTGAGGGGTTTTTCCATTACACAGCCTGGGGGATTATCCATTGTGATTTTTCCGGATGCCGTCGTTTCCTGGAACCCGGGGAGGCCTGCGGTTAAACATTAGCTCTGAATGAGTTCCGGGTATCGGTGTCCGGAGGACACCGATGTCTTTCAGGCTATTGTCCTTAGGTTATTTCAAAATGTTACTGTCTTTATAATCCTTCAAGCTGAACTCAAGTACCGAGGTTGCTGAACTGAGGGCCTAACTCCGTAGGTTAACACCTGGTGCCATTCCACTGCTCACAATTGGACAAGCAGAAGCTTGGGGTGCACGTATCCAGGGTGTGTCCCACAGCTCTGTGTGGAGTGCACAGTAGCCTTCTCACCGCCTTCTCTCTTCCCTATTTGCCTCTTATCTTCAGAGCAGAAGCCTGAGGGGACATCAGGAATTCTAGTCACAGGGATGCCACCCCTTTGTGTCTCGTATCATCTATGGAACTTTCTAAAGGTTTCAATGCCCAGGTGACCCCTTAGAAATCCTGCTTTGGCAGCTGCCCAGCTAAGGTGGATGCCCAGCCAGAATGAGACCCTGTGATGTGGGGATGGGGAAGCCCCTCCCCCTCTCCTGTGCACAGGGAGGGTCTGCAGGTCCTATTAAAAATGCAGATTGTGACTCAAAAGGTGTTTGGTGGACCCGACAGTCTCCATCTAACAAGCTGTCAGGAGATGCTGCTCATACTGGCCTGCAAAGCACTTTCATTGGCAAGGTTGAAGGGGACCTCTGCTCCCTAAGAGGACAATCTACCCATTTAACCCCACCCTTGGCCTGTGCTGTGTCCTGGCCTTTGGTCTGTCAGCACCACACAGAGAGCCCCAGGGACCCCCAAACCCAGGGGATTATTTATTTGTGTGACACAGAAACCCAGCTGGCACCACGCCTTCCCTGTGTTCTCAAACTGCTGGGAAGGTTGCATTTCCTCCCAGCAGGAAGGGCACAGAGGTGACTCTGGGGGTGAGAAGGGGTTGTCTGAGTGATGACTGGTGAGGGGATCCATCTTCTGACTTTGGGTGTCACCACTTGGTTTCTGCTTCCAGGGACAGAGTCCCAGGACCAGGAGTCTCGGTAGGATCTTCAGTTGGGGATGAGGGGAGAGGGTCCTGTGTGTCCTGGGAAGAGGGGACAGTGGTGGGAGGTCATGTGGTTGTGAGCTCCTGGCTCTTGAGGGCCATGATTTTAGGGAAATCTTCCCTCTCTGTATCTGTTGGCTAAGCTGGTCCATGTGCTCCCTGACTCATGGGGCAGCCTCTGTCCTCTGCATGAGGAACTTGTGGTCACCCCGCCTTATCCATGGTTGTATGCAGCAGGAATTGGGGAGCTGCACAAGGTCCCCACTATCCGTGAGAGAGCAGGTGCTCCTAGCCCCCTAGGAGCCTGTGGGACAAAGTGGACACATGGGAGGGGCCCAGAAGGGTCTGTGATATGGAAATCAGGCTCCTTTCCCATCTCCTACATCAAAGCCAGGTTCCTATGTTAATTTCCTGTGTTTTTGATGTGTTCCAATGTCGCCCCCTGGAGGGCATAAGGTGACCTGTGGCTGCATCAGGGATGCTGACAAGGGAGCTGACCCTGAGCCCTGGGCAGTGGTGGGTCTGACCTCCAGGCTGAATGGCCAGTCACTGTGTGTCCCAGGCTGCCCAACTTCATCCCAGTGTAGGGTGAGTGCAGGGAGAGTTTGATAGTTGTCCACAGAGGACTCCGGTTCCAGTGTCAGAACTACCCACCCAGGAGGAGCTCGCTGTCCCTGAGGTTTCAAGGAAGGGACTGGTGAGGGCTCCTGTTGGGCTTCCAGGAGAGGATGCTGGCCTGGGGCTCTGATGCCCAGGATGCACCGTGTGTCCCCATCACAGCATTGGGGCACGGCATCCAAGTCACCTGTGTCCCTGACTGTCATCTGCTCTAGGCCTTCCCACCGGGCCCAGGATCTGGAGCAGCTCCATCTGGAAACTCAGCAGGGGACTCTGAGAGGAGGCCTCCCTGGGACCCTCAGCCCCTCTGAGGTAGAAGCCCCCTGGATCCTGGGTTCTCCTGACCCAGCCTGCTCGGGAAGTTCCCCAGGACATCATGGGCTGGCGAGATGTTTTCAGAGACACAGCCAGGTGACCCCACAGATCAGGGCCTTTGGGCGCAGGGATTTGCCCCCTGACTTCCTTTGAGGTAAAGGTGGGCTCCTTCCTCCTGTGGTAGTAACTCCACCTGGGTCCAGAGTCCAGAGTTTGTGCCAGGTCAGGTGTCACTGAGAAGAGGAAGGGCACAGGCTGTCCCCAAGACCCACCTGAGGAGATGAGATGTCACTCACCAGGCAGAGGTGGGGAGGGCCGTGATTTTGGAGGAATGAATGAGGGTCTGATCCCTCACTGTTAGGAGAGTCCTGCCCTCCCTTTTGGGACAAACAAGGGCGCTTGCTGGCCCCCTCCCATGCTGACACCAGGCCCTGGTCTCCAGGGAACATGCTCTGACCACAGATGTCACAGGTGGTAGGATAAGAGGGCAGGTGCCAGGCTTTAATTGTGTGGTTTCCATCATTTACTTAAAGGTGCCTGCGAAGCCATGTGAGGGTGCAGACAGGCAGAGCTGGGTATCTTTCTGTCTGGGCATCAACCTGGGCACAAGGCCTGGACCTTCCCATCTGTCATCAGGGGTTCTCTTAGATGTCAGTGCCCTGGCTCTGCCTCCCGCTCTCACCGCAGGTTCCCTCATCCTCAGACTCCTGATTGCCTCCTTGCTCAGCATGACCTCAGATGTGGCACAAGGTCTGGGTGCTCAAAGTGCCAAGTGTCCAAACCATAGGCCTCATAACCCTCCGGATGTCAGAGGCAGGTGCAGGTGCTGGGATCAGGGCCGCCTCATGGGAAAGGGCCTCCAGGTCTGAGTAACCACCACCTGTGGGGACTGGCTTGTCCTATTATGGCGGGTGGCATGTGGTCTCAGGGTGCACCTGGGAGCACCCAGGAGCTGCCCTGAGAGCTGAGAGTCCTGTGGGTGCTTTCATGCAGCGATTTGGTTTCCAGAGCTTCCTGCTGTCCGTGGACTGGCCCGAAGGCCCGGATTGGACCATAAAGAGTGGCTGGACTCATCCAGCCTTGGGCCAGACCCACCAATCAGTGGCGGTGGATGCAGGGACATCAGGGCTCAGGGACAGCATGCAGGGCGCACACCTTTGTCTTGAGGGCCAGGGGAGCTTAGGAGTTAGCTCATCCTTCTGCTGGTGGGAGGTGCTGGGATCTGGGTGAGCATCCCCTAGCCTCCTCTAGTTTTGCTTTTCAGATTTAAAAGGATAAAGGGTAATAATTCCTATTGACAAACAAAATAGGTGCAGAGGCATGGATACTTGGACCAGGTCTCAGAGGGGTGGGAGTGGGGGCGACCAGAACAGGTTAACCAAAAAACATATATGCATAGCCCATGGACACAGGCAATAATGGGGTGAAGGCCTGGGGTGGGGCAGGGGCTGGTAGAAGGGGGGCGGGCATGGGATCCGGGACATCTGTAGTACTGTCAACGTGAAAAATTTTTTAAAAAATGTAGCTAGCCTCTTGATAGAAGGGACCCCTTATATCATTGTAAAATGAAAACATGCACTGGATTATTCTTTAGAGGAAAGCAAATAACCATTTTCAATTTATCAGTAAGTGTGATGCAGCTTTTACTTTTCTAGTTCATCACTGATAACACTTTTTGTAGTTTAGCTCTTAGGAAATAGTGGAAGCCACCCACGACCCATGTTTTAGTTCAAGAATGTGGACTTTATGTAGATTCTCCTGTGATTTTAAGCGTTCACATAGGTCACCTTCTGTGACCACTAATGCCATTTTCCTCTGTCCGTTTGTTACTCATCCCTGTACAGGAAGAGTCACATTCTTTCCATACCACCAATGAAAAGAAAGTGTCCAGATGCTTCTGGTTGATGATAACTATGCCTCCTTTTGAACCTGAATGTTCCCTCTGTCCAAAGTCAGCCCCAATCACTCAACTCTCCTGCCCCTTTCTCTCCTCTTCTAGCAAGAACAAGCCACTAGAGGGCACCCACACTCCTCCTTGAGCTCCTGGGGACCTTTTCCATCACCCGAGACAAATAAATACAAGTGTTTTTACTCAACAGCCCCACCCTTCAAGTACTCTTTCGATTTGTTCAGGGTGTAGCTCCTGCTTCAGACATCAGGGTCTCCAGGGGAGCACCTCACATTGGGGTGTGGCAGCATGGACTGGGGACCTGGAACCATCCCCAGGGCCTAAGTCATTGTAGAGGGAAATGGTTCAGGGACAGTGGGTAGTATAGGATAGACACCCAGGGCCCAGATGTTCCTGCACAAGGGGTGGTCACAGGGGACAATGGTCGTGAGCCTGTCGCTCTGAAGGCCCTGCCACTTAGCATCTGTGCACATGGGCCTTGGCTGGGCTGTTGTGAAATATTTCAGACTGGGCCTTCCTCAGTGGGCGGCGGGTCCTCCTGGGTATTTCAAGAACCTTCCTATTGAAGAATGAGAAGAGATGTGTTATTGGCCTTAGAGAGTCACATTTTCCCCTAGAGCTGGAAAGCATCTGACTGCCATTAAAAAGAAAGTATCCAAATGCTATTGGTTGATGATGATGGCAGTCAAGGTGGAGGCCTGCTCAGGGTGGGCGAGGGAGGTTCTCTCAGGACCTGAGGGAGCAGGTGGTGTCGGGCTTTGCCATCAACTTCAGATCAGGACCCAGGAAGTGGGAGGGTGAGGTCCTACCTGACCCTCCCCACCCTCCTCAGGACACCACTGCTGGGCTGACTGTGGGGAACTCAACCTCCCCTCCCCTTCCTTGCAGTGCAGGACAGGGACCCAGAGCCCCTTCATGTAGAGTGGACCATGAAGGAGCACAGGTGAGGGAGGGCAGGTGAACGTGAGGAGGTGGGAGCTGTGAGATGAGGGCCAGCAGGAGGCACACAGCCTGCTCAGCGGCTGCAGCTAAGTCAGTGCGCCAGAGCGTTTCCTCTGCAGAATCCAGCCCTTTCCCTGTGAACATTCCATTACCTCCCCCTCAGTGCTCCCAGCTGAGGCCTCAGTCCTTCCCCACTCAGTCCTGCATCAACTCTTTGTCCTCCTCACACTCGGGAAGCACTGTCTGCCCAGCTACCCAGTCCCCCCAGGGCTGCAGAATGGTCATTGCTGCTCATGACCTCACCAGTGTGGAGGCCCAATCCTGCCTTCCTGGTCAGCCATGGGACCAGGCTCTCAGGCTCCATGTCCTGATCACCATCACCTGCCAGGACGTGGCAGCAACTGAACAAAGGAGAGATGCAGGGACAATTGTTAGCACCCTGTGAGTCTCCAAGTGGACATGTGGGGGAAGGTGCTGGAGGGTAGGGGGTGGTGGGAACACCAAGGAAATGGTGGAATTTCCTGCTAATTTAGATGCTGGTAGTGTGTGCCTTGGGGATTTAACAGAGAGTTCATGAATATTTTCTTGGAGACAGATACGAAGGTAGTTGTAACTCATATTTGGGTCCTCTCTCTTTGTTTCTTGATGAGTATAGCTAATGATTTATCAATTTTGTTTATCCTTTCATAGAACCAGCTCTTCGTTTCATTGACTTTTTGTATTGATTTTTAGTCTGTATGGTATTTATTTCTGCTCTACTGTTTATTATTTCCTTCCTTCTTCTTACTCTGGGTTTTTCTTATTGTTCTCTTTCTAGTTCTTTAAGTTGTAGGGTTAAATAGTCTATTGCTGATTTTTCTTGTGGTTTTTAAAAATTAATTAATTAATTAATTAATTTACTTACTTTTTTTTTTAAAAGTTTTTTTTAATATGTTCTATTGATTTTTTACAGAGAGGAAGGGAGAGGGATAGAGAGTTAGAAATATTGATGAGAGAGAAACATCGATCAGCCGTCTCCTGCACACCCCCCACTGGGGATGTGCCTGCAACCAAGGTACATGCCCTTGACCGGAATCGAACCTGGGACCCTTCAGTCCGCAGGCCGATGCTCTATCCACTGAGCCAAACCAGTTAGGGCTACTTACTTATTTTTTGAGGTATGCCTGTAGTGCTATAAACTTCCCTTTCAGGACTGTTTTTGCTGTGTCCCAAAGATTTTTGGTTGTTGTGTGTTCATTTTCATTTGTTTCCAGGAAGTTTTTGATTTCTTTCTTGATCTTGTTGGTAACCCATTCAGTGTTTAATAACATGCTATTTAATTCCAGTTGTTTGAATGTTTTGGGGTGTTTTTACTGTAATTGATTTCTAGTTTCATTCTACTGTGATCTGAGAAGATGCTTGATCTTATTTCAGTCTTCTTGAACTTGTAGAGACTTGTTTTGTGTCCTAACATGTGGTCTATCTTTGTGAATGATCCATGGGCACTTGAGAAGAATGTATATTCTGCTTCGTTGGGGTAAAATGTTCTATAAATGTTTGTTAAATCCATCTTATCCTGTGAGTCCTTTAGAGTCTCTGTTTCCTTGTTAAGTTTTTGTCTGGAAATCTGTCCAGTTAAGTCAGAGGGGAGTTAAAGTCCCCTATTATGACGGTATTGTTGTTGATGTCTCCGTTAAAGTCTTCTAGAAGTTTTGTTATATATTTAGGTGCACCTATATTGGGTACATATATGCTCAACAGAGTTACATACTCTTGTTGGATCGATCGCTTTAGTTTTATGTAGTGACCTTTGTTGTCTCTTGTGATGGCCTTCATTTTGAAGTCTATTTTGTCAGATATGAGTACTGTTCCTCCAGCTTTTTTCTTTTCCATTTGCATGGAAAATTTTTTTCCATCCCTTCACTTTCATCCTGTGTGTGTCTTTTGTTTTGAGATGGGTCTCTTGTAGACAGCATATAGTTGGGTCATATTTTTGTATCCATTCAGGTATCCTATGCCTTTTGATTGGAGTATTTAATCCATTCATATTTAGGGTTATTATTGAGAGGTACTTATTTATAGCCATTTTAATCCTGCATGGCTAGGTTTCTCTCTCTGTTTCTTCTTCTCAGCAATCTCTTACAGCATTTTATTTTTATCTCAAGGGAAACTATTTTAAATAAAATAATGTTAAATGCAATAAATATAAATTATTCAAGAAAAACAATCTTAATATAATATTACATGCAATAAACATTAATTTTTCAAGAAAATAAGATTTTAAGTATAATAATATTATCAAAACTGTATAACATAGTATGATATCACAAACATTGTAGAAAATATTAAAAATCTGCCACTAACAGGATTACTACTATTATATTCTAAAATATTTTCCCCCCTCTGGCTCTATTTTGTTCATCACTTTATGTTGTTCATTATATTCCACAAATGAGTGAGATCATGTGATATTTATCTTTCTCCCATTGGCTTATTTCGCTTAGCATGATGCTCAGAGCTGGTTCTCTGGCGCAGGCCACATCCACAGGGTCTGGGGTCTCAGGTCCTGGAGGAACTAAGAAGCCACGTCTGCTCTGGGGATGACCCGGCAGTATACCTCTGTATTTGGGTTGAGTAATTCCTGTCAAAGAAAGAAGAGATCTCTGAGCCCTGCAGCCTTCTCAGAACAAGTGCCATGATTCACAGGCGCCATGGGGGCTGACTGTGCTGGGGTGTCTGTCCCCAGGCACCTCCCTCCTCCCATCCTCTGTTGTCACTTTTCACTGCCCTTTCCTGAGCTGGAAGCACAGCCAGGCTGGGCTGGGGGCAGGTCCTGGGGCCGCTGGGACCTGCAGGACAGAACGTTCATAACCCACACTTACCTCATAGATGTGGCCTGCTGTCTTGGGGTCGGGTAGGGGACCCTGTGCAGGGGGGAGAGAGGGCATTAGATGACAGGGAGGGAGGGACACTTTGCCTCTTGAGCAGCTATCTTCACACCTGTAGCCCAGCATCTCAGCCCACACAGCACCCCTTCACCCTTGTTAGCCTGGGACCTCTGAATGGTGTTCCCAGAGCACATTCTGCTCCATGCTGGACTCCAGTGTTTCCCTCAGACTCCGGCCCTGCCCTGTCCACTCCTGACTGGGGCCCCCACTAGGCCAGGGCGGGGCTCCCCTTGTGCTGGCTGTTCTGGGGAAGGGGTCTGTGCTGCGTTGCGAGGTTGGATGGTGTCCCTGCCCTGAATGTGGGTCGCTGAGGCCCTGGGTGCAGGAACAAGGAGGGGATGGACTTACCCGAAAGGCAGAGGTTCCAGTGGGACCCTGGCCTGGGAGCAGAGACAGGAAGTGTTAGCACCCAGAGGGGAGGAAGCTTTAGCCTGTTCTCCCAGGAGGGGGTGGTTCTTTAACTCCCAAGAGCCAAGGGTGGAAGTTCATCTCCCAGGGCAAGACCCTCTTGCCATTTTTGGGTCCAGTGAGGGAGAGGTGGTGACACATGACACAGCCTACAGGTCAGGGTGACTGGCGAGTAGGGGTCCCCTGTGCAGAGTGGTGATGAGAACCCCCCTTGAAGCCCAGGGAAGGGTCAGAGCCTGAGGGATAAGGGCAGGGTGGACACTGTGGGGCAGGCCCAGGGGCTCCAGGCTGAACAGACACTCACCAGGGGTGGCCGCTGGGGATGGGTGCTCTTGGAGGCCACGGGGGTCACTGGCCCTGGGAAAGGTCAGACTTACTTGTGAGAGGTGCAGGGGAGCTTTGGTGTCACAACAGGGGGCAGGGAGGGTCTCCTTTCCCAGCAGAGGTGGAGGCCTCTCTCCACTGTTTAGGGGGGATGGGCCCAGGAGAGGGGAACTGAGGCAAGGCCTTAAGGACCCACGGCTGGGCCCACAGGGGAAGGACCCACAGGCAAATGGGGGTCTGGGAGGAGTAACAGGGAGGGGACTGAGGAACCAGGACAGGAATCCATCCAGAGGGTCTGACTTAGTGGAAAGGTCAAGGGGACAGCAGTGCCAGCCTCATGTAGCATCCGGATGAGCTTGGCGCCCTGCTATGGCCAGACCCACCCCTCAGGCCTACAGAGCTCCACTGTGACAGTGGCCTGTCTGCCTCCATCCACCTGACCTAGAGGCAAAAACTACACCACAGGCTCTGCTGTCGTCCTGTCTCACACATCAGGGTCGTGGTTACCAAACACTCCTGTGGGGCATTTGACCCAACCCTGCCTGTCCAGACGTTTCCACTCTCAGCTGTGTGGCCTTGGTCAGGATGACTTTGAGACCCTGAGGCAGCCCATCCCCTCACCTGGGAGGGTGGACTTAGATAAACAACAGGAGTTGCCTTACTGAGCACTTAGTACCTGCCGGCACCGCAGTAGGTGTGTGGAGAGAACCAGGGCAGTCCTGAGGGGACAGTTCCTTAATCATGCCTCATTGATAGGTGGGGAAGCTGTTGAGGAAATACCCTGGTCAGCATCTGGTGAGGGAGGAGCTGGATGGAGAGAGTTAAGGACATCCATGGGGAAGCTGGGAGGCCACAGGGAGCCGGTCCAGAACCTTCTGAGAATGGGGTCTTTGTCCTCCTGGCCTGGGCTCTGCTGGGGTTCAGCCTGGGTTAGGGGACAGGATTAGGGTGAGGGTGAAGGCAATGCCATGGTACCTCCTAGTCCTCCTGAGGTACAGGAAATAGCCCAGGGAGGCCCCCAGAGCCACCACAACGAGGACCCCGATCACGCTGCCAATGATGGTCCCCACAGAGTAGCCAGTGTAGGTTTGTTCTGCTGAAAGGAGAAGGGAAAGGGGGAGGGGTGAAGGCCCAAGTCCATTCAGGGGAAACGAGGAGGGGCCTTACAGGGGGAGGCCTGATGAGGGAGGAGGGAATTGCCACCTAGTCTGTGCGGTTTGGGAGTGTCCGTCCTCCTGACACCCCACTCCCAGCGGTTGCATCATTCTCTGGTTTGCACATTTGAAACCTTCCATTGGCTCTACCTTTGCATGTACTCTCCCACCCACCATTCCCATGTCCTGGTAATTTTCCTCTTAACTCCTCTTTCCCTCACATATTCTGTCTCTTACCCCTGTTTCTTCTTTTCCATCACTATGGACAGTCTTAGCGGGCACCTTACCTGCCCAACTCAGGGCTGATGAGTAATAAGAATGTGCTGAGTGTTTTTGAAGGTCCTAGTAGGGTGGGAAATACTCTACCTTCATGTCATCTGATCCTTCCACCCCCACGAGGAATGGGGGGTGTCACCCCCATGAGCACAAACAGAATCAGGGATGGGAGGTGCTTAATAAATGCCTGGCAGTCACAGAACTGGTGAGTGATAAATGACATTTTCACTGAGTTCTGCTTGACTTTATAGCTACTGACAACAGCGTTAAAAAAATAACAATAATAATAGGTACATTGACTGAGTCCTGACTGAGCATGACACTGGCGGAGGGCTTTAACTCATTAACCTCACAATAAATATCCTAAGAACGGTGTTTAGGTCCAGGTGTGTTATTCCAGTTTAGAGAAGAGGAAACTGAGGCTCAGGCGGGTGAGAGCCTTCCCCGTGGTCAGACAGCTAATACTCATGGAACCGAGACAGTGACGAGATTAGTTTAATCCTGGGGTCCTTATCCATGTGCTCTATAGGCTCTGAAGGAGGCTCCCGTCTACTCAAGGCTTTCATCCATCTCATCCCCTGCCCGTGACATATACAAAGGCAAGTGGGAGAGGTCGAGGGTCACTCACATTGCACATCCAGCCTGAAGGGGTCACTTTTCCTGGAACTGACGGGGTTGAAGACTTCACACTGATAACCCCCAGCGTCCTCCCTCCTGACGGGGTCGATGGTGAGGGTGCTGTTGTCCCGGGACAGCTTCATCCTGTCTGTGAGCAGGAGACTCTGGTTCTTGAAGAGCCACCGGCTGGAGATCCCAGTGTCATTTGTGAGGCAGGTCAGGACCACGGCATCCTTCTGCTCTGTGACTGTGGCATTGCTGGCTCGGAGGGTGGGCTTCCCCACTGGCTCTGTGGAGAACAGAGGAGGTGACTGACTGAGAGTGGGCTCCTTCCTCAGAGTGTCAACCACTCACAGGCCACAGTGATCTCTGCTAAGGTCACCAGAGGAGGAATCTGACCTCTGCAGGGTGATGATTTTTGTTTAGGTGATAGACTAGATCAACTCAGGGTGACCTCTGACCTGTCTCCCTGGAGATCTGAGGTATTAGCCTTATATCGTGTGTGCAGCATCTTCATCTTCAGGTGGCATTTTCCACCTATTGAGTTTTGGGTGACTCTTTCCCAGACTTTTCTATGACTTTCCAAACACTCATCCCCCCTCTCTGGTACGGTGGGCTACACACAGAAATGGAAAGGCATTTCCCTTTTGTTAAAAAATTTATTAGAGAAGAGAATGGACCAGCCATAACCTTAGGACTTGGAGAAGTTTCAGTCTAAAGGATTTCTCTGTCTGAATAGGGCTTTCACTTCTTGGCCTGTGGAATGAATATCAGGGAGAAGGAAGTCCCTAGAGAGAAGTAGTCAGTTTTAACAACAGCTGGTACTCTTAGCTTCCTCTGTAAACGACACACTTTGTGGCACTGCTCCTTCTGTCCCATGAATCTACCTACTTGTCAAGTTAGCACCACCGTTCACTGCTCTCAGTAGGAATGTCACATACACTGGTGTCACACAGTGTTGTACAGCAGGTGACTTCAGAGTCAGGACACAGCTCAGAAGGGTCTACCCTCTCACTCTCTGGTCTGAGGGAGGCCATGATGTTGATTGTTGACATGATTTGGCCAGTCAGAGGACAGTCACCCATGCTCATCACCACGGACCCCTGTCCCACCACAGAGGGCACAGAGCAGCCAGTCACCAGGTGAGCCTGGAGCAGCGCAGGGAGCAGGAGTCTGCCCTGCTCACCCTCCTCAGAGGTGGTGTCCTCCTTTAGTTTGGGGAAAAGAGGTGAGCTTGCTCAAAGCTTTTTATTTTCCTTGTTGCACATGGAGCAGGTAACAGACAAGAGGTGACAGAAGGAAAGCGTTAGTGACAGAAGAAGCAACTTGGCCTTGAGGCCCTTTGTTTTCCACTCTGGGAAGCCCCCTCCCTCCACCTCTTGACTCTTTTGGGCTGAGAGAAACCCCTCCTCACTTTCCAAGGCTGGACCCCAGCTCTGCCATGAGAGATCAGAAGAGCAAGGGAGGGGAGTCTACAGAGATGGAGTGGGAGGGCTCAGGGGAAGACTTTGTGATTTGCTTGTGTCCATGGCCACAGGATAGGAGACAGCACCCTCCAGGCTCTGTTCTGAAAACCAGACAGACCTGCACCCCACAGCCTGGTGTCGATGGTCCAGGAGGCACTTACCATGGACTGTAATTATCTTGACCGTGGTCCTATTGAGTCTAGTGGCAGAGTTATGGGCGAGGCAGGTATAGGATCCACTATTATTGAAAGTGATGTTGGGGATAAAGAGCTCCTGTGTGGTGTTCTGGTAACTCCCATTGATAAGCCAAGAATACTGTGCAGGCGGGTTAGAGGCTGCATGGCAGGAGAGGCCGAGGTTTGTCCCACGTAGGTAATCGGAGTCGGAGGGGGAAATGGTGGGGGCGTCCGGGCCATCTGGAGCAGAGAGAACACGGCCACACATGATGTAATCAGAGGGAAGGGGAAGGTCCTGGTCTGTGTAAGGGCCACACTCTCCCTCTGAGCTGGGTCACAGCCTTGTTTCAAAAAGTCCCAACCATAGCCCCTGTGTTCACTGAGTCTGAGTCTGAGACATTAACCTGTTTGTCCCAGGAAAGCTTGTTAACCCTGAGCCTCTCCAGACAGGAGCATCCCATCCCCTCCCAGTCTTGGCTCAAGGTTGAGCCTGCCCAGATGTGTCTCGTACAGGAACAGATGGCCACCCTGGGTGTTCAGAGTGCGGGTGTGTGTATGTGGACCTGAGAGGGTCAGATGTAGCCTGGCCTCTGGCAGTGTGGATTCGGGTGGGCAGTCTGGCCCGGGCAGGGACAGAGGTTACTCACAGAGAACATTCAGGGTGAATGGGTCACTGCGGGCGGCACTCACGGGGTTCCGGGTTTCACACTCATAGGGTCCTGTGTCATTCCTTGTGACAGGGAGTAGTGTGAGAGTCCTGTTGTCCTTGGACAACTGCAGCCTGGCACTGACTGGGAGACTCTGACTGTTGATCAACCACAGGTAGGTGGTGTTCTCAGTCTGAAGTTCACACGTTAACACGACAGGGTCCTTGTGCTCCTCAGGGTTGGAGTTGTTGCTTGTGATGCTGGGTTTGGGTAACTCCGCTGTGGAGAAAACAGAGAACATTGCCCATTGAGTCCTCCAAAGGCTTTTTCAATCAGAATTGGTGCCTCTCAGCTAACTAGAGTTTTTAAAGAAATAAGGCAGGTCTGTGCATCACAAGACAAAGAAATGCATGAGGAGCTGAGCGCTCAGAGGATGTAAGGCCGCCTGCTCTATGTCTGGAAGAAAAAGCACAGGCTTTCTCAGGTGTCAGACAACTATCGGGTTTGATCACAGAGAGACACAGGACTCGGAGTCAGAGATCACCAGGCATCTATCCTGCATCCTCACTGACCAGCTGACTGCCTGGCTGACCTTGGGTCTCACCTGGAATGTGCAGGTGCTGAGTCCCTTCCAGCTACACAGACCTACATTGCCGGGTCGAGATGTGTTTCCACTGAAGCCTCACATTCCAGGTGAGACCCTTACCTAGAGATGAGTAATGATGGACCACCCCTTAGTCCTTAGACCCCGAGAGGACAGGGCAGTGCGGCCCTGAACTGGGTGTCTGAGCAGAAACAGTACACGGGAGACCAGAAGCAAGTCTTGCGGTCAGTTTATTACACAGGCTGCAGGGCCATGATTTAGTAAAGAGTGAGGGACGGCGGAGCTGGCTGGCAGTGACAGCAGAGCCATGCTCTCTGCCCTTGTTCTTTAATGTCCTTTCTGCCACTGCAGAGGGCAGGGATCCTTCCTGAACACCCAGGCAATAGCATGTACAGAAGGGGGACTTGTGGAAGGTCAGGGAGCATGAACTTGCTGGCCCTCATGGACCATTTATGTTTGTCAGTTATGAGATAGATTTTGAATTAAACTGTGAAAGAATATATGAAAATCATTCATGCCCCAAAGTTCTAATGCCAGTTTTTGGAGGAATTTCTGTCTGAGAGCACGAAGGTCATAGACCAAGTTCTGTCATCCAATCAGGTCACACTGTGACCAAAGGAAGATCCACAGTGGGTTTGAAATCAGGGACTCCCTGGGATAGAGAGAAGGTGAGTCCTGCTAAGAGAACAGAAGTGACCCGGGGACGAGTCCAGCTGTCTCTGCTGTATACAGGGAGGGATGACACCAAATTGGTAGAAGGACTTGTGCCATGTTAGTAAAGTTAGGGAGAAGGTCCCTCCCTGTTTCTATGGACAGTCAGGCAGAGGGGGAGGAGCCCTCACATGGGCATGTGGCATGTGCTCTTCCTTGTCTTTCTAACTCAGGAAACAACTGGAGTTGAATCAAATTCATTCAAATGGGCAGCATCTAAGAGAAAGGAGAGTGGCTGGTGGATCTCACTGTCTGAGAGGATCCCACCCTGTGGTCAGGGTGTCTTCATAAGGACACACGTGTGTGAAACAGGCAGTGAACCAGTCAGATGGTGCAGGGTCACCAGGCCCACCTTGGAAAGGTCTCTGGAGCCACTGGGAGGAATGGGAGCCTCATACCAGTACAAGGGTGTGAGTCTCCAGTCAGGGGTGAAGTGAACCCGTGAGCTTTTGGGGACTGAGACCTGTCCTTCTGCCTTTGACTCCCTGGTTGAGTCATATAGAGAGTAGGTCAGTGGATTACATGCCCCTGTCATGTGGCCTGTCCCTCTTGTTGGCCTCATGGAGTAAAGGAGCCCTGATGGGGCCCCGCAGAAGCTCTTTGTCCTGGTGACCTGGGAAACTGGCTCATGATGGAGCCGAGGCTGCTGCTCCCACTGATTTCTGTGTCCTCTCCTATTGCCCGGGAGGGTGGGCCTGGACACAGGTGTTAGCAGGACAATCTGGGGAGACTGCATGGTGGAGGAAGCAGAGCAGAGCAGGTCAGTGTGTCTGGCATAAAGGAGGAGGCAGATAAGGGACATGGAAGGAGCAGAGAGAGGCAGAATGTCCTTGGTGAGCAGTGGGGGTCACAGGTGACTTCAAAGAGCCCACAGCTGCCCCAGGGCAGAAGCAATGCAGCCTGGAAAACCTTCTCACAGTGGAACAGCCCCCCAGTCACCAAGGGACTTGGCTCCTGAGGGGGCTTCAGGGACAGGTGGTCTGAGGGATGGACACGGCTCTCAGCACCTGTAGGGACAGGGAACTGGTGTGGCTAAAACCTTTTAGGACTCTGCATCCATGTTCCAGTCTCTGAGGCAATTATGTATCATTCATTTATTCTGTCATCATTCAACATCATACCTTCCTTCCTTCCTGAGAGAGCAAGTGAGTGCTGGTCCCTGAGCTGGTAGCAGCTGTAGGGTGGAGAGTGAGAAGGCAAAGTCCTTTCCTTCACAGCTAGTGGAAGTGACGCCAACACATCAGGAAACAAATAAGTGGTTTCAAGTCCAGTGCAGGGAGGGGTGGATGGGTAACCTGAGGGGAAGGCCTGGGCATTCCCAGCACTGACTCTGAATGTTATTGTAGGTAATTTGATTCTAGAGTGAAAATTAATTCTCCACTTGCTTAATCACCAGACCAGAAAATCTACCTTGAGCTGGGGACTGCTAAGAAAAGGCATGGAACCAATGGCTGGTCTCAGGGTCCACAGGCACCTAAGACCCTCGTGGTGCAGGAGAGGGTGGGCTGTGGCTGTGCCAGGACCTTGCTGTTTGTGTGTGAGCCTGATGCAATGACTGTATCACACTGTGCCTCCGTTTCCCCTGAATAAAAACAGAGCAAATGCTAAATGGACTCTGGATTACCATGTTGTCTGTGAATTGACCTTAAAACGTCCCTGAGTACTTGACCTCAAGCCCAGTATAGAGGAGACACTGACTTAAATGGCCACTACCATTATTTGCTTCCATGAGAGAGAATTCCTGGGCTGACCGCTGCTAGAAGAGGACCTGTCAGGAGCATCTTCTCTCGTCTGTTCCTTCCTGGAGGTCTGACCTCCCTCCGGAGTGTCCTAAGTCCCTCAGATGAGTCAGCTTATGATACGGGGTATTTTGTTTATCTGTGCTCTCCTGACACCGCCTTAGCTGAAGGACTAGGCTCTGTCCCTGTCCTGATGTGGCTCTTGGGGCTGAGTCCTGGCTGGTGAGCAGGAGTAGAGGCACTGCTCCCACCCATCCCTTCTAGGAGGTGAAACCCAACCTGACACAGGCTCCCCAGGTTCCCTGGAGTCAGGAGCCCTGGGACAGGGGTCTGGGAGGGGTTCCCAGGCTGAGCTTCTCTGTGAGGATTCCAGGGTCCCCTCAGGCCAGGGTGTGAGCAAGCTCTGCAGGGTTTTCTCAGTGTCATGGTCATGGGGAGGGGGCCAGGGGATGGACTGAGACTCTGCTGAGTCTCCTTCTCCTGAGTGATTCCCATCAGGCTTCTCTCTGTGGACAATGTCTGCAGGGCTGGAATCTGGGAAGGCAACTCTAATCTTGGGAAGTTTGTCTCCATTGTGTGAGTCCTGCACTAAATGCCCAAACCAAACCTAGAACATGATGCAGAGGGGGATGGAGGAGAGTCCAGGGCTGGCAGTCCTGTGTGTGAATTAGAGTTCACCCACCCAACACCCAGAGGTCAGAGAGCAATCACTCACGGTGTACACGGAGCTGTCCAGTTACTTGTTTGTCCTTAAAATCTTTGTCTGTGGCTACTAGGGTGTAGTATCCTGTGTCCTTCAGGGTGACGTTCTGGAACAGCAGGGATCCATTATGGTATATTTTCTCTCGATCACTGTATGCAGGCCCAAAGGTAATTTTTTGAGTGTCTATTATATAGGATAGAATTTTATGGTTGCTGTCCACTGTTTCCCCTTTGTACCAAGCATAGCCCACTAGATTCCCAGGCAGGTTGTGGACACGGAGAAGCACATCCTTCCCTTCGGCAGCATCGGGCGGCACTGATTCAATAGTGAGCTGGGCAGTGGTGGGCAGGCTCCAGAGGGTGAGGAGTGAGGCTAGGAGGGAAGAGAGAAATTGATCAATATCTGGAGCTTTGTATTGGGATGGAGAGATGAGGCTTTGGGTCCTGAGCAGGGCTCTTCATCTCAATCTTGGCGTGTGTGTGTGTGTGTGTGTGTGTGTGTGTGTGTGTGTGTGTGGTGTCTCCTGTGGTCAAGTTCAGCAGCATGGCCACCATGACTTCAGCACCTCTGAACCTTTTATTTCCTCTGTTTTGAATACTGTTACCCAAATGTCTGCCCTCAGACCCCTGCTGACACTCAGGGGTGTCCTTGGGAGACCCCTTCTCTGATCACCTCCTCTAGAGACCTCTGTCTTCACTTTCTGACCTGTCCCTGAGCTAGGGGGGACCTGTCATCTCATCTAGATCTGCATGACACTAGGGGGGACCTGTCATATCATCTAGATCTTCCCTTGTCTGCCTCCTCCCATAGAACATGAGCTTCATGGGGGCAGGGGCTTGTCTGATCTTGTTGCACCCCCAGTGCCTGCAGCAGGCTGTGAGCACCTGTGGGTGAATGAGTGAGGGTTGCAGGGTCCTGCACCTCCTGGGAGGTATCTGCCCATTTCTGAGCTTGGTGGTGAGGACAATGTTTAGTGCCCCTGGTTAAATTTCCTCTGTCCTCACATAAATTGTTATTATCTGAAGTTTTTAGCCCTAGCCAGTTTGGCTCAGTGGATAGAGCATTGGCTTGTGGACTGAAGGGTCTTGGGCTCGGTTCCAGTCAAGGACACATGCTGAGGTTGTGGCCTCAATCCCCAGTGGCGGGTGAGCAGAGGCAGCCTATCAGTGATTCTCTCTCATCATTGATGTTTCTTTCTCTCTCTCTCTTTCCCTTTCCCTTCCTCTCTGAAATCAATACAAATATATTAAAAAAAAAGTTTTCAGCATTCAACTCTCAGTGATGAGTAACTTTGGAAATGAGCAGCCATTGAGATTTTCCTGTCCCTCATTGTTTCCACATCATTTTCCTGTTGCTGAGTCCCCTCCCCCATCCTACTCTGCTCCCCTGTCTTCTCCCCTCAAGTCCAAACAGAAGCCCCCTCCCCCTTGTTTTCTCTGAGAGCCCTGTTCTCCCCAGGAGTCTCCAGCTAGCCTGTGCCTGTCCTCCTTTCATCCACCACCAGGTAGTTGTCCCCTCTCACCAGCCAGCAGGAGCCCCTGCCAGGGGAGAAGTCCTCTGTGGGCAGGGGCTGAGGGGGACTCCATGGTGTCTGCTGCCTGCTCTGTCCCTCCCTCTGTGGGAAGAGCTTGGATTCCAGAAATGCTCACAAGCACGGCTGTCCTGGTGGTGGGATGTGCTGTTCCTCCTCCCTGTGCACTGAGGCTCCTCCTGGGCCAAGATCACTTCCCTGGTCACATGGTCCAGGGGCGGGGTGTGTACCCAGGTTCCTCCCTGCCCTCCTGTTATTCCTGCCTCCCCTTTTCTTTCCTCTACATTTTCATTCCCTGTAACTGCTGAGGCTTCTCTCTTCTTCGGCAGTGACTCCTCGCCATGTACACACACACACACACACACACACACACACACACACACACACACCTTGTTTGTGTAGTAGGCAGTTAGGCCTGAGCAGAGGAGGACAATAGGCCTTAGGGAAGGTCACCAGAATGGAAAGCCCTAGGTACTTTCAACATGCAAAACTGGACTGGGACCTTGCCCCCTGGGTAACCTTTCATCCTAGAGCATATCCTGGTTTTGTAGTTTAGATGCTCTGACCTTTCATATCACTGGTCATGTGGTTCAGGCCCTCCCTGACCTTTCCTCCCCGGGCATATTCTTAGTCATGTGTGTTAGACGCCGTTAGAAGGAAGAAACCAGAGACCTAAGAATAGCTCTTCAGGATTAAGCTCCCAGAACAATGAGGTTCCGCCTGACATCAAATATATCTAGGCCTCAGTGGTGTTTCAGCTCTGGGCCCAGAAAAGCAGCAAAACCAGATGAGTGAGAACATCGCTGATATCAGGATCTACTGCATTGACCTTTGACACTGAAAGGACACACCTGGAAAGCTGATAAATATTTTATTGGGATCCTCCCCTGAGACCTCCAGATAACTGCCCTCAAGAAGTAGGACCTTCTTCCAAAGTAAGAAGGAACTTGGCTTCTGAGGTTTATGCCTTAGTAAGAAAGGATCTTCTCCAATAGTTCCAAGAGGGAATTTTTAGTTTACTGATGGTTCCAAATCCTAATGAAGTCTATTTAGGGGTGTCACACTTTCATAACTTTATCTTAATTCACAATATAGGATCGTTTTATAAGTATCTTAAATAATCACTAGTATAGAATCAGCATTTTAGAGGTCAAGGGTTAAAAATCCTCTTGAAGGAGCCATACTACATAAATAGGAATACAGGGAGGGGACCTGCCCGAGATGGGTTTCCATGGCCTATTCCCCCCTGACCCCATTAGTTTCATCATAAAGTATGGAAAGTAAACCACTGCTTGACCTACCTAAGGTAAATTAACGCTCAGGGAACCTTCTCCTGGTTCTTGACCTTGCACATATAAAAGAACCTATGGGTCCTTGAAAGTTAAATCCCTTTGGCCCTGGAAGCTAGAGACATTTTATTTCAACAATGTAGTTTAAGGACTTGAATGTCACAATATATGACCAAGGTTGGAGAAGATGTTTCTTCTCCCAACTTTTATAGGGTGTGATTCTTAAATACTTTTATAATGTCCAAGGTATATATAAAGATGTATTGTAACAATTATGGGTGTGTATTTTTTGCAAAGATTGTAGTTTCTCTATCTTGAAAAGGGAAATATTTTCATAAATTTATTTTATTTTATAGGTACTAATAGAGTGAAAGAAAGCCCCGCCTCGCCCCTAACCCCCCCAAAAAAGAAGTAGGACACAGTGCGGCTCTTTCTGTCTAGAGCACACCCGTTCCTTTCCCTACCTACCCCCTTCTTTTATCAAGGTGCTTAACTTTGTTCTCTTTCTCGCTTCAAGAGTCCTTCTTTAGCTTCTGTAACTAGTTTCCTGAGCCCATTTCTTCTACAGCTCACTTCTACCTCTATGACTTTCTAAATAAACTCTCTCTTATGATTTGAGTTCTTGACTCTGAATTCTTCTCTTAGCTGAACTCAAGTACCGAGGTTGCTGAACTGAGGGCCTAACTCCGTAGGTTAACACCTGGTGCCATGCCACTGCTCACAATTGGACAAGCAGAAGCTTGGGGTGTATGTATCCGGGGCGTCTCCCACAGCTCTGTGTGGAGTGCACAGTAGCCTTCTCACTGCCTTCTCTCATCCCCATTTGGCTCTTATCTTCAGAGCGGAAGCCTGGGGGGACATCAGGAATTCTAGTCACAGGGATGCCACCCCTTTGTGTCTCGTATCATCTATGGAACTTTCTAAAGGTTTCAATGCCCAGGTGACCCCTTAGAAATGCTGCTTTGGCAGCTGCCCAGCTAAGGTGGATGCCTAGCCAGAATGAGACCCTGTGATGTGGGGATGGGGAAGCCCCTCCCCGTCTCTGTGCACAGGGAGGGTCTGCAGTTCCTATTAAAATTGTGACTCAAAAGGTGTTTGGTGGACCCGACAGTCTCCATCTAACAAGCTGTCAGGAGATGCTGCTCATACTGGCCTGCAAAGCACTTTCAATGGCAAGGTTGATGGGGATCCCTGCTCCCTAAAAGGACAACCTACCCACTGATCTCACCCTTGGCCTGTGCTGTGTCCTGGCCATTGGTCTGTCAGCACCACACAGAGAGCCCCAGGGATCCCCAAACCCAGGGGATTATTTATTTGTGTGACTCAGAAACCCAGCTGGCACCACGCCTTCCCTGTGTTCTCAAACTGCTGGGAAGGTTGCATTTCCTCCCAGCAGGATGGGCACAGAGGTGACTCTGGGGGTGAGAAGGGGTTGTCTGAGTGATGACTGGTGAGGGGATCCACCTCTGTCTTCGGGTGTCACCAGCCTGGTTTCTGCTTCCAGGGACAGAGTCCAGGTAGGACCTTCAGTGAGGGGGGAGGTGAGGGTTGGGAGAGGGTCCTGCGTATCCTGGGAAGAGGGGTCTGTGGTGGGAGGTCATGTGGCTGTGAGCTCCTGGCTCTTGAGGGCCATGATTTTAGGGAAATTTTCCCCTTCCGGGTCTGTTGGCTAAGCCAGTGCATGTGCTCCCTGATCCTTGGGGCAGCCTCTGTCCTCTGCATGAGGAACTTGCTTGTGGTCACCCTGCCTTCCCCATGGTGGTATGCGGCAGGAAGTGGGGAGCTGCACAAGGTCCCCACTATCCCTGAGAGAGCAGGTGCTCCTAGCCCCCTAGGAGCCTGTGGGACAAAGTAGACACATGGGAGGGGCCCAGAAGGGTCTCTGATATGGACATCAGGCTCCTTTCCCATCTCCTACATCAAAGCCAGGTTCCTATGTTAATTTCCTGTTGTCTATGTGTCCCAATGTCGCCCCCTGGAGGGCATAAGATGACT
Organism: Eptesicus fuscus; assembly: GCF_027574615.1. Taxonomy (NCBI): domain Eukaryota; kingdom Metazoa; phylum Chordata; class Mammalia; order Chiroptera; family Vespertilionidae; genus Eptesicus; species Eptesicus fuscus. The sequence continues at coordinate 38,672,593 of NC_072493.1, forward strand.
GGTGGCTGCATCAGGGATGCTGACCAGGGAGCTGACCCTGAGCCCTGGGCAGAGTTGGGCTCTGACCTCCAGGAATGGCCAATCACTGTGTGTCCCAGGTTGCCCAACTTCATCCCAGGACAGGGTGAGCGCAGGGAGAGGGAGGTGGTTGTCCAGAGGACTTGGATCCAGTGCCAGGAGAACTACCCACCCAGGAGGAGCTCGCTGTCCCTGAGGTTTCAAGGAAAGGCCTGGTGAGGGCCCTTGTGGAGTTTCCAGGAGAGGGTGCTGGCCTGGGGCTCTGATGCCCAGCATGCCCTGTGGGTCCCCATCACAGCATTGGGGCACTGCATGCAAGTCACCTGTGTCCCTGACTGTCATCTGCTCTAAGCCTCCCCACCGGGCCCAGGATCTGGAGCAGCTCCACCTGGAGACTCAGCAGGGGACTCTGAGAGGAGGCCTCCCTGGGACCCTCAGCTCCTCTGAGGTAGAAGCCCCCGGATCCTGGGTTCTCCTGACCCATCCTGCTCGGGAAGTTCCCCAGGACATCATGGGCTGGCGAGATGTTTTCAGAGACACAGCCAGGTGCCCCACAGATCAGGGCTTTTGGGCGCAGGGATTTGCCCCCTGACTTCCTTTGAGGTAAAGGTGGGCTCCTTCCTCCTGTGGTAGTAACTCCACCTGGGTCCAGAGTCCAGAGTCCAGAGTTTGTGCCAGGTCAGGTGTCACTGAGAAGAGGAAGGACAAAGGCTGTCACCAAGACCCACCTGGGGAGATGAGATGTCACTCACCAGGCAGAGGTGGGGAGGGCTGTGATTTGGGAGGAATGGATGGGGGTCTGATCACTCACTGTTAGGAGAGCCCTGTCCTCCCTTTTTGGGACAAACAAGGGCGCTTGCTGGCCCCCTCCTATGCTGACACCAGGCCCTGGTCTCCAGGGAACATGCTCTGACCACAGATGTCACAGGTGGTAGGATAAGAGGGCAGGTGCCAGGCTTTAATTGTGTGGTTTCCATCATTTACTTAAAGGTGCCTGCGAAGCCATGTGAGGGTGCAGACAGGCAGAGCTGGGTATCGATCTGGCTTCTGTCTCATCCTCACTGACATTGTCGCTGGAATGAGGCTTCTGTTCAGAGTCTCTACCTGGCACAAGGACTGGACCTTCCCATCTGTCATCAGGTGTTCTCTTAGATGTCAGTGCCCTGGCTCTGCTCCCGCTCTCACTGCAAGTTCCCTCATCCTCAGACTCCTGATTCCCTCCTTGCTCAGCATGGCCTCAGCTGTGGCACAAGGTCTGGGTGCTCAAAGTACCCAGTGACCAAACCATACGCCTCAGTAACCCTCTGGACGTTGGAGGCAGGTGCTGGGATCAGGGCCACCTCATGGGGAAGAGCCTCCAGGTCTGAGTAACCACCACCTGTGGGGACTGGCAGGTCCTATCATGGGGGGTGGCAAGTGGTCTCAGGGTACACCAGGAGCTGCCCTGAGAGCTGAGAGTCCTGTGGGTGCTTTCATGCAGTGATTTGGTTTCCAGAGCTTCCTGCTGTCTGTGGACTGGCCCAAAAGCCCGGATTGGACCATAAAGAGGGGCTGGACTCACCCAGCCTTGGGCCAGACCCACCAATCAGTGGCGGTGGATGCAGGGACATCAGGGCTCAGGGACAGCATGCAGGGCGCACACCTCTGTCTTGAGGGCCAGGAGAGCTTAGCAGTTAGCTCATCCTTCTGCTGGTGGGAGGCCGTGGGATCTGCGTGAGTGCCTGGAAGCCTCCTCTAGTTTTTCTTTTCAGATTTAAAGGGATAAAAGGAATAATTCCTACTGACAAACAAAATAGGTGCCAAGGCATGGATACATGGACCAGATCTTTAGAGGGGTGGGAGTGGGGGTGACCAGAACAGGTTAACCAAAAAAACATATACGCATAGCCCATGGACACAGGCAATCATGGGGTGAAGGCCTGGGGTGGGGTGGGGCTGGTTGGAAGCGGGGAGGCATGGGGTGGGGGACATCTGTAGTACTGTCAACAATAAAAATTGTTTTAAAAGTTGTAGCTAGCCTCTTGATAGAAGGGGACTCTTACATCATCATAAAATGAAAATAATGCACTGAAATATTCTTTAAAGGAAAACAACCATTTTCAGTTTATCAGTAACTGTGATGCAGGTTTTATTTTTCTAGTTCATTATTTTTTTTTATAAAGCAATTTTAAATTTATTTTTATTTTTAATATTAAGCACCCTCATTGACAATCCAGAAACAGTCACTGCTGACTCTTTGGACACACATACATAACATGGACAAAAATAATTCCCTAATTTTTAGTGACAAGGTAGGAAAAAAGAACATTTTCATAGCTGCAGTTGAGTTCTGCCCTTTTTTTTAAAAAAAATGTTATTTTGCTACCAAACCACTCAAATCAAAAGGAAAGACAATTTTTCAAAAAGCCAACAAAACCCTGAAATAGGGATCTAGGCAAGCCAAAATTATCCTCTAAAACTACTGTTGCAAAAAAAATAGGCAGGAAACCAAATTCCCAAAGCATACTAGAGGAGATCTATAAAAAGAGCTTAGAAAGTTAGGACTAAACTACAGTAGTGTGGAGTTCATAAAGCACATAATTGGAAGCTCAGCTTGTGCAGCTTGGGAATATATTAGGCTTTCTCTTACTCCAGCAATAGAAATAAAAATATGAGCTGATGGTGTTGATATTAAAATTGTCCTTACCAACAGAAGGCTGGGCGAGGGTAAAAGAGAATGTAGAATGAAAGGTGTCAAAAACAACTGTTTTGAATCTAGGGCTAAAATTCAGGGCTAAAATTCTGAGCTAGTATCTATACTAATAAAAGGGTAATATGCTAATTAGACCGGATAGACCGGACAAAGTCAAGGTCCTGGGTGCCTGTGGCCAGCCCGGAGGGAGGAAAACCTTGGTCCCGGTTGCCTGTGGCTAGCCGGAGGAGGAAAGTCTGTGTCTCGGGTGCTGGGTCTGAGGCAGAGGTGGTTAGGAGTGATTAGGCAGGCAGGCGAGCAGTTAGGCACGATCAGGCAGGCAGGCGAGTGGTTAGGAGCCAGCAGTCCCAGATTGCATGAAGGATGTTCCGGATTGCAAGAGGGTGCAGGCCAGGCTGAGGGACCCCTCCCCTCCTATCCCCCATGCACAAATTTCAGTGAACTACTTACCACCTGGTATATCTGTGACCTACATTGTTTGTGGTATTAATGAATATTTTTTTAAATTATAAATTTCTATTCTGAAAATCAGTAGACCAAAAAAGATACTGGACCATCCAATCAGCTATAAAGGGCTTCCTCCAAAAAGAACTTAGCAGAAATTTAGGTTGGAAGGGATGTAACATGGAGTAGGTGAGATCAGGCTCTCGGTACAATTTTAATAAGGCTTCTAACCACCCCAGCCGTAAGGAGACTCCCACAGAAGTTTAGAGGGATGCTTCTCAAAGATAACAAGGTCTACAAGTTGAACTCTTGACCTCTCTCCTTACTGAATGCTTGGGGAAGAAAATAAATATTTAAATTTTTAACTATTCAGAGTTTTGGGAACATAGTAATATTTAATATTCTTTAGTTTTCATTTTCTGAACCTTTGGCTTATAATTTTCTCAATTACGTTACATTGAAAAATGTATGAATGTGCCTTAGTCAGTAGTGCCACATGAAAATGTAAACCTCGTTCTCCTCATCTTCTACATTGGAAGAGTGAATGAATGGTAACCCTAAATACCTGCAAAAGTTACTTTGTATATTCAGCAAAAGATTAGGGCAAACCATTTCACTTCCACGTCTTGAGCAGGAGGAATGAACTAGTCTTCTTCAATCTCAGCTTCCCAAATATATTCATCAACATCTGCAGCATAGAACAACCAGTTAAAGTACGGGGAAGCAGGATCCGTGAGATGTTTATAAGGGTTTGCTTTAGCGGTGGAGAGAACCCATGCAAATCCAGCAGAAATACGGCATACAACCAGTACATGCCATCTTGTTACATCCATCTAATTTCTGCAGTGAGCTTACATGGAGAGACGCCAGGGTAGGTCAATCTGCATAAGGTACAGAAGGCAAAATTGAAGTGGGAGCAGGTGCCCAATGGTAGAGCCAGGCTCCTGCATCACAGGCAATTGGCAGCATGGGGGAGCGCGGGGGGTGGGGGAGGGGGACAGTACACCACATCTGCCATCAGGTCCAAGGTAGACCGGAGAAGAAGCCGATCATAACGGGCAAATAACTCCGCTTCTACTAGCTCGTTGACCTGACCACTGAAGGGCACTTGGGTTCTGGGCAGTGGAGGCATTGAACTTGGCCATCTTTGATCTGGATTTCAAAGTAGTCCTTCAGACAGGCCTTGCAGCACACATGCCTGCACTCCAGGAAGTGCATGCATTCACTACTCAGCTTCTCACAGCAACAGATATTGCACAGGAACAATTTACTATTAAAGCATTTTATCTGCTGAACTTGATCAAAGTCCAAGATTTCCTGGATCAGATTTGACAATGATTCCACATCCTGTACGGCTCTCTCATCCACAACTTTCTCTTGGTCTACAGCAGAGCCAGCTGCTCCTCTACAATTGCTCTGTGTTGCCAGAGGCTTGAGCCGTCCTTCTCTGCAATTTTTTTTCTGATAACCAATTCTGAGTTCAAAAGGAGAGACAATATTCAGGTACCCTAGGGTCTCTTCCTTAAGAAACTGCATCCAGGCAAACAGGACCACATTGCCACGGTGTTCTTCCCACAAGTTGTCCAGGTGCTTGCAGAGAGCAGACAGCGCTCACAAACATCTTGAAATTTTGTGGCAACTCCAAGTAGGTCCTGGTTTCTCCACCTTGGACAGACTCTGCTTTTCTATTATCTTTTTTTTTTTTTAAATATATTTTACTGATTTTTTACAGAGAGGAAGAGAGAGGGATAGAGAGTTAGAAACATCGATGAGAGAGAATCATCGATCAGCTGCCTCCTGCACAACCCCCTACTAGGGATGTGCCCGCAACCAAGGCACATGCCCTTGACCGGAATCGAACCCGGGACCCTCCAGTCCGCAGGCCGACGCTCTATCCACTGAGCCAAACCGGTTTTGGCCAGACTCTGCTTTTCTAAATTCATCTCCTTCATAAATACTCGCCAGGCCCAGCAATGTATCCTCCTGAGCTTCTCGGTCTTCTACCGACATTTAATTTTCCGAGGAGCTGTTAATAATAACAAGAAGAAAAGAATATGAACACTGGAGTCCATTTCAGTTCAGAGTCTGGAATTCATGCAAATATCCCATTTATTCTCCAGACGGTGGAGATGAGACTGCTGAAGTTGGATAAGGCCAAGATGTGGAAGTCATACTAGACATACTATAGAAATCCTGCCATCTACACCCGGGAGCAGGCCCACGCCTCGCTACCTGCCCCAGCGCTGGGACACGGCACTGTGCGGCCTTGTGAGGTCCCGAAGAAGCAGGGCCTGGACTGGGGCAGGGTGCAGTCTTAGCTGAGACAGACTGGGGGCACCCTGTCCGGTGTCTGGGGGGCTGAAGCCCACTGAGCTGGCCTGGCCCAACCACACTTCTTGGTCTCATGTGCACAGAGCGCTGGCCCCACTGTTCCTTCCAGTCTCACTGTTCCTTCCGGTGATGCCACCGTGCCCCGCCCAAAGGTTCTGCCCTCTGCCCTAGCCCCGAAGCCCCTCCAAGCCTCTCTCCTGCTCAACCTGTGCAGCGCCTCTTCACTCTAGCTCATTATTATCACTTTTTGTAGTTTAGCTCTTAGGAAATGCTGAAAGCCGCCCATGATCCATGTTTTAGTTCAAGAATGTGGCCTTTATGTGGACTCTCCTGTGATTTTAAGAGTTCATATAGGTCACCTTCTGTGAACACTAATGCCATTTCCCTCTGTCCATTTGTTACTCATCCCTATACAGAGAGAGTCATATCTTCCCTAGAAAGCATCTGACCACTGCCAGGAGCCAATCCAGCATGTCATAATTACAAGAGTTTCATCAAAAAGTTGGTAAAGCTTGAGGGGCTCAACAAGGGCTGAGCCACATATGTAGTTTACCTGTTGGAATGGCTGGAAAAGCATCTCCCCCAAACCTGAAGAGGATTGTCTACTGACAGACAGACAGCTCAGGGCATCTTAATCTACATGTTATTGCCTTCTGTTGGCCAAACACCTGAACAGCTGTAGGCTATTCCCCAATCTGACAATGCTTCTGTAAACCCTACCCTTTGAAACCTTATCCTTTGAAGTGTATTATCTCCACCTTGCCTTAGGAAAAATTGTGTTAATAAAAGCAGGGGAACTGAGTCAAGGAGGGAAGTCTTTAGCTCCTTTAGCTGAAGCTCCTCTGACCCCCCAATGCCTTTCAAAACTATCTTTCATCTTTGGATTCCTTATTGAATCTATGCGCAACTCTTTTCTCCAGATTGCTGAAAACCCTTCGTAATGCTGGGACAAGAATCCCGGCAGACCACCATTGAAAAGAAAGTGTCAAAATGCTTCTGGTTGATGATGATGGTGCTGAAGGTAGAGGTCTGTTCAGGGTGAGCCAAGGCAATACTTTTTGGAAAGTTTTCCATAAAAAATCACATGCAGAAGGCCCTTGTCACAACTTGGGATGGATGAAGGACAGAAATAGAAACCAGTAGTTTAAGTATCACACTCAAGAATGGACAACAGATTCTGCCCAGAGTCTGAGAGGTGGAGGGACGAATGGTGAGGACACTACAAAGACCCCCACCCAACCCCTTAATGAGGGAACATTAAAGGTCTTGTAGTTCAGAGAGGGGCCCAGGGATGGGGACAGGGGTTGTCAGCCCACAGGTGCTGGGAAGGAGACTGACACTGTCCATTTTGGGGGCACAAAGCCATTTTTATTATTTTTTAAAATATATTTTTATTGATTTCAGAGACAAAGGGAGAGGGAGATAGAAAAATCAATGATGAGAATCATTGATTGGCTGCCTCCTGCATGCCCCCTACTGGGGATTGAGCCTGCAACCCGAGCATGTGCCCTGACGGAATCGAACCTGGAACCCTTCAGTTCACAGGCCAACGCTCTATCCACTGAGCCAAACTAGCTAGGGCCATAAATTCATTTTTAAGTTATGATGTCACAGTGTATGAGTCTGAAAATATAGATAAACTCCTAATTTTCTTCTTAACAAGATGTTTCTTCCTAATGATAGAAATGACTGCAGTTACTGCTAAGATGCTTGAGATGGTAAGAACATCAGAGTAGGTTGTCTAATGGCATGACATATAGATTTGTTAGGAGGTATTTTCTCTTCCCAGTGTCTACAGAATTTTCCTCACCCGACTTTGCAGTACAACCCGCTGGTGTCATTCTGATTTGTGGTCACACCCTTTCACAACCCAGTCTTCAGTTAGTTAGCAACAGGCAGCCATCAGTCACCACCTCTAACTATGCCTCCATCTGAACCTGAATGTTCCCTCTGTCCAAAGTCAGCCCCAATCACTCAACTCTCCTGCCCCTTTCTCTCCTCTTCTAGCAAGAACAAGCCACTAGAGGGCACCCACACTCCTCCTTGAGCTCCTGGGGACCTTTTCCATCATCTGAGACAAATAAATGCGTGTTTTTACTGCAACAGCCCCACCCTTCAAATACTCTTTAGATTTGTTCAGGGTGTAGCTCCTGCTTCAGACATCAGGGTCCCCAGGGGAGCACCTCACATAGGGGTGTGGCAGCATGGACTGGGGACCTGGAACTATCCCCAGGGCCTAAGTCATTGTAGAGGGAGATGATGGTTCAGGGACAGTGGGTAGTATAGGATAGACACCCAGGGCCACAGATGTTCCTGCATGAGGGGTGGTCACAGGGGACAATGGTCGTGAGCTGTCGCTCTGAAGGCCCTGCCACTTAGCACCTGTGCACATGGGCTTTGGTTATTCATGATACTTGATGAATTATTTCTCTGCCTGGACCATTGTGGGAATGGAAAACCTGCTTTTTACAAGTGTTTAGATTTCAGTATTAAGCAGGTTGATAAGAAGAGGTCTTTCTTTTGTTTTCCAGTAGGTGGTAGTGAAGAGCCAGTTTTTATTTTCTTTCGTGTGGCCTCAGCCTGGAAAACGTCCTGTATTCGCTGGGAATGTTGGCATCCTCCCCTTGACAAGGTATCCTTGGACTCGGCACCACCCCTGTGGGGGAATGTGGTGGCGATAGGGTTCCAGGCCCAGGAAATGCCAGCACTGCCTCTTGCAACTAGATGCTGCCAGCCTTGCTCTCCTGTGGAGGTGTCCTAGATGCCTCCCCTGGGTTCCACTGCAGTGGGTGGGGGGCCCGTGGCTGGGAGAGGCGGGCTCATGGTTTTATTCTCCTCCCAGCCAGATCTCAGCGGCCACACCTCTGTATTTCCACCCCTTGCCACTGGGATTAGTCACAGTGTGTACCTGTTACTCAGGAAACACTCTTTCTGCTTGCCCAGTCTCAGGGCTGCAAAGGGCACTCTGCAACCTCACACTGACTGCCCAGCTTCTGTTTGGGCCCACTGTGAGCCCAATTCATGAAGTGTTTTACCTCCAATACCGCTGCTTTCAACACAGTAGCTGCTTTTAACGGAGTAGCTGCTTTCAACACAGCAGCTGCCTTCTACACAGTAGCTGCTCTCTACGCAGTAGCTGCTCTCTACACATGTGTGACTGGTCTGCATAAGTACATTATGGCGCCAACCCCGTCACATACACCTGTATTTGTACAGGATGTATATGATGGGGTTGGCGCGATGATGTCATCACTCCGGGTACTCGTATGTGGGCGTATCTGCATGTGGGCGGACCCGCCTGGAGACGGATAGAGGAGCAGTGTCTCGATTACTAAGACCATCGGAAATATGTGTTTTCCGATGGTCTTACCTGACCCCTGTGAAAGGGTCGTTCGACCCCCAAAGGGGTCGTGACCCACAGGTTGAGAACCGCTGGCATAGGGGATAATAATGTGATAACTATGTATAGTTCTAGATAGGTACTAGACTTACCAGGGGAATCATTTTATAAATCATATACATGTCTAACCACTATGCTGTTCACCTGAAAGTAATATAAAATAATATTGTATGTCCACTGTATCTGGGAAAAAAACATCCCTGAGTCTTCCTCTGTCTCTGAAAGGTGTAATATTTGTCCTGTCTTTGAAATGTAAACACCCAGGAACTAACTAAAATATTGCCCACAGAGAATGCAGGGAAAAAAGAGGCCCTTTTAAAATACAGATTGTTTTATAAGTTCCCTTGCCAAAATTTCTTTATAAAAAAGCTATTTTTTCCTATAAAACTACTAGAATCTATATATATAAAAGGCTAAGTGACCATCTGACCATCCAACCGGCTGCTAGGTATGATGTGCACTGACCATCAGGAGGCAGATGCTCAATGCAGGAGCTGCTGAGCTGCGGTGACTTGGCAGCAGCGGTTCTCAGGTTACTCACCCTGGAACTAGAGAGAGGGGAGCCTGATTCCTTGGGGGTCCATGTGATTTCACCTTCGGCCATGAGTTACGTTGTTGCTGGGGCACTGTTGGCCCCGAATCTGGTTTACTGTCCAGCTGTGGTGACTGCAGCCACCCTTTGAGTTGCAGCACAGCCCCAGGGACAGCCGGCCTGGGAGGGACAGCAGGCGGTTGGCTCCAGGGCGTGTCCAGCCCATCTTGCCCAGTCTTGCCCTGCTGGCCACCTTCTAATTAATTTCCTTTCAATGTGCACGAATCTGTGCACTGGGCCATTAGTCCTATATAATAAAACCATAGTATGCAAATTGACCAAAAGGCGAAACAACTGGCGGAACGACTGGTCGCTATGACATGCACTGACAACCAGGGAGCAGGTGCTCAACGCAGAAGCTGCCCCCAGCCAGCAGGCCCTGACAGGCAGTGGTGGTGGGAGGCGGGGCCGGCAAGCGGGCAGTGCCAGGCCAGCCAAGGCTGGTGTGAGTGGGGCCCCAGTTGCCCTGCTGGTAGCTCCACAGATCACCGGCCAGGCCTAGGGACCCTACCTGTGTATGAATATCGTGCACTGGGCCTCTACTATAATAATAAAACAGAATATGGACTGTATATGGAAAATAGGGAAAACGAAGCATGGAGATACATTTTTGTTGAGAAAAAGGAAAATAGAATGTGGTTTTGGATAAGGAAAGATATAAAGGAGATGGCTGTTATTTTAGTAAAGGAAGAAAAAGAAAGGGAATTTGTCCTAAAATAAAATGATTGTTTCAAAATAAAAAAGGAAAAGATAGGACAAAGACTGAAAGGTACATGAAAGTTGACAAACATTATTGAAAGAGGGATCTTGAGAAAAGAATTGTATATATATATATATATATATATATATATATATATATATAGTCAAGCTAACTAATATTGGAATGAATAATTAAGTCAATGAAGTTATTTGTGTGTATATGTATATGAACTCTCACTAGATCTTTAGCAATGGCCATTTTTAAGTCTTTTGTCATTTACTGACAGTTATTGTTATACTCTAATACTTTGGGGAAAAAATGTTCCTACAAATACAGGGTGGGGCAAAAGTAGGTTTTCATTTATGACTACATAAAAACAGAGTTTATTTTTGTATTATGATTTATTAATTATTGAATTATGTTTCATATGAACAACTGTGAACCAACTTTTGCCTCACCTGGTATGTTTCATCTTCAGCAACATTTATATAAAAGCAAACAAAGAAATCACTGACAAGTACTCTAAAATGAAGGTTTCAGATAACTTTAAAAGCATAACACTGAGCTGAATGCATAAAGAAACTCTGCAATTTAAAAACAACAAAGCCAAACTACCCAATTAAAAAATAAGCAAAAAACTTAAAAAGACATTTCTTCACAGATATACAATGGCCACCAGTCTTATAACAAGATGCTCAACCTCACTAAATTTTAGAGGAGTGCCAATCCAAACAACCACGAGATACCATTTTATATCCACAGGCAAAGTCACTATTACAAAAGCAGAAAGTAACCTGTGTGGTATGAGCAATTGCAATCCCGGGCCCACTTAGTGTGCTGTCTCACTGTGTCCTAGCACACAGGCCTGGGCGGACCCAACTCTCTAGGCTCTTGCTTCTTGACCAACACTCATTGCTGCCTCTATTGCCCTGGCCTTGTAGGCCAGGGATGCCCAGGGACAAACATGGTTACCTCTGTTCATTCTAGGAATTCCTGAGCCCAGACATCTCCCAGGCTCCCAAGCCTCTTGACTCTCCCAAGGACGGCCTACTGGGAGAGGTGGATGTGCCCAGGAAGGCGGGGCCATTCAGACCAACAGACAGCCAGGGTCTCTGGCAGTCTCCTTGGGCAGGAAGCCAGCCAGGATGCTGTCCCATCACTAGATGAGTGGATAAAAAAGCTGTGGTACATATATACACTGGAATCTTTCCCAGCCATAAGAAAGAATGAAATCTTACCATTTGCAACAGATTTGATGGACATAGAGGGTATTATGCTAAGTGAAACAAGTCAGTCAGAGAAAGGGAAATGCTATATGATTCCACTTATAGGTGGAATCTAAAGCACAATATAAACGAACAAACCGAACAGAATGAGACTCATAGATACAGAGAACAGAGTGATGGTTGCCAGATGGGAGGGTGTTTGGGGGACCGGGTGAAAAAGGGGAAGGCATTCAGAAGTACACCTTGGTAGTTATGAAATAGTCACGGGGATGTAAAGTACATCATAGGAAATATAGTTAATAATATTGTAACAACTATGCATGTTGCTAGGAGGGAAATGAAAATATCCAGGGGAACACTTTTGAAAGCACACAATTATCTAACCACTGTGCTGTGCGCCTGAAACTAACACAAAGTAGTGTGGAAAGTAAACTGCATTGAGAAAGAAAGACCTTGGTTTGCTCGTCTCTACAGAGCACACAGCTGTGCTTCATGCAGGGCTTCCAGGTCTCTCTCTAGAATTCTCTGCTCCTGAGGTCACAAGGACAGGCAGATTCCAGAATCCCGCGGTTGGGTCCAGCTCTCACTCTGTGCATTGGCAGCGATGAGGAAAAAGCCCTTCTGTTTTCCTACTGTCCCCAGCCCACCCTCGCCCCCTCCCACTTCCTCCTCACCCGGTTTCCCACACTGCCTTTGGCAGGCCCCCACTCAGGGCCCTCGGCCTGGCCCTCCCCCTGTTCCCCCACCTCACCAAACCAAGCTCCCATCTCTCACCAATGGGCACCCTCCGCACTTGGTGGCCCAAAAGGCCTGCAGCCTTCACATGTCCCCGGGGGTCCCCTGTTCCCACTGCCCGGCCAGTCCCCCTTCCTCTCCTTCCCTCCACCCTGTCAAGCTGGCCTCCCTCTCTGCTCTTCATTCTTCCTTTGCCCCACAACCCCCTTCTGGACCTTCTCTGGCCTCTAGACAGCTGAGCAGACAACTCACCTGCCTCTATTCCCCTCCTTCCCAGTCACCTCCTCCCACCATCTCCCCTCTCTTGGGCCATCCTGCAAACTCTCCCCAGGACCTGGAGTCCCTGCCACTGGAGACCCAGACGTCTCCATGCTTCAGGAGTCAGGCACCTGCTGGGCACAGGGAACAAGACATGGTGGGCAGCAGCTACAGGTAATCCTGGTGGGCCCTCCAGCACTCCAGAAAAAGCCATCTCCACAGAGAGTTCTCAGCCCTCTAGTCTGTCCGGCCTGAGTCTCCGGGTGGATGTCCCACTTGTGGACTGGTCCACAGGCCAAAGAAAACGTAACAAGCTCCTGGGTGTCCACACATGGGCCCCACCAGGCTCTCAGAGCTGCCATTGGAAGGGGGTGGCAGGGCTTGGGCTCAGGGCATCTTTCCCGGCAGGCCCTTCCCCGCCACGTGGCCAAGCATAGTCCCCTCATTCAGAAGGAGTGACTGTGTCATGTGCCTGGTACATCCCCACCCCCCAACCAGCCTTCCCAAGAGACCATGACTAGGGGCCCTCTGGCGAAGCAAAGTCTGCCTGGGTGGGGCACAGTGGCAGTGGGAGGAGAGGTGCATCCCTGCTGTAAGGTATGGGGGCCCCGAGGCTGGGGGAGGCCTGGGACCCCTCTCGGGCAAAGCGTCCTGTCCACTGTGGTACTGGGCACTCAAAGGGCAGTTGCTGAGCTCTGCAGTTGTAGCTGGCCATCAGCGTAGCTGGGTCAGGACCATATTTCTGCAGCCTCCCTGGGAACAGCTGTAGGCTTCTGGGGGTGTGTGGGAGAAAGTTGCAGCTGGAGGGGCTTACCTGAGGCTTTGGGGCCTCCACACCCTACTTCCCTCCCCCCATGCAGGCCCCAGGGCAGCCAGGGCTACTCCCGATTCCCACCTGTGACAGAAGCAAGGAAAGGCTGGACTGGCCCAAAGTGGGGGAACCCACACTTAAACTCTGCTGTCTGCCCAGCTGGGCCAGCCAGCTCCAGATTGGACCACCGAAAACCAGCATCACGTCCCCTTCTTCCCCTCCGAAAGGTGAGTCTTGGGAGTGCTGACTGAAAACTCACAAGCCGCACAGCTGTGGGCCTTTCTGACCACAGCCTGGGATGCTCAGGGTCCAGGACTTACTTTCCTTTGGCCCCTGCAGAAGTCTCAGCCTTGACACCGCCTTCCTGTGGGGTGGTCATGCTCTGAAGACACTTGCCACTGGACCCCTTCTCCTGGTGCCGCTCTCTTCTTGATGGAGTAAAGGGACACATTTGCACCGCTGTCGCTACCAGAGACCTGCAGACATTTGTATTTTGGGGCTGAGAAGCCCTTGATCTCCTGCTCAGTGGCCTAGAAGATACTGTAAGAATGACTTTGGAGCCAGTGGTATGATGCCAGGACCTCTGTGGGCTCCGTGAGCTGGGCAGCCTGGAGGGTACATTGAGAGAGTCTTTTCAGGACAACAGAAGTGGACCTCTCTTATGAACACCACCCTGGACCACACGCACCCTTTTTGGTTTGGAAACTTTTCTGGGAAACATCTGGGACCCCCAACTAGCCCCAGTTCTGAGCCCCTCCCTTATCTCCACGACCTGTGGTCCCCCTGGCACCAGCATCTCAGACAGAACTGACGATGGAGAGAGCTGTGCAATGCCCACCCAAGGAAGGAAACCAATGACCGAGCTCCTTGGGGTCATGGGACAGCAGCCCTGTCTCCCTAGAGCTCCCCACCCCCTCCCTACCAGGGCAAAGGTAAGACTGGCTTCTCAGAGGCTCAGCTCAGACCCCAAGGGGCAGGGCAATGGAGACACCTGGGGAGGAAACTTGTGGGGTGGGTTCATGGTTGGCTAGTCCCATCGCTCTCCTCTCCATCTTGCCAACTTGCTTTCTTAGAAGATGCATCTGAGTCCCAGGAGGGGAGGTGGGAGCCATGACGTAGCCTATTTTCTTTCCCAAGTGCTACCTGGGGCAGCGTTTAGGCAGCTCTTCAGAAAGGCCAGGCCCTCCTCCTGACCCTGGAAGCTGTTGACTGAGACCTGGAGGAGATGCAGCTGGAGCCAGGTTCCCATGAACACACGGTGGGACTCGGAGGCTTTATTTCTTCCCACCCAGAAGGGCGTCCTTCAATTTCCCGAGGGAAATGAACAGATGCAAAATCATGGGGACTTCATGGAGAGCTTCTGACTGCCCCAGGGCCTCAGAGGAGGGGGCTGGTGCGAGGGCCTAGAGCCCCTCGGAGCCCTGCCCTCGGCCTGCTGCTTGGGGTCCCCGAGAAATTCGTATTTTCCAGAGCTGGTAGAATTAAGACAACCGGCAATCTCCACTGACTTCTCCTCACTCCAGTGTCCCAGCACCAGTCAACCTCCACTCGTCTGTCCTTCAACTGAGACGCCATCAGGAAGCAGCAAATATTTCTTACAGCAATAGAAAATACGTTAAAACCATTTCACAGAAACACAGGCCAAAACGCAGGGAGGGTTTGTTTTAACTAGTTTTGGGTCATCTGGTTACAGAAAATTTTTCTTTTTCTTTTTATATATTTTATAATGAATAAATGTCAATTAAATATATTTTTCATAAAAATATTATGTAAATATTTTCAGATTTTGTTTTAGTTTCTAATATAGTGGATGCTGAAGATGTGACCTACATCACTAAAAGTTTGGGGATTCTTGCCCTAGCCGCTTTGGCTCAGTGGATAGAGCGTTGGCCTATGAAACAAAGGGTCCTAGGCCAAGGGCATGTACCTGGGTTGCAGGCTTCTCCCCAGCCCCCCTAGTCAGGGCCCATGCTGGAGGCAACCAAACTGATGTGTGTCTTTCACATCGATGTTTCTCTCTCTGTCTTTCTCTCTCTCTTCCACTCTCCCTAAAAATCAATGGAAAAATATTCGCAGGTGAGGATTAACAACAACAAAGAACAAATGAATAAAAAAGAAAAGTTTTGGGATCCTTAATAAATTTTAATAGTGTGCAGCATCCTGAGGTCACACAGTTTGAGAACCCCTGGCCTGGACATGAGTGGCAGAGTGCAGGGTCAGCTGATCATGGCTATTTCCACCATCACCTACTAGCCTGTCTCCCAGGCAAGACACCTGGGACAAATGCAGAGCAATTCATTTTTTTTTCTCTTTCCCCCTGCTTTGGTTTCTTCTCTTTTCCTCTTCCTAGCTTTTCTCTTGTTTGCCTTCTTTTGCTTCTCCCAGCCTCAACTCCCATAATAAAAGTTGCCCACACCATCACCTTCCCTTCTTCATATGGACTGACGTTTTTCTCATATCTAAATAGAGACATCGTAACATTTGAAATAGGCTTTTTCTTACTGCTCATCCCCTTCAAAAGAGGCAATGTGCATATTTAAAAACACATATTATTCATCTGTAATCACAGAACTGAAAATAAAATTCTTCATGGACCCCTGTCCCACCACAGAGGGCGCAGAGCAGCCAGTCACCAGGTGAGCCTGGAGCGGCGCAGGGAGCAGGGGTCTGACCTGCTCACCCCTCCTCGGAGGTGGTGTCCTCGTTTAGTTTGGGGAAAAGAGGTGAGCTTGTTCAAAGCCTTGTATGTTCCTTGTAGCACATGGAGCAGGTAACAGAAAAGAAAGAGGTGACGGAAGAAATGTGTTAGTGACAGAAGAAGCAACTTGACCTTGAGGATCCTTGTTTTTCCACTCTCAGAAGCTCCCTCCACCACCTGGGGCTTTCTGGGGCTACAAGAACCCTCTCCTCATTTTCGAAGGCTGGACCCCAGCTCTTCCATGAGAAATCACAGGAGCAAGGAAGAAGAGAGTCTGCAGAGATGTAGTGGACGGGCTCAGGGGAAGAATTTGTGATTTGCTTGGGTCCATGGCCAGAGGATGGGAGACAGCACCCCCTAGGACAGTGGTTCTCAACCTTCCTAATGCCGAGACCCTTTAATACAGTTCCTCATGTTGTGGTGACCCCCAACCATAAAACTATATTCGTTGCTACTTCATAACTGTAATTTTGCTACTGTTATGAATCGTAATGTAAATATCTGATATGGAGGATGACTTAGGCGACCCCTGTGAAAGGGCCGTTTGACCCCCAAATGGGTCTCGACCCACAGGTTGAGAACTGCTGCTCTAGAGACCAGCAAAGGGTCTCTCTGAGACATGGCTCTCAGCCCCTGGAGGGGCAGGGAGTTTGTCCCATGTGGCCAGAATTTCAAGGACTCTGAATCCAGGTTCCAGTCTCTGAAGAGATTTGAATAGATCATTCATTCATTCCCACCATTTATTTTTTCCCAATTAATCAAAAGCAATTGGTGTTTATTGCATGTTGGTCTCTGAGCTGGATGCAGTTGTAGAGTGGGGAGTAAGAAGGCAAAGTGCTTTCCTTTGTATGCAGTGGGAGTGACACCAGCACATTTATTTTTTATTTTTATTTTTAATTTTTTAAAAATATATTTTATTGATTTTTACAGAGAGGAAGAGAGAGGGATAGAGAGGTAGAAACATCGATGAGAGAGAATCATCGATCAGCTGCCTCTTGCACACTCCCTACTGGGGATGTGCCCGAAACCAAGGTACATGCCCTTGACCGGAATCGAACCTGGGACCTTCCAGTCTGCAGGCCGATGCTCTAGCCACTGAGCCAAACCGGTTTTGGCGACACCAGCACATTTAAATATTCACAACTGTGAAGTCTTGAAGGTGAGCAAACAGATGACTTTGTGTATGTAGGAAATGTTTCATGATTATATATATTGCCCTGGCCATTTTGGCTCAGTGGTTAGAGCGTTGACATTCACACCAAAGGGTTTTGGTGTTGATTCCTGGTCAAGGTCACTTACCTGAACTACAAGTTTCATCCCCAGACCCATTTGGGACAAGTGTAGGAGGCTACTAATCTATGTATCTCTCTCACATCAATGTTTCTCTCTCTCCCTCCTTTCTTCCTTTCCTCTTTCCCTCCCTATTTTCCATCCATTCTATGTAAAAGCAATGGAAAAATATCCTCAGGGGAGGATTAACAACAAAAACAAAAAACCCCAAACCACCCTGGCCAGTTTTTCTAAGTGGATAGAGCATCAGCCTGTGAACTGAAGGGTCCAGGGTCTGATTCCAGTCAAGTGCATATGCCCGAGTTGCAGGCTGGATCCCCAATGGGGAGGAGTGGCATGCAGGAGGAATCGGATAAATGATTCTCTCTCATCATTGATGTTTCTATCTCTCTCTCCTCCTCCGTTCCTCTCTGAAATCAATAAAAATATATCTGTCTGTCATCAGTCTATCTCTCTATCTCTATCTCTATCTCTATCTCTATCTCTATCTCTATCTCTATCTCTATCTCTATCTCTATCTCTATCTCTATCTCTATCTCTATCTCTATCTCTATCTCTATCTCTATCTCATAAGAAAACTTGAGAATCCATGGAGGGAGGCCACCCAAAAATTCAGAGTAGTCTTTCCATCAAATCCCAATAACTTCATCACACGTGCAAAGTGCCTTCTGTGAGGAAATGTAAAATCAAAGGTTCCAGGGACAAAGCTCAGCATATCTTTATGGGGCAATGATTGTCCCTACCACAGTATTCACAGAACTTCAAAATGGCCTTTCTTCATATTATTAAAAGCTTTTTAAAACGACCTGTTTCATTCCTGTGTTCTTGAATGGGCTAAGTGTTGTCCCCGCAGTTGAAGCTCTTCATGGTACCAGCTCTGCAGGAGGGTACCGTGGCTTCCCACCCCCTTGGACATGTGTGTTGTCAGACATCCTTCCAGACAATCTGGTTCCATTGGAATGAAAAGGGGGCTGGACACTGGTGCGGCCTGGAGCACTCCCTAAGGAGTATATATGTACCACAGCTTATTTCGCTTGGTATAATACTCTCCTGCTCCATTCCAATGCTGTTGCAAATGGTAAGAGTTCTTTCTTTAATACTACAGCATAGTATTCCATTGTGTACGATATGAAATTTCAAAAGAAAGTTGTGTCTTAAATGTTTTCATGTAATTGGCCAGCCAGTTCCTGCAGACAGTACCTGGGAGCTGGTCACATATGCCAGCTAATTAGCTCCTTGTCTTAAAAAAATGTTTTTTATAATATGCTATAGTCTCAACTGTCTAAAATGAACATCTATATATTTTATAAGTAGAAAAAACAAATGTTATTATGTGCTCCACTTTATTGAGGTGCAACTCCTTTATTCTCTAACTCCCACATCAAGTGGATATTACCCACCAGGGTATGGAAGCCCCTTTCACGTCCTGCGTGATTCAGGGTTCCAGTTCAGGGTTCGAGTTCTGGAGAAGGCCGCACACAAATGAAAAGAGACTTAGAAAACATTTAATTTGGGAAATGGGGGCCAGGCGGTAGTCTAACTCTAGTGGGAGAACTACTACACGCTTTGGCTTTTCCATCCCTTTTATTATGATTAAAATTATAGGATACACCCATATCTCTTAGGCAGGAAACTCTAATAAAAGTCAATCAGTGAATTTAGGACTAATAGGTGGGGGCTTCTTCAACTGCCAATATCTAGTAATTAGCTCTGACCCTTTAGAGCAATTAAGGTTGACCAGCCCTCCGAATTCCCTGTCCACAGCTCTCTATTATTAAAACAATGATTGGCTTCCGGTACCGGGGTGTCTGTCAGATTAGCTAATGTTAAACCCTTTGC
This sequence comes from Eptesicus fuscus, assembly GCF_027574615.1. Taxonomy (NCBI): domain Eukaryota; kingdom Metazoa; phylum Chordata; class Mammalia; order Chiroptera; family Vespertilionidae; genus Eptesicus; species Eptesicus fuscus. Next base: position 38,691,627 of record NC_072493.1, read on the forward strand.
TTCCGGAGCCCTTCCTGGGAAATCACAGTCACAGCTCAGGCTTAACCCCTCCCCTTGTATTTATCTTTGAGCGACCTGCCCCACATCTGGCACTACCTCAGTTGGGTGAGCAGTGCTGGGTCCTGTCCAGGGGAACCCAGAACCCAATGACTTTTATGTTCATGGCATTGGCCTCTCTGTTTACAGTCACATTGATGAATTTAGACCCAGGGGAAAACAAGTGTCACCATATTTGAAGTCACAGCTGCTACTAAAGTACCTATTTATTATGTTTTCCAAAGGTACAACAATTTCATTCTCTCAAGGACGGATCATGAAATATCTAGTCGACATATCTAGACTATTTGTAATGGATAAGAGAGTGGTATATTTGAAAGAGAAATTAACAAACTGTCAAAAACAAGTTGATGGCCGTAAAACAAGTACATAAGTTGGTAATTGAGACAATCCTTAAGATTGTAATGAGGAAGATTGCAACTGTTAAAAGAATGTTTATTTGGGGTTGTTCATTGGATGGAATTAATATGTATGAATTTTTTCATTTTTTTCTTACATTTTCCCTTATGCGTTCCTTGTCATTTGACCCACCTTCACCGAGAATTTCCACTACACAGTGTCATTTGCTGCACTTCAATTTTTTAAAGTCGTGCTTCTTGATATTTCAGGCTAACCCCTGTGCTTCAGGAGCCCTTCCTGGGAAATCCCCCAGTCACAGCTCCTCCTTAGCCCCGCCCCTGGCATTTATCTTTGAGCTCACTTCCGCAAATCTTGGCAGTCTGGGCTGTGTTTCAGCTGGGTGAGCAGTTGGGCTCCTGTTCTGGGTTACTGAGAACCCAGTGGCTTTTATATTCATGGCATTGACTTCCCTGTTTCCAGCCACCTCGATTATTTAAGGCCCAGACACAGAACAAGTGGCACCACGTTTGAAGTCACAGCTGAGACTGAAGTACCTAGTCATCATGTTTTCCAAAGGCATGACAATTTCATTTATTCAAAGCCTACTCAGGAAATGTCTGGTCGACACATCCAGTCCGTTTATAATGGATAAGGTGATGCTATTTTTACCAGAGAAATTGATAACGTATCGGAAAGACAGGTAACGGGCGTCTTAAAATAAGTGTGTGACTTGGCAATTGAGACTATTATAAGTTTGTAAAAAGGGAGATTGCTGCTGTTACTCGAAACCAGTCTGTTAAACGTATGGAAAACATCACTTATTTCTTTAAGAAGAAGAAGAATCTTCATGAACCAATGTGCACCAACGTGGTTTAAGAAAAAAACATGAAAAGATGACGGAAAATAATTATCACTACTGAATGAACATCATCTTGCCTTCCTGGATGAATCACAACTCAATTTACTGACTTACATATAATCACAAAATAAAAATATCTCTTATTGAAAATATGTCTTTAGCAAGTTTTATTTGTCAGCCTTTTGTCTTTAAATTTTACTGAGTATCATTGCCAGTCTAACGAGACAGATTTGAAACTGAAAGCAAAAACCTAGATAAAAAGAAAATGTGGCAATTCCTTTAGTGACAAGGTTAAAGGAGAAAAATTGAGAAGATCAAAACTTACAAATTAGAGCCACAGGACATTGAATCGGCTGTTGAACACTCAAAACATACCAGTTAGAGCAAAAAGCATTGAATCAGGTGTTGAGCACTCAAAACATACAAATTAGAGCAACAAAACATTGAATCAGGTGTTTGGTCACATAACATATTGAACACCTGATTCAATGAAAAACATTGCCAGACCCTGGTACAGGAAAAAAGGAAGAATTTCATTCAAACAAAATGTATGTAAGAGGAGGAGGACACAGTTAGGTTCAGGAGAAGCTACCTGGACAACAGAAGACTGTACTGCTTGAATACATGCTCAGCCCGGATCAAATTGGTATGTTTATGTATTCTGTAGAACATATAAATTACGAAAGTGGTGCTTGAAGAAATAGACAGCGTGTTCCTTTTTATTTTCCCTGATGCTTTTTCCCTTAGTTGTTGTTACTCTACACTTTAATTTCAGAGTTTTCATTTGGCATGTTTTATGTTTCTGTCTTAAGATTTAGCATGTTCCTATATATTTTTTCCTTATGCTTTCTGCTTCTCATTTGTCATATCCATCTTTACCTAGCTAAAATTTTCATTTTTTTTCTTCCGTTGGGCATATGTTCATTTTATGTCTTTTTTTTTTTATCGTGTGGTTTTGGGCTGTATACTTTTGGTTCGTTGTGTTATCGTTCTTCTTTGCAAGAATGTTTATTTTGGGTTTTTCGTGGGATGTAATTATATTTATGTATTTTTATTCTTTTCTTATATTTTACCTCCTGTGTTCCTAGTCATTTGACCCATCGTCTTCAAGAATTTCTAGTACCCATTTTCATGTGCTGTATTTTAATTTTTAAACATTGTGTTTCTTTATATTTTAGGTGAAACCCTTTGCTTCCGGAGCCCTTTGTGGGAAATCACACAGTCCCAGCTCAGGCTGAGCCCTGCCCCGTGTATTTATCTTTGAGCGACCTTCCCCAAATCTTGGCAGTCCTGCTGTGTTTCAGCTGGGTGAGCAGCTGGGCTCCTGTCCTGGGGAACCTAGAACCCAGTCGCTTTTACATTCCTGGCATTGACTACCCTGTTTTCAGTCGCCTGGATTATTTACATCCCAGCACAAACCAGTGACACCAGGTTTGAAGTCACAGCTGAGACTGAAGTTCCTAGTCGTCATGTTTTCCAAAGGCATGATAATTACATTTATTCAAGGCCTACTCATGAAATATCTGGTCGACATATCCAGTCTATTTATAATGGATAAAATGATGCTATTTTTAACAGAGACATTAATAACGTATCAAAACAACATGTTAATGGAGGTCTTAGAACAAGTACTTAAGTTGGCAATTGAGCGTACTCTTAAGTTTGTAATGAGGAAGATTGAGGCTGTTACTGGGATCCAGCCTGTTAGACTTATGAAAAACATCACCTATTTCTTAAAGAAGAAGAATCTTCTTGAACCAATGTGCACCAATGTGGTATAAGAAAGACATTAAATGATGGTGGAAAAAAATTATCACTATTGAATGAACATCATCTTGCCTTCCTGGATGAATCACAACTCAATTTATTGACTTACATGTAATCACAAAATAAAAATATCTCTTATTGAAAATATGTCTGTAGCAATGTTTTTTGTCAGCCTTCTGCCTTCATAATTTTACTGAGTCTGATTGCCAGACTAAGGAGACTGATTACAAACTGAAAACCAAAACCTAGAGAAAAAGAAAATGTGGCAACTCCTTTAGTGACAAGGTTAAAGGAGAAAAATTTAGAAGATCAAAACACACAAATTAGAGCAACAAAACATGGGTATAAAAATAACATAGTGAACACCCGATTCACTGAAAAGATCAAGAACATTGCCAGGCCGTGGTACAAGAAACAAGGAAGAAGTGGCAGACAAACAAAATGTATTTAAGAGGAGGAGGACACAGTTAGACTCAGGGACAGTTAGCAGGACAACAGAAGACTGTACTGCTTAAATACATGCTCAGCCAGGACCAAATTGGTATGTTTCTGTAGAACATACAAAATATCAAAGTTGGTGAAACAGAAATGGACAGTGTTCCTTTATAGTTTCCCTGGTCGTTCTCCCTTAGTTGTTGTTACTCATCTTCATCCAATACGGTTTTTTTTTTCTTTTTTCTTTTCTTCCATTGGTTTTTTTCTTATCATTGATCTTTACAAGAATGTTTATTTGGGGTTGTTCATTGGATGTAATTAATATGTATGAATTTTTTCATTTTTTTTCTTACATTTTCCCTTATGCGTTCCTTGTCATTTGACCCATCTTCATCGAGAATTTCCACTACACAGTGTCATTTGCTGCACTTCAATTTTTTAACGTCGTGTTTCTTGATATTTTAGGCTAAACCCTGTGCTTCAGGAGCCCTTCCTGGGAAATCCCCCAGTCACAGCTCCTCCTTAGCCCCACCCCTTGCATTTATCTCTGAGCTCACTTCCGTAAATCTTGGCAGTCTGGGCTGTGTTTCAGCTGGGTGAGCAGTTGGGCTCCTGTTTTGGGTTACTGAGAACCCAGTGGCTTTTATATTCATGGCATGGCCTTGACTGTTTTCAGTCACCTGGATTATTTAAGGCCCAGACACAGAACAAGGGGCACCACACTTGAAGTCACAGCTGAGACTGAAGTACCTGGTCATCATGTTTTCCAAAGGCATGACAATTTCATTTATTCAAAGCCTACTCAGGAACTATCTGGTCAACATATCCAGTCCATTTATAATGGATAAGGTGATGCTATTTTTACCAGAGAAATTGATAAAGTATCAGAACAACATGTTAAGGGGGGGGGGGTCTTAAAACAAGTATCTGATTGGCAATTGAGACTATTCTTAAGTTTGTAATGAGGGAGATTGCTGCTGTTACTGGAAGCCAGTCTGTTGAACGTATGGAAAACATCACTTATTTCTTTAAGAAGAAGAATCTTCATGAACCAATGTGCACCAACGTGGTTTAAGAAAACTCATTAAAAGATGATGGGAAAAATTATCACTACTGAATAAACATCATCTTGCCTTCCTGGATGAATCACAACTCAATTTATTGACTTACATGTAATCACAAAATGAAAATATCTCTTACTGAAAATATTTCTGCAGCAATTTTTTTGTCAGCCTTTCTCCTTAAATTTTACTGAGTGTCATTGCCAGTCTAACGAGACAGATTTGAAACTGAAAGCAAAAACCTAGATAAAAAGAAAATGTGGCAACTCCTTTAGTGACAAGGTTAAAGGAGAAAAATTGAGAAGATCAAAACCTACAAATTAGAGCCACAGGACATTGAATCAGCTGTTGAACACTCAAAACATACCAGTTAGAGCAAAAAGCATTGAGTCAGGTGTTGAGCACTCAAAACATACAAATTAGAGCAACAAAACATTGAATCAGGTGTTTGATCACATAACATATTGAACACCTGATTCAATGAAAAACATTGCCAGACCCTGGTACAGGAAAAAAGGAAGAATTTCATTCAAACAAAATGTATGTAAGAGGAGGAGGACACAGTTAGGTTCAGGAGAAGCTACCTGGACAACAGAAGACTGTACTGCTTGAATACATGCTCAGCCAGGACCAAATTGGTATGTTTATGTATTCTGTAGAACATATAAATTACGAAAGTGGTGCTTGAAGAAATAGACAGCGTGTTCCTTTTTATTTTCCCTGATGCTTTTTCTCTTAGTTGTTGTTACTCTACACTTTAATTTCAGAGTTTTCATTTGGCATGATTTATGTTTCCGTCTTATGATTCAGCATGTTCCTATATATTTCTTCCTTATGCTTTCTGCTTCTCCTTTTTCATAGCCATCTTCACCTAGCTAAAATTATCTTTTTTTTTTTTTTTCCGTTGGACATGTGTTCATTTTATGTCTTTTTTTTTTATCGTGTGGTTTTGGGCTGTATACTTTTGGTTCGTTGTGTTATCGTTCTTCTTTGCAAGAATGTTTATTTCGGGTTTTTCGTGGGATGTAATTATATTTATGTATTTTTCTTCTTTTCTTATATTTTACCTCCTGTGTTCCTAGTCATTAGACCCATCGTCATCAAGAATTTCTATTACCCATTTTCATGTGCTGCATTTTAATTTTTAAACATTGTGTTTCTTTATATTTTAGGTGAAACCCTTTGCTTCCGGAGCCCTTTGTGGGAAATCACACAGTCCCAGCTCAGGCTGAGCCCTGCCCCGTGTATTTATCTTTGAGCGACCTTCCCCAAATCTTGGCAGTCCTGCTGTGTTTCAGCTGGGTGAGCAGCTGGGCTCCTGTCCTGGGGAACCTAGAACCCAGTCGCTTTTACATTCCTGGCATTGACTACCCTGTTTTCAGTCGCCTGGATTATTTACCTCCCAGCACAAAACCAGTGACACCAGGTTTGAAGTCACAGCTGAGACTGAAGTTCCTAGTCATCGTGTTTTCCAAAGGCATGATAATTACATTTATTCAAGGCCTACTCATGAAATATCTGGCCGACATATCCAGTCTATTTATAATGGATAAAATGATGCTATTTTTACCAGAGACATTAATAACGTATCAAAACAACATGTTAATGGAGGTCTTAAAACAAGTACTTAAGTTGGCAATTGAGCGTACTCTTAAGTTTGTAATGAGGAAGATTGCGGCTGTTACTGAGATCCAGCCTGTTAGACTTATGAAAAACATCCCTTATTTCTTAAAGAAGAAGAATCTTCTTGAACCAATGTGCACCAATGTGGTATAAGAAAAGACATTAAATGATGGTGGAAAAAATTATCACTATTGCATGAACATCATCTTGCCTTCCTGGATGAATCACAACTCAACTTATTGACTTACATGTAATCACAAAATAAAAATATCTCTTATCGAAAATATGTCTGTAGCAATGTTTTTTGTCAGCCTTCTGCCTTCATAATTTTACTGAGTCTGATTGCCAGACTAAGGAGACTGATTAGAAACTGAAAACCAAAACCTAGAGAAAAAGAAAATGTGGCAACTCCTTTAGTGACAAGCTTAAAGGAGAAAAATTTAGAAGATCAAAACACACAAATTAGAGCAACAAAACATGGGTATAAAAATAACATAGTGAGCACCCGATTCACTGAAAAGATCAAGAACGTTGCCAGGCCGTGGTACAAGAAACAAGGAAGAAGTGGCAGGCAGACAAAATGTATTTAAGAGGAGGAGGACACAGTTAGACTCAGGGACAGTTAGCAGGACAACAGAAGACTGTACTGCTTAAATACATGCTCAGCCAGGACCAAATTGGTATGTTTCTGTAGAACATACAAAATACCAAAGTTGGTGAAACAGAAATGGACAGAGTGTTCCTTTATAGTTTCCCTGGTCGTTCTCCCTTAGTTGTTGTTACTCATCTTCATCCAATACGTGTGTTTTTTGTTTTTTTTTACTTCCATTGTTTTTTTTCTTATCATTGATCTTTACAAGAATGTTTATTTGGGGTTGTTCATTGGATGTAATTAATATGTATGAATTTTTTCATTTTTTTCTTACATTTTCCCTTATGCGTTCCTTGTCATTTCACCCATCTTCATCGAGAATTTCCACTACACAGTGTCATTTGCTGCACTTCAATTTTTTAACGTCGTGTTTCTTGATATTTTAGGCTAAACCCTGTGCTTCAGGAGCCCTTCCTGGGAAATCCCCCAGTCACAGCTCCTCCTCAGCCCCGCCCCTGGCATTTATCTTTGAGCTCACTTCCGTAAATCTTGGCAGTCTCTGCTGTGTTTCAGCTGGGTGAGCAGTTGGGCTCCTGTTCAGGGTTACTGAGAACCCAGTGGCTTTTATATTCATGGCATTGACTTCCCTGTTTCCAGCCACCTCGATTATTTAAGGCCCAGACACAGAACAAGTGGCACCACATTTGAAGTCACAGCCAAGACTGAAGTACCTAGTCATCATGTTTTCCAAAGGCATGACAATTTCATTTATTCAAAGCCTACTCAGGAACTATCTGGTCGACATATCCAGTCCGTTTATAATGGATAAGATGATGCTATTTTTACCAGAGAAATTGATAAAGTATCAGAACAACATGTTAAGGGGGGGGGTGTCTTAAAACAAGTATCTGATTGGCAATTGAGACTATTCTTAAGTTTGTAATGAGGGAGATTGCTGCTGTTACTGGAAGCCAGTCTGTTGAACGTATGGAAAACATCACTTATTTCTTTAAGAAGAAGAATCTTCATGAACCAATGTGCACCAACGTGGTTTACGAAAAAACAATGAACGAAAGATGAGACAGAGTGCCTAAAACCAGGACTACAGGCTTTATTAAAGGAGAAGGAGCTCTGCCGGGCTGTCTCGAAAGGGGAGAGTAGCAACAAGTGCAGAGGTGAACACGCCTTTTGAGGGAAGGCATTGGAAGGGATGGGACTTAGGTTACTCAGCACGCGCTGATTGGTGATTTTGTATAAGGCACATGATTAGGCACTTAGGTACTTAGGAATCGGGGGCTTTAGGGTATTTGGCAGGTGCTGATTGGTGGTTCAATGTATAATCCATATAAGGTGCCTGGTTAGGTGCTCAGGAATGTCCAGGCCGCAGGTGCAGGTTAAGTCATACTCCGTCCATCAGTTGGAAGGGAGGATCTATCAATAAATGATGATGGAAAAAAATTATCACTATTGAATGAACATCCACTTGCCTTCCTGGATGAATCACAACTCAATTTATTGACTTACATGTAATCACAAAATAAAAATATCTCTTATTGAAAATATTTCTGCAGCACCTTTTGTCAGCCTTTGGACTTCATAATTTTACTGAGTCTGATTGTCAGACTAACAGACAGATTTGAAACTGAAAACAGAAACCTAGATAAAAAGAAAACATGGCAACTCCTTTAGTGATAAGGTTAAAGGAGAAAAAGTTAGAAGATTAAAACATACAAATTAGAGCAACAAAACATGGATATGAAAATAACATATCGAACACCTGATATCCTGAAAAGATCAAGAACATTGCCAGGCCGTGGTACAAGAAAAAAGGAAGCAGCGGAAGACAAACAAAATGCATGTAAGAGGAGGAGGACACAGTTAGACTCAGGGACAGTTAGCAGGACAACAGAAGACTGTACTGCTTAAATACATGCTCAGCCAGGACCAAACTGGTATGTTTATATGTTCTGTAGAACATATAAAATACCAAAGTTGGTGCAAGAAGAAATGGACAGTGTGTTCTTTTATATTTTCCCTGGTGCGTTCTCCCTTAGTTGTTGTTACTTGTCTTTATCCAATGCTTTAATTTCAGAGTTTTCTTATGTCATGTTTTTTGTTTCCGTCTTATGTTTTAGCATGTTCTTATATATTGTTTTCTTATGCCTTCTCCTTGTCATGTGTCATATCCATCTTCACCTAAAATTTTTATTTTGTTTTTTCATTGGGCACATGTTCTTTTTATGTCTTTTGTTTTATCGTGTTCATTGTGTTTTATCTGATGCTTTCTTTTGGTTTGTTGTCTTACCATTGATCTTATTTAAATTTCTTTATTGATAATGTGTTACATATGTGTCCATATTACCCCATTACCTGCCGCTGAGGAGGGGGACGCATGTCCAGGTTGGCATCTGTTCATCTACCAGCATTGGGGCTCCATCCCATTGCCTTTTTAAGGAGTTTTTACACCTCATATACCATCAAGGTTGCATAACAGAATATCTTTCAAAAATCTCTGAGATCTGTTCCCTTACTTGTGAGGTGAAATTACATGTGGAATTGCAACAATATGTGTGGTTATGACCCTTCCAGCTTCTAGCAAGTTGTTGGTCATGTATGATACATGCAATTTGCTCAGTGTTTCTGCCAATATTATTGAGGAGACGTTAAACATTTCCTTTGTCCTGATTTGCCAACATCCCATTTTCACAGTCTTAATAGTCCTGGAGATCAGAACTCAATTGGTGTCACTGTGCTGAAATCTTGTGTGTGTCCGCAGGACACTGCTTCCTTCCCAGACTCCCAAACTGGGAGAATCTATTTTTGTCTTTTTAAGCTTCTGGAGCCTTTTCTCATTCTTAACTCATGTCCCTATATAACATGCCTTCCCTCCCTTGCTCCCATGTTCATATCTGCTTTTTCTTTTGATGTTTCATATCTATCTATCTATCTATCTATCTATCTATCTATCTATCTATCTATCTATCTATCTATCTATCTATCTATCTATCTATCTGACATTTATCTAACATCTCTCTCTCTCTCTCTCTCTCTCTCTCTCTCTCTACGTCTACCTCTACGTCTACCTCTACGTCTACCTTTACCTCTACCTCTACCTCTACCTCTACCTCTATCTCTATCTCTATCTCTACCTCTACCTCTATCTCTATCTCTATCTCTATCTCTATCTCTATCTCTATCTCTATCTCTATCTCTATCTCTATCTCATAAGCAAACTTGAGAATCCATGGAGGGAGGCCACCCAAAAATCCAGAGTAGTCTTTCCATCAGATCACCTATAACCTCATCACACGTGCAAAGTGCCTTCTGTAAGGAAATGTAAAATCAAAGGTTCCAGGGACAAAGCTCAGCATATCTTTATGGGACAATGATTGTCCCTACCACTGTATTCATAGAACTTCAAAATGGCCTTTCTTCATATTATTAAAAGCTTTTTAAAACGACCTGTTTCATTCCTGTGTTCTTGAATGGGCTAAGTGTTGTCCCCGCAGTTGAAGCTCTTCATGGTACCAGCTCTGCAGGAGGGTACCGTGGCTTCCCACCCCCTTGGACATGTGTGTTGTCAGACATCCTTCCAGACAATCTGGTTCCATTGGAACGAAAAGGGGGCCGGACACTGGTGCTCAGGCTCCTTTGCCTGGGGCACTCCCTAAGGGTGTGGGGTTGGTTCATGTCAGATCTGTGACTCGGTAAGAAGCCAGCCTTCCAGGTCTGAAATCATTTCTGGGACTGAAGGGCACAGACATGCTCATGATGTCTTCCAAAGATTCATTAACTTCCTTTATGAAAGGCAAAGGTTTAGGATGTCTAGTGGACAATTTGACTACATTTCTCATGAATGAATTTCAAGTATTTCTGACAAATTAATGATGTGTTCACTGAACCAGTCACCAACCTGTTAAAATTAGAAGTTGTCTATTTTTATTTATTTCTGATTAAATTTATTTTGGTAAAATTGCTTTGCAAAACCATACTGGTTGGTTTCAAGTATACAATTCAATAAAACACCATCTGTGATCTGCATTGTGTGTCCATTGCCCCAAGGAAAGTCTTTTATCATCCAGATGAATAAGGATCATATTTTTAACAGAGAATATTGTTCCATTTGAGCTTGCATTGGCAGAAAAAATGAAGATGGATTACAGAATAGCGTCATCCATAGCATTAACAGATAGTTAAACCAGAGAGGAAAAAAATGGAAAAAGCAGGGTGAGAGTCCAGCTTGCTTAATCTCCTCACACAGCCTGTGGACCTGAGAAGCCTTGGAACCCTGTCCCTGTCCTCACCTCAGGGCGTCAGCGAGTAAGGTGGGAGATTTGCATGAACCCCCTCCGAGGGTTGAGTGCAAAGAGATTCCAGGGAAGGGACCAGAGCAACAGCTTCTTGGAAAACCCATCCTCATTAGCAATAAAACTATGATGGGAAGATTTAATATTGTTAAGCTGTCCATGATATCCAAAGCAATCTAGGGTTTCAATGTAATGTATTATAATCCCAATGGCATTTTATTAAAGAAATAGAAAATCTAATTCTCAATTTATATGAGACCTCAAGGTACCCCCTAGGAGCCAAAGAATCTTCAAAAAGAGCAAAGTTAGAGGCTTGCATATTCTGATTTCAAAACACATTACAAAGCTAAAGTAAAATACAGTGGTATTGGCATAAACCCAGACATATAGACCAATGGAACCAAATAGAGAGCCCAGAAATAAACCCTCCTATATATGTATGGTCAAGTGATCTTCAACAAGGGTGCCAAGACAGGTCAATGGGAAAAAGACCGACTTCAACAAACTGGATATTTACATGTAAACGAATCTTACACCACATAAAAAAAGCAACACAAAATACACTAAAGATCTAAATGTATGACCCAAAACTGTAACACTCACATGAGGATAGCCACATGCAAAGCTTCCCTACTGATTTGGCTATGGTTTCTTGGATAGGAAACTAAAAGCTCAGGGAACCAAGGAAAATAGAAAATGGGCCCAGATCAAGATTAAAATCTACTGGTCATCAAAAGGAACCATTAAGTGAGTGAAAAGTGAAACAAAAGAATGAGAAAATCATATATGTCCGTTAATGTTTAACATCTAGGGTACATAAAGAAACCTTATAATTCAACAACAACAAATAGAGCCCAAATGACCTGATTAAAAAAAAAAAAAGACATTTCCCCAAAGTAGACGTACAAATGGCCAGCAAGCTTGTGAAAAAAATGCCCCATATTATTAATTACTAGAGAAATCCAATCCAAACAACAGTGGAATATCACAGCACACCCATTAGGATGGTCACTATCAGAAACACAGAAAGTAACTTGTCTTGGTACAATTTGGAGAAATTAGAGTCTGGCCCATTGTTTGTGGAAATGCAAAATAGTGCAGCTACTACAGAAAATAGTTTGGAGGTTCCTCTAGAAATAAGAAATACACTTACCATGTGGTCCAGCAATCCCAAAAGAATTAAAAGCAGAATTTTGAAAAGATATCCATTTTCATTGCAACATTATGCACAAAAGCCAAGAGGTAGAAGAAATCCAATTGTCCATGGACAGATTAATGGAAAAGAAAATGTAGTATATGCATATTCAATGGAATATCACCCAGTCTTAGAACAAAAGGTAATTCTGGATATTATGCTATGTGAAACAAGCCAGTCCCAAGAATACAGAAATGGCATGATTCCTCTTTATATCCGGTACCTCAAGTATTCAAATTTACAGAAACAAAGAAAATTGGTCATTGCAAGTTATGGGGGAGGAGGAGACAGGGGGTTGTTATTCAATGGGTATAGACTTTCAGTTTCACTGATTAGATAAAGTGCCAGAGATCTGTTTTACAACCATGAGAATACATATACCCCCACTGAACTGTACACTGGCTCTTGGTTCATGATGGTAAATTTAATGTTATGTGCTTTAAAATACAGATGTATAAAGATTTTTAAGGGAAAACTATGGGGTTAAAAACCTTGCGGCCAGGGGAAGTTCTGTCTGGGTGTGATCGGTGTAATGTGTGTGTGGTTTTGGGGTTCATTTCCTGTTTCCAACTGCTTTTTTTCATCTCCAAGTGAGAAGGCTAACCCCTATTTTGTAAAACTACCGTTTGGAATTCTCTGCTACTTTTTAAATGGCTTCATATTCTAAAAAATTACTTTGCTTTCTAGCCTGCTTTAGCCTGTTTGAATAATGAGGAAGATAAACTTAGCTGCCTGACCTTGCAGGCCAGAGACTAGATATGCCCATACTCTAAATGCCATGCCAGGTGCATTTTTTTAATTGGATAGAACTGTGTTGTTTTCAAGGCCACCAGTGAGATAGCCACTAAACACACATAGGGCTGGATCTTTGATAAAAAGGTAAGTTCTGCTTGTAGCTCTGCTTAGAATTTCAATTCATTTTCTCTAAGACCACTGCGGTGAATAAAGTGTGAGTCCAAACTCTCTGAGCATTCCCTGCATTTTGGGGAGAGATCAGGCTGGTGGTTGGGGTGGGGGGGCAGTTGAGGATGATTGGGCCAGCAGGGGAGCAGTTAGGCATCAATCAGGCTGGCAGGAGAGTGGGTTAGGTGGCGATCAGGCAGGCAGGCGGGCAGGCAAGCAGTTAGGAGCCAGCAGTCCCGGATTGTGAGAGGGGATTGGGCCTAAACCAGCAGTCGGACCTCCCCCTAGGGGTCCCAGATTGGAGAGGGTGCAGGCTGAACTGAGGGACCCCCACCAGCGCATGAGTTTCATGCATCAGGCCTCTATTCCTATAAATAAAAGGGTGATATGCAAATTGACCCTAACGGTGGAACAACCAAAATGACCCCTCGACCAGTCACTATGAGGTGCACTACCACCTCTCAGTTCATTCCCCTGGCTGGCAGGCTCCCATCACCTGATCACAAACGGGGAACCAGGGGTGGGTGGAAGGGGATGCAGGTGGTGCCAGGCCAAGGCCCCCACCTTGCTGGTTGCCCCCCACACAGAGGGTGACCTGTGGTGGGGGTGGAGCCAGCAAGCAGGCAGGAACAGCTGACCTCTTGGTCCCTCCCCCAGCTGGCAGGCTCCAATCACCCAATGGTGAATGGGAAACAGGGGGTGGGTGGCAATGGGGGGAGGATGGGCCAGCTGCCAGCAGCTGGGAAAGGTGGCCCTGAATCCAGGCCAGGCCTAGGGACCATACCCACACATGAATTTCATGTGCTGGGCCCCTAGTCTATATATATGCCTAAGCAATCATTACAGTAGAACAACTGGAATGACTGGAACAACCAGTCGCTATGATGGGTACTGAGCAGGTAGGCAGTAGAGTGATTAGGGGTGAGCAGACAGGCAGGTGAGCGGTTAGGAGTGAGCAGGCAGGAAGGCAGGCGAGTGGTTAGGGGCAAGCAGGCAGGCGAGAAGTTAGTGGTGAGGGGTCCCAGATTACAAGAGGGATGTCTGATTGCCAGATGTCCACTTGCAAAGATCGGGCCTAAAGTGGCAGTCAGACCCCTGAGGGGTCCCAGATTGTGAGAGGGTGCAGGCTGGGCTGAGGGACTCCCCCATCCCATGCACGAATTTCGTGCACCAGGCCTCTAGTAAATTTATAATCCCTTACCTTGTGCTTTCCTCCTTCAACAACCCTAACATTTAGTGCTGAAACCCGAGGTGGTTCCACGGGGTGGGGAGCCATTGCCCCAGCTTCGGTCACCTTGAGTTTGCTACTCAGAGACCAGTAGACAGCAGCAGCTGGACCTGGGCTTACCTCCAAATCCTACACTGGTGACTTGATAGCGAGCCTCAATTAGGCCTCCTCCCTTATGGGCCCTCCTGAACCAGCCAAAGAGGATGCCGGATTGGGAATCTCTCTTTCTCCATTGCTGACCCCCCATCCCACACCAGCCAATCTTCTCTAGGTGAGTCATGTTTCACAATTTCCCTCATCTGGAGTCTTCTGCTCACTCTCTCTCACTGACTTCTCGGAAGTCTATAGTCTCAAAAGTCCTAGAGTTAGGCCAGAAGACTCCTCAGCCATTTGGAGGGAGGGGGGAAAGTTAAATAAAAAATTTAAAAATATAAAGTTAAGAAAAAAAAAGCCCATTGCTATAATGAGTTTGACACAACTTAATAGAGAGTAAAAGATGCAAGATAAGTTGGCTCTTGGAGTATGATATGCCTTATTGGGAGTTGAGAAGATAAAGCCTAAATCCCTGTCTCTAGATTTAGTGTAGTTGGGAAAACTGAAATAAACAAATAATGGAAATGACCATAAATTCAGAAAATTGTCCCTTCTGGGTTCAGGGGAGGAGTTTGTGGCTAGGACTGTGCACAGAGGTGCTTCTGAATGCTGGCAATGCACCGTGTCCTGGCTGGGTGGTCACCCAGGTGTCAGCTTGACTACACTTTGTTCATTCATGTGTACATGGTATGAAGTTTCTCATGCTTCCTAAATTATAAAGCAATGTTCATGGTTTTGTTTCATAATCATCTTGGCTTTAAACACAATTGAGTTATCTTTAATATAAACAATATTTTTATAAAATATAGTCAACCATATCTGATAAATGATACTTTTGCTCTTTAAAATTAAAAAAGTCATATATTAAAGTAAGATGACATGTTTTTTCAAATAATAAAATAATCATGTCTATTGAATAATGCAATGCTGCCCTAGCTGGTTTGGCTCAGTGGATAGAGCGTTGGCCTGGGGACCGAAGGGTCCTTGGTTCGATTCCAGTCAAGGACATGTACCTTGGTTGCAGGCCCCTAGAGCCCTGGTCAGGGCTCACAGGAGGCAACCGATAGTGTTTCTCTCACATCGATGTTTCTCTCTCTCTTCTGTCTTTCCCTCTCTATACCTCTCTCCCTAAATAATGAATGAAAAAATATCCTTGGGTGAGGATTAACAAAACAAAACAAACAAACAAACAAAACAAAACAAAACAAAAAAAAACACCAAAAAGAAAAATGCAATGCTTAGTTTTTTAAGAGTAATGAGCTTGTCCTTATAGGAAATGAAATGATCATGCCTACTTATTAATTGTAAAGACATTGCCCTTTGAAGAGTGCGATATGCCTTTAAACCTTTGCCTTTCAAAATGCCCAGATCATGTCCCAGGTACAGTCAATGATCCTGACTTTAATAAAAGTGTCCTTTCCTGGGGAAGTGTAAAAATCTTGCAGTGACGACACAAGAGGAATAAGACAACACATGTCTCAGAGAAGCAGCCCTGATCCATGTGTCTGATCTACATGGTGTGTGTAGGTAAGTACAGAGGACGACAGAATAGTCCCACCGAGACCTGTGCCTTGTGAAGTGACAACCCCAGTACAAGCCCGTTTTCTCTCTGAAATCCAGAGTGAGGACAGTGCATATCCCTTAGGGTCATTCCAGAGATGGAGAGAAGAGAGGCATGAAAAGCCAGGAGGGCTGACCTTCCAAAAGGACCCCAGTGTCCCTTCTCTGGGGAATTTCACCTAAGATTTTGGATTTTTAGTACCTTGTGCAAAAATCGACCATTTATCATTATGATTGGAGTTTGTCATTCTCAGGTTCCTCATCATGTCAGACATGCAGTGATTTTAAGTTTGGGGTCTTTTGTTACATAGCAATAGGTATCAGGAAGGATACTCATCCTTATATGATTCCTACATGTTGATAGGGCTGGAATTATTCACATTTTATAGTCAGTGAAACTGAAGGGATGTTACTCATTACCCAGCATGCAATTATTCACAGGAGAGTTAATTCCTTTTTTGAACAATGAGCACATGTTCTTCGCAGGATTATAATGGTTGTAAGGACACAAAAGTGAACCAGATAGTCACTGGCCTCACGGAGCTGATAGTCTAGTGATGAGGGAGAAACAATAAAAAAAAAAATAAATGAACAGTATTTCAGATGGCAATAAGTCCTCTAAAAGGATTATAAAGTGGGGTGAAGGAGAGAGGGAGTGGGTGGGTTGGGGGTTACCTTCTAAGATGGGTCTGGGAAATCCTCCATGACTATGTGACATCTGAGTGAAACCTTGGAGAGAGGAAGGGGTCATGTAGGTCTTTAAAGAAAGATTATTTTAGAGAGAGGGAATGACCAGTGCAAAGACCCTGGGGCCGGAGGATGCTTGCCATGTTCAAAGGTCAGGAAGCCACTGTGGCCAGAATAGCAGGGATGAAGAGAATGGCATGAGAAGTGTAGACAGGGACCAGACATTTTTAGGGCTCTGACATCAAAGGGTGATCTAAAAGGAGCTAAAGAGCCTGGGACAGAAAGTAGACCAACCACGTCATTCAGTGTCCTATTTATTTCTGCTGGCATGTTCTTCATTGCAAGACTTTCTCAACCAAAGCACTGAGTTGCTTGACCTTCGGGAGGAAACTCCCTGTCTTGTGCAGACCAGCCCTTTGAGCAGCGCTAATGTGGGACCTTGTGGGCTGTGGTGATGTGTGCCGCGCCAGCACAGCCAAGGGTTCAGCGAGCCTGAGGGAGGTGGCGAAGGATGGAGAAATGATAGACAAAGAGAAAAAGCTGGGTCTAGGTGGATCTTCTGTGCCTGGCTGAGGCCGCAGAACAGATTCAGACTGCAAAGCTGGTGCTTTATTTATAATCAGGGACAAACAAGGTAATCTACAATGTTGTTGTAAGTTTCACTTATTTTGGCAGCACTTGCTGCCCCTCCCACAGCCCACTAGCTACCCAGGAAAGAGCTAGGGAGCAGTTACAGGATCAAGCTTAATTATGCTTAGAGGGCTGTGCCCTCCAAGCTGGGACTTGTTTGTGGCTTTGCCAGCAGGTCAGTCCGAGGCTTAACCCTATAACCTCTTCCTACAGTGATGACTTTGGATTTTGGTGTGATTGAGGCATGAGTGACAGGAGGGCTTTGGGAAGAAAAAGAGTGACCTGACTTGGGTTTTAAAAAATTCATCTCCGGGAATTCATAGATCCTACTCAGGGGAGATTGATATCAGGTGGGTCAAGGAGGCAGCAGGAAGATCAGATAGGAGACATAATAATTCCACTTAGGAGTGATGGTGGCTTGGATATGAGTGTCTGGGTTCTATCTATACTGTGTAGACTGACTGCAGGTGTGCTGATGGATTAGCGAATACTGGGGGAGTAAGAGAGGCATCAAGAATAATAGGCCTGGCCAGTGTAGCTCAGTTGGCTGAGTGTCATTCTGTGCACCAATAGGTCACCGGTTCAATTCTTGGTCAGGGCACATGTATAGGTTGTGGGTTTGTTCTCCGGTCTGAGTGTGTGCGGGAGGCAACCAATCAAAGTTTCTGTCTCTCACATTGATGTTTCTCTGTCCCTCCCTCTCTCTAAAATCAATAAAAACATTTTTAAAAAGAATAATGCCAATATTTTCAACCTGAGCACCTGGAAGGTGACAGATGAACTTGACTGAGAAGAGGAAGGCTCTGGAGGATCAGGTTGGGAGGTGAGGAGAAAAACGATCTTGCTTGTGGCCCTGTGGTTGGAGCATCGGCCCAAGCACTGAAGGTCAATTCCTGGTCAAGGGCATATACCTGAATTGTAGGTTCCATCCCAGGCCTGGCTCTGGTCGGGGCATGTGTGGGAGGCAACCAATTGATGTGTCTCTCTCACACTGATGGGTCTCTCTCCCCCACTCCTTCCTTTCCATTCTCTCTGGAAAAAAAAATGAATGGAAAATATATTCTCGGGTGAGAATTAACAACAACGAAAGATCTCAGTTGTGTACATGTTACAACAGAGGTGCCCCAATGATGTCTAGGATAGATGCCCCAGATTGCGTTAACTCACTTTGTCCTAAACCCCTTGGAAACACAAAAAACTGAGCAGCTGAAGACAGCAATTCCCGGAATCTCTGGCAGCAGATTCAGTGTGTGAGTCTGGTAGAGGGAAGTGGTTTTGTGAGGTGCATGTTGTGCCTCTCTCAGCCCTCAGGGCCATGGAGCTGGCGGTCCTGGGCTGTTGCTACTGAGACTGCAGAGGGGCTGTGACCAGAGACCAATACAATGTGTCCACGTACCAGGTTTTCCTCAGGGAATTAGCAGCAGCTTTCTTAGGGAGGCACATGCCCAGTCCTGCCCTTGGAGATCATTCTGGAAGCTGTAACTTCAGTCTGCTTCCAAATACGTGAACCGGGGATTGTAATTTTTAAATTCTATGTTCCTGATATAAAACAAACAAACAAAGCAAAACAAACCCGGTGAACATGTCAGTGCCCATCACATTTCATTTGGACCAAGAACCAAGAACTTTGGGCTTCTCAAAACGCCATCAGTGTGCAAGGCCCAAAGGAGGCAGCTTGTTTTGATGTGATCACGTACAACCCCAACGGGATTTTGACTCCTACTGGGGCTGGAACATGAAAATGTTATTCTTTGTCTTATATTTGTACTGGGAGCAAAGCCAATTCCTGGCTCCCTGCTGTTGGATGTTCTTTCTTGTATTTGTGACAGCACTGGACGTTGCTGTGATAAGCTCTGTGTCTCTGTGCGCTGTTTAAAGTGATCACAGGGAGGTCTGGCTTCTCTGTCTGGGGCATGCTGAGGACATCGACCCTAAATGACGGCTTCCCCAAATGAAACGAAAGTTTTCTCTAAATAAGTTACTTACTGGTTTTTCCCTTTCAGGCATTGCCTAATCTAAGGTCATCCCTCTTAGAAGATGAGGACTCAGCTGCTTTCCTTCTCATCCTCAACACACACACACACACACACACACACACACACACACACACACACACACACTTCCCATCCTGTTTCTCCAGTGTTTTTCTGAAGACCAATATTTAGTGTAGACTTTATTGTGTCTGTTTAATGCTTTTCACATTTGAGCCAACTAACCGATTTCTTTACATTTGAATCTCTCAGGTACATCAGAAACGGAGGAACTTCCTTCTGTGGGGGTGGGAGGTCCTACTCAATAGACTCGCTTAATTACAAAAACAGAGTAGAAAAAGCCAAAAAGTCTTCCACATCCCTTCAGTCCCTCCAGGTCACCTTGGGGTGGTGCTGCCCTCTGGTGGTCACATTACAAATTGCACCTCCCAATAGGGTCAAGTCCTTCTCCACCCACAGCTGCTCTTACCAGCAGAACCAGGAAAAGTCAATGTCAAGTGAAAATGCAGGGCTCTTTGTTCAAAAATCATTATAAATTTCAGGATGGTGAAAGCAGATTATTAAACTTACTGCAGTCCCTTCTAAGTGACTTGCATAGATTGGGAGACCATGAAGCCGTCCCTCACTACCAGGGCAAATGGATGTGTTCATTCACCAAGTCAATTCCACGCCAAGCTCAAGTCATAAAAAAAATAGACCTAGTTAATGTCATTCTTAGGGGTGAAAACTAGAGGCTTTCCCGCTAAAGATGAACAAAACTGCAAGTTTTCTAAACGCCTCCGTAAGACACGTGTGCTCTGAAGGGTGGAAGTGGATGCCCGCTGATGTTGATGCTCTAACACAATGACGTCAGTGATGACAGTGGCGGCAGGGCCAGGATCAGCTCCAGTGATCAGCAGTGTAAGTAAAGCATGAGCTGTAGGGGCACCACATCTGCGACCATTCAGGGATCTGCCACATCTATGAGGCTTCTATGGCTCCAATAGTCTGGGCCACGCTGGACGTACCTCCAGAGTAAAGGACAAGTTACTGCACTTGTACCTCCATCTAACCCATGTTAGAAGAATGAAAGGTGCTTTGTGAAGCCTCTGGTGAGACCTAATAAGAAAACCACATGCAAACTTGTAGGGTTTAGAGCAAGGCCATATCTTATAGCAATGGAACAAGAGCTCCTGACTGGCTTCTGGGCCTGAGGAGAGATGGAGAGTCTGAACGTGGGCTGTAAGGTGACCAAGTAGGCAGAACTGCTCATCATGACTTGGGTGCTATCACACCCACCAACAGAAGGTCAGGCGGAGAGGGCAGCATCCATCACATATGGAAGTAACATATCCTGGATTAGACAAGGACAGGTGGCCAAGACCATGGGCACCTAGCACTCCAGCCCTGTGATCTGCCACATAGCTCCCACCTGAATCACAGAAAGTTCACTCTGACTAGTCATCAAAGAAGGAAAAGGGTCCACTCATTTGACCTTTATCCCAGCCCTCAATGCCCCCCTTCCACACTCACCCCCAAGCCTGCCTTGCATTCCCCACCTTCTCCAGGCTCTGTTTCGTTTCTGCCCCTTTTCTAGTCTAACTCCCTTCCTCACTCAGATCTTTCACCTCCCTGTCCTCATGTTCTGCATTCATGGTGTCCCCTTCCTACAATCCCTCATCGCTCTCCAGACTCCTTGCTCCCTACAAGATGCTCATCCCCTTCTCCCCTGTGTTCCCTGTTTCATGTCTCCTGTTCCATGTTTCCTGCCAGCTTGTACACACCTGTTGTTCCCTCGTGTCCCAATGTCAGAGCACGAATCAGAGTGTTTAAAAACTTTGTCCTTTCCCCTCCACCCTGTGTCTCACTCCTGATGCCCACCCAAGGCTTGGAGAATGGCACCCCACTCCACCACACCAGCTCCAGTGGTTCCTACCTCAACAAGTAGGTCTGCCCCTCACTCATATTTCTTAGCCCCGTTCTGAGACCCCACAAAAGAGCCCTCTTGCATGGTACCCTAGGTCCCACTGAACCCATATAACGCCTAATAGCCCCCAAAGCCACAGGCCTTACAATTTCTTATTTTAATTCTGAGAAGACCCATTCCTTCATAACCCCCCTCCTTGCCCAGCTCTGCTTACCTACAACTCACCCCTGGTTGGGTCTCCAAGGATTTTAGCCAAATACCCCAGAGGCCACATGGAGTAGGAAAGAAAACAGAACCAGAGGAGAGATTTGTTTCCATTTCCCAGGTTCTGGTTGTTGACTCTCTAAGGACAGGCACGTGGAGTTTGTAAAATCAACAAAGAAATCAAAGAATGAGGACACAAATGTCTGGCTTGAGCTCCAGGTCACAGAGGGCCGGACACAGGGTCGGCCGGTGCAGGCCTGTGGGTGGAGGACGTGACTGGGGAACTGCATGTTTACTGGAGTTGTTGAGTTTCACGACAGAGTATCTTTTAAAACCTCTGTGATCTTATTCTTTGAACACGCAGTGAAAACACATGTAGAATGAGAACACTGTTCACACTGCCACGTCCTCTCAAATAATGGCCCCTCTGAGGCACCAGAAGGATCTGGGCAGTCAGGTTGTCTCCTGCTGTGGATGCCCAGTCAGGAGGAAGGCAGGAAAACTGGGAATATGTATTTTAAAGAAATTGGGCCCTAGCCGGTTTGGCTCAGTGGATAGAAAGCGTTGGCCTGAAGACTGAAAGGTTCCAGGTTCGATTCCGGTCAAGGGCATGTACCTTGGTTGCAGGCACATCCCCAGTAGGAGGTGTGCAGGAGGCAGCTGGTTAATGTTTCTCTCTCATCGATGTTTCTAACTCTCTATCCCTCTCCCTGCCTCTCTGTAAAAAAAAAAAAAAAATCATTAAAATATATTAAAAAAAAATAAAGAAATTTGAAAATATGGGAAGGATGGACACTGATTCAGCTAATTAGGTGATTTCAAAGTAAAACATGCACTGGGCAAATTGAAAGAAGCAAGACAGACTCTATTAAAGACCATGCAATAGGGTTGTGAGACTGAACTCATCACCCCAGAAACAAAATGCTGGGGAAAAAATTAAGAACAAAAGCAGGATCATAGGCATCTGTGTTTGCTAACTGGCTTTACACACACAAAAAAGAAAACTTCTTATGAAATCCTGACAGGAGGTTACCTCTAGGTTGTAAAGGTCCTCACCCAAGTTAGACTCTTACCTTTCTCAGAGACTGGGACACAGGGACGCCAGGAGAATTACATTTTAATGGATGAGGCCAGGCCCTTGAGACAGATATTCTCTGGGTCATGACACTGGCAAAAAGTTTTTAAGGAGACTTATGTATATTTCAAAAGGGGCACAGAAAAAAATCTGCAACTGCAAGTTGCAATTTACATTTATAAAGGAAGTGCTCTAAAAAAAAATAGAGATCAGAGACCTGTAGTCAGGAAGAGCCTGTCTGAGGGAACACTAAGGCCTCAGGGTCATAACAAAACTGCTTTCTGCAGAGTTGAAGGAAACACAACTAAATTTCATTCAGACAAGACCTGGTTTGCATCTCCACCAGCTACTGCAATTTATAAAGGGGTGCAATTCCCAGTCATTTATAAACAGATGCAAAACAGCTGACAGACCCTGAACACAGTCAGTATCTGATCTCCCAGAAGGCTGTGCTTTCCATGAAGACTTTACATTTCTCTCTACAGTCACCTTCCCTTTGAGGAAATGACATCTCCAAGGAAGAAGAGTACTCTTGATCCTATATCATGGCTGATGTCACTGGATTTGGCCTGATTAGTGACCTAAGTGCAGAGGAACTGACATTTACCTAATAGTTTGCTCTGATGCAGGTGTTTCTATGAAACCTAAGATGGGAATTTTAACAGCCTCTTGAGGTTAGGAATCCTCACCCTCATGCTTCACTTGCAGACTCTCTAGCATTGGGGGAAGCCCTTTTCTCCAAGAGATTCCAAAATTCTCTTCATTTCAAACTTAGCTCCATAAAGGGTGAGGTCATTTCTAATTCTGTGTCTATCTCACTGAACTAGGACATTTGAGCCAAAGCCTTGGTTGTATTAGCAACATTTCCAATTATATACTATTAACAAGGAAAATAGAGTCGCATTTAACATATGCAAATAAGTCTATTGTCATTAAAACAAAAATACCCAAGAAAACTTAAGAAATTTTGGGGGGAGAAGTCAAACAGGGAGAAAAAAAGATCAGTGTTGCTACCAACATGGGTGTCCTTCTGTGTATTTCTGTTGTCCACAACAGTTTCCAGACCCTCAACTGGCCCCCCTGAAAGAGGGACAGAGCTCAACTTCCTGTGACCTCATCACATACTCCCACCAGTCATCACACAGCCACTGACCATCCTCTGAGGGACTCAGTGTCACTTCCACTGTGGAGATGGTGCAACTAAAACAAATCAGAGGTGTGATCCGGTGTGGAAGGTGACCTTAATAAAAAATAATGACAAAGTCAGCTCTGATTTTTGTGTATTTATTGACTCAATGTAAGTCTTATAAGGACTTTCCACCCTCACAACAAATCTATTTAAAGAGTGCAAAAAATTATTCAGAGTTTAGTAACTTATAGGAGAGGAGGAGGGTCACTTATATTTTACTTCCAGCTCAACCGGCGCACTTTCAGCGGAACTGATGGGGTTGGACACTTCACACTGGTAGTTCCCAGCATCCTCCCTCCTGACGGGGCCTATGGTGAGGGTTCTGTTCTTCCAGGACAGATTCATCCGTTCCGTCAGCCGCAGATTCATGCCATTGAAGAACCACTGGGTGGAGACTGCATTTGTGTAGCAGGTCAGGACCACGGAATCCTTATGCTCCGTGACTGTGGTGTTGCTGGCTAGGAGGGTGGGCACTCTGACAGGCTCTGTAGAGACACAGAGGATATGACTATTGAGAGTGAGCTAGGGGCCTGGAGCCACGCAAATAAATCAGACCTCTCAGGCTCTCACTGCCCAGTGTAAGGTCACCAGAGGATAGTCCTGGCCTCTGCAGAAGGACCACTGTCTTTGATCAGGTGACAATGTGTTAAAAGGAAGACTGCACCTCCTCTCTGACCCCAGATCACACCAGGGTGACCCCTGACCTGTTCCCACAGACATCTCTGTTAGTATCAGCACATGAAACCCTTTCCAGCCCAATAACCTCATCATCAAGATAAAACTTTCATGAGCTTTTATTGATTTTTTTCCTAAAACTTTGACTTTAAATATGATCAGGTCCCACTTTTCATGTAAACTTCCATGTATGTTGGAGAATGTGGGTTTACCATATCTGTCCATCTCTGGGGCCAAGGGAACTTTACAGAAAGTTTTAAAAAAAAGCATTTACCCCTTGTTAAATAATTCATTAGGCAATAAAGATGGCCCGCCCAAGTCTTCATGACCTTGGATTGGAAGAAGTTCCATCTAAAGGATTCCTCAGTCTGAACAGGACTTTATTTCCTGGCCAGCACATTGAATAGCACCATGAACAAAATTGCTAGAGAAGTGGTTATTAAATTAACAAGAGATGGTCGAAATATAAAGAAACTTCTCGATATTGTCAAGGCCACGCATGAAAGCCCACAGCTTACACAATACTCCATGGAGATACTTAGAAAATGTTACTAAGATCATGAACAAGACAAGATGCTACTTTCCCCAATTTTCAACATAGTAATGGAAGTCCTGGCCAGAAAAAATAGGCAGGAAGATAAAATAAGAGGTATCCAAATTGAAAAAAAAAAAAGAAAATAATCTTTTAAGAAAGACAACATAACCTTACATGTAGAAAACCTTGAAGATTAAGGCACACGCATGCGTGCGCGCGCACACACACACGCGCGCGCACACACAATTTGTTAGAAAGAATAAATAAGGCAAAGTTACAGGAGACAAAAATCAACACTCAGCATCATTTCTACTTGTTTGCAACAAAAATGTACAATCCCAAAACGGATTAAGAAAACAGTTCCCTTTACAATAGCATCAGAAAGAATAGAATACTTAGGATTAAACTTAATAAAAAGGAAAATGTATATACTGAACATTACCAAATGTTTCTGGAAGAAAGTAAAGAAGAAACAAATATATTAAAAGACATCCATGTCCATGGATTGGAAGACTCCCACTTATCTACATATTTGACACAATCTTTATAAAAACTCCACTGACTTTTTTGTAGAAATAGAAAAATACATCCTAGAATACAAGTGGAATTTCAGTGGACCCCAAGTGGTTGCAACAATTTTACAGAAGAAGAATGAAATTGGAGGTTTCATACTTTCTACTTTGAAAGCTTACTACAGAGCTAAAGTAACTAAAATAGTGTGCCAGTGGCACAAAAACTTCTATTCACCAAAAGACACAAGCAAATGGTTTGGATGAAGAGAGGACAGTCTTTTCAACAAATGGTGTTGAATAGCCATATCCACATGCAAAACAAATGCAGTGGACTGTTGCTTATACCAGACACAAAAATTCAGTCAAAATGGATGGAATCCTAAATGTGAGATCTAAAATTATAAAACTCTTAGGGGGAAGCATTATGACATTGGATTTGGCAATGATTTCTTAAACATGACACTAATAACACAGGCAAAAAAAATTAGATAAATTAGATTTTGTCAAAATGAAAACATTTGTTCATCAAGGGACAAAATAAACAGTGAAAGGTGACCTATGGAATGAGATAAAATATTTTGAAAATCATATGTAAGATGAGGGGTTAATATCTAGAATATACAAAGAACTCATACAATAAAACAACAACAGAACCAAATAACCTGATTTAAAAATAGGCAAAGCACTTGAATAGACATTTCTCCAGAGAAGATACACAAATGGCCACCAAAACACAGGAAAAGATGCTCAACATCACTATCACACAAAAATGCAAATAAAACTCTCAGGGTTGGAGTTGTTGCCTGTGATGTTGGGTGTGGGTACCTGACTGTGCAGGTGACAGAGAGAACACGGCCATGTGTGGTACCTTTGAGTCCCCCAAAGGCTTCTTCAATCAGAGCTAGACCTCTCACCTCTCAGCCTACATGAGTCCTTAAAAGAATATGGCAGATCTGTGTATTACAAGACAAATGCACGAGGGTCTGAGTGCTCAGGGAATGTAAGGCCTCCAGCTCTGTGGATGGGAGAAAGCACAGACTTTCTCAGGTGACAGTTAAGTATCAGGGTTTGGTCATGGAAAGACATAAGACTGGGAGCCAGAGACCACCCCAGATTTCTTCTGGATTTTCACAGACCAGCTGACTGCCTGGCTGACAGGAGACCATTCCTTCCAGCTGCACATACCTCCACGGTCCAGCTGACGTGTGTTTCTATGAAACACCATTTTCAGGACATTCTACAGCCTGGGCTTTGAGGAGAAATAACACATGGGGATCAGGAGCAACCCCATGGTCAGTTGACTACTCAGGCCCCTGGGCCAAGAGGTTGAGCAGGCCTTCCCAGGTAAGAGTGAATGACATGAGCCAGTGAGCCAGTAAGTCATACCGAGCAGAGTCCGAGGAATGAGGTAGAAAAGAGTGAGCACAGGCCAAAGCTTGGTCATTAAAGTCATTCTCCCTCTGCTGAGGGCAGATACAGTAGGGGTGAGGGACGGCAATAGAGTAGCATGGACTTGCTGATATTCTGACCCTTGTGAACCATTTGTGTTTGGTGGTTATGAAATATAAATTTGGAAATAATTTAAAATCTTCCATATGTGAAAATTATTATTAATACTCCAATTGTTGGAAGGACTATCCCTCTAAAGGGCAGCAAAGGATCCGAGACATGGGGCAGGGACAGGGGGTTTGTCCTTCGTGGCCAGAATTTTAAGGACTCTGCATCCAGGTTCCAGTTTCTGAAGAGATTTTGGATCATTTATTTATTCATTGATTCAATCACCATTTATTTCAGGCGTCCTCAAACTACGGCCCGCGGGCCACACGCGGGTGTTTTTGCCGTTTTTTTTTTTTTTTACTTCAAAATGAGATATGTGCAGTTTGCATAGGAATTTGTTCATAGTTTTTTTTAAACTATAGTCCGGCCCTCCAACGGTCTGAGGGACAGTGAACTGGCCCCCTGTTTAAAAAGTTTGAGGACCCCTGGTATTTCTTCCTAATTCATCAAAAGAAACAGAGTGTTACATGATGGTCCCTGAACTGGTGTAGAGTGAGGAGAGAGCCGGCAAAGTCCTTTCCTTTCTATCCAGTGGGAGTGACACCTTCACACAGGAAACAAATAAGTGGTTTCAAGTTCAGTGCAGGGAGGAAGTGCAGGGAGGGGTGGATCAGCCACCTGAGGGGAAGGCCTGGGCGTTCCCAGCACTGACTCTGACTGTTACTGCAAGTAATTCAGTTTTAGCATAAAAACAGATTTATTCTCCATTTCCTTTCCTTCCCCAGACCAGAATCTCTCCCTTTGAGCTAGGAGTCCTGGCCTAAGAAGAAAGGATCTGAACCAATGGTTGGTCTAGCGATCCACAGACACCTAATAGGCCCCGGGGAGGAGGAGAGGACGGGGATCTGGCTGCAGACAGACCTCAGCTGACTCTGATCAGCTGCTCATGGTCTGTGGGATTCTGTTTTAGTGACTGTGTCTACCTGTGCCTCGGTTTCTTTTCAGTGAAGGAGGATAGATATTTGACTGCCCGGTTGTCAGTGTATTAATCATGAAATATTCACAGTATCTAACTAAAGATGCTCTAGTAAGAGGTATCTCTTCTTGATCAACTCTAAGAGAGAATCCCCTGGGCTGGTCCCTGGTGGGTGAGGAGCTGCCAGGATCATCTTTTCTCCTCTGTTCCTCCTTGGGGATACGTACCTTTCGTACCTTTCGCTTCGCTCTCCTAAGTCCCCCAGAGTAGTCGTCTAATGACCCGGGGACCTTATCTAGCTGTGCTCTTCACACATAGCCTCAGGCAAAGGACCAGACTCCATTTCTGCCCAGATGTAGCTTTTTGGGCTGAGCCCTGGCTGATGACCAGCTCAGAAGCCTTGTGCTTCGGACACTCAGGAACCCATTGATCTCAAGTCAGCCCTTCCCAGGAGCTCAAACCCAAACCCAACCTGACACACACTCCCCAGGGTCCTTGGAGTCAGGAGCTCTAGGAGAAGGGCCTGTGAAGGGGCTTCCTGAGCTGTTTCTCTATGAGGATTCCAAGAAGCTCCTCAGGCCAGGCTCTGACCGAGTCCTGCAGGGTCTTTCTCAGGGTCATGGTCATGGGGAGGGGCCCAGGGATCCAGACTGAGACTGGTCTCCCTCTGCTGAGTCTCTCCCATCAGACTGGCCCTTCTCTCTGTGGACAATGTCTGCAGGGCTGGAATCCTGGAAGGGAACTCTGATCTTAGGAAGTTTGTCTCCACTGTGTGTGTCCTGCACCAAATGCCCAAACCCAACCTGGAATGTGAGGCAGAGGGGGATGGAGGAGAGTCCAGTGCTTCCAGTCCTGTGTGTGAGGTAAAATTCACCCACAAAACACCCAGAAGTCAGAGAGCAATCACTCACGGTATACACGGAGCCATCCAAATCCTATTTCTTTTTTTGAATTTCGAAGGAAGGCTACTACGGTGTAGTATCCTGTGTCCCTCCGTGTGGCCCTCTTTAACAGCATGGATCCATCACTGTTTACTTTCTCTCGACCGCTGTAGGCAGGCCCCAATGCTTGTACTGTTAACTCCCTTACAATAGATGCAATATTCCGATGGGACCTCACCCCTTCCCCCCTGTACCACCGAAAGCCCACAGCATCCGGAGGCTTGTTGCGGATACGCAGAACCACGTCCTTCCCTTCGGCAGCATTGGTCGGCACAATAGAGAGCTGTGCAGTGGTGGGCGGGCTCCAGAAGGTTAAGAGTGAGACTAGAAGAGAAAAGAGAAGTGATTCAATATTTGGATCTATGTATTGGGATGGGAAGATGAGGCCCTTTATACTGAGCAAGTCTCTTCATCTCTTCATCTCTTTGCCTTTGTCTGTGTGTGAGTGTGTGTGTGGCGCCCATGGCCAAGGTCAGCAGCATGGCCACCAATACGTCAGCACCTCTGAACCTGTTATTTTTATAGGTTTGTTTTGAATACTCTTCCCCAGGTGTCTGCCTGGCTCACCTTCTCACTGCCCTAAGACCCCTGATGACCTCAGAATGTCCCTGGGAGACACCTGTGGTGACCACCTCCTCTAAAAGCCCGGTGTCTCCACTTTCTGACCTGTCCCTGTTCTGTTCTCCTTATGGCACTTGTGGGTACCTGACATCACATCTAGATCTTTCCTTGGTGTATCCTCTCCCTAGAAGGTGAGCTCCATGGGGGAAAGGGCTGGTCTGCTCTGCTGTACCCCCAGGGCCTGCAGCAGGCTGAAGTGCCTGTGGGTGAATGAATGGGTCCTTGGGTCCTGCACCCCCTTGTGTGCATGTGCCCATTCCTGAGGTTGGTGGTAAAGACAATGCTTAGCGCCCCTGGTGAAGTTTTTCTGGTGTCTCCTCACATAAATTGTTATTATTATAATCAGTTTACAAAATTCAACCCTCAGTAAGGAACAACTTAAGAAATGGACAGCAATCGAGGTTTTCCTGCCCTCCACTGCTTCCAGATCCTGAGATGTTGTTGTTGTTGAACTCCCTCCCCCATCCTACTCTGCGCCCCTGCCCTTTCCCTTCAGGTCCAAATATCAGCCTCCCTTGACTCCCAGAGGCTGTCCTCCCCAGGGTATCTTAACCAGTCTGTCCCCCATCCTCCCGCCCACCCCCAGAAATTGTCCCCTCCTTACTGGCCAGCAGGAGCCCCTGCCAGGGGACAAGCCCTCTGTGAGCAGAGGCTGAAGGGGACTCCATGGTGACTGCTGCCTTCTCTGTCCCTCCCTCTGTGGGAAGAGCTTGGGCTCCAGTAAGGCTCACAAGCACTGCTCTCCGGACGGGTGGGATCTGCTGTCTTTCCTCCCCATGTGCTGAGCCTCCTCCTGGGGCGAGATTACTTCCCTCCTCACGTGGGCCAGGGTGGGGTCTGTGCTTAGGAAGCTCACTCTCCCTCCCCTCTTTCCTGTCACCCCGTCTCCTCCTTGCAGTTTACCTTTACTCTATATTTCAGTTCCCTGGGAATTGCTGAGGCCTTTGAACACACACACACACACACACACACACACACACACACACACACACACTCGCACACACAGGCACATGGCATCCAGAAAAGCACCAGTTGATGCCGTGTTCCTGGTCACTCTCCCTGGCTCCCTGGCAGGTGCACAGTAGCCTCCCCCACAGCCCTCTCTCTTTTACATTTGACTTTTCTCCTCAGAGAAGGAGTTCTGGGGCCACCTCAGGAAAATTGTCACAGGGGTGTCACCATTGCTGTGCATTGGATCTCCTGTGAAACTTTGTAAAGACTGCGATGCCCAATTAACATCTTAAAAAGGCTGCATCAGCCTTGACATGGTCCCATTCACCAAAAAGGTTGTGGGTTCGATTCCTGGTCACAACACATACTTAGGTTGCAAGTTTGATCCCTGGTTGGGGCAACAAATCTCTCTCTCTCTCTCTCTCTCTCTCTCTCTCTCTCTCTCTCTCTCTCTCCTCTCAGTCTAAAATCAATAAATGCTGTTCAGCAGCTGTTCAGCTAACATGGATGCCCTGCCAGAGGGAGACCCTATGATGTGGTGTGGGACTCCCCTCCCCCGCTCCTGTGCATAGGGAGGATCTCCACATCCTGTTAAAATGCAGATTCTGACTCAGCAGGTGTGCAGTGGACCAGAGACTCTGCATCTGACAAGCTCTCAGGGGAGGTGGATCTTACTGGCCTGTGGAGCCCACTTGCAACAGCAAAGCTGATGGGGGCACATGTCCTCCTGGGAGGAAGACCACCTCACCCCAGAATTGGCCTGTGCTGTGTCTTGGCCTTGGGTCTGTCAGCACCACACAGAGAGCCCCACGGGCCCCAAACTGGGGATTATTTCTGGTTGTGACGCAGAAACCCAGCTGGGCACCAGGTCTTCCCCGCGTTCTCAAATGCGCCAGGAAGGTTGGCTTTCCTCCCAGCAGAAAGGCCACAGAGGTGACTCTGGGGGTGTCAAGCTGGGTGGTGATGGCAGAGGGATCCCTCCTTCATCTCAGGCTGTCACCAGCCTGGCCTTTGCTTCCAGGGACAGAGACTCAGGACTGGATGTCTCAGAAGGACCTGCTGTTCCTGAGTGTGAAGGGGATGGTGTCCTGTTTGTCTTGGGAGAAGAAGATGGTGGTGGGAGTTCATGTGCTGTGGGTGCCCAGGTACGTGGTGGGAGTTCATGTGCTGTGGGCGCCCAGGTACGTGGGGAATGGTTTCAAGGAGACCTTCCTTCTCTATTTCTGTTGGCTGAGCCTGTCCATGTGCTCTATGATTGTTGGGGCAGCCTCTGGCCTCTGCCTGGGAGACTTACTTGTGGTCCCCTCTCCTTGCCCATTGGTGGTGCCAGGCATGGGGTGGGGAGCAGCACAAAGCCGCTGAGAGAGCAGGAGCTCCTAGACCCCGTCAAAATAGGAAACATCCAAACCCGTGGAGAATTTTTATGAATTCATTTGAGCCACACTGAGATCATAGGCTTGTTAACAGGGTCTCAAATCCTGCAGAGAATGGCCATTTTGCAACTTATTTTATACACTAGAGGCCTGATGCATGAAGATTTGTGCAAGAATAGGCCTTCCTTCCCCTGGCTGCTGGCAACCAAGACCTGGACCTTCGCCCTGGCTGCCGCATTCCATCTTCACATGCTGCCCAGAGGCCAGGAGTGGCCAGGGCAGGGCGGAACACAAGCATCCTGCCCTGTCTGATGCCATCTTTGTTGCATTGATTTGCATATTCCCTCCTTATTGGCTGTGGGCGCCACCATCTTAGTTGCGATGAGACAGTCAATTTGCATAGTTCACCTTTATTAGATAGGATTATAATAAAAGGAGAAGGTGAAAATAATTGCATGAAATCCATTAGGAGGTTAGAGAAAGTATAGTGAGGAAATCCCTAGAATTCACAAAAGGCAAAAGGGAGAACATATTGTTTTTTACATTGGTGGGTCCAGGATAATTAACATTTACAGCATGTAGAGAGGTTATGCAAGGAACCAGGTAACATAAGGAGTCTGTGGTCTTGTATGCTGGTCCCAGAGTTGGTGCCTTCAAATTGTCTTGCAAAGAAAAAATTACTCTGATGTGTCAACGCTATGTCATCCAAGATGCATAGAATGGGGAACAGGGCTCACTTAAGGTAAATAAAGTCTGACCTTTGCTAAAGAAGCTGTAGGCCTGGGACATGATGACCTGCCATCACCTGCCCAGTTAGGCATTTGTGATCAGACCACACTGTGCAGTTACTTTTGGTCACTGATCTTGTCAGACCTGCCATGTCACCCACTGGGCTTGTCAGGCTTATTTTATAGCTCCCCTTTTTATTCACAGGCCCTAGAAGTGGCAGGTGGGATGGAGCAGGCATGAGGGTGGGGTCCAAAAGGGCCTGTGGGGGCAAGGGATGGAAATCAGGCTCCTTCTCCAGCTCCTTAGGCAAAGCCAGGTTCATGTGTGAATTCCCTGTGTTGTCTGTGTGTCTAAATGTCGCCCTCTGGAGAGCAAAAGGAGACCTGCAGCCAATGTCAGGTGCTGCACCAGGGATGCTGACCAGAGGGTAGGAGATGACCCTGACACCTGGGCAGAAGTGGGCTCTGGCCTTCAAGCTGAAAGGTCAGTCATTCGGGGCCCAGTCACTGTAGGTTTCATGTCTCCTGACTCCATCCCAGAGCAGGGTGAGCCCAGTGAGAGGACAGGCATTGTCCAGAGTATTATGAGTCCAGTGTCATGAGAACTGTCCCCTCTGGTGGATGTGCTGTTTCAGGAGGACCTCTCTGCCCCAAAAATTTCAAAGGAAGAGCCTGGTGTGGTCTCTTCTGAGGCTTTTAGTAGAGTGTCTCGAACTTGGAGGGCTGATCCCCCAAATTCCCTGTGTGTATCCATCGTAGCATTGGGGTGTTGCATCCAAGTCATCTGTGACCCTGTCCGTCATCTGCTGTAGGCCTCCCTGCATGGCTAGGAGGTGGAGTAGCTCAGGTGGAGACTTCATCAGGGAAGCCTGTGGGTTCTTGTTAGGGAATGGGAGGCCCCCATGAAACCCTCAGCCCCTCTGAGATGGAAGCAACCACAGATCCTGGGTTTTCCTGTCCCATCCTGTACAGGAAGTCTCCCAGGACACCATGGGCTGATGAGATGTCTTTAGAGATGACAGGCAGGTGTACCACAATCCAGGGACCTTGGGTGTAGGGAGTTATCCCCTAATTCCTTTGAGTTCAGGGTGGGCACCCTCCTCCCCTAGTAGTAACTCTACTGGGGTGGAGGATCCAGGTGTCTGCCAGGTCAGGGATCTGCTAACAGTGAGAGGTTGGACTTCCTTTAGTCCCTTAAAATCACAATGTTCCCTATATCCACCTTGTGAGTGACCCGTAATCTACCCAAGGGTCTGTCCTCCCTCCTGGTTGTAAGTAGGATAAAGACCCAACCCTGGTCCTAGCCGGTTTGGCTCAGTGGATAGAGCATCAGCCTTTGGACTGAAGGGTCCTGGGTTCGAATCCTGGTCAGGGCACATACCCAGGTTGCGGGCTTGATCCCCAGTGAGGAGTGTGCAGGAGGCAGCCGATCAATGATTCTCTTTCATCATTGATGTTTCTATCTCTCTCTCCCGCTCTGAAATAAATTAAAATATATATATTTTTAAAAAGACCCAAACCTGGGACATCCCCAGGCACTTGCTGGCCTTCTCCCAGGCTGACAGCAATGCCTTCGTGTTGATAAGGAACATGCTCCCATTGCAAGTGTCACACAGATGATAGGCTTCCATTGTGTGGTTTCCCTCATCCATTTAATGAGTGTTTACTGAGCATCTGCTATCAAAGGGTGGTCTGAAAGGCACTAAAGAGCCTGGGACAGAAAGTAAACCAACCGCATAGCTCAGTGTCCTGTTTATTTCTGTTGACATGTTCTTATTGCAAGTCTTTCTCAACCAAAGCACTGAGTTGCTTGACCTTCTGGTAGAATCTCCCTGTCTTGTGCAGACCAGCCCTTTGAGGAGCGCTAATGTGGGGTTTTGTGGGCTGTGGAGAAGACTTTGGATTTTGGTGTGATTGAGGTATGAGTGACGTGACAGAAGGGCTTTGAAAATAAAAAGGATGACCTGACTTGGGTTTTTAAATAATTCATCTGTAAGGATTCACAGGTCCTACTCTGGGGAGATGGCTATAACATGGGTCTAGGAGGCAGCAGGAAGACCAGTTAGGAGCTGTTACAATAACCTCAAGTAGGAGTGATGGTGGCTTGTACCTGAGTGTTTGTGTTCTATCTATACTGTGTAGACCGACTGCAGGTGTGCCAATGGATCAGAGAGCAAGAGAGGCATTAAGAATAATGCCAATATTTCTTACTTGAGCACCTGGAATGATGGTGTTGACCTTGATGGAGAAGAGGAAGACTTTGGGAGGGTCAGGTTGGCTGTTGAGGAGAATAAAGATCTTGGTTTTTGCACATATTACATTAGAGATTTCCCAATGATGCCTAGGAGAGTTGCCCCTGATGGGTTTAACTTATTATCTTCCAAAGCCCTTGGAAAACACACAACAAACTGAGACGTGGAAGACAGCAATTCCTGAAATCTCTGACAACACATTCAATGTGTAAGTCTGGAGGAGGGAAGTGGTTTTGTGAGGTGCCCGTTGTGGACTCAGGGCCACAGGGCTGGTGGGTCTTAGGCTATTGCTATAGAGGCTGCAGAGGGGGTGTGGCTCAAGAGCAACACAGTGTGTCCATTTCCCAGTTTTTTCATCCAGGAAGTAGCAGCAGTTTTCTTAGTGAGGCTAATCCCCAGTCCTGCCCTTGGAGATCGTTCTGGAAGCTCCCACTTCAGTCTGCTTCCAAATACATAAGTAAAAAAATATAACTTAAGTTAAATAAATAACACTTTTCTAAAGAACACACAGACCATTTACAGACTGGTGATGATAGGAGGTTCATACACTGAGAATTAATATTTTAAAATTCTATATTCCTGCCGAAACCGGTTTGGCTCAGTGGATAGAGCGTCGGCCTGCGGACTGAAAGGTCCCAGGTTCAATTCCGGTCAAGGGCATGTACCTTGGTTGCGGGCACATCCCCAGTAGGGGGTGTGCAAGAGGCAGCTGATCGATGTTTCTCTCTCATCGATGTTTCTAACTCTCTATCCCTCTCTCTTCCTCTCTGTAAAAAATCAATAAAATATATTAAAAAAAAATAAAATTCTATATTCCTGATATGAAAAAAACAAACAAAGCGAACACAGAAACAAACACAGGACAATGTTCATCTTACATAATTTGGACAAAGAGGCAAAAAGTTTTGGCTCCTTGGGCATATCGTAATCAGTGTGCAAGGCCCAAAGGAGGCATATTGTTTTGATGTGATCACGTACAACCCCAAGGAGATTTTAACTCCCACTGTGGCTGGAACATGAAATGGTTATTCTTTGTCTTATATTTACACTGGGAACAAAGCCAGTTCCTGACGCCCTCCTGTTGGATGTTCTTTCTTGTATTTGTGACTGGATGTTGCTGTGATAAGGTCTGTGTCTCTGCGTGTTCTGTTCAAAGTGATCACAGGGAGGTTCTTGTTTCTCTGTCTGGGGCACGCTGAGGACAACTGTTCCAAACAGTGGCAGCTTCCCCAGTGGAACCAAAGTCATCGCTGAATAACATGCTTTGAGGCTACTTACTGGTTTTTCAATTTTAGGCATTATCTAGTCTAAGATTTTTTTCTCTTAGTATATGAGGATTCAGCTGCTTTCTTTCCCATCACACACACACACACACACACACACACACACACACTCCCCTCCCGCCCCCATCTGTCTCTCTAGATGGGAAAATTTTTTTTAAAAGACCAATATTTAGTGTAGACTTTATTGTGTATGTTTAATGCTATTCATATTTGTTAGAGGTAGGGTGGTCCTGAATATTAGACGCTTGTAATGACACAGAGAAGAGGAAAAAGCCAAAAACTCCTCATCCCTTCACAGTCCCTCCAGGTCACCTTGAGGTGTTGCTGCACTCTGGTAGTCACATTACAAATAGCACCTCCCAGTAGGGAGAAACCATTTTTTTCCAACCCTAGGGGCAGAACCAGAAAAGTCAGTATCAAATGAAAATGCAGGGCTCTTTGTTCAAGTCATTAAGAATTTCAGGACAGCGAAAGCAGAGTATTAAACCTACACCAGGGCCTTCTAAGTGAGTGCACAGATTGTGAGCTCATGAAGCCGGCCCTACCTAGCAGGGCAAATGGATGTGTTCATTTTCCAAGTCAACTTCACACCAAATTCAAATAATAAAAAACCTACAGATCTACAGTTAATGTCATTCTTAATGGTGAGAACTAGAGGCTTCCCCACTAAAGCTGAACAAAATGGCAACTTTTCTTTTTTAAAAATTGAATTTATTAGGGTGACATTGGTTAATAAAATGATATAGGTTTCCAGTCTAAAATTCTACAACAGAAAGTTTTCTAAATGCCTTAGTAAGACATGTGTGCTCTGAGGGGCGGAAGTGATGCCTGCTAATGTTGATGTTCTGAGACAATGACATCAGTGATGACAGCGTCAGCAGTTTAAGCAAAACATGAGCTGTAGGGGCATCCACATCTCTGGTAATTCAGGGATCTGCCACATCTATGAGGCTTTTATGGCTCCAATAGTCTGGGCCATGCTGGATGTACCCTCTAGAGTAAAGGGCATGTTACTGCACTTGTAC
This sequence comes from Eptesicus fuscus, assembly GCF_027574615.1. NCBI lineage: Eukaryota > Metazoa > Chordata > Mammalia > Chiroptera > Vespertilionidae > Eptesicus > Eptesicus fuscus. Next base: position 38,728,697 of record NC_072493.1, read on the forward strand.
CTCCATCTAATCCATGTTAGAAGGATGAAAAGTGCTTTGTGAAGCCTCTGGTGGGACTTAATAAGAGAATCACATGCAGACTCCTAGGGCTTGGAGCAAGGCTACATCTCCTACAGCAAACATGCCAAACTCAAAGGCTAACACGGGCCAAATAAACAAGGTTTAAGTTTGTGTGGGCCGCAAAAAAACAAAAGCTTCAATTTTCATAGAAATGTAGGTTTATTTCCATAGAGACATGCTGAATACAAAGGGCTGAAATAAATGAGTAATTGTTAGCATAAAATAATAGAACATTTTAATAAAAATTAATATTTTTTCTTGAACATTAACTTACCAGATACTGAATAGCTGCACAAATTAATAAGCGTAACACAAATAAATCTATTTTTCTTGTTCTCTGGAAGCGAAATATTTCCTGCTGTGCATAGCAAACAAATCAGTACAAGACAAATGACGTGGCAATTGGCTGCTAAAATATTTGCTGCCAGTATTAGTGAAGAGAAATGGTGCGCCTGTGTATAAGGTGCGTAAGGGAAATAAATGCAACACAATTATAGTAGTTTCCTCAAAAAACTGAAAATGGAACTCCCATTTGACCCAGTAATCCCACTCCTGGGAATATATCCGAAGAAACTAGAAACACCAATCAGAAAGGATATATGCACCACTATGTTCATAGCAGCACAATTTACAATAGCTAAGATTTGGAAACAGCCTAGGTGCCCATCAGCAGATGACTGGATCGGAAAACTGTGGTACATCTACACAATGGAATACTATGCTGCCATAAAAAAGAAGGAATTCTCATCATTTGCAGCAACCTGGATGGAATTGGAGAACATTATGCTAAGTGAAATAAGCCAGTCAATGAAAGAAAAATACCACATGATCTCACTCATTTAGGGATAGTAAAGAACATTATAAAGTGGTGAACAAAAAGATAGATACAGAGACAGTAAAGCATCAAACAGACTTTCAAAGTACAGGGGGAAAGTTTGGGAAAGGTGGGGGAGTTATGAAATCAAACGAAGGACTTGTATGCATGCATATAAGCATAAACAATGGACGCAAAACTCTGGGGGGGGGAGGGCATGTGTGGGTGTGGGGTGGGGGGGGTAATAGTAAGATATGTACACATATAATACCTCAATAAAAATATTAAAAAAAAAAATAATTAGAGGCCCAGTGCATGTGGCCACGGGCCGTGAGTTTGACATGCTTGTTCTACAGCAATAAAACAACAGCTTCTGGTTGGCTTCTAGTCTTAAGAAGAGATGGAGAGTCTGAACATGGGCTGTAATGTGACCAGTTAGACAGAACTCCTAATCATGATCTGGGTTCTGTTATACCCATCAACAGAAGGTCAGGTGAGGACAGCAGAATCCATCACAGATGGAAGTGACAAGTCCTGGATTAGACCAGGACAGTGGCCAAGACCATGGGCACCTACCACTCCAGCCCTGTGACCTGCCACAGAGCTCTTACCTGTGGAATCACAGAAAGTTACTCTGACTAGTCAACAAAGAAGATAATGCTTCCTCACTCCAAGTTCATCCAAGCCCTCCATTCCCCCTCCATCACACCCATATATCATCATCCATTTCCTTGCTCATGTCTCCATGCTCATAGTCAGACTTACTCACTGACACACAAATCCCCTGGGACATGGCTAACTTGTTGATTCAGCTGAGGCGCGTCTTGGGGAATAGGGGTGAGATTTGGCCTTTCATGGCTCTCCCAGGCCATGTGGAAACTGCTGCCCCAAGACCATGCCCTGAATGCCAGCTGCACTCATCTCTCCTGGGTTAGAGCTGGAGGATAGACACCTCTGGCCCTCAATTTGGTCCTCACCCCCAAGCCTTCCCTGCATTCCCCACTTTCTCCAGGCTCCATGCCAACCCCTGTTCTAGTCTGACCCTGTACTCCAACTCCCTTCCTGACTCAAATCCCCAAACTCCCTAAGCTCATCTTCTGTGTTCATGGTGTCCCCATCCTACAATTTCTCATTGCTTTCTAGACTCCTAGCTCCCCACAAAATGCTCATCTCCTTCTCCCCTTTGCTCTCTATCGCCTGTCCACTGTCCCATGTCTCCTGCCAGACTGTACATCTGGCACTTCAGCTTGCCTTCACAAACTGAGTCTTCAAGAACCTTATCCTTTCCTCCAACCCTGTGTCTCATCCCGAACACCTATCCAAGTCTGGGAGAATGGCACCCCCCCACACACACACACATACATCCCCACAGCAGATCCAGTGGCTCTTCAGTCAAAAGATAGGTCAGCCCCTCATTCATATTCCTCAGCCCCATCCTGAGCCCTTCCCAAAAGAGCCCACCTGTAGGGCACCATTAAATCCCCTTCTCCCAATACTCCCCTGGCTTTACAACTTCTCATCTTGACTCTGAGCCAACCCTAACCCTTCAAGGCCCCCATCTATGCCCACCTCTGCTTACCCACAATTCACATCTGGCTGGATCTCCATGGATTTCAGCCAACCACCCCAGAGGAGAGATTTATTTCCCTTTTCCCATGATCTGTGGACTCTCTAAGGACAGGCATGTGGAGTTTGTAAAAACATTGAAAAAGATTCAGGACACTGATGTCTGGCCTGAGCCCCAGGTCACAAAGGGTTAGACACAGGGTCATCGAGTGCAGGTCTGCAGGTGGCTGATGAGACACGGACCTCCTTATTTGCTGAAATTGTTGAGATCCATGACAGAATATTTCACAATTCTGAACATTTGTTGACTCAATTCAAGTCTTCTAAGGACTTTCCACCTTCACAACAAATGTTTTTAAACAGTGCAAAACATTTATTCAGAGTTTAATAACATAGAGGAGGGAAGGTGTGTCATTCATATTTCAAATCCAAATTGAGCAGCTCACTTTGATAGAAACTGATGAGGCTGGTGATGTCACACTGATAATCCCCAGCATCCTTCCTTCTGACAGGGTCTATGGTGAGGGTTCTGTTGCTCCAGGACAGTTTCATGCTCTTACAGACTCATGTTATTGAAGAACCACTGGGTGAGGATCACAGTTGAGTACCACAGCATCCTCATGCTCTGTGACTGTGGTGTTGCTGGCTAGGAGGGTGGGCACTCTTGTGGGCTCTGTGAAAAGACAAAAGACTGATTGAGAGTGGGCTTGGGACTTGGGGTCCTGCTACATTCTGAGACATCTCAGCCACTCACAGTCCACAGTGAGCTCTGTAAAGGTCACCAGAGGATGGTCCTGACCTCTGCAAAATTGTCTTTGTTCAGGTGACAATGTGTAAGGAGAGGGCTGCATTTCTTCTCTGACCCCACATAACCCCAGGGTGACCCCTGACCTGTTCCCCCATCCATTTTCATTGCAGAATTATTCACAACAGCCAAGAGATGGAAGCAAGTCTATTTTTCATAGAGTAACATAAAAAACGTAGTACATACATATACAATGGTAATTCTGGATAGTATGCTCCATGAAAGACAGGAACAGTGTGTTCCACTTATATGTATCTCAAGTATTCAAATTTACAAAAACAAAGAATGTTGGTCACTGCAGGGTGCTTGAGGGAGGAGGATATGGGACATTGTTATTCAATGGGTATAGGTTTTCTGTTTCACTGTTGAAAAAGTGCTAGAAATTTGTTTTTACCAAAATAAGAATATACTGTATATATATTGCTACTAAGCTGTACATGGGTTCAGTATATTGGTTCATGATGGTAAATTTAATGTTATGTGATTTTAAATACAATTAAATAAAGATTTTTAAAGGGAAAAATTTGGGGTTAAGAATCCTGAGGCTTTTGAGCACATCCTGCTTCAACAAGAAAATTTCTAGGCGTGGTAAGTATAAAGTGTGTGTGTTTTAAAGGTTCATTTCCAGTTTCCAGGTGCCTTTTTCTGCCTCAGGCAGTTGGTCTTGGTGTCTCTGAGCCCCTCCAGAGCCTGTGATGGTGGAGAGGACCCAAAGCTCCAATGACTCTCAGTAGCTGAGGACCCAGATGGGCGGGGGCGGGGGTGGGGGGAGAGCAAGGTTTGGCGGGGCTGGGAAGGCTGGTCAAGGAATTGAGTCTGGAGGGCCAGACAGATCAAATGTTCCAGAGAGCTGAAGAGTCTCAGGTGTAAAATAAAGGACCAATGAGGACAGGGATGAGGAGGAGGGAGACATCTGAGATGAGCCGTTTTGGGGATTTTCCATCACAGTTGTTCTGTGTGGCCATTGAAGTTCTCCTTGTGCTTAAGGATTCACAGTTCTTACTCTGGGGAGATGGCTATAAGGTGGGTGAAGGAGGCAGCAGGAAGACCAGTTAGGAGACTGTTACAATAACCTCAAGAAGGAGTAATGATGGCTTGTACCTGAGTGTTTGTGTTCTATCTATACTGTGTAGACCGACTGCAACTGTACTGATGGATTAGAGGTTACTGTGAGAGCAAGAGAGGCATCAAGGATAATGCCAAGATTTCCTGGAAGGATGGATTTGACCTTGACTGAGAAGAGGAGGATTTGGGGAGGATCAGGTTGGGAGGTGGGGAGGATAAAGATCTTTGTTTTGCACATGTTACAATAGAGGTGCCCCAATTTTGTCTGGGAAAGATACCCTGGATTGGCTTACCTCATTCTCTCCTAAACCCCTTGGAAAAAAACACCAAAAATTCAGAAGCTGAAGACAGCAATTCCTGGAATCTCTGACAACAGAATCGATGTGTGAGTTTTGGAGAAGGGAGGTGGTTTTGTGCAATGTTGAGTTGTGACTCTCCCACACGCAGGGCCATGGAGCTGGTGCGTCCTGGACTGTGGCTACAGAGGCTGCAGAGGGACTGTTGCTTGAGACCAATGCAGCGTGTCCATTTCCCAGTTTTTTCATCCAGGAAATAACAGCAACACTTTAGCAAGTCAATTCTCCAATCCTGCCCTTAAAGATCATTTGGGAAACTGCAACTTTAGTCTGCTACTTATTTAACTTAATTTTCAGAAAAATTAAGTAAAATAAGTAGTATTTTTCTTAAAAAGGAAGGCAGACCACTTATGGTCTGGTTAATGAAAAGAGAATTGTAATTTTTTTCTTTTTCATTTTATATTATTTCTATCACCATTTATTTTAATTTTATCTTCCCGATATAAAAAACCTAACAAAACAAATACAAAGAACACGCCAGTGCCCATTATATATCATTTGGACAAAGAGCCAAGTCGTTTGGGCTTCTAGGACAGATCTTAATCAGTGTGTAAGACCCAGAGAAGGTAAATTGTTTTGAGGCAATCATCTACAACCCAAGGAGATTTTAACTCCCCCTGCAGGTGGAACATGAAATAGTTATTCTACGTCTGATATTCACACTGTAAGCAAAGCCAGGTCCCAGCTCTCTCCTGATGGGTGTTCTTTCTTGTATTTGTGACAACACTGAATGTTGCCATGATAAGCCCTGTTTCCCTGTGTGTTCTGTTAAAAGTTATCACAGGAAGGTTCTGGTTTCTATGGGCCATACTGAGGATATCTGCCCCGAACAATGAGAGCCCCCTGGAGGGAACCAAAGTCTTCTTTAAATGACATTCTTTGAGTTTATTTACTAATTTTTTACTTTTTGGCATTATATACTGCAAGGTCTTTCCTCTTGGAAGATGAAAACTCAGCTGCTTTCTTTCTCATTACTCTCTCTCTCTCTCTCTCTCTCTCTCTCTCCAGTATTTTTCTAAATACCAATATTTAGTGTAGGAGTATTGTGTCTGCTTAATGCCATTCACATTTGAGCCAACTACCTGAGGTTTCTTTAAATTTGAATCTCCGCAGTATATCATAGACAGATAACCTTCCTTCTGTGAGCTACAGAGGTGGGCGTGGGATGGTCCTGTTCATTAGACACTTGGAATGACATAATAGAGTAGAAAAAGCCAAATACTTCTCTACATCCCTTCACAGCTTCTCCAGGTTTCCTTGCTGCTGTGCTGCCCTCTGATGATCACATTACAGAATTTTTCCAACCCATGGTCACGCCTAGGGGCAGAACTATGAAGTCATGTGAAAGTTCTGGGCTCTTTGTTCAAATTAAGAATTTCAGGATGACAAAAACAATCTATTAAACCTACCATAGGCCCTTCGAAGTGGCTGCCCATGAAGCCAGCCCTCCCTATCAGAGCAAATGGATGTGTTCGTTCTCCAAGTTAATTTAATGCCAAACTCAAGTCATAAAAATGGTGAGAACTAGAGGCTTTCCTGCTAAAGATGAACAAAACTGAAAGTTTCTAAATGCCTTAGGAAGACACGTGTGTTCCAAAGGGTGGAAGTGATGCCTGCTAATGTTGATGCTCTAAGACAATGACATCAGCGATGACGGTGACACCAGAGACAGGATCAACTCTTGTGATCAGCAGTTTAAGCAAAGCATGAGCCATAGGGCCATCCACATCTGTGACCATTCAGGAATCTGCCACATCTATGGCTCCACTAGTCTGGACCATGCGGGATGTATCTTCCAGAGAAAAGGACAAGTGGCTAATCGATGTTAGAAGAATGAAAGGTGCTTTGTGAAACCTCTGGTGAGACCTAATAAAATAATTACATGCAGACTCCTAGGGTTGTGAGCAAGGCCATATCTTCTACAGCAATAAAACAACAGCTCCCAACAGGCTTTTAGGCCTGAGGAGAGATGAAGAGTCTGAACATGGGCTGTAATGTGACCAGGGAGGCAGAACTGCTCATCATAACCTTGGTTCTACCACACCCACCAACATAAGTTCAGGTGAGGAGAGAAGCATCCATCACAGATATAAGTGACACATCCTGGATTAGACAAGGACAGGTGGCCACCATGGGTACCTACCACTCCATCCCTGTGACCTCCCACAGAGCTCTTACCTGTGGAATCACAGAAAGTTACTCTGACTAGTCAACAAAGAAGGAAAATGCTCCACACACTCCAAGTTCATGCCAGCTCTCAATTCCTTCTCCCCCAACACACACATACCATCAGCCATTGACTTACTCCCTGACACACAAATCCCCTGGGACATGGCTAACATGTTTACTCAGCTGAGGCACGTCTTGGTGTATAGGAGTGAGACTGGCCTTTCATGGCTCTCGCAGGCCATGGGGAAACTGCTTTGAGAGCCAGATGCATACATCTCTACTGGGTTGGAGCTGGAGGATGGCCCTCAATTTGGTCCTCGCCTTCAAGCCTGCCCTGCATTCCCCACTTTCCCCAGGCTCCATGCCAACCCCTGTTATAGTCTGACTACCCTGGACTTCCTGGCTCAAATAACAAATTCCTTAGGCTCATATTCTGCATTCATGGTGTCCCCATCCCTCCTCACTTTTCAGACTCCTAACTCCCTACAAGATGCTCATCTGCTTTTCCCTCTTGTTTCTTATTTTATGTCTATTCTGTAACTCCTTCCAGCCAGTATATCTGGTGCTCCCTCTTGTCCCAATGTCAGGATACTAATATGAATCTTCAAGAACCTTATCCTTTCCCCCAACCCTGTGTCTCACCCCTCTCACCTATCCAAGTTTGGGAGGACAGCACTCCCACTTCACTACACCAGCTCCAGTGGCTTCTCCCTCAACAGGTAGAAGGTAGCCCCTCACTCATATCCCTCATCCCCATCCAGAACCCTCCCCAAAAGAGCCCACCTGCAGGGCACCTTTAGATTCCCTTGACCTCATATAATGCCTAACATCTCCAACCTTCCCACCCCCCCAGGCTTTATAATTTATCATCCTGGCTCTGAACAGATCCTATCACTCAACTGCTCTCCTCTATGCCCACTTCTGCTTACCCACAATCCACCTCTGGCTAGGTGTCAAAGGAGTATAGCTAAATACCCCAGAGGCCACAAGGCACAGGAAAGATTTATTTCCATTTCCCAGGTTCTGGATGTTGATTCTTTAAGAACAGGCACCTGGTGATGGTAACCATAAAGAAGAAAACAAGTATGAGGACTCCGGTCTGGCCTGAGCTCCAGGTCATAGGGGACACAAAGCAGCATCTTTTAGTGACAGCCTGTGGGTGGCTGACATGTCAGGGACCAGCATGTTTACTAGAGTTTCTAAGGTTCAAGAGAGAATATTTGTTAAAATCTCTGTGATCTCGTTCCTTGAAGGTGCAGTGGAAATGAATGTGAACACTGTTGATTGTTTGGTCCCTGTGGACGTGTGCCCTTTCAGGCCTGCATGTCTTCTCAGATTCTGGTGCAAAGGCCATCCTGAGGCAACCTGGAGCCTCAAAAGCATCTAAGGAGTCATGTCAGATGCTGCTGTGGATGCCAAGTCAGAAGGGAGGCAGGAAAATTGGAGACCTTTATTTGGAGAATTTTAGCCTGATAAGGAAAGAAATTGGAAGATTTGAAAATAAGGTAAGGGTCGACACGGTGAGCAAAATGACAAAATCAGCTAGTTACAGGTAGATGATGACGAAGTAAAACATGTGTCCAACACATTTAAAGAGGCAAGAAAGACATTATTCAGAACCATGCAATAGGGCAGTGAGATGACACTCAACACCCCTGAAAGAAAAGGCTGGGGAGATTTTAAGAAAAAATAAGGAATTCTAGGCATCTGTGTTTGCTAATTGGCTTTACAGAAAGAAAATGTGAAACATTTCCTGAAGTCCTGACAGGAGGTGTTTTCACATCTTTGTTGTAAAGGTTCCCCACCCAGGTTAGGCTCCTACTCTCCCTCAGAGACTGGGACACAGGGACACCAGGAGGATGAAATTTCAAAGGGATGGGGCCAGGCCTTGAGACAGATATTCTCTGGGTCATAACACGGGCAAGAAGTTTTTGAGGAGACGTGTGTATATTTCAAAAGTGCAGAGAAAAACTCCGCAATTACTAATTACAATTACATTTATAAAATAAATGGTCTAAGGATGGAAGACAAAGGCATGTTGTCAGGAAGAACCTTAATCAGTATGTAAAGACCCAAAGGGAGCATATTCTGTTGATTTGATCACTTGAAACCTTAAAGAGATTTTCACTTTTCCTGCAGGTGAAACATGAAGTTGTTATCCTGTGTCTGATAGTCACACTATGAACAAACCCTGTTCCAGGCTCCCTCTCCCTGGATGTTCTTTCCTGTATGTCTGTGTGACAACACTGGATGTTGCTGTGATAAGCTCTGTGTCTCTATGTTCAAAGTGATCACAGGAAGGTTCCGGCTTCTCTGTCTGGGCCATGCTGAGGACATTGTCCCAAACAACGACAGCTCCCCTAGATGAAAACAAAGTCTTCTCTAAACAATGTGCTTTGATACTACTTACTGTTCTCCCCCTCACCCCCACCCCTTTAGGCATTATCTAATCCAAGTTCTTCTCTCTTTGAAGATGAGCACTCAGGTGCTTTCTGTCCCATCATCATCATCAACACACAAACACACAGTCTTCTTATCCTGTCTCCCCAGTACTTTCCTAAAGACCAGTATTTAGTGTAGACTTTATTGTGTCTGTTTAATGCTGTTCACATTCAAGCCAACTTTCTGTGATTTCTTTAAATTCAAATCCCTGAAGTACATCATAGATGGAGAACCTTCCTTCTGGGAGCTCCAGCGGTGGGAGAGGGGTGGTCTTGCTCATTAGAGTAGAGAAAGACAAAACCCCTTCACATTCCTTCTCAGCTCCTCTAGGTTGCTTTTTGGTGGTGCCGCCCTCTGGTGGTCACATTACAAATTGCACCTTTCAGATAGGGCCAAACCATTGTTTCTTAAAAAAAAAAAAAAATATATATATATATATATATATATATATATATATATATATATATATATATATATATATATATATTAGGAAGGGAGAGGTGAGATAGGAGATAGAAACATCAATGATGAGAGAGAGTCATTGGCTTCCTTCTGCGCGCCCCACACTGGGGATTGAGTCTGCAACCTGAGCATGTGCCCTGACTGGGAATGGAACCATGAACTCCTGGTTCATAAGTGGACACTCATCCACTGAGCCATGCTGGCCAGGCTCAAACCATTTTTTTCAGCCTGGGGTCTCTGCTAGGGACATAAGCAAGTAAAGTGAGTGTCATTAAGGATTTAAACAATGGGGGAATAAGGACACATATGCAGGACCTTCTAAGTGACTGCACAGATTGGGATCCAATCAAGTTGGCCCTCCCTAGCAAGGCAAATGAATGTGTTCATCCTCTAAGTTAATTTCACCCCAAATTTAAGTCATAAAATACCTAGAGACCTACAGTCATCCTCGATGTGAGAACTAGAGACTCTCCCACTAAAGATGAACAGCAATAAGATTTCTAAGTGCCTTAGTAAGACACGTGCGTTATGAAGGGTGGAAGTGGATACCTGTTAATGTTGATGTTCTATGACAATGACATCAGTGATAACAGTGACAGCAGTGTCAGGGTCAGTTCTAATGATCAGCGGTTTAAGCAAAGTATGAGCTGTAAGGACATCCACGACTCTGACCATTCAGGGTTCTGACACATCTATGAGGCTTTCATGGCTCCAATGGTCTGGGCCATGCTGGACGGTACCCTCCAGAGTAAAGGAGAAGTTGCTGTGCTTGTGCCTTCATCTAATCAATGTTAAGAGAATGAAAGGTGCTTTGTGAAACCTCTTGTGATACCTCATAGAGAATGACATGCACATTCCTATGGTTTGGAGCAAAGCCATGTCTTCTAAGGCAATAGAATAACAGCTGTTGACCAGCTTCTAGGCCTCAAGAGAGACAGAGAGTCTGAACATGGGCTGCAAGGTGACCAGGTAGCCAGAACTGCTCATCATGACCTGGGTTCTATCACACCCACCAACAGAAGGTCAGGTGGGGAGAGAAACGTCCATCACAAATGGAAGTGACACATCCTGCATTAGATGAGGACAGGGGGCCAAGATCATGGGCACCTAGCACTCCAGCCCTGGGACCTGCCACAGAGCTATCACTTGTGGAATCACAGAAAGTTCACTTTGACTAGTCAACAAAGAAGGAAAAGGCTCCACTCACTCCAGGTTATCCTGGCCCTCAATTCTTCCTCCCCCAACACACACCATCAGCTACCCCCTTGCCTGCCCCTAGGCTCATAGTCAGACTTCTTCACTGACACACAAATGCCATGGGACATGGCTAACTTGTTGACTCCGCTGAGCCACGTCTAGTGGTATGAGAATTAAATTTGGCCTTTCATGGCTCTCCCAGGTCATGTGGAAACTGTTGCCTCTGGGCAGTGCCCTGAGAGCCAGCTGCACAAGTCTCTACTGGGTAAAAACTGGAGACTGGACACCTCAGGCCCCTAATTTTGACTTCAATTATAAGCCTACCCTGCATTCTCCACCTTACCCCAGTTCCATGCAACCCCTTTTCTAGTCTGACTACCCTGCCAGATACAAATCCCAAACTCCCAGGGATCATCTTCTGTGTTCATGCTGTCCCTATTCTACAATCCCTCATTGCTCTTCAGACTCCTAGTCACCAACTGGATGCTCATCTCCTTCTCCCCCTTGCCCCTGTCACATGTGCTCCCTCTTGTCCCAATGTCGGGGCATTAAACTGAGTCTTCAACTACTTGTCATTTCCCGGACCCTGTGTCTCACCCTTCATGTCCATCCAAGTGTAAGAGAATGGCACTCCCCCACTCTTCACCGTACCAGCTCCAGTGGCTTCTCCCTCAATAGCTAAGTTGGCATCTCACTCATAATTCTAAACCCTGTTTTGAGGCCCCCAAAAGCCCTGTTCCATGGCACCCTAGGTCCCCTTGAACCCATATAATGCCTAACATCCAAACCTTCCCAGGCTTTATAATTTCTCATCCTGACTCAGAGAAGACACCATGCCTCCACTTCCCCCCTCCCCCCGCACCACCCTCATATCCACCTTTTCTTATCCACAATCCTTCACTGGCCAGGTCTCCAAGCATTTCAGCTAAATACCCCGGAGGCCACAAGGAGCAGAAAAGGAAATAGAACCAGAAGAGAGATTTATTTCTGATTCCTCAGGTTCTGGTTGTGGACTCTCTAAGAACAGGCACATAGAGTTTGTGAAAATAGCAAAGAATGAAGACACTGATGTCTGGTCTGAGCTCCAGGGCACAAAGGGCACAAAATAGGGTTGTTAACTGCAGGCTTGCAAGTGGCTGACATGACAAAGATCCTGCATGTTTACTGGAGTTCTTGAGTTTTATGACATAATATTTTTTAAAATCTCTGTGATCTTTCCCTTGAAGGTCCAGTTAAAATGGAGGTGGAAGGAGAATACTCTTAATGGTTAGGCTGCTGTGCAGGTGCACTCAGATTATGGGACAAAGGCCACTCCAAGGCAACCTGAGGCACAGAAGGATCTGGGAGGTCAGGTCATCTGTTTTGGAGGATAAGTCAGAAGTGAGGGAGGAAAGTTGGAAACATTTATTTGGAGGATTATAGCCAGATAAGGAAATATTGGAAGATTTGAAAATAAGGTAAGATGAGCAAGATGACAGGATAAGCTAATTATAGGTAGGTGATATCAAAAGAAAACATGCATTGGGAAAATTTAAAGAGGCAAGAAACACTTTATTGAAGATCATGCACTAGGACAGTGAGACTGAGCTCAACACCTTCAAACTAAAAGGTTGGCGAGATTTTAAGAACGGGAGCAGGAATCATAGGCATCTGTGTTTGCTATTCGGCTTTACACAAAAGAAAAGGAAAACTTCTCATGAAATCCTGACAGGTGGTCCTTTCACATCTTGATTGTAAATGTCCTCACCCAAGTTAGGCTGCTACCCTCCCTCAGAGACTGGGACACAGGGACACCAGGAGGATTACATTTCAAAGGGATGGGCCCAGGCTCTTGAGACAAATATCCTATGGGACATAACACTGGCAAGAAGTTTCTAAGGAGACTTATGTATATTTCAAAAGGGCAGAGAAAAAATCTGCAATTGCAAATTGCGATGACATTTCTGAAGAAAATGTTCTAAAACAATGGAGGTCAGAGGCCTGCAGTCAGGAAGAACCCATCTAAACAGAAGTGACTCTGAGGCAACATTAAGGCCCCCAGCTCAAAACAAAACTGCTTTCTGCACAGTGGAGGAAAACACAATTAGATATCTTTCAGACAAGATCCAGTTTGCATCTTCATCAGTTGCTGCCATTTATAAGCAGGTAAAAAATAGCTGAGAGTCCCTGAACAGAGCTAGGATCTGATTCCCCAGAAGGCTGTGCTTCTGGAGTTTTCCATGGAGACATTACATTTCCCTCTATGGTCACCTTCCCTTTGATCAAATGAAATCTCCAAGGAAGAAGAGTATTTTTGATCCTACATCATGGCTGGTGTCACTTGATTTGGCTGATGAGTGACCTAAGTGCAAAGGAACTGACATTCAAACATAGTTTGGTCTGATGCAGGTGTTTCTATGGAACCTAAGATGGGAGTTCTAACAGCCTCTTGAGGTTAGGAAGCCTCACCCTCACACCACCGGCAGTCTCTCTAGCTTTGGGGGATGCCCTCTTCTCCAAGAGATTCCAAAATACCCCTCAGGTCAAACTTAGCTCCATAAAAGGTCAGGTCATTTCTAATTCTCAGGATATCAGTCTGAACTGGGACATTTGAGCCAAAGCCTTGGTTGTATTACCCGCATTTCCAATTATATCCTATTAACAAGGAAGACAGTGTCCTACAGAACTTATGGAAATAGATCCACTGCCACAAAAATAAAAATTATTTAAGAAGGCTTCAGAAATATTTTGGGAGAAGTAAAACAGGAAGAAAAAGATCAGTGTTGATACCCAGGGAGTCCTCCTGTACATTCTTGCTGTCCAAAACAGTATCCAGGTGCCCTCCACAGGACCCATTGGAGTAGGGACAGAGCTTGGATTCCTGGAAGCTTATTGCATGCTCCCACTGGTCATCACATGACCACTACCCGTGCTGGGAGGGACTCAGTGTCACCTTCACTGTGGAGATGGTGCAAATGGGACCAACCAGAGGTGGGATTTGGTATGGAATGTCAGTTTAAGTCAACAATAACCTCAATGCTAGCTCTCATTTTTGAGCATTTATTGACTCAGTTCAAGTCTTCTAAGGACTTTCCACCTTCACAACATATTTATTTCAAGGGTGAAAAGAATTTATTCAGGGTTTAATAACATAGAGGAGGGAAGTAGGGTCACTAATATTTTACATCCAGCTCAATCGCTACACTATCAGCAGAACTGATGGGGTTGGACACTTGACACTGGTAGTGCCCAGCATCCTCCCTCCTGACAGGGTCTATGGTGAGGATTCTGTTGTTCCAGGACAGCTTCATCCTCTCCCTGAGCTGCAGACTCTCAGCATTGAACAGCCATTCAGTGGAAATTGCATTTGTGTAGCAGGTCATAACCACGGCGTCCTTATTCTCTGTGGCTGTGGTGATGCTGGCTAGGAGTGTGGGCACTCTCACTGGCTCTGTGGAGAAACAGAGGGTGTGAATGATTGAGTGTGTGCCATGCTCCTCCCTCAAAGATCTCAGCCACTTAGAGTCCATGGTGAGCTCTGTAAATGTTACCAGAGGCTTGTCTGGATCTCTGCAGAATGATTATCTTTGCTCAGGTGACAATGTGTAAGGAAAAGGGATGGCATCACCTCCTCCTTGACCCCAGATCACCTCAGGGTGACTCCTGACCTGTTCCCACAGACATCACCATAATATTGGCACAGGGAACCCCTTCGCAGACCTTGTGCCCTATAATCTCATTATCAGTTGGAATTTTCTGCTCATGAGCTTTTATTGTCCTTTCCCTAGAACTTTTTTTTTTATTTCAAAAAAGATGAGATCCCACTCTTTATATAAAATTTCATGTATGTTTGTAGAAGGCATGCTTACCACCTCTGTCCATCTCTGGGGCCAAGGCAACTTTACAGAAAGTGAAAAGGCATTTACCTTTTGTTAAATAATTTACTAGGCCAGTGGTCAGCAAACCGCGGCTCGCGAGCCACGTGGGGCTTTTTGGCACCTTGAGTGTGGCGATTGAAACTTCGTGGTCCATGCACAGAAGTCGGTTTTCAGCCTGGGCGAGTCTATATAGTATAAGGTTAAAAAATTTGGCTCTCAAAAGAAATTTCAATCGTTGTACTGTTGATATTTGGCTCTGTTGACTAATGAGTTTGCTGACCACTGAGCTAGGCAATAAAGATGGCCCAACCTGTCTTCATGACCTTGGACCACAAGTTCTACCTGAAGGATTCTTCAGTCTGAACAGGACTATATTTCCTGGTCTACTGATTGACTATCACAGTGAAATAAATATTGGAGAGATGTCATTATGGTTGCAACAAAAGCCAGGACGATAGGAATAGAGGGAAACAACTCAATATGATAAAGACCATTCATGAAAGCCCTCGGCTAACACAAAACTCCATGGGGAAACTTGGAAATTGTTACTAAGATTAAAAACAATACAAGGATGTTGCAGTTCTAAGTTATTCAACTTAGTACTGGAAGTCATGACAAAATAATTAGACAAGAAGATGAAATATGTGGTATACAAATTGGGAAAAAAAGAAGAAAAATTATATTTCTAAAAAGATACCATAGTCTTATATGTAAGAAACCCTTAAAGATTTTGCGCGCCCCCCCCCCCCCCCACATACACACATCAGTTACATATAATAAATAAGGCAAAGTTGTAGGAGACAAAAATCAACATTTATCATCATTTTCAATTTTTGCAACAACAATGAACAATCCCAAAGTGGAATTAAGAAAACAGTTTCACCCTAACCGGTTTGGCTCAGTGGATAAACCGTCGGCCTGAGGACTCAAGGGTCCCAGGTTTGATTCCGGTCAAGGGCATGTACCTTGTTTGCTGGCACATCCCCAGTAGGGGGTGTGCAGGAGGCAGCTGATTGATGTTTCTCTCTCATCAATGTTTCTAACTCTCTCTCCCTCTCATTTCCTCTCTGTAAAAAAAATCAATAAAATATATTTTAAAAAAGAAAAGAAAAACAAACAGTTCCATTTACAATAGCATCAGAAAGACTAGATCTTTAGGAATAAACTTAATCAAGGCTATGAAAGATTTATACACTGAATACTACCTAACATTTCTGAATAAAAGTAAAGAAGAAACAAATAAATGGAAAGACATGTGCATGTCCACAGATTAGAATTTCCCCCAACTATCTACATATTTGATACAATCCCTATAAAAACACACTGACTTTTTTTGCAGAAATAGGAAAATTCATTATAGAATTCATATGAAATTTCAATGGACCCCGAAATGGTTCCAATGATCTTAAAAGAGAATAATACAATTTGGGTTCTCACACTTTCTAATTTCAAAGCTTACTATGAGCTCAAGTAACCAAAATAGTGTGGCATGGCATAAAAACTTCTTTTCATCAAAAGAAACAATCAGATTGTGGGGGAGAGGGCAATGGGGGAAAAGGGGAACATATGTAATACTTTCAATGATAAAATAATTAAAAAAACAATTTGAAAGACAAAAATTACATGATCTTATCAATAGATGCATAAAAAACATTCAACAAAATTCAACATACATTTTTTTATAAAAACGCTCACCAAATTGGGACTAGAGGGATCACACTTCAACATAATAAATGCCATATATGACAACCTACCACCAACATCATACTCAAAGGCAGAAACTACAAGCATTTTTCTTAAGATAACAACACCTAACATGCAAACTAGTTGTTTTGGGGGCACCCTCTAGGGCAGTGGTCGGCAAACTCATTAGTCAACAGAGCCAAATATCAACAGTACAACGATTGACATTTCTTTTGAGAGCCAAATTTTTTAAACTTAAACTTTTTCTAACGCCACTTCTTCAAAATAGACTCGCCCAGGCCGTGGTATTTTGTGGAAGAGCCACACTCAAGAGGCCAAAGAGCTGCATGTGGCTCGAGAGCCGCAGTTTGCCGACCACTGGTCTAGGGAACCATAGACACCTAATAGGCCCCGGAGTGGAGGAGAAGATGGGGTTATGCAGAACAACCTTGAGGTACTCTGATCAGCTACTAAGGGCCTGAGGGACTCTGTTTTAGTGACTGTATTTCCCCGTGCCTCGGTTTCCCCTCACTGAAGGAAAGTGGGTATCTGGCTACCAAGTTATCAGTGTATTAACTGTAAAATAATCACAGTAACTGACCTAAATCTTGGGGTAGGGACGCTGCACAAATAAGAGGCATCTGTTACTAATCAACTCCAAGAGAAAATCTCCTAGGTTGATCCCCGGTGCATGAGAAGCTTCCAGGAGCATTTTTTTTTTATCCTCTGTTTCTCCCCAGGGATGCTGACCTTTCTATCGACACTCCTAAGTCCACCAGAACAGTCAGCGAATGATCTGGGGACCTTGTCTGCCTGTAATCTCCACACACAGTGTCAGGTGAAGGACCAGGCTCCTTCGCTGCCCAAATGTGCCTCTTGGTGTTGAGCCCTGGCTGGTGATCAGGAGCCCTGTGAATCAGGCCGTTGGGAAACTGTTACCCACTCAGCCCTTCCCAGGAAGCCAAACCCAACCTAACACAGGCTCCCCAGGGTTTCTAGAGTCAGGAGCCCGGGGACAGGGGTCTGGGGAAGGGCTGCCAAGCTGAGCTTCTCTGTGAGGATCCCTTGCAGGGTCTTTCTCAGGGTCATGGTCATGGGGAGGGACCTAAACTGAGACTGGCCTCCTTCTGCTGAGTCACTCCCATCAGACTTCTCTCTGTGGAGAATGTCTGTGGGGCTGGAGTCTGTGAAGGAAACTCTGATCTTAGGAAGTTTGTGTCCACTGTGCGTGTTCTGCACCAAATGCCCAAACCCAACCTGGGACATGATGCAGAGGGTGATGGAGGAGAGTCCAGGGCTGGCAGTCCTGTGTGTGAAGTAGAGTTCATCCCACCCGACACCCAGAGGTCAGAGAGCAATCACTCACCGTATACATTGAGCCGTCCAAATCCTATCTCCTTTTTTGAATTGTGAAGGAAGATGACCACAGTGTACATTCCTGCGTCTCTCAGGGTGACCTTCTTTATCTGCAAGCATCCCTCCTTGTTTATTGTCTCTCGACCAGTGTACTTAGGCCCTCTTCCGGTGTCTTTTATGTCCAAGGAAAAAAATGCAATATAACGACTGGCTTCCGCCCCTTCCCCCTGGTACCAAAAATAACCTGAAGCATCAGGAGGGTTATTGCGGATACGCAGAATCACATCCTCCCCTACAGCAGCATTGGTGGACTCAATCGCAAGTTGGGCAGTGGTGGGCCGGGTCCAGAAAATAAAAAGTAGGACTAGGAGGGAAGAGAGAAACTGATCAGTATTTGCATCTATGTATTGGGATGGAGAGCTGAGGCCCTGGATCTTGAGCACATCTCCTCCTCTCTCAGCCTCGGTGTGTGTGTCGGTGTGTGTGTCTGTGTGTGTGACCTCTGTGGTTAAGGTCAGCAGCAAGGCCACCATTATCTCTGACACTGTTCTTTTCCCTTTTTCAAATACTCTTCCCTAGGTGTCTGTCCGGGTCACCCCCTCACTGCTCACATACCCCTGTAGACACTCAGGAGCGTCCTTGGGAGAAACCTTTGCTGACCACCTCCTGTAAGACCCTCTGCTTTCACTGTCTCACCTGTCCCTGCTCTGTTCCCTTCATGAAAGTTGTGTGTACCTGACATCACATCCAGATCTTTCCTTGACTGTCTCCTCCCGATAGAGCATACAAGCAGGGGCTTGTCTGATCTTGCACCCCCAGTGCCTACAGAAGGCTGCAAATGCCTAGTCACAGTTCCCAGGATTTTCCACCTCCTGAGGTGTATGTGCCCATTTCTAAGCTTGATGGTAAGAACAATGTATAGCGCCCCTGGTTAAGATTTTTCTCCTGTTGCTTGATGTAAATTATTATTATTATCATCAGTTTTCAAAATTCATTATTCAATGATGAAAAACTTAGGAAAGGAAGAGCTGCTGAGGTTTTCTTACCCCTCAACACTTCCACATTATGAGATTTTTCTGCTTCTGATCCCTCTTTCCCATCCGACTCTCCATCCATGCATGTCCTCTCCCCTTAGGTCCAAACAGAAGCCCTCCCTCCATTCTCAGAGCGCCATGCTCCCCAGAAGATCCCAGCCAGTCTCTGTCTCCCATCCTCTGGAGTCCACACCCAGGGACTGTCACCTCCTTACCGGCCAGCAGGATTCCCTGCCTGGAAACAAGCCCTCGGGGGGCTGGGGCTGGGGGAGACTCCATGGTGTCTGCTGCCTGCTCTGTCCCTCGCTCTGTGAGAAGAAGTTGAGGTCCAATAAAGCTCACAGGCACCGCTACCTGGACTAGTAGAATCTGCTATCCCTACTCAGCATGCACTGAGTCTCATCCTGGGACAAGAGCACTTTTCTAGTCATGTAGGTTGGGGCGGGGACTGTGCCCAGGACCCTCCCCTCATTTTTGCCAACTCTGTTCCCCCTTTCCAGTTTACCTTTACTCTACTTTGGTTCCTTGAAAAATGCTGAAGCCTCTGACAACACTCACACACACTCACACACACACAAGCTGTGTTTGGAGAAGCACTAGCCTGGGGCATCCTATTCCGGTCATTCCCCAGCTTCCTGTCAGTTGCACAGTAGCCTCCCCCACAGCCTTCCCTCTTCCATATTTTACTTTTCCCTTCAGAGCGAGAGTTTTGGGGATGCCTCAAAAAAACTTGACACACGAATGTCACACCAGCTGTACATCAGATCACCGTTATTTCTGAGAATAAAGAATGTGCATCGAATCACCTGTGAAACTTTGTAAAGATTGCGATGCCCAGGTGACATGTTAGATGCTGATTCAGGAGCTGTCCAGCTAATGAGGATGCCCAACCAGAATGCGATCTGGTGGTGTGGTGATGGGGAAGATTCTCCCCTTCTTCCGTGCTCAGGGAGGGTCTCCAGATCCTGTTAAAATGCAGATTCTGACTCAGCAGGTGTGCAGTGGCCCAAAGACTGCATCTGACGAGCTCTCAGGGGAGTGGATCTTACTGGCCTGTGGAGCCCACTTGCAACAGCAAGGCTGATGGGGGCACGTGTCCGCTGAGAGGATGACCCTCTCACTCCAGCATTGGCCTGTGCTGTGTCTTGGCCTTGGGTCTGTCAGCACCGAGAGCCCCACAGGCCCCAAACCTGGGGATTATTTCTGTGACACAAAAACCCAGTTGGGCACCGGGTCTTCCCCGTGTTCTCAAATGCTCTGGAAGGTTGGATTTCCTCCAGCAGGAAGGCCACAGAGGTGACTATGGAGGTGAGAAGGGATCAAGCTGGGTGGTGACTACAGAGGGGATCCTCCCTCTATCTCAGGTTGTCACCAGCCTGGCCTTTGCTTCCAGGGACAGAGACCCAGGACCAGGAGTCTCAGAAGGACCTGCAGTTCCTGGGTGTGAAGAGGAAGGTGTCCTGCGTGTCCTAGGGAGAGATGGCTATGGTGGCAGCTCGGGTGGCTGTGGGCTCCCTGGTCCTTGGGGAATGGTTTCAGGTAGACCCTCTATCTCTGTTTCTGTCTGTTGAGTCTGTCCGTGTGCTCCTTGACCTTTGGGGCAGCCTCTCTTTCTGGCCTGGGAGATGTTCCTCTGGTCACCTCGCCTTATCAATGGGTGGTGTCAGGCTTGGGGTGAGGGGGGTGGAGGGGGAGCAGCACAGTGACTCCTGAGAGAGCACTATTCCAGGCCCTGCCAATGTAAGAAACCTGTGAAAACATGTGTTTGAGTGAAATTGATGTCTTATTCCTGAAAGCAGGATTTCAAATCCTGAGAAGAACGGCAGTTTTGCAGCCTATTTTATACATTACTAGGGTCCGGTGCACTAAATTCATGCACTGGGGGGAGGGTGTCTCTCAGCCCAGCCTGCCCCCTCTCACAGACAGGGAGCCCTCAGAGGATGTCCTACTGATGGCTTAGGCCCGCTCCCTGGGGAGCAGGCCTAATTCCCAGTATGGCCTTCTTCTTCGGGGGGCAACTGGGCTGATCCGGGGAAGGCGCCAGCCCCATCACCCCACTGTTGCAGCCACTGCCAGCCACCACAGCCCCAAGGTGTTTTCATCAACACAGACTCCAGTCCCTTCACCACGAAAAAATTACAACTTTCTCTAGGCATTTTCAAGATGTGTCTTTCATAGGATACGACATTTCTTTCTTTGTTTTTTATCCTCAACTGAGGATATGTTTCTATTGATTTTTAGAGAGTGTGGGAGATGGAAAGATGGAGAGAAGCATCAATGTGAGAGGGACACTTTGATTTGTTGCCTCCTGCATGAGCCCTGACCTGGGCCCCGGCCAGGGAGGAACCTGCAACCTAGGTACATGCCCTTGATCAGAATCAAACCTGGACCCTGCGGTCGGCAGGCCGAGGCATTATCCACTGAGCCAAACCCACTAGGGCAGGATATGACATTTCTTAGCCCTCCAGCAGTGGACCTTTGTATTTTCCTCCAGGAGTGTGGTAGAAAAACCCTAGATCACCATTTTGGATTCTTATTACCCAAGTTACCAAGAACA
The DNA here is from genome assembly GCF_027574615.1 of Eptesicus fuscus. Classification (NCBI taxonomy): domain Eukaryota; kingdom Metazoa; phylum Chordata; class Mammalia; order Chiroptera; family Vespertilionidae; genus Eptesicus; species Eptesicus fuscus. The sequence goes on from NC_072493.1 coordinate 38,750,120, forward strand.
TTACCAGTGGTATACAGGGAGCTTAGCCAATGAGTGGTCGGAAAAGGTATTTCCTCAGCAGCTCACCACAGAGTCAGGACTGCTGGCAAGCTGAGGCTGGCACCCTCCACTCCTCCCCCAAGCCTCTGCCACGGATTGGGCAGGGCCCCCTGGCTCCGCTTAGGCCTTGCTCAAGCCTCTGCTGTGGCCTGGGCAGGGCCCCCCAGCTCTGAGTAAACCTCTGCCTTGGCTTGGGCAGGGCCCACTGGCTCCGATCAAGCCTGTGCCACAGCTAGGGCAGCCTCCCCCCCCCTCCCAGCTCTACTCAGGCCCTGCTTAAGACTCTGCCGCCCTGCCCCCAGCAGATCTGCACCAAGGCTGGTAGGCTAGGAGGGGCTGAGGGCTTCTGGGACCCCAGCAGCTCAGGGCCTACACATGGGCCCACAGGCTTGAAGCAGCCTGGGTCCTGAAAATGTTCCCAGGACCCAGGCCTCTGAATGCCTGTGTATGCAAATTAACCCACCATATTTGGGATTAATTTGCATACTCACTCCTGATTGGCTGTTGGGCATAGTGGAGTTATGATCACTTTACATCTTTCTCTTTTATTAGTGTAGATAACCAAAGGAGAAGATTTTTAAAAAGTTGTGTGAAATTCATTCAAATGTGAGATAAAGCATATCTGGGAAATCTCTAGAACTGAATAAAAGGAAAAATGGAGAAACATATATTATTTTTACATGGGAGGGTCCTGGATAGTTAACATTTACTGCACGTGGAGAGGCTGTGCGGGGACCAAACATGTGGGGTCTGTGGTCTAATATTCTGGTGCCAGAGGTTCTTCCTTCCATTGGTCTAGCAAAGAGCATTACTCTGACCAGTCAAAGGTATGTTATTCAAGATGCCAAAGTAGAGGGCACAGGGCTCCCTTAAGGCATAGTCTCACCTTTGCTAAGGAAGCCATAAGCCTGAGACATAATTACCTGCTATCACCTGCCCAGTTGATAATTTCTGATCAGACCATTCTGGGCAGTTACTTTTTGTCCTGAGCCTGTCAGACCCACATTTGGCCCCCAGAGCTTGTCAGGTTTATTTCAGAGTCCCTTTTTTGTCCACAGTCCCAAGAAAGAGCAGATAGGATGGATCAGGCACAAGAAAGGATCCCAGAAGGGCCTGTTGACACAGGGATGGAAATCAGGCTCTTTCTTTACCTCCTTAGGCAAAGCCAGGTTCCTGTGGGAATTTCCTGTGGTGTCGGTGTTTCAATGTCACCCCCTAGAAAGGAAGGAGGGACCTGCAGTCAAGGTTAGGTGTTGCACCAAGAATAATGTCCAGGCATCCAGGCTCCAGAGAGTGGAAGGTGACCCTGAGCCCTGGGCAGAGGAGGGCTCTGACCTCCAGGCTGACAGATCAGTCAGTCAGGGCCCTTTCCCTGTGTATTCCTGGTTCCTGAATCCATCCCAAGGCCGTGTGAGCCCAGTGAGAGAACAGGCGTTGTCCACAGTGCTATGAGTCCAGTGTCAGGAACACTGTCTGCCCTGGTGGGTGTGCTGTTTCAGAAGGAGCTCTCCTTTTCTGGATTACAAAGCAAGAGCCTGGATAGGGCTCTCCTGAGTTTTCTGGGCGAGCATGCCAGGCTGGAGTGCTGATCTCCAAATTGCCCTGTCTGTTACTCATCACATCCACGTCACCTGTGTCCCTGTCTGTCATCTGCTCTAGACCTCCCTACAGGTCCCAGGATCTGGAGCAGCTCCACATGGAGACTTAGCCAGGGGTCCTCATGGACTCCTCTGTTAGGGGAGGGAGGCCCCTGTGGGGCCATTAGCCCCTCTGAACTGGAAGCAACCCCAGATCTTGAGTTCTCCTGTCCCATACTGCACGGGAAGTTCCCCTAGCTCACCAGGACACCATGGACTGGTTAGATGTCTTCAGGGACCACAGGAAAGTGTCCCATAAACCAGGGACCTTGAAGATCGGAGTCATCCGCTGATTCCTTTGAGGTCAGTGTGGGTTCCCTCCTCTCATGGTAGTAACTCCACCTGGGGTGGAGGATCCAGAGATTCTGCCAGGTCACGGCTCTGTGAGAAGAAGAAGGACATAGGCTAGAGTCCCGGCCCCAAGGTGATGAGATGTCACTAAGAATTTGAGGATGGGGAGGGCTGTGATTTTCTGAGAATAAAGTAGGGCCAACCCCTCACAGTTAAGCGGTCCCTATTCTCCCTCCTGTCTGTGTGAGGAGTTAAGACCCAACTATGGGACATTCCACTTGATGGACACTCCCATGGTGACACCAATGTCTTTGTGTAAATAATGAACATTCTCTGTCGGCAAGTATCACACAGGGTGACAGGCTTCCACTGCGTGGTCACCCACATCCATTTAATGAGTGTTTACTAAGCATCTGTAATGTGTCGGGTTCTTGGCCAGGCCCTGAATACTCCACAGAGAACAGGACATACATGGGCCCTGAGCTCTCGGAGTAAACCTTGCAAGAGGGACAGGCTCTCAGATAAATCACAGCACTAAGGACTTAATCATAATCACGAGAAGGGCAATGAAGGAAACATTCTGGTGTGTCCAGAGCATGCACTTGAGTATCAGCTGGTCTGGGGATCATAGAGAGCACTTCTGAGAAAGTGACCTTTTTGCTGAAATCTGAAACCTGAGTGTCCTTTTCCCCCTTGAAGGTCAGAGGGTGATAGGGAAGAGCTGCCTGCAGAGGACTGGCTTTTGGTGGGCAGATGCCACGCTGGATGGAGGAGCTCACAGAGTTCAGAATGTGCAGCCTGCAGAGTGACAAGTGCTGTGGACTCAGTGAAGCTGGTGAGGTTGGACCCACTGGGCTTGGGTGCTGCTCAGGTGGGGTTAGCAGCCTTCTGTAGAGGTTCCAGGTCATGGAGTAGCTTTGCCGCTCTCTAGTGGACAAGCAGAAAATGTGCAAAAAAGGTAAATTTAGGTGGGTTTGTTTTGTTATTTGTATTCAACTTATACTTTAAGCAATATGTTTTATGTGTACATATAATTTATAACATATTTAATTAGTTATTATTAACATATAATAAACTTAACATATTGAAAGTATACAATTTATTATACTTGCAGATGCATTCACCAGAGAAGTTGTTACAATATAGATAATGAACATATCCCTAATATTAAAGCCTCCTCAGGCCCTCTTGTAACGTCTTCATTCTTGCCCATCTCACACTCCTTTCCCCAGTGTTAAGGAATTTCTCATCTGCTTTCTGTTATTATAAATTAGTTTGCATTTTTTAGAATTTTCAAAAATTGAATTATACAATATGTAATTTTGGGCAGAGGTTGGCTTCTTGACTCAACATGATTATTTTAAAATATTTTTATTTCAATTGCTTAGTTCTATCACATTGTAGGGATACACCAAATTTGTCTATCCATTCATGACACCTCTGGTGGGAATGCAGCCACTGTAGAAAACAGTATGGGGTTTCCTCAAAAAAATTAAACATGGAACTTCCATTTGTCCCAGTGATTCCACTTCTAGGAATATAGCCTAAGAAACCCAAAACACCAATCAGAAAGGATATATGCACCCTTTGTTCATAGCAGCACAATTGACAATAGCTAAGATTTGGAAACAGCCCAAGTTCCCATCAGCAGATAAGTGGGTTAGAAAACTGTGTAATGGAATACTATGCAGTGGTAAAAAAGAAGGAACTCCTACCATTTTCAATGGCATGGATGGATCTGTGGAGTATCATGCTAAGCAAAGTAAGCCAGTCTTAGAAAGATAAGTATCACATGATCTCATGCATATGTGGAATCTAATGAACAAAATAGATCCAGAGACAAAGAAGCATGGAACAGACTGATGAATTTCAGATGGAAGGCGGGGTGGGTGGTGTGGTGGGGGTAGAGATTAACCAGGGAACTTGCATGCTTATATGCATAGCCCATGGACACAGACAATAAATAGTGTGGTGAAGGACTGGGACGTGCTGGGTGGAGGTGGTCAATGAGTAAAAGCAAAACAAAACAAAACAAAACAAAACAAAACAAAAAACAAAGGAGACATCTGTAATTCTTTCAACAATAAAGATAATTTTTTTTTTTAAAAGGAATGAATTTGCTGAAACTGGTTTGGCTCAGTGGATAGAGCATCGGCCTGTGGACTGAAAGGTCCCGGGTTCGATTCTGGTCAAGGGCATGTACATTGGTTGTGGGAACATCCCCAGTAGGGGGTGTGCAGGAGGCGGCTGATCGATGTTTCTCTCCCATCGATGTTTCTAACTCTCTATTCCTCTCCCTTCCTCTCTGTAAAAAAATCAATAAAATATATTAATAAAAAAATAAAAATAAATAAAGAAATAATTAGGTGCTTGTAAAACCATTGGGGAGCTAAAGAAATGGAATTTAGGAAGTTGCTGCTGGAAGTCTGGTTTCAAGGTTGCACTGCCACAGCCCCCACCCAGAGGTAAAGTTACACCTGCTTCTTCACATAAAGCAGTGTCTGCCAGAGCCCACCCAACCTTCACCCAGTAGCAGAAATAACAGCCCCATGACCCTTTCAGCTTCCAAAGGACACCCAAGTACATCTCAGGGGCTGAATTTAATTTACATTTGATCCTCAGTCACTAGTTGTGGGGAAAAAGTAGTATTTAACCTTTCAGTCCCTCTGATCTAGGAGGGAAAGAGAAGGACCTGGAGCATAAAAGCCAAAGACAATACAGGGCGTGTCTGAGTCCACTTTCAGGCTGTGTGCCTCTGGGCAAGTGACCCCACCTTAAGAATTCTCAGTTTCCTCATGTGATGCCTTAGAAAGATATTGGTTCTATTTCCCTCCTTCTCAGAACAGAACAACTAAAACTCTTGGAATTTTATGAGCAATAAAGGTGATAAGAGTATCTTTTGTCATGATCTGGCCACTCTTGGCAGGCCTGTGGATACCTGCAGGGTGAGGGCTGCAGGGAGGTCTTCATGCAGTAAAGATCAAGCTTTGACTGGAAATTTCGATGGTCAGTGTTAAGAAACCTGTAGTGAAGTTTTATGAGTGTGGGTCAAAGGAAAACAATTGCCCAGAAGCCAAATATCAATGGACTGAGAAAATGCTCCAGAGAATGCCAATTTGGGGCCTTATTTTATATATTACAGTCAAAGCAGGAGGCGAAAGGGGTTACATGAAATCCATTGGTGATCGTCAGGAAGTCTAAAGAAAGCAAAGCAAGGAACTCTGAGGTTGGATAAAAACTAAAACAAATAGACACATGCTTTTTTTTTTTTTTTTTTACAATGGTTGGTCCAGGATAGATTGCAGTTAACGTGAACAGAATAACAATACCAATGAGGACTTTTATTGTCTCTCTGCAGTGTGGACTATAGAAAAATGGAAATGATTCTGACGTGCCTTTGACCAGGAGTCGAACCCGTGACCCTTCAGGCTGATGATCTAATCATTAACCACAGAAACCAGGGCAGGATGCTGTAACTTTATGGCTTATTTGAAGATAATGCTGGAAGAACACAATACTATAAATTATAATTACCGTCTACAAATTCCAGAAGCCAGGAGGATAGTAGTAGTTTTGAAAGTAAATTCTCTGTGCCTTAGCTGCAGTTACAGAGAGCTGTGTTTTATAGCCACTTCAGCTTCCATTTGAATTAGTATAGTTAGTTGTCCTTGTTGAAGTAGGGTGTAAACACATTCCCATAATTAGGTTCTTGCATTTACACATAAAATTCCTAAAGTGTGTTACTATAGATGCAAAAATATGATAGACAGGCTCAGTGAAAGTAAAGATTGACCTTTGCCAGAGAAGATATTGGCCTAGGACTTGACTACCAGCATGACTCGTTTTCATTTCAGACCATCCCATGTGTTTATTTTTTATTTTTTGTATTTATTTATTTTTTTAAAATTTCTTTATTGATTAAGGTATCACATATTTGTCCTCATCCCCCCCATTCCCATCCCACACCCCTCCCCACACATGCCCCCCGCCCTCCCCTGTTGTCCTTAACTGCTGGTTAGGCTCATATGCATGCACACAAGTCCTTTGGTTGATCTCTCCCCTTTAACCCCACCCTACCCTACCCTCCCTCTGAGGCCCGACAGTCTGATCCATGCCTCCTTGTTTCCATGTGTTTACTTTAGGCCTCTGAGTTTGCAGGCCTCCTGAGTTTCAGGTTTAGTATGTGGTCCCGTTTTTGTTCTCACTTTGGTCATCAGTCAATTTAAATAATTCATTGATGACCAACCTCTGGGTTAGATGATACGGTCCACCTGTACTAACCAGGCTTGTTCCTAAGAAGTCTTCCTGTCAGTGTCTGTCTTGTTGAATGATGGACCTTTGGGGATGGACCAAGTTCATAATGTTGGATGGAAGTTAAGGCCAAGTTTTCTCAAAAGTGAAAGGTGGGTAAATGGAGGGGGGCAGGCAGGTCCCACGGGCCTTCATTAAGAAAACACTCTGGATCATCTCTAACCTATAAGCTATCATGATCCAAGCTCTGCTGTCTGTCTTACTTCTCTGCATTTTGCATCCCGTGTAACATTTACATATAGTTTGAGGACACGTTATACACCTCTTCAATTTTTACAGTCTGACCTTGAGATGAGTTCTCATTACTTCCCAGTGGAAACACTCAAGTGTGATTTATTATTAATCTGATTCCCAGTAGTTATGCAATTGGAAGATGAAACTTTAATTCTCACCTGAGGATATTTTTTCCATTGCATTCTTTAAAGAGAGTAGAAGGGCTGGAGGGAGTGGAGAGAGAGAGAGAGAGACAGAGAGAGAGACAGTCATGGATGTGAAAGACACACATGGATGGGTTGCCTCCTGCATGAGCCCAGACTGGGGCAGGGAATGAACCTGCAACCCAGGTAGGTGCCTGTGGACGAAAGGAGCCACATGCTAACCTGACAAGCTCAGGGGAGGCCTGAGTGGCAGTCTTGCAAACTCAGAGATCTAAAATAACCACAAAAGATGGTTTGAAAATTAAATATTTCACTACAAACAGGTTATAGTGGGTAGTCATGTCCTAGGCAGATTTTTTTCCCCTGACAAAGATCAACTTAGGTCTTCTTTACTGAGCCCATTTGCTTTTTTGCCTCTAAGATAACATATCTGTGAGATGTCTGGGTAACCTGTAACTTCCTTTTTACCCCGGACCCCTCAGGGCACAACAAATGGTACCCTGATATTCCCTCTATGTTATTGTTATCAAGTTAATTGTCAACTGTTAATTATCTTAAAGTATCCTGTATCCATCTCTGTAAAAGAAGCACATGTCCATCATTTCACTTTTTACCCTATCCCAGAGATTCCCCCTTTCCCCCCTGCTTCGCTTTATCCCACCCTCTTAATCTATCACCAATGAATTTCATGTAACTCACCTATGTCCCTTTCCTTTGTTTGCAGTGTATAAACATAGATGTAACTCTCTATTCTCTGGAGCATTACCTCAATTCATTGAGGTTCTGCTTCCCGGCATATGTCCACAGTTTGGCTCAAATAAACTCACAAAAATTCTTTACAGATTTCAATGTTTTTTTGTTGTTAACAGGAGGCAGGAAAATTGGAGACCTTTATTTGGAAAATTTTAGCCTGATAAGGAAAGAAATTGGAAGATTTGAAAATAAGGTAAGGATCGACACTGTGAGCAAAATGACAGAATCAGCTAGTTACAGGTAGATGATGACAAAGTAAAACATGTGTCCAACACATTTAAAGAGGCAAGAAAGACATTATTCAGAACCATGCAATAGGGCAGTGAGATGACACTCAACACCCCTGAAAGAAAAGGCTGGGGAGATTTTAAGAAAAAATAAGGAATTCTAGGCATCTGTGTTTGCTAATTGGCTTTACAGAAAGAAAATGTGAAACATTTCCTGAAGTCCTGACAGGAGGTCTTTTCACATCTTTGTTGTAAAGGTTCCCCACCCAGGTTAGGCTCCTACTCTCCCTCAGAGACTGGGACACAGGGACACCAGGAGGATGAAATTTCAAAGGGATGGGGCCAGGCCCTTGAGACAGATATTCTCTGGGTCATAACACTGGCAAGACGTTTTTGAGGAGACGTGTGTATATTTCAAAAGTGCAAAGAAAGACTCTGCAATGACTAATTACAATTACATTTATAAAATAAATGGTCTAAGGATGGAAGACAAAGGCATGTTATCAGGAAGAACCTGTGTAAAGGTTGGTGACTCTGAGGGAACATTAAGGCCTCTAGTTCAGGACAAAACTGCTTTCTGCACAGTGGAGGGAAACACAACCAAATCTATTTTAGCCAAGACCCAGTTTACATCTTTATCATTTCCAGAAAGTTATGAAGAGGTGCAATTTCCCAGCCATTTATAAACAGATGCAGAGTAGCTGAGAGTTCCTGAACACAGCCAGGATCTTATCTCCCAGGAGGCTGTGCTTCTGGAGTTCTCCATGGAGACAGTACATTGCTCTCTACAGTCACCTTCCTTTTGGCCACAGGTCATCTCCAGGGAAGAAGGGTATTCTCCATCCTACCACATGGCTGGTGTCGCTGGATTTGGCCTGATTAGTGACCTAAGTGCAGAGGAACTGACATTCACCACATAGTTTGCTCTGATGCAGGTTTTCCTATGAAACCGAAGATGGGACTGTTAGCAGTCTCTTGAGGTTAGGAACCGCACCCTCTAGCTTTGGGTAATGACCTCATCTCCAAGAGATTCCAAAAGGCCCCACAGGTCACACTTTGCTTCATAAAAGGTGAGGCCATTTCTAATTCTGTGGGCATCAGTCTGAACTAGGACATTTGAGCCAAAGCCTTGGTTGTATTACTAAGGTTTCCAATTATACCCTATTAACAAAGGAAGACAGAATCCTATTGAGTTTATGCAAATAGGTCTATAGCCATACAAATAAGATACTCAAAAAGACTTAAGAAAGTTTTTGAAATAAGTCAAACAGGGAGAAAAAAGATCTGGGTTGTTACCCACATGGGTGTCCTCCTGTCCATTCCCATTGCCAACAACAGTGGCTGGGCATCTAATACGTGTCCCCCTGGAGAAGGGACAGAACTTGTGTTTATGCAAACTCATCACGTGCACCCAGGGTAATCACACAACCACTGCGCTTCTCTTGAAAGGCTGGGTTTCACCTCCAATGTGGAGATGGTACAACTTAGATCACACCAAGGTGGGATCTGGTATAGAATATCACCTTAAGTCAACAATAATGACAATGTCAGCTTTTTTTTTTTTTTTTTTGCGCATTTATTGACTCAATGCAAGTTTTCAAAGGACTTTCCACCCTCATAATATATCTATTTAAGGGTTCAAAAGATTTATTCAGTTTAATAATGTAGAGGAAGGGAGGAGGCTCACTAAAATTTTATATCCAGCTCAACTGGTACACTTTTAGCAGAACTGATGGGGTTGGACGCTTCACACTGGTAATTCCCAGCATCCTCCCTCATGACAGGGTCTATGGTGAGAATTCTGTTTTCCCAGGACAGCTTCATCCTCTCTGTCAGCTGCAGATTCATGCCATTGAGGAACCACTGGATGGAGACTGCATTTGTGTAGCAGGTCAGGACCACGGAATCCTTATGCTCCATGACTGTTGTCTTGCTGGCTAGGAGTGTGGGCACGCTCACTGGCTCTGTGGAGAAACAGAGGGCATGGCTAATTGAGAGTGGGCTTGAGACCTGGGCCATGCTGCCTCCTCAGTCATCTTAGCCACTGAGAGTCCACTGTGAACTCTGTAAGGTCACCAGAAGATGGTTCTGATCTCTGCAGAAGGACAATTGTCTTTATTCAGGTGCATTGTATAGGGAGAGGGCTGTACCTCCTCTCTGAACCCAGATCACTTCTGACCTGTTCCCATAGACATCTTTGTAGTATCAACACAGGGAACCCCTTCACAGCCTACATGTCCTATAACCTCGCCATAAGGTGGAATTTTCCTCTCATGAGCTTTTATTGACCGTTTCCTAGAAGTTTTTTTTACTTAAAAATTCCATGTATGTTGGAAAAGGCAATCTTACCACTTCTGTCCTGCTCACTATAGGGCCTAGGGGACTTTACAGCAAGTGAAAGGGCATTTAACTGTTGTTAAATAACTCATTAGGCAATAAAGATGGCCCCACCCAGTCTTCTTGACTTTGGACCTGGAAAAGTTCATCTATAGGATTCCTCAGTCTGAACAGGACTTTATTTCCAGGCCTGCTGATTGCATATAATGGTGAAACAAATCACTAAAGAGAAGTGGTTATGATTTTAACAAAAGACAGGAACTGTAGGAATAGGAGGAAATTACTTAATATGGCAAAGACCACACGTGAAAGTCCACAGCTAACACATTACTACACGGAGAACCTCTGAAAACAGTACTAAGATCATGAATAAGACGAGGATGCTGTTTTTCCCCTGATTCAACTAGTCAGAAAAATCAGGCAAGAAGCTGAGATAAGAGATATCCAATTTAGAGAGGAATAAGAAAATAACTTTTTAAAAAGATAACATAATATAATTGTAGTATACCCTAAAGATTTCACCACATACATACCTAAAACAACTATTAGAACTAATAAAAAAGATGAAGTTGCTAGAGACAAAATCAACACCCAGCATCATTTCCATTTTTTAAACAAAAATGAACAATCCTCAAATAAAATAAAGAAAACAATTCCATTTACAATGGCATCAAAAAGACTAGAATGCTTAGGATTAAGCATAATAAGGTGGAAGATGAATACACTGAAAACTACCAAACATTTCTGAAAGTAAAGAAGAAACAAATACGGTACCTGGAAAGGCATCCATGTTCATTGATTCCAAGACCACCAACTATCTACATATTTGAAACAATCCCTATCAAAATCCCAATTACTTTTTTTCAGAAATAAAAAAATCCATCTCAGCATTTATGTGGAATTTCAATGGATCCCAAATGTTCGCAACAACCTTAAAAATGATGCATTGAAATTGGAGGTCTCACAGTTACTAATTTCAAATGTTACTACAAAGGGAAAGTAACCAAAATAGTGTGACACTGGCATGAAGACTTCTATTTGTCCAAAGACACAATCAAATGGTTTTGATAAAGGAGCCAAGACTGTTCAATGGAGAAAGGACAGTCTTTTCAACAAATGCTGTTGAACAGCAATGTCTACATGCAAACAAATAAAGGGGACCATTGCTTATACCACACACAGTAATTCAGTCAAAATGGATTGAATCCTAAAGGTCGGAACTAACATTACAAAACTCTTAGAAGAAAACATAGGGGTAAGCAGTATGGCATTGGATTTGGTAACGATTTCTTGAATATGACACTAGAAACTCAGGCCAGAAAAGATTAGATAATTTAGATTTTTGTCAAAATGGAAAACTTCTGTTTATCCAAGGACACAATCAACAGAATGAAAGGTGATCTGTGGAATGGTATAAAATAATTTGCAAATCATTAATAGGATGAGGGGTTAATATCTGAATATATAAAGAGGGTTTAAAACTCAACAACAGCAACACCAAATAACCTGATTTTAAAATGGGCAAACCTCTTGAATACACATTTCTCCAGAGAAGATACACAAATGGTCAATAAGCCCAGGAAAAGATGCTAAACATCACTATCATTAGAAAAATATGAATCAAAACTCCCAAAGTTGATGCTTGTGATATTGGGTGTGGGTAACTCCACTGAGCAGGTAACAGGAGAACACTGCCCTGTGTGGGACAACTGAGTCCTCCAAGGGTTCTTCAATCAGACATGGCACCTATCACCTCTCAGCCAACTTAAAAGAATAAGGCAGGTCTATGTAACACAAGACAAATGCCTGGGGATCTGAGCCCTCAGAGAACTTAAATCTTCTATGTCTCTGAGAAAGCACAGCCTTTCTCAGGAGCCAAGACTGTTCAATGGAGAAAGGACAGTCTTTTCAACAAATGGTGTTGAACAGCAATATCCACATGCAAACGTATGAAGGGGACCATTCAATAGATTAGCAGGATTTGGTTGTGGAACAACAGAGAACATAGAGTTAGAGACATCCACCCCCCATCCGCCCACACCTCTCCTACTTCTTCACTGACCAGCTGACTTCAATTTTTTTCTAGCTGCACAGACTTCCACTGCCCGGCCGAGGGGTGTGTCTAAGATGGACCATTTCCCAGGACATCTTAGAGACTCAGACTGGAGCAGAAATAAAACTTGGGGACTAGGATCAAGCCTGTGGGCAGTTGACTACTCAGACCCCAGGGCCAAGAGCTTGGTCAGGCCTTCCCAGGTGAGTGTGACTGACATGAGCCAATGAGCCAATAAATGATAGAGCAGAGCCCAAGGAATGAGCTAGAAGAGTGAAGAGACAGACAGGAGCTAACGGTGCCAGCAGAACCATATGCTTTGCCCTTGGTCATTAAAGTCAACCTCCCAGTACTGAGGGCAGGGCAGGGGAGGCTTGTTCAGATGCAGAAGGGGTGATGGACAGCAAGATGGGAGCACGGATTGCTGACATTCTGGCCCTTGTGGACCATTTGTGTTTGGTGTTTCTGAGATAGAAATTTGGAAATATCTTAAAATTCCCCCATATGCAAAAATTACTGTTAATACCCCAGGGCTTAAGAGCAATAGCAGGAAGGACTATTTCTCTAGAGAACAGCAAAGGGTCTGAGACATGGGTCTCAACCCCTGGAGTGACAAGGGAGCTTTTCCCATGTGGCCAGAGTTTCAAGGACTCTGCATCCAGGTTTCAGCCTCTGAAGAGGTTTTAGATCATTCTTCCCTTCAGAAACCATTTATTTCTTCCTAATTCATAAATTAAAGTGTGTTACATCTTGATGCCTTAGCTGGTTACAAGTGTAAAATGGGGAGTGAGCAGGTAAAGTCCTTTCCTTTATATCCAGTGGAAGTGACGCCAACACATCAGGAAACAAATCAGTGGTTTCAACTCCAGTGCAGGGAGGGGTGGATCAGCCACCTGAGGGGAAGGTCTGGGTGTTCCCAGCACTGACTGATGATTACCGCAGGTAATTTGGTTCTAGAGTACAAATAAATTAATTCTCCATTTGGTGTTATCTCCCAAAGCACAATCTCTCTCTCTAGCCTAAGGGAAGCTCTAAACCAATGTTTACTGTAGGGATCCCTAGGGATGGAGGAGAGGATGGGATTATGGCTGCAGACAGACCTTGAGTGACTCCCATGGTCTCGGTGGCTCTGCTTTAGTGATTCTATCTCCCTGTGCCTCGGTTTCCTCTCAGTGAAGTATGATGAACATTTGACTGCCAGGGTGTCAGTGTATTAACAATAAAATATTCACAGTATCTGACTAAACATTGGGACAGGGGAGCTGCTCAAATGAGGGGCATCTGTCACTGATCAACTCCAAGAGAGAATCTCCTGGCCTGATCCCTGGTGGACGAGGAGCTGCCTGGAGCATCTTTTCTCCTTTTTGTTCCCTATGATTCTGACGTTTCTCTGGACTCTCCTAAATTTTTCAGTGTAGTTCACAAATGGCCTGGCTACCTTGTCCATCTATGCTATCCACACACAGTCTCAGGTGAAGGACCACCCCTATCCAGTTGTGGCTCATGGGGCTGAGCTCTGGCTGGTGAGCAGTTCAAAAGCCTTGTGACTCAGAAACCCAGAAACCATTGTGCCCACTCAGCCCTTCCCAGGAGGTTAACCCCAGTCTGACACAGGAACCCCAGGGTCCCTGGAGTCAGGAGCCCTGGGGCAGGGAGTCTGGGAAGGGCTGCCAAAGCTGAGCTTCTTTATGAGGATTGCAGGGGGCCCCTCAGGATGGGTCCTGGCCTAGCCCTGCAGGGTTTATCTCAGGGTCATGGTCATGGGGAGGGGAGCAGGGGCCTGGACTGAGACTGGTCTCCCTCTGCTGAGCAACTCCCATCAGACTGGCCCTTCCCTCTGTTGTGAATGTCTGCAGGGCTGGAATCCGGGAGGGGAACTCTGGCCTTCGAAAGTTTGTCTCCACTGTGTGTGTCCTGCACTAAATGCCCAAACCCAACCTGGAATGTGATGCAGAGGGGGATGGAGGAGAGTCCAGTGCTGTCAGTCCTGTGTGTGAAATGAAGTTCACCCACCCAACACCCAGAGGTCAGAGAGCAATCACTCACTGTATACATCGAGCCATCCAAATCCTATTTCTTGTTTTGAGTCTGGAAGGTGGACTACTACGGTGTAGATTCCTGTGTCCCTCGGGGTGACCTTCTTTAACTGCAAGGATCCATCAAAGTTTATCTTTGCTCGACCGCTGTATGCAGGCCCTGTTGTATACCTTCTTTCTTGCAGTGTAAGAGTTGCAATATTAGGATTGGAGTGTTCTGCTTCCCACCTGTACCACGTGAAGCCTATAGCATTAGGAGGCTTATTGCGGATACGTAGAATCGCATTCCTCCCTTTGACAGCATAGGTTGACACAATAGAGAGTTGGGCAGTGGTGGGCGGGCTCCAGAAATTTAAGAGTGAAACTAGGAGGGAAGAGAGAAACTGATCAATATTTGAAGCTCTGTATTGGGATGGAAAGATGAGGACCTGGATTTGGAACAGGTCTCTTCATCTCTCAGCCTTGGTGTTGTGTGTGAGTGTGTGTGTGTGTCCCTGGTGGTCAAGGTCAACAGCATGACCACCAATACTTCAGCACCTGTGAACCTGTTACTTTTTCTGTTTCACAATCTCTTTTCCAGGTGTCTGTTTGGCTCACCCACTCACTGCCCTCAGATCCCTGCTGACACTTAGGGGTGTCCATGGGAGGCACCTTCATGGGACATTTCCCTAAAGACTCTCTGTTAATCACTCTCTGATCTGTCTCTGCTCTGTTCTTTTTATAACACTTGTGGGTACCTGACATCACATGTCCCATAGAACGCGAGCTCCATGGGACTGGGGCTTGTCAGGTCTTGCATGCCCAATGCCTGCAACAGGCTGCAAATACCTGTGGCTGAATGAATGATCCCGGAGTCCTGCACCACCTGGCGTGTATTTCTCCTGAGGCTGGTGGTAAGGACAGTGTTTAGCACCCCTGGTTAGGTTTTTTCTGGTGCCACCTGACATAAATTGTTATTATTAAGGTCAGTTTTCAAAACTCAATACTCAGTGACGAATAACTTAGGAAGTAACAGCAATTGAAGATTCCCTGCCCCACTCCACTTGCAGATCATGAGATTTCCCTGTTACCTGTTCCCCATCTCCCTTACCCATCCTACTGTGCTCTCCTGTCCTCTCCCCTCAGGTCCACACAGAGCGATGTCCTCCTCTCTCAGAGTGCTGTCCTCCACAGGAGGCCCCAGCAAGTCCCCATCTTTCCTCCTTCAGTCCACCCCCAGGGATTGTTCCTTCCTTACCAGCCAGCAGGAGCCCCTGCCAGGTGACAGGTCCCCTGCGGATAGGGGCTGAGAGGGACTCCATGGAGTCTGCTGCCTGCACTGTCCCTCCCTCTGCGAGAAGAGCTTGGGTTCCAGGAAAGCTCAAAGGCACCGCTGTACAAACTGATGGGATCTGCTGTCCCTCTTCACTGTGCACTGGGCCTCCTCCTGCTGCAATATCACTTACCTGGTCACATGGATCAGGGCGGAGTTTGTGCTAAGGACCCACCTCCTCCTCCCCTCATTTTTGCCACCCTTTCACCCTCCTTCCAGTTTACCATCCATCCATATTTTGGTTCCCTTGGAGATGCTGAGGTATCTGAACACACACACACTCACATGCTCTGTTTGGAAAAGCAACAGCCTGGGGCACCCAGGTTGAGGGCATTCCCCGCGGCTCCCTGTCAGGTGCACAGTAGGCTCCCCCACAGCCCTCTCTCTTTCACATTTGACTTTTCCCTTCAGAGCAGGAGCTTTGGGGCCACCTCAGGAACTCTTGTCACAGGATGTCACCGCCACTGTGCATCAGATCACCTGTGAAGCTTTGTAAAGATTGCGATGCCCAGGTGACACGTTAGATGCTGATTCAGCAGCTGTCCCGCTAATGTGGATGCCCAAGCAGAATGCGATCTGGTGATGTGGTGATGGGGCAGCTTCTCCCCCTCTCCTGTGCACAGGGAGGGTCTCCAGATCCTGTTGAAATGCAGATTCTGACTCAGCAGGTGTGCGGTGGAGCAGAAACTCTGCATATGACAATATCTCAGGGGAGGTGGGTCTTACTGGCCTGTGGAGCCCACTAGCAACAGCAAAGCTGATGGGGGGACACGTCCCCTGAGAGAATGACCAAGCATTGGCCTGTGCTGTGTCTTGGTCTTAGGTCTGCCAGCACCACACAGAGAGCCCCACAGGCCCCAAACCTGGGGATTATTTCTGTTTATGACACAGACACCCAGCTGGGCATCGGGTCTTCCCCATGTTCTTTAAAGCACTTGGAAGATTGGGTTTCCTCCCAGCAGGAAGGCCACAGAGGTGACCTGGGGTTGAGAAGGGGTCAAGCTGGGTGGTGATGGTTGAGGGGTTCCTCCCTGTACCTCAGGTTGTCACCAGCCTGGCCTTTGCTTCCAGGAACAGAGACCCAGGAAGGGTCTCAGGACCAGGAGTCTCAGAAGGACCTGCAGTTCCCGTGTGTGAAGGGGAAGGTGTCCAGTGTGCCCTAGGGAGAGAGGACTGTGTGGGAGGCCAGGTTGCTGTGAGCTCCCTGGTCTTCCGGGGGTAGTTTCTGGGAGACCCTCCCTCTCTGTTGGCTGAGCCCGTCCTTGTGCTCCCTGACCTTTGGGGCGGTGTCTGTCCTCTGCCTGGGGGAGTTTCCTTTCATTACCCCACCTTGTTCATGGGTGGTGCCAGGCAAGGTGTGGGGAGGAGCAAATAGAGCCCTGAGAAAGCATATGCTCTTAGGCCCTGAGAAAGTAAGAAACTTCCCAACCTGTGAAGATATTTATGAGTTTATTTGAACCAAGCTAACGTCATATGCCTGGAACAAGATCTCAAATCCTGAGAATGGCAGTTGTGCAACTTATTTTATATATTATAATAAAAAAAGAAGATGGAAGAAGTTGTGTGAAATCCATTAGGAGGCGAAGAAATCTCTAGAATTGATAAAAGGCAAAATGGAGAAACACATACTTTTATTTTATTTTTTTTTTACTTTGTTGGGTGGAGGATAATTAACATTTACAGCACATAGAGAATCTGTCCCTTTAGATCATCTTGCAAAAAAAGAACTACTCTGATGTGTCAAAGTTATGTTATCTCAGATGCATACGAACAGGGAAAGGGCTCACTTAACGAAAATTCTGACCTTTGCTAACGAAGCTGTAGGCCTGGGACATGATGTCCTGCCATCACCTGCCCAGTTAGGCATTTGTGATCAGACCACACTGTGCGTCACTGAGCTTGTGAGGACTGCCATGTGACCCACTGGGCTTGTCAGGCTTGTTTTTCAGCCCCCCATTTTATTCACAGGCGCTAGAAGTAGCAGGTGGGAAGGAGCAGGCACCAGGGTGGAGTCCAAAAGCATCTTTGGGAGCAAGGGATGGAAATCAGGCTCCTTCTCCACTTCCTTAGGCAAAGCCAGGTTCACGTGTGAATTCCCTGTGTTGTCTGTAGTCTAAATGTCACCCCTGGAGAGCAGGAGGAGACCTGAAGCCAATGTCATGTGCTGCATCAGGGATGCTGACCAGAGGGTAGGAGATGATCCTGACACCTGGGCAGAGGTGGGCTCTGGCCTTCAAGCTGAAAGGCCAGTCAGTCAGGCCCTAGTCACTGTGGGTTTCATGCCTCCTGACTCCATCCCAGAGCAGGGTGAGCCCAGCAAGAGGACAGGATCTGGGGTTGCTTCCATCTCAGAGGGGCCAAGGGTCCAGAGTATTATGAGTCCAGTGTCATAAGAACTGTCCCCTCTGGTGGATGTGCTGTTTCAGGAGGAGCTCTCTGTCCCAAAGGTTTCAAGAACAGGGTCTGGTGATGTCTCTTCTGAGGCTTTGAGTAGAGTGTGCCCAACTGGGGAGCTGATCCCCCCAATGCCCTGCGTGTCTCCATCATAGCATTGGGATGTTGCATCCAGTCCCCTGTGTCCCTCTCTGTCATCTGCTCTAGGCCTCCCCGCAGGGCCCAGGATCTGGAGCAGCTCCACATGGAGTGTCAACCACGGGACTCTGTGGGCTCTTCTGTTAGGGGAGGGAAGGCCCCCATGGGACCCTCAGCACCTCTGAGATGGAAGCAACCCCAGATCCTGGGTTCTCCTGTCCCATCCTGCTGAGAACGTTCCCCTTGCTCCCCAGGACATCATGGGTGGGTAAGATGTTTAGGGACTACAGGCAGGTGTCCCACAGACCAGGGACTCTGGGTTTTGGAGTCATCCCCTGAATCCTTTGAGGTCAGTGTGAGCTCTCTTTTCCCTTGGCAGTACCTCTACCTGGGGTGGAAGATCCAGAGTGTCTTCCAGGTCAGGGCTCTGTGAGAAGACAAAGAACACAGGCTGCTGTCCAGGCCCCAGGAATGTGAAACATCACTCACAAGGTGGAAATGGGGAGGGCTGTGATTTTCTGGGAATGAAGGAAGGTCTTACTCTTCACTGTTAGTTGGTTCTGTCTCCCGCCCCCCTGATTGTATGAGGGGGAAAAACCCATCCCTGGGTCATCCTCGGACACTTGTGGCCTCCCCCCATGCTGACACCAATGCCTTCGTGCTTATAAGGAACATAGTTTGACCACTAGTGTCACACACGTGACAGACTTCCATTGTGTGGTTTCCCTCATTCATTTAATGAGTCTTTACCAAGAGTCTGTGATGTGTCTGGCCATGGATGGGCCCTGGGAATTCAGAAAACAGGACATAGGTGGGACATCTGCTCATGGAGTTTACCTTGTAACAAAGACAGGCTCTCAGAGAAATCACAGCACTAAGGAGTTAATTATAATCCAGAGAAGGACCATGAAGAAAGAGTTGTATGTACTTGAGTCTCAGCTTGTCTGGGGATCCCAGAGAGCACTTCTGAGAAAGTGATCTCTTGGCCATTCACCCTTTGGGCAGAGGGTGATGGGGAAGAGCTGCCTACAGAGGACTGGACTTTGGTGGGCTGATGCCTGGCTGTATGGAGGAGCTTTCAAAGTCCAGTGTGGGCAGTGTGAAGAGTGAGAAGGAATGTGGACTGAGTAATGCTGGTGAGGTTGGACCCTCCTGGGCTGTGGGTGCTGCTGAGGTGGGGTCGGCAGATACCTGAGGAGACTGCAGGCTGTGGAATACCTCACCCCCCTTTAATGGACAAGCTGGAAAATGTTCAAGAAAAAAGTTACGTTACAGTTTGAATTTTCTATTCAACTTATACTTTAAGTCATATTTCATATGTGTATATTTAAATTTTAACATCTTGATTGAGTTTTAGTTGCCATGTAATAAAACTTAGCATATTGAAAGTAAATAATTTATTAAGCTTTGCCAGATGCATGCACCACAGAAGTTGTTACAATGAAGAAAATGAACATGTTCTTCACTCTTGAAGCCTCCTCCGGCCCTCTTATAATCTCCTCACTCTGTCTCTCTCACACTCCCTCCAATAGTGTTAAGAAAATGCTTATCTGCTTTCTGTCATTATAGAGAGTTTGCATTTTCTGGAATTTTCATAATTAAACCATATAATATGTAATTTTGGGCGAATTTTGGCTTCTTGAATCAACACAATTATCTTGAAATAGTTCTTTCCTTTTTAATCTCTCAGGTCTGTTCCATTGTAGGATGCACCAAATTTGTTTATCCACTCACCCATTCATAGACATTTGCGTTGATTCCAATTTTGGACTATTACAAGTAAACCAGGCATTAACATTTGTGCAGAAAGGTCTTTAACACAGAGAGAGAATTAGGTGCTTGTAAAACCAGTGAAGGGCCAGAAAAATGGAATTTAGGGAGTTGACACAAGAAATCCGATTTCAAGGTCCCACTGCCACAGCCCCACCCAGAGGTAAAGAAACACCTGCTTCTTCACATAAAGTTCTGTCTGCAGAGCCCACCCACCAGGAGCAGGAATCACAGCCCCTTCTCCCTTCCAGAGTCCAAACTATACACAGTGCATCTCAGAGGCTGAAATTAATTCACACCTGGATTCTCAATCTTTAGAAGTGGGAAAGGTCGTATTTAACCTTTCAGCCCCTCTGATATACGAGGAAACAGATAGGGTTGGAGCATAGATGTCAAGTGCCAGTAGAAAATACATGGCATGGTTGAGTCCACTTGCAGGCTGTGTGACTCTGGGCAAGTGATCTCACAAAAAGCCTCAATTTCCTCATGTGATGTCATAGAAAGGTATGTCCTGGTTCTTAGAATAGAGCAGTTTAAATGCTTGACATTTTCTGAGTGATATGGGTAATAAGAGTGTCTTTTGTCTTGATGAGACAACTCCTGACAGGCCTCTGGATAGTTGCAGAGTGAGGACAGGTCGCCATAAAGGCAGACCTTGATTAGAAGCCGGGAATTTAAACCCATAGAGGATTTTTATGAGTTTATTTGTGTCAAACTGACGACAACTGCCAGGACGCAAAATCTCAACGAAAAGTAGCAATTTTGCACCGTATGTTATACATTGCAATTAAAGCAGGAGGCATTAAGGGCTTAAATAAAATCCATTGGTGCTAGATTATGGAGGTGGGAGAAACCAAAGCAGGGAAATCTCTGAGATTGGATAAAAAGTAAAACAAATAGACATATACTTGTTTTACATTGGTTGATAGATGATAGTTATCAGTTAACAATGAACATGATGACAATAACAATGAGGGGTGCTGTGGCTTCTCCTTTGGTGCAGTGGGAGTCTGGAAAAAAGAAAAACGTTTCCTGATACTCCAAAAGGAAGTTATCCTGAATGCAAAAAGACAATAGACATGTTCAGTTAACATAAAGATTCAGCTTTGTCAGGAAAAAATACCTAAAACATAATTACCCACCATGACTCACTTTTAGTTAGAAAGTTGTAGTTTCAGGCCATCCTATGTGGTTACTTTAGGTCTCTGATTTTGCAAATCATACTATGCAGGCCTCCTCTGAGCTTGTCAGCTTTAGTATGTGGCCCCGTTTTCATCCATACCTCCGCCTTTGGGTCATAAATCAAACGGAATGATTCATTGTGTTAGAGAATGGGAATTTTTGAGCACTACTGAGTCCGTGGACTATGCCCCAGATAGAGTTGTCAGTGCTGACACCAGGCCAGGCCTTGAGATATGGTCTCATGGCCCCTTCCCAGCACGTAGCCTTCTTTCACAGAACACTGTCAGCTTTCTGAAGAACAGGATGACCCTGTGAATAACATGGTCGTCATTGGCATAATCCTGACGTTGCTTGGGAAAAACTGTTTTGTCTTGGGTTACTTGTTCTGCAAAAACCGGATGTGGTTAATGTGCTTAAAAGCGGTCCTACACAAAGGGTCGCTGCTGCTCTCTGGTCTCCCTGCGTGGAGAATGGCAGAGCAGTCGCCCGGCCACCCGGCTAATAAAGGCTCCCTAAATTTTAATTTGGTCTGGGCTCCAGTGGTCGTTCACTCGCATCCGCTCCACAACATTTGGAGGCCCCAGCGAGATAACCAGCCTTTGCCTGGTCCTGTGACCGGAGCCCACCGGGGTCCCCGGACTCTCCAACCAGGGGGAGATCTCTGAGAGACGTTCCTCAGCCCCGGGACTGGTAGAGTTCGGAAACCCCGTCTGCTAAATTTCCTGATTGACTCTGATAGGAGCCACCTGGATCTGGTTCTTACCGGTAAGAAACTTATTTCTGGTTCTGTTCTGTGGGTGCCCATCTGGGGTCTCTGGAAGGCTGGACGAAGCGCAACTTCCGAGACCAGATCCCGGTGCACGTCGGTGCCCGGCGATCCTGTTGGTTGTCTTTGTTATTCTGTGTTATTGTGGTCTAATTGTCTTTATCATTAGAATGGGTCAGTCTGCTTCATGTTCTTCTGTCTGTACTCCCCTGCATGTTTTTTGAAAATTTTCAGGAATTCAAGCGGCAAGCAGATGATTACGGAGCTTCCGTTAATGCTTTTGATTTACAGAAATTTTGTGAGCGGGAATGGCCAACTTTCCCATATCCCAGTGAGTGGAAGGGGGAGCTTGATCACCTCCCCAGAATTCAAAAACTCAGACTGTCTGGTGTATAAATGTAAGTGTGAGAGTATTTGTTATCTCTTTCTGTTGTTTAATTTGTTTAAAGATAGGGCGGACCTGCTATGACGGAGTGCAAAAGTCTTTAGCAGCTGCTGAGACACCTTTTTCTCAGAGTCTTTTGTTCTCCATCAGAGAGGGAATCAGCCCACTTAGCTAATAAAAATTTCTGTCTATGTTTGTATAAGTAAGGGTTTCAGTTTGCTCTGATTTGTGAATTTGCTGTATTAAATTGAAATTTTGGAATTCTAGGGTTAATTTGTGAAGGTTGCCAATCCAGAGAAGCAAGAGGGAACTTGTTGGGTTAAAACTTCTCCAGAACAGGTGTAGAAAGGGTAGAGGCGGTAGAATTCACTCTCAGCCTGCTGAGATAGAGAAGCCCTAGGCTGGGGGACAGAGAATGTTTGGAGATATCAGAAGTGGTGAAGGTTGAGATCCTCTGGGACCTTGGAGTAAAGAAGGAAAATCTAGGAGGGAAATCAGCTGTTCCTTAAGTAAAAAGCCTGGTTATACAGGATCTCAGAAAGCTTGTCTTATTTCCCCTGCTAAGGACAGAGTAAATGGTTAATGCAGAAAAGGGGGAGAGCAGGGAGAGATAGGTTTTTGTTGATTTTGCTGGGTACAACCAGCTCTGCTGGTGTCCTTGGTTTCTTACTTATCTGAACTCTGCTGGCAAAACACAGTGGATCTTCCTCTGCCCGTTTTCTCACTGTCCGAGCCTGGCAGGGTGGGGTTACTGGGTACTTCTTGGGCAGTGGTGGAATATTCAGCAAAGGAATTTTAAGATATAATATCTTTAAGGCTGACAATTAGTTTAAGTTATAAAAATCACTATCTCTCAAAAAGAAATATTTTTACCAGCTCTTAGTTTTATCACAGAAGGTCTAAGAAATTCTGGCTGTTTAGTTTTTAGGATTCATTAAAGGATTGAAGTTTCAAAGAATAAGGAATACTGAGTAGAAGGTCTGAGGCATGGTTATGCATTTTTAAAGGACATAGAAAGAAGGTTTAAAGGCTAATTTAGAAGTGTCTGTTTCAATAGAAGGTTGTGTAGGTGTAAGAAGGAGAAGAGATATGTTGTAAAGAAATCAAATAATACAGGCCAGTAAGCCAGGAAGAGTAAATAATTTGCATTCTGCCTCCCTAAACAGAGGGTAAATAGTTATGCCAAAGTACTTAGGGAGGGACTGATAAAAGAAATCTAACAGTTACTGTTTTTTATAATTTGAAAAGTCCGTAAAAAGGACTGGCAAGGAAAATTCTATCTTAAAGCAGGTCAGTGTATTTTTCTCCTTATACAATTCCTCCGAAATTTGGCAATACTTAATAAATCATGGCAATACATTTCTTTGCATAAATTCAATAAGACCGGTTTCCAATAGTGGTTTTATTAACCAGAAACTTTGACTGGAGTATCATGTTTTAAAGAGCCCTGCCTGAACTCTGAAGACTTGAAGCCAATAAGAGTGCCAAGGAAAAGCCTGGTATCCTGCTTGGTAGCCCTGAAAATAGCTGGTGCTGGAGCATCAGGCCCAAACCCTACCATCACTGGCGGTTGGTCAGAGTAGAAGGGGAGCAATAAGGGCGCCTCTGCGTCCCTGCGGGACCCCCAAGCACTCTGAGCCGCGATGAGTAGGAGGGCTACTGAGATGGGCCTTAAAACCTAGGGCGTGGGCCCAGGTGGAGCCACTACAGGTGAGGACTTCACCTAACTCAGCAGGTACTATAGGCAGGCCTGACGGCGGCTGAATAGCTTGGCTTCCTGGTCCTATGGGGCACATTAAGATTCAATCATGAAATTCCGGCAAAGGTAGTCAGTTACCATTCTTGTTATGTTTATGCAAACAATCAGGCCAAATTGAATATACTAGATAAATTAATCTTGATTTGGCTCTTTTAATAAACATAGGGGTAGTTTTGAGGAGAAAAATTCTATTTCAATAGAAGTTATTAAAACTGAAGGGTTTTCTTTCCCTTCCACCAGACCATTTGTTAGTTTGTCTCCGCCAGGTCACAAGCCCACCTCCTTCTGTGCCCAGGCCTCATTGTCCCTCTGACAGACAGCAAGGATCTCTTGGCTCTGAGAGAAACTTCTGACCCACCTCAGCAGGAAGTAGCTAGAAGAGCCTAACGACGTCCATTTTCCCTAAAAGAATTCAGAGCCAGGATCCTTGAGGTAATATATTAGGCAGTTAGACAGATATGAGCAGAGCAAGGACAATGGGCCAACTAGCACTACCAGATGTAATTAAGTCTTTCCATGTGAGACAAGGGGACTCCCCAGAAGTAAGAGGGAGCGAGGCTGCAGATGAAGCAGCCCAGGAGGCTGCCCTAAAACCAGTGGGGCCTCTACAGATTCTAGTGACTCTTCCAAACCCTGACCTACCCACCTCACCAGCTTACATGGAAACCCAATCTAGAAAAGCTGAAATCCATAACCAATCTTTACTCAAGTTCTTATAGGCTTTACAGTCTACCCAGAAAGCAGTCCAGAAGCATCTCTGATCTGGTCCATCCTTCCACCCTGGTGACTCTGACTGACTCCTACCTGGAAATGACCACCTCCACAGCAGTCAAGGTCGACGGGATCCCGACGTGGCTTCATCACACCTGGCTTAAGACAGCCCAGGCAAAATAGAGAGTCCAAAACTCTTCGGACCCTCTAAAGATTAGTCCTGGCCCTCATTCTGGGCCCTTATCTTATAAACAGGCCCACTGACTTTATTCAGCAGAGAATTAATTCTATTAAGCTTATAGTCCTCATGGGTCAATATAACTCCCTTGCCAACAATGACCCAAAAGAGTCAATGATTTGACTCATGTACATAAAACCAGTGGGGAATGTTAGAGAATGGGAATTTTTGAGCACTACTGAGTCCGTGGACTATGCCCCAGATAGAGTTGTCAGTGCTGACACCAGGCCAGGCCTTGAGATATGGTCTCATGGCCCCTTCCCAGCACGTAGCCTTCTTTCACAGAACACTGTCAGCTTTCTGAAGAACAGGATGACCCTGTGAATAACATGGTCGTCATTGGCATGATCCTGACGTTGCTTGGGAAAAACTGTTTTGTCTTGGGTTACTTGTTCTGCAAAAACCGGATGTGGTTAATGTGCTTAAAAGCAGTCCTACACAAAGGGTCGCTGCTGCTCTCTGGTCTCCCTGCGTGGAGAATGGCAGAGCAGTCGCCCGGCCACCCGGCTAATAAAGGCTCCCTAAATTTTAATTTGGTCTGGGCTCCAGTGGTCGTTCACTCGCATCCGCTCCACAACAATTGATGACCAACCTTTTGGTTGGAAATGTGGTCTCATGGTGCCAGAAAGGCTCATCGCTAGGAAGTCTTAGTTTATCCAGCTGAACAATGGGCCATTGGGGATAGGGCAAGACTGCAACCTTGGATGGAAGTCAAGGTCAAATTTTCTCAAAAGTGAAAAGCAGGTAAATGGGAGCCAGTCGGTTCCACAGGTCTTCATTAAGAAAAACACTTTGGCCCTGATCAGTGTTGCTAAGTGATTAGAGTATTAGTCTGCAGTTCCTGGTCAAGGTCATGTGTCTGGGTTGCAGGTTCAATCCCTGATCCCAATCAGGATGCCTGCAGGAGGCAGCCAATCATGTCTCTCTCTTTTGCTCCCTCCCTCCCTCCGTCCCTCCCTCCCGCCCTCCCTTTCTCCCTCTCTCCTCTGTTTCTTCTAGTCTTTCTAAAAATCAATGAAAACAATATCCTTGGGTTAGGATTTAAAAAAATACACAAGAAAAACATTTTGGATCATTCCTAACCTATAAGCTATTGTGATCCAAATTTTGCTGTCTGTCTCATTTTTCCGTATTTTTCATCTAGAATAACATTTGCCTATAGTTTGAGGGCACACTGTACACCTCTTCAGTTTTCACAATCTGATCATGAGATGGGTTCCCATTTACAATGGTCCATTCATTTCCCATTGGAAACACTCAAGGGTCATTCATTATTAATCTGATTCCTGCTGGTTGTGCAATTACCATCTAAAAATTTCATAGAACAGGAAGATAGTAAGAGTATTATAAGTAAATTTCCTGGGCTGCAGCAGCAGTTATAGAGGGCCATGTCTTTATAGCTACTTCAGCTTCATTTGAATTAATATGGTTAGTAGTCTTTGTTGGGTTAGGGTGTAAGCATGTCCCCATAATTAGGTTCTAGCATTTCTACATAAAATTTCTCAATATTCCTTTTCCAGTAACCTCTGCAGCTTCCCTTGTTTCCAGTTTGTCTTCTTTTACTCATTCAGAAATAATTAACTTGTTAGGTCAAACTATTTACTTTTAACTTCTCTTAAAAAACACCCAGCCTGGCTGGTGTGGCTCAGTGGTTGAGCATCAACCTATGCACCAAGAGGTCAGAGTTCGATTCGCAGTCACGGCACATGCCTGGGTTGCAGGCTTGACACCCCCACCCCTCAGTGTAGAGTGTTCAGGGGGCATCCAGTCAATGATTCTCTCTCATCATTGACGTTTCCATCTCTCCCTCTCTTTCCATTCCTCTTTGAAATCAATAAAAATATTTTTAAAAAACACACCCAGATCTCTATCCTTCCTTTTGCAATAGCATTCCCTCTACATTTCAAAATGTTATCAGAAATAAAAGCCAGGCCCTGAGTGAATTTGCCTAAGACCAGCTGGTAGTGTGCAGGTACTTAACTTCAATGCAGGAAAGAATTCAGAATATGAGACCAGGTGATTTTGAGACTATGTTTATTAAAGCTGGGGACAGTGAAACAAGGAAGGGCCTGGGATACAAGAAGCAGTAGGAGAGAGACAAGGTGTGGCTGCTTCTGCTTTCTAGAAACTTTATGGGAGAGAATTGAGCCTATGCAAGGCTGCTGTCAGCTCACAGGAGAGCCAGAGGCAAGGGGACTTGGGGACAAGTTCAGAGGGTTAGCCCAAGATGAGCTACTGCTGCCTTTTGTACCCTTGGTTGCAAGTCTCCTGGGTACCACTTAGAGTTTAGGTGAAAGAAAATTAATTGGAAAAGGAGATTTGAGGGGTGTGCCCCACTAGGGACACATGCTGGCTTCTTTGTCTTGAGGGTTTTTATCTACTTTCCACAGGTGGGGATTTAGGGTAGGTCTCAGGGAAGATCTCAATAGAATATTGATCAGCATTTCCAGGTTTGCCCTTTCAGATCGTGGTCTCCACTGATTGGTCAACAGCAGGACAGGAGGTCTAAGCCACACAACCAATGGTATGCCAGGAGAGGAAAGGCCACCCTGAAGGCAAGATCTAGGAACAGTTTTGCCTATTGCTAGGTACCTGAGGCTTTCTGCCCTGGTGACCTTCTGTGTCTGGCTGTAAATTGCTAGGCCAGTATATTCAGCTATCTGTCTCAGTTTCCCCATTCTACATGCCAAAGTATATTCCTAGCTTCTTACTACAATTTGACTACATTTCTTGTGAAAGACTTTCAAATATTTCTGACAGACTAGTGATGTGTCAAATGAACCAGTCACTAATATTCTTAAAACGGAAAGCTTCTAGTAAATAAGGCTCGTATTTGTTTTTTTAAAGGTTCTTATTTTTATAGGACAAAATTGTTTCAGTTGATCTAGAGTTGGCAGAAAAAAAAGGATGTTCAACAGAATAGACTCACCCATGGGGTTAACAGCCAGTTAAACCATAGGGGGAAACAGAATGATCAGGGGAAAAGTCCACCTTACTTAATCCCCTCACATAGGCCCTGGATCTAAAGTTCTGGAACCCTTGTCCTGTCCTCACCTCAGAGAGTCTGGGGTTAGGAGAGATTTGTGAACTCCCACAGAGGGATGAGTACAAAGAGATGAAGAAAAAATGAACAAAGCAATTGCTTCTTTAAAAATCCATTCTCATTAACAACACTATAAATTAGAAGATTTAATATTAACTGTCCATACTACTCAAAGTCACCTGCATTTTCAATAAAATATGTTATAATCCAAAAGGCATCCTATCTAATAAAAGAGTAATATGCAGATTGACTGTCACTCAAACACACAAGATGGCTGCCCCCATTTGGTCAAAGATGGCTTCCCCCATATATACACAAGATGGATGCCACAAGATGGCCTGCAGGGGAGGGCATTTGTGGGCAATTAGGCCAGCAGGGGAGGGTAGTTAGGGGTGAGTGGGCCAGCAGAGGAGGGCAGTTGGGAGGAACCAGGCCTGCAGGGGAGGGCAGTTGGGGGGGACCAGGCCAGCAGGGGAGGGCAGTTGGGGTGACCGGGCTGGCAGAAGAGAGCCCCTGGGGGGGGGACCAGGCCTGCAGGGGCAGACAGTTTGGGGACCCAGGCCTGCAGGGGAGGGCAGTTGTGGGGGACAAGGCCTGCAGGGGAGGGCATTTGTGAGGGACCAGGCCTGAAAGGGAGGACAGTAGCGAGGGGGGGACCCAAACCAGCAGGAGAGGGCAGTTTGGGGGACCAGGTCTGCAGGGTAGGGCAGTTGTGGGTGACCAGGCCTGCAGGGGAGGACAGTTAGGGGTGATCAGGCTGGCAGGGGAGGGCCGTTAGGGGCAATTGGGCCAGCAGGGGAGCAGTTAGGTGTTGATCAGGCTTGCAGGGGAGTGGTTAGGGGGTGATCAGGGTGCCAGGCAGAAGCAGTTAGGGGCAATCAGGCAGGCAGGCAGGCATGCGGTTGGGAGCCAGCAGTCCTGAATTGTGAGAGTGATCCCAGATTGGAGAGGGTACAGGCTGGGCTGAGGGACCCTCCCATCCCCCATGCATGAATTTTGTGCACCGGGCCTCTAGTTTTTAGATAAATAGAAATATCATTCTTAATTCTTTTTAAAATTTATTTTAAATAAATATTTATTGTTCAGAGAGAAACAATTGTAATAATCTGAACCATAAATATTTATTAAATTAAAAAAATAAAAAAAATAAAAAATTTGGCTCTCAAAAAAAAAAAATAAATAAAAAGAAGAAGTGAGGGAGGAAAGCTGGAAACATTTATTTGGAGGATTATAGCCAGATAAGGAAGTATTGGAATATTTGAAAATAAGGTAAGATGAGCAAGATGACAGGATCAGCTAATTACAGGTAGGTGATGTCAAAAGAAAACATGCATTGGGCAAATTTAAAGAGGCAAGAAACACTTTATTGAAGATCATGCACTAGGACAGTGAGACTGAGCTCAACGCCTTCAAAATAAAAGGCTGGGAAGATTTTAAGAATGGGAGCAGGAATCATAGGCATCTGTGTTTGCTATTCGGCTTTACACAAAAGAAAAGTAAAACTTCTCATGAAATCCTGACAGGTGGTCCTTTCACATCTTGATTGTAAATGTTCTCACCCAAGTTAGGCTGCTATCCTCCCTCAGAGACTGGGACATGAGGGACACCAGGAAGATTAAATTTCAAAGGGATGGGCCCAGGCTCTTGAGACAAATATCCTATGGGACATAACTCTGGCAAGAAGTTTCTAAGGAGACTTATGTATATTTCAAAAGGGCAGAGAAAAAATCTGCAATTGCAAATTGCGATTACATTTCTGAAGAAAATGTTCTAAAACAATGGAGGTCAGAGGCCTGCAGTCAGGAAGAACCCATCTAAACAGAAGTGACTCTGAGGCAACATTAAGGCCCCCAGCTCAAAACAAAACTGCTTTCTGCACAGTGGAGGAAAACACAATTAGATATCTTTCA
Source organism: Eptesicus fuscus (assembly GCF_027574615.1). Taxonomy (NCBI): domain Eukaryota; kingdom Metazoa; phylum Chordata; class Mammalia; order Chiroptera; family Vespertilionidae; genus Eptesicus; species Eptesicus fuscus. Next base: position 38,779,789 of record NC_072493.1, read on the forward strand.
GACAAGATCCAGTTTGCATCTTCATCAGTTGCTGCCATTTATAAGCAGGTAAAAAATAGCTGAGAGTCCCTGAACAGAGCTAGGATTTGGTTTCCCAGAAGGCTGTGCTTCTGGAGTTTTCCATGGAGACATTACATTTCCCTCTATAGTCACCTTCCCTTTAATCTAACGAAATCTCCAAGGAAGAAGAGTATTTTTGATCCTACATTATGGCTGGTGTCACTTGATATGGCTGATGAGTGACCTAAGTGCAAAGGAACTGACATTCAAACATAGTTTGGTCTGATGCAGGTGTTTCTATGAAACCTAAGATGGGAGTTCTAACAGCCTCTTGAGGCTAGAAAGTCTCACTCTCACACCACCTGCAGTCTCTCTAGCTTTGGGGGATGCCCTCTTCTCCAAGAAATTCCAAAATACCCCTCAGGTCAAACTTAGCTCCATAAAAGGTCAGGTCATTTCTAATTCTCAGGATATCAGTCTGAACTAGGACATTTGAGCCAAAGCCTTGGTTGTATTACCAGCATTTCCAATTGTATCCTATTAACAAGGAAGACAGTGTCCTACAGAACTTATGGAAATAGATCCACTGCCACAAAAATAAAAAAAATATTTAAGAAGGCTTTAGAAATATTTTGGGAGAAATAAAACAGGAAGAAAAAGATCAGTGTTGATACCCACTGGATCTCCTGTACATTTTTGCTGTCCAAAACAGTGTCCAGGTGCCCTGCACAGGACGCATGGAGAAGGGGCAGAGGTTGGATTCCTGGAAGCTTATCGCATGCTCCCACTGGTCATCACATGACCACTACCCGTGCTGGGAGGGACTCGGTGTCACCTTCACTGTGGAGATGGTGCAAATGGGACCAACCAGAGGTGGGATTTGGTGTGGAATGTCAGTTTAAATCAACAATAACCTCAATGCTAGCTCTCATTTTTGAGCATTTATTGACTCAGTTCAAGTCTTCTAAGGACTTTCCACCTTCACAACATATTTATTTCAAGGGTGAAAAGAATTTATTCAGGGTTTAATAACATAGAGGAGGGAAGTAGGGTCACTAATATTTTACATCCAGCTCAATCGCTGCACTATCAGCAGAACTGATGGGGTTGGACACTTCACACTGGTAGTGCCCAGCATCCTCCCTCCTGACAGGGTCTATGGTGAGGATTCTGTTGTTCCAGGACAGCTTCATCCTCTCCCTGAGCTGCAGACTCTCAGCATTGAACAGCCATTCAGTGGAAATCGCATTTGTGTAGCAGGTCAGAACCACGGCGTCCTTATTCTCTGTGGCTGTGGTGATGCTGGCTAAGAGTGTGGGCACTCTCACTGGCTCTGTGGAGAAACAGAGGGTGTGGATGATTGAAGTGAGGGAGCAGAAATCAGATGCATCTGGGGCCATGCTCCTCCCTCAAAGATGTCAGCCACTTAGAGTCCATGGTGAGCTCTGAAAATGTTACCAGAGGCTTGTCTGGATCTCTGCAGAATGATTATCTTTGCTCAGGTGACAATGTGTAAGGAAAAGGGATGGCATCACCTCCTCCTCGACCCCAGATCACCTCAGGGTGACTCCTGACCTGTTCCCACAGACATCACCATAGTATTGGCACAGGGAACCCCTTCACAGACCTTGTGTCCTATAATTTCACTGTCAGTTGGAATTTACCGCTCATGAGCTTTTATTGTCCTTTTTTCTAGAACTATTTTTATTTCAAAAGAGATGAGGTCCCACTCTTTATGTAAAATTCCATGTATGTTGTAAAAGGCAGGTTTACCACTTCTGTCCATCTCTGGGGCCAAGGCAACTTTACAGAAAGTGAAAAGGCAAATTTACCTTTTGTTAAATAATTTACTAGGCAATAAAGAAGGCCCAACCTGTCTTCATGACCTTGGACCAGAAGTTCTACCTGAAGGATTCTTCAGTCTGAACAGGACTATATTTCCTGGTCTACTGATTGACTATCACGGTGAAATAAATTTTGGAAAGATGTCATTATGGTTGCAACAAAAGCCAGGACGATAGGAATAGAAGGAAAGTACTCAATATGATAAAGACCATTCATGAAAGTCCCAAACCCAACCAGGGACATGGGGCAGAGGGTGATGGAGGAGAGTCCAGGGCAGGCAGTCCTGTGTGTGAAGTAGAGCTCATCCCACCCGACACCCAGAGGTCAGAGAGCAATCACTCACCGTATACATTGAGCCGTCCAAATCCTATCTCCTTTTTTGAATTGTGAAGGTAGACGACCACAGTGTACATTCCTGAGTCTCTCAGGGTGACCTTCTTTATCAGCAAGCATCCTTCCTTGTTTACTGTCTCTCGACCAGTGTATTCAGGCCCTCTTCCGATGTCATTTACTTCCAATGAAAAAAGTAAAATATAACGACGGGCTTCCGCCCCTTCCCCCCGGAACCAAACATAAGCTGAAGCATCAGGAGGGTTATTGCGGATACACAGAATCACATCCTCCCCTTCAACAGCATTGGTGGACTCAATCGCAAGTTGGGCAGTGGTGGGCCGGGTCCAGAAAGTAAAGAGTAGGACTAGGAGGGAAGAGAGAAACTGATCAGTATTTGCATCTATGTATTGGGATGGAGAGCTGAGGCCCTGGATCTTGAGCACATCTCCTCCTCTCTCAGCCTCGGTGTGTGTGTCGGTGTGTGTGTCTGTGTGTGTGACCTCTGTGGTTAAGGTCAGCAGCAAGGCCACCATTATCTCTGACACTGTTCTTTTCCCTTTTTCAAATACTCTTCCCTAGGTGTCTGTCCGGGTCACCCCCTCACTGCTCACATACCCCTGTAGACACTCAGGGGCGTCCTTGGGAGAAACCTTTGCTGGCCATCTCCTGTAAGACCCTCTGTTTTCACTGTCTCACCTGTCCCTGCTCTGTTCCCTTCATGAAGGTTGTGGGTACCTGACATCACATCCAGATCTTTCCTTGACTGTCTCCTCCCGATAGAGCATACAAGCAGGGGCTTGTCTGATCTTGCACCCCCAGTGCCTACAACAGGCTACAGATGCCATAGTAACAGTTCCCAGGGTTGTCCACTTCCTGGGGTGAATGTGCCTATTTCTGAGGTTGATGGTAAGAACAATGTATAGCGCCCCTGGTTATGATTTTTCTCCTGTTGCTTGATGTAAATTATTATTATTATCATCAGTTTTTAAAATTCATTATTCAATGATGAAAAACTTAGGAAAGGAAGAGCTGCTGAGGTTTTCCTACCCCTCAACACTTCCACATTATGAGATTTTTCTGCTTCTGAACCCTCTTTCCCATCCGACTCTCTATCCATGCATGTCCTCTCCCCTTAGGTCCAAACAGAAGCCCTCCCTCCATTCTCAGAGCGCCATGCTTCCCAGAAGATCCCAGCCAGTCTCTGTCTCCCATCCTCTGGAGTCCACACCTAGGGACTGTCACCTCCTTACCGGCCAGCAGGATTCCCTGCCTGGAAACAAGCCCTCGGGGGGCAGGGGCTGAGGGAGACTCCATGGTGTCTGCTGCCTGCTCTGTCCCTCGCTCTGTGAGAAGAAGTTGAGGTCCAGTAAAGCTCACAGGCACCGCTACCTGGACTAGTAGAATCTGCTATCCCTTCTCAGCATGCACTGAGCCTCCTCCTGGGACAAGAGCACTTTTCTAGTCATGTAGGTTGGGGCGGGGACTGTGCCCAGGACCCTCCCCTCATTTTTGCCAACTCTGTTCCCCCTTTCCAGTTTACCTTTACTCTACTTTGGTTCCTTGAAAAATGCTGAAGCCTCTGACAACACTCACACACACTCACACACACACGCTGTGTTTGGAGAAGCAGTAGCCTGGGGCATCCTATTTCGGTCATTCCCCAGCTTCCTGTCAGTTGCACAGTAGCCTCCCCCACAGCCTTCCCTCTTCCATATTTTACTTTTCCCTTCAGAGCGAGACATTTGGGGATACCTCAAAAAAACTTGACACACGAATGTCACACCAGCTGTACATCAGATCACCGTTATTTCTGAGAATAAAGAATGTGCATCGAATCACCTGTGAAACTTTGTAAAGATTGCGATGCCCAGGTGACACGTTAGATGCTGATTCAGGAGCTGTCCAGCTAATGAGGATGCCCAACCAGAATGCGATCTGGTGGTGTGGTGATGGGGAAGATTCTCCCCCTCTCCCGTGCACAGGGAGGGTCTCCAGATCCTGTTAAAATGTAGATTCTGACTCAGCAGGTGCGCAGTGGCCCAAAGACTGCATCTGATGAGCTCTCAGGGGAGTGGATCTTACTGGGCTGTGGAGCCCACTTGCAACAGCAAGGCTGATGGGGGCACATGTCCCCTGAGAGGATGACCCTCTCACTCCAGCATTGGCCTGTGCTGTGTCTTGGCCTTGGGTCTGTCAGCACCACACCGAGAGCCCCACAGACCCCAAACCTGGGGATTATTTCTGTGACACAAAAACCCAGCTGGGCACCGGGTCTTCCCCGTGTTCTCAAATGCTCTGGAAGGTTGGATTTCCTCCCAGCAGGAAGGCCACAGAGGTGACTATGGGGATGAAAAGGGGGTCAAGCTGGGTGGTGACTGCAGAGGGGACCCTCCCTCTATCTCAGGTTGTCACCAGCCTGGCCTTTGCTTCCAGGGACAGAGACCCAGGACCAGGAGTCTCAGAAGGACCTGCAGTTCCTGGGTGTGAAGAGGAAGGTGTCCTGCGTGTCCTAGGGAGAGATGGCTGTGGTGGCAGCTCGGGTGGCTGTGGGCTCCCTGGTCCTTGGGGAATGGTTTCAGGTAGACCCTCTATCTCTTTCTGTCTGTTGAGTCTGTCCGTGTGCTCCTTGACCTTTGGGGCAGCCTCTCTTTCTGGCCTGGGAGATGTTCCTCTGGTCACCTCGCCTTATCAATGGGTAGTGTCAGGCTTGGGGGGGGGGGAGGGGGAGCAGCACAGTGACTCCTGAGAGAGCACTATTCCAGGCCCTGCCAATGTAAGAAACCTGTGAAAACATGTGTTTGAGTGAAATTGATGTCTTATTCCTGAAAGCAGGATTTCAAATCCTGAGAAGAACGGCAGTTTTGCAGCCTATTTTATACATTACTAGGGTCCGGTGCACTAAATTCATGCACTGGGGGGAGGGTGTCTCTCAGCCCAGCCTGCCCCCTCTCACAGACAGGGAGCCCTCAGAGGATGTCCTACTGATGGCTTAGGCCCGCTCCCTGGGGAGCAGGCCTAATTCCCAGTATGGCCTTCTTCTGCGGGGGGCAACTGGGCTGATCCGGGGAAGGCGCCAGCCCCATCACCCCACTGTTGCAGCCACTGCCAGCCACCACAGCCCCAAGGTGTTTTCATCAACACAGACTCCAGTCCCTTCACCACGAAAAAATTACAACTTTCTCTAGGCATTTTCAAGATGTGTCTTTCATAGGATACGACATTTCTTTCTTTGTTCTTTATCCTCAACTGAGGATATGTTTCTATTGATTTTTAGAGAGTGTGGGAGATGGAAAGATGGAGAGAAGCATCAATGTGAGAGGGACACTTTGATTTGTTGCCTCCTGCATGAGCCCTGACCTGGGCCCCGGCCAGGGAGGAACCTGCAACCTAGGTACATGCCCTTGATCAGAATCAAACCTGGACCCTGCGGTCGGCAGGCCGAGGCATTATCCACTGAGCCAAACCCACTAGGGCAGGATATGACATTTCTTAGCCCTCCAGCAGTGGACCTTCGTATTTTCCTCCAGGAGTGTGGTAGAAAAACCCTAGATCACCATTTTGGATTCTTATTACCCAAGTTACCAAGAACATTACCAGTGGTATACAGGGAGCTTAGCCAATGAGTGGTCAGAAAAGGTATTTCCTCAGCAGCTCACCACAGAGTCAGGACTGCTGGCAAGCTGAGGCTGGCACCCTCTACTCCTCCCACAAGCCTCTGCCACGGATTGGGCAGGGCCCCCTGGCTCCGCTTAGGCCTTGCTCAAGCCTCTGCTGTGGCCTGGGCAGGGCCCCCCAGCTCTGATTAAACCTCTGCCTTGGCTTGGGCAGGGCCCACTGGCTCCGATCAAGCCTGTGCCACAGCTAGGGCAGCCTCCCCCACCCTTCCCAGCTCTACTCAGGCCCTGCTTAAGACTCTGCCGCCCTGCCCCCAGCAGATCTGCACCAAGGCTGGTAGGCTAGGAGGGGCTGAGGGCTTCTGGGACCCCAGCAGCTCAGGGCCTACACATGGGCCCACAGGCTTGAAGCAGCCTGGGTCCTGAAAATGTTCCCAGGACCCAGGCCTCTGAATGCCCATGTATGCAAATTAACCCACCATATTTGGGATTAATTTGCATACTCACTCCTGATTGGCTGTTGGGCATAGTGGAGGTATGATCACTTTACATTTTTCTCTTTTATTAGTGTAGATAACCAAAGGAGAAGATTTAAAAAATGTTGTGTGAAATTCATTCAAATGTGAGATAAAGCATATCTGGGAAATCTCTAGAACTGAATAAAAGGAAAAATGGAGAAACATATATTATTTTTACATGGGAGGGTCCTGGATAGTTAACATTTACTGCACGTGGAGAGGCAGTGCGGGGACCAAACATGTGGGGTCTGTGGTCTAATATTCTGGTGCCAGAAGTTCTTCCTTCCATTGGTCTAGCAAAGAGCATTACTCTGACCAGTCAAAGGTATGTTATCTAAGATGCCAAAGTACAGGGCACAGGGCTCCCTTAAGGCATAGTCTCACCTTTGCTAAGGAAGCCATAAGCCTGAGACATAATTACCTGCTATCACCTGCCCAGTTGATAATTTCTGATCAGACCATCCTGGGCAGTTACTTTTTGTCCTGAGCCTGTCAGACCCACATGTGGCCCCCAGAGCTTGTCAGGTTTATTTCAGAGTCCCTTTTTTGTCCACAGTCCCAAGAAAGAGCAGATAGGATGGATCAGGCACAAGAAAGGATCCCAGAAGGGCTTGTTGACACAGGGATGGAAATCAGGCTCTTTCTTTACCTCCTTAGGCAAAGCCAGGTTCCTGTGGGAATTTCCTGTGGTGTCGGTGTTTCAATGTCACCCCCTAGAAAGGAAGGAGGGACCTGCAGTCAAGGTTAGGTGTTGCACCAAGAATAATGTCCAGGCATCCAGGCTCCAGAGAGTGGAAGGTGACCCTGAGCCCTGGGCAGAGGTGGGCTCTGACCTCCAGGCTGACAGATCAGTCAGTCAGGGCCCTTTCCCTGTGTATTCCCGGTTCCTGAATCCATCCCAAGGCCGTGTGAGCCCAGTGAGAGGACAGGCGTTGTCCACAGTGCTATGAGTCCAGTGTCAGGAACATTGTCTGCCCTGGTGGGTGTGCTGTTTCAGAAGGAGCTCTCCTTTTCTGGATTACAAAGCAAGAGCCTGGATAGGGCTCTCCTGAGTTTTCTGGGCGAGCATGCCAGGCTGGAGTGCTGATGCCCAAATTGCCCTGTCAGTTATTCATCTTATCGAAGTCACCTATGTCTCTGTCTGTCATCTGCTCTAGACCTCCCTACAGGTCCCAGGATCTGGAGCAGCTCCACATGGAGACTTAGCCAGGGGTCCTCATGGACTCCTCTGTTAGGGGAGGGAGGCCCCTGTGGGGCCATTAGCCCCTCTGAACTGGAAGCAACCCCAGATCTTGAGTTCTCCTGTCCCATACTGCACGGGAAGTTCCCCTAGCTCACCAGGACACCATGGACTGGTTAGATGTCTTCAGGGACCACAGGAAAGTGTCCCATAGACCAGGGACCTTGAAGATCGGAGTCATCCCCTGATTCCTTTGAGGTCAGTGTGGGTTCCCTCCTCTCATGGTAGTAACTCCACCTGGGGTGGAGGATCCAGAGATTCTGCCAGGTCACGGCTCTGTGAGAAGAAGAAGGACATAGGCTAGAGTCCCGGCCCCAAGGTGATGAGATGTCACTAAGAATTTGAGGATGGGGAGGGCTGTGATTTTCTGAGAATAAAGTAGGGCCAACCCCTCACAGTTAAGCGGTTCCTATTTTCCCTCCTGTCTGTGTGAGGGGTTAAGACCCAACCATGGGACATTCCACTTGATGGACACTCCCATGCTGACACCAATGTCTTTGTGTAAATAATGAACATTCTCTGTCGGCAAGTATCACACAGGGTGACAGGCTTCCACTGCGTGGTCACCCACATCCATTTAATGAGTGTTTACTAAGCATCTGTAATGTGTCGGGTTCTTGGCCGGGCCCTGAATTCTCCACAGAGAACAGGACATACATGGGCCCTGAGCTCTCGGAGTAAACCTTGCAAGAGGGACAGGCTCTCAGATAAATCACAGCCCTAAGGACTTAATCATAATCATGAGAAGGGCAACGAAGGAAACATTCTGGTGTGTCCAGAGCATGTACTTGAGTCTCAGCTGGTCTGGGGATCATAGAGAGCACTTCTGAGCAAGTGACCTTTTTGCTGAAATCTGAAGCCTGAGTGTCCTTTTTCCCCTTGAAGGTCAGAGGGTGATAGGGAAGAGCTGCCTGCAGAGGACTGGATTTTGGTGGGCAGATGCCACGCTGGATGGAGGAGCTCACAGAGTTCAGAATGTGCAGCCTGCAGAGTGAGAAGTGCTGTGGACTCAGTGAAGCTGGTGAGGTTGGACCCACTGGGCTTGGGTGCTGCTCAGGTGGGGTTAGCAGCCTTCTGTAGAGGTTCCATGTCATGGAGTAGCTTTGCCGCCCTCTGGTGGACAAGCAGAAAATGTGCAAAAAAGTTAAATTTAGGTGGGTTTGTTTTGTTATTTTTATTCAACTTATACTTTAAGCAATATGTTTTATGTGTACATATAATTTATAACATATTTAATTAGTTATTATTAACATATAGTAAACTTAACATATTGAAAGTATACAATTTATTATACTTGCAGATGCATTCACCAGAGAAGTTGTTACAATATAGATAATGAACATATCCCTAATCTTAAAGTCTCCTCAGGCCCTCTTGTAACGTCTTCATTCTTACCATCTCACACTCCTTTCCCCAGTGTTAAGGAATTTCTCATCTGCTTTCTGTTATTATAAATTAGTTTGCATTTTTTAGAATTTTCAAAAATTGAATTATACAATATGTAATTTTGGGCAGAGGTTGGCTTCTTGACTCAACATGATTATTTTAAAATATTTTTATTTCAATTGCTTAATTCTATCACATTGTAGAGATACACCAAATTTGTCTATCCATTCATGACACCTCTGGTGGGAATGCAGCCACTGTAGAAAACAGTATGGGGTTTCCTCAAAAAAATTAAACATGGAACTTCCATTTGTCCCAGTGATTCCACTTCTAGGAATATAGCCTAAGAAACCCAAAACACCAATCAGAAAGGATATATGCACCCTTTGTTCATAGCAGCACAATTGACAACAGCTAAGATTTGGAAACAGCCCAAGTTCCCATCAGCAGATAAGTGGGTTAGAAAACTGTGTAATGGAATACTATGCAGTGGTAAAGAAGAAGGAACTCCTACCATTTTCAATGGCAAGGATGGATCTGTGGAGTATCATGCTAAGCAAAGTAAGCCAGTCTTAGAAAGATAAGTATCACATGATCTCATGCATATGTGGAATCTAATGAACAAAATAGATCCAGAGACAAAGAAGCATGGAACAGACTGATGAATTTCAGATGGAAGGCGGGGTGGGTGGTGTGGTGGGGGTAGAGATTAACCAGGGAACTTGCATGCTTATATGCATAGCCCATGGACACAGACAATAAATAGTTTGGTGAAGGACTGGGACGTGCTGGGTGGAGGTGGTCAATGAGTAAAAGCAAAACAAAACAAAACAAAACAAAACAAAACAAAAAAGGAGACATCTGTAATTCTTTCAACAATAAAGATAATTTTTTTTTTTTAAAAGGAATGAATTTGCTGAAACTGGTTTGGCTCAGTGGATAGAGCATCGGCCTGTGGACTGAAAGGTCCCGGGTTCGATTCTGGTCAAGGGCATGTACATTGGTTGTGGGAACATCCCCGGTAGGGGGTGTGCAGGAGGCGGCTGATCGATGTTTCTCTCCCATCGATGTTTCTAACTCTCTATTCCTCTCCCTTCCTCTCTGTAAAAAAATCAATAAAATATATTAATAAAAAAAATAAAAATAAAGAAAGAAAGAATTAGGTGCTTGTAAAACCATTGGGGAGCTAAAGAAATGGAATTTAGGAAGTTGCTGCTGGAAGTCTGGTTTCAAGGTTGCACTGCCACAGCCCCCACCCAGAGGTAAAGTTACACCTGCTTCTTCACATAAAGCTGTGTCTTGCCAGAGCCCACCCAACCCTCACCCAGTAGCAGAAATAACAGCCCCATGACCCTTTCAGCTTCCAAAGGACACCCAAGTACATCTCAGGGGCTGAATTTAATTTACATTTGATACTCAGTCACTAGTTGTGGGAAAAAGTAGTATTTAACCTTTCAGTCCCTCTGATCTAGGAGGGAAAGGGAAGGACCTGGAGTGTAAAAGCCAAAGACAATACAGGGCGTGTCTGAGTCCACTTTCAGGCTGTGTGCCTCTGGGCAAGTGACCCCACCTTAAGAATTCTCAGTTTCCTCATGTGATGCCTTAGAAAGATATTGGGTCTATTTCCCTCCTTCTCAGAACAGAACAACTAAAACTCTTGGAATTTTATGAGCAATAAAGGTGATAAGAGTGTCCTTTGTCATGATCCAGCCACTCTTGGCAGGCCTGTGGATACCTGCAGGGTGAGGGCTGCAGGGAGGTCTTCATGCAGTAAAGATCAAGCTTTGACTGGAAATTTCGATTGTCAGTGTTAAGAAACCTGTAGGAAAGTTTTATGAATGTGGGTCAAAGGAGGACAATTGCCCAGAAGCCAAATATCAATGGACTGAGAAAATGCTCCAGAGAATGCCAATTTGGGGCCTTATTTTATATATTACAGTCAAAGCAGGAGGCGAAAGGGGTTACATGAAATCCATTGGTGATCGTCAGGAAGTCTAAAGAAAGCAAAGCAAGGAACTCTGAGGTTGGATAAAAACTAAAACAAATAGACACATGCTTTTTTTTTTTTTTTTACAATGGTTGGTCCAGGATAGATTGCAGTTAACGTGAACAGAATAACAATATCAATGAGGACTTTTATTGTCTCTCTGCAGTGTGGAATATAGAAAAATGGAAATGATTCTGACGTGCCTTTGACCAGGAGTCGAACCCGTGACCCTTCAGGCTGATGATCTAATCATTAACCACAGAAACCAGGGCAGGATGCTGTAACTTTATGGCTTATTTGAAGATAATGCTGGAAGAACACAATACTATAAATTATAATTACCGTCTACAAATTCCAGAAGCCAGGAGGATAGTAGTAGTTTTGAAAGTAAATTCTCTGTGCCTTAGCTGCAGTTACAGAGAGCTGTGTTTTATAGCCACTTCAGCTTCCATTTGAATTAGTATAGTTAGTTGTCCTTGTTGAAGTAGGGTGTAAACACATTCCCATAATTAGGTTCTTGCATTTACACATAATATTCCTAAAGTGTGTTACTATAGATGCAAAAATATGATATACAGGCTCAGTGAAACTAAAGATTGACCTTTGCCAGAGAAGATAATGGCCTAGGACTTGACTACCAGCATGACTCGTTTTCATTTCAGACCATCCCATGTGTTTATTTACTTTTTTTTGGTATTTATTTATTTTTTTAAAATTTCTTTATTGATTAAGGTATCACATATTTGTCCTCATCCCCCCATTCCAATCCCACACCCCTCCCCACACATGCCCCCCCCCCCCCCCCCCCCTGTTGTCCTTAACTGCTGGTTAGGCTCATATGCTTGCACACAAGTCCTTTGGTTGATCTCTCCCCTTTAACCCCACCCTACCCTACCCTCCCTCTGAGGCCCGACAGTCTGATCCATGCCTCCTTGTTTCCATGTGTTTACTTTAGGCCTCTGAGTTTGCAGGCCTCCTGAGTTTCAGGTTTAGTATGTGGTTCCGTTTTTGTTCTCACTTTGGTTATCAGTCAATTTAAATAATTCATTGATGACCAACCTCTGGGTTAGATGATACGGTCCACCTGTACTAACCAGGCTTGTTCCTAAGAAGTCTTCGTGTCAGTGTCTGTCTTGTTGAATGATGGACCTTTGGGGATGGACCAAGTTCATAACGTTGGATGGAAGTTAAGGCCAAGTTTTCTCAAAAGTGAAAGGTAGGTAAATGCAGGGGGGCAGGCAGGTCCCATGGGCCTTCATTAAGAAAACACTCTTGATCATCTCTAACCTATAAGCTATCATGATCCAAGCTCTGCTGTCTGTCTCACTTCTCTGCATTTTGCATCCCGTGTAACATTTACATATAGTTTGAGGACACGTTATACACCTCTTCAATTTTTACAGTCTGACCTTGAGATGAGTTCTCATTACTTCCCAGTGGAAACACTCAAGTGTGATTTATTATTAATCTGATTCCCAGTAGTTATGCAAAAAGATGGTTTGAAAATTAAATATTTAACTACAAACAGGAAGATGAAACTTTAATTCTCGCCTGAGGATATTTTTTCCATTGCATTCTTTAAAGAGAGTAGAAGGGCTGGAGGGAGTGGAAAGAGAGAGAGAGAGAGACAGAGAGAGAGACAGTCATGGATGTGAAAGACACACATTGATGGGTTGCCTCCTGCATGAGCCCAGACTGGGGCAGGGAATGAACCTGCAACCCAGGTAGGTGCCTGTGGACGAAAGGAGCCACATGCTAACCTGACAAGCTCAGGGGAGGCCTGCGTGGCAGTCTTGCAAACTCAGAGATCTAAAATAACCACAAAAGATGGTTTGAAAATTAAATATTTAACTACAAACAGGTTATAGTGGGTAGTCATGTCCTAGGCAGATTTTTTTCCCCTGACAAAGATCAACTTAGATCTTCTTTACTGAGCCCATTTGCTTTTTTGCCTCTAAGATAACATATCTGTGAGATGTCTGGGTAACCTGTAACTTCCTTTTTACCCCGGACCCCTCAGGGCACAACAAATGGTACCCCGATATTCCCTCTATGTTATTGTTAAAAAGTTAATTGTCAACTGTTAATTATCTTAAAGTATCCTGTATCCATCTCTGTAAAAGAAGCACATGTCCATCATTTCACTTTTTACCCTATCCCAGAGATTCCCCCTTTCCCCTCTGCTTCGCTTTATCCCACCCTCTTAATCTATCACCAATGAATTTCATGTAACTCACCTATGTCCCTTTCCTTTGTTTGCAGTGTATAAACATAGATGTAACTATCTATTCTCTGGAGCATTACCTCAATTCATTGAGGTTCTGCTTCTCGGCATATGTCCACAGTTTGGCTCAAATAAACTCACAAAAATTCTTTACAGATTTCAATGTTTTTTTGTTGTTAACAGAAGGCAGGAAAATTGGAGACCTTTATTTGGAAAATTTTAGCCTGATAAGGAAAGAAATTGGAAGATTTGAAAATAAGGTAAGGATCAACACTGTGAGCAAAATGACAGAATCAGCTAGTTACAGGTAGATGATGACAAAGTAAAACATGTGTCCAACACATTTAAAGAGGCAAGAAAGACATTATTCAGAACCATGCAATAGGGCAGTGAGATGACACTCAACACCCCTGAACGAAAAGGCTGGGGAGATTTTAAGAAAAAATAAGGAATTCTAGGCATCTGTGTTTGCTAATTGGCTTTACAGAAAGAAAATGTGAAACATTTCCTGAAGTCCTGACAGGAGGTGTTTTCACATCTTTGTTGTAAAGGTTCCCCACCCAGGTTAGGCTCCTACTCTCCCTCAGCGACTGGGACACAGGGACACCAGGAGGATGAAATTTCAAAGGGATGGGGCCAGGCCCTTGAGACAGATATTCTCTGGGTCATAACACTGGCAAGACGTTTTTGAGGAGACGTGTGTATATTCCAAAAGTGCAAAGAAAGACTCTGCAATGACTAATTACAATTACATTTATAAAATAAATGGTCTAAGGATGGAAGACAAAGGCATGTTGTCAGGAAGAACCTGTGTAAAGGTTGGTGACTCTGAGGGAACATTAAGGCCTCTAGTTCAGAACAAAACTGCTTTCTGCACAGTGGAGGGAAACACAACCGAATCTCTTTTAGCCAAGACCCAGTTTACATCTTTGTCATTTCCAGAAAGTTATGAAGAGGTGCAATTTCCCAGCCATTTATAAACAGATGCAAAGTAGCTGAGAGTTCCTGAACGCAGCCAGGATCTTATCTCCCAGGAGGCTGTGCTTCTGGAGTTCTCCATGGAGACAGTACATTGCTCTCTACAGTCACCTTCCTTTTGACCACAGGTCATCTCCAGGGAAGAAGGGTATTCTCCATCCTACCACATGGCTGGTGTCGCTGGATTTGGCCTGATTAGTGACCTAAGTGCAGAGGAACTGACATTCACCACATAGTTTGCCCTGATGCAGGTTTTCCTATGAAACCGAAGATGGGACTGTTAGCAGTCTCTTGAGGTTAGGAACCGCACCCTCTAGCTTTGGGTAATGACCTCATCTCCAAGAGATTCCAAAAGGCCCCACAGGTCACACTTTGCTTCATAAAAGGTGAGGCCATTTCTAATTCTGTGGCCATCAGTCTGAACTAGGACATTTGAGCCAAAGCCTTGGTTGTATTACTAAGATTTCCAATTATACCCTGTTAACAAAGGAAGACAGAATCCTATTGAGTTTATGCAAATAGGTCTATAGCCATACAAATAAGAATACTCAAAAAGACATAAGAAAGTTTTTGAAATAAGTCAAACAGGGAGAAAAAAGATCTGGGTTGTTACCCACATGGGTGTCCTCCTGTCCATTCCCATTGCCAACAACAGTGGCTGGGCATCTACTATGTGTCCCCCTGGATAAGGGACAGAACTTGTATTTATGCAAACTCATCACGTGCACCCAGGGTAATCACACAACCACTGCGCTTCTCTTGAAAGGCTGGGTTTCACCTCCAATGTGGAGATGGTACAACTTAGATCACACAGAGGTGGGATCTGGTATAGAATATCACCTTAAGTCAACAATAATGACAATGTCAGCTTTTTGGGTTTTTTTGAGCATTTATTGACTCAATGCAAGTTTTCAAAGGACTTTCCACCCTCATAATATATCTATTTAAGGGTTCAAAAGATTTATTCAGTTTAATAATGTAGAGGAAGGGAGGAGGCTCACTAAAATTTTATATCCAGCTCAACTGGTACACTTTTAGCAGAACTGATGGGGTTGGACGCTTCACACTGGTAATTCCCAGCATCCTCCCTCCTGACAGGGTCTATGGTGAGAATTTTGTTTTCCCAGGACAGCTTCATCCTCTCTGTCAGCTGCAGATTCATGCCATTGAGGAACCACTGGATGGAGACTGCATTTGTGTAGCAGGTCAGGACCACGGAATCCTTATGCTCCATGACTGTTGTCTTGCTGGCTAGGAGTGAGGGCACGCTCACTGGCTCTGTGGAGAAACAGAGGGCATGGCTAATTGAGAGTGGGCTTGAGACCTGGGCCATGCTGCCTCCTCAGACATCTTAGCCACTGAGAGTCCACTGTGAGCTCTGTAAGGTCACCAGAAGATGGTTCTGATCTCTGCAGAAGGACAATTGTCTTTATTCAGGTGCATTGTGTAGGGAGAGGGCTGTACCTCCTCTCTGAACCCAGATCACTTCTGACCTGTTCCCATAGACATCTTTGTAGTATCAACACAGGGAACCCCTTCACAGCCTACATGTCCTATAACCTCGCCATAAGGTGGAATTTTCCCCACATGAGCTTTTATTGACCCTTTCCTAGAAGTTTTTTTTACTTAAAAATTCCATGTATGTTGGAAAAGGCAATCTTACCACTTCTGTCCTGCTCACTATAGGGCCTAGGGGACTTTACAGCAAGTGAAAGGGCATTTAACTGTTGTTAAATAACTCATTAGGCAATAAAGATGGCCCCACCCAGTCTTCTTGACTTTGGACCTGGAGAAGTTCATCTATAGGATTCCTCAGTCTGAACAGGACTTTATTTCCAGGCCTGCTGATTGCATATAATGGTGAAACAAATCACTAAAGAGAAGTGGTTATGATTTTAACAAAAGACAGGAACTGTAGGAATAGGAGGAAATTACTTAATATGGCAAAGACCACACGTGAAAGTCCACAGCTAACACATTACTACACGGAGAACCTCTGAAAACAGTACTAAGATCATGAATAAGACGAGGATGCTGTTTTTCCCCTGATTCAACTAGTCAGAAAAATCAGGCAAGAAGCTGAGATAAGAGATATCCAATTTAGAGAGGAATAAGAAAATAACTTTTTAAAAAGATAACATAATATTATTGTAGTACACCCTAAAGATTTCACCACATACATACCTAAAACAACTATTAGAACTAATAAAAAAGATGAAGTTGCTAGAGACAAAATCAACACCCAGCATCACTTCCAGTTTTTAAACAAAAATGAACGATCCTCAAATAAAATAAAGAAAACAATTCCATTTACAATGGCATCAAAAAGACTAGAATGCTTAGGATTAAGCATAATAAGGTGGAAGATGAATACACTGAAAACTACAAAACATTTCTCAAAGTAAAGAAGAAACAAATACGGTACCTGGAAAGGCATCCATGTTCATTGATTCCAAGACCACCAACTATCTACATATTTGAAACAATCCCTATCAAAATCCCAATTACTTTTTTTCAGAAATAAAAAAATCCATCTCAGCATTTATGTGGAATTTCAATGGATCCCAAATGTTCGCAACAACCTTAAAAATGATGAATTGAAATTGGAGGTCTCACAGTTACTAATTTCAAATGTTACTACAAAGGGAAAGTAACCAAAATAGTGTGACACTGGCATAAAGACTTCTATTTGTCAAAAGACACAATCAAATGGTTTTGATAAAGGAGCCAAGACTGTTCAATGGAGAAAGGACAGTCTTTTCAACAAATGCTGTTGAACAGCAATGTCTACATGCAAACAAATAAAGGGGACCATTGCTTATACCACACAGAGTAATTCAGTCAAAATGGATTGAATCCTAAAGCTCAGAACTAACATTACAAAACTCTTAGAAGAAAACATAGGGGTAAGCAGTATGACATTGGATTTGGTAACGATTTCTTGAATATGACACTAGAAACTCAGGCCAGAAAAGATTAGATAATTTAGATTTTTGTCAAAATGGAAAACTTCTGTTCATCCAAGGACACAATCAACAGAGTGAAAGGTGATCTGTGGAATGGTATAAAATAATTTGCAAATCATTAATAGGATGAGGGGTTAATATCTGAATATATAAAGTGCGTTTAAAACTCAACAGCAGCAACACCAAATAACCTGATTTTAAAATGGGCAAACCTCTTGAATACACATTTCTCCAGAGAAGATATACAAATGGTCAATAAGCCCAGGAAAAGATGCTAAACATCACTATCATTAGAAAAATATGAATCAACACTCCGAAAGTTGATGCTTGTGATATTGGGTGTGGGTAACTCCACTGAGCAGGTAACAGGAGAACACTGCCCTGTGTGGGACAACTGAGTCCTTCAAGGGTTCTTCAATCAGACATGGCACCTATCACCTGTCAGCCAACTTAAAAGAATAAGGCAGGTCTATGTATCACAAGACAAACGCCTGGGGATCTGAGCCCTCAGAGAACTTAAATCTTCTATGTCTCTGAGAAAGCACAGCCTTTCTCAGGAGCCAAGACTGTTCAATGGAGAAAGGACAGTCTTTTCAACAAATGGTGTTGAACAGCAATATCCACATGCCAACAAATGAAGGGGACCATTCAATAGATTAGCAGGATTTGGTTGTGGAACAACAGAGAACATAGAGTTAGAGACACCCACCCCCCATCCGCCCACACCTCTCCTACTTCTTCACTGACCAGCTGACTTCAATTTTTTTCCAGCTGCACAGACTTCCATTGCCCGCCCGAGGTGTGTGTCTAAGATGGACCATTTCCCAGGACATCTTAGAGACTCAGACTGGAGCAGAAATAAAACATGGGGACTAGGATCAAGCCTGTGGTCAGTTGACTACTCAGACCCCAGGGCCAAGAGCTTGGTCAGGCCTTCCCAGGTGAGTGTGACTGACATGAGCCAATGAGCCAATAAATGATAGAGCAGAGTCCAAGGAATGAGCTAGAAGAGTGAAGGGACAGACAGGAGCTAACTGTGCCAGCAGAACCATATGCTTTGCCCTTGGTCATTAAAGTCAACCTCCCAGTACTGAGGGCAGGGGAGGCTTGTTCAGATGCAGAAGGGGTGATGGACAGCAAGATGGGAGCACGGATTGCTGACATTCTGGCCCTTGTGGACCATTTGTGTTTGGTGTTTCTGAGATAGAAATTTGGAAATATCTTAAAATTCCCCATATGCAAAAATTACTATTAATACCCCAGGGCTTAAGAGCAATAGCAGGAAGGACTATTTCTCTAGAGAACAGCAAAGGGTCTGAGACATGGGTCTCAACCCCTGGAGTGACAAGGGAGCTTTTCCCATGTGGCCAGTTTCAAGGACTCTGCATCCAGGTTTCAGCCTCTGAAGAGATTTTAGATCATTCTTCCCTTCAGAAACCATTTATTTCTTCCTAATTCATAAAAAAAAGTGTGTTACATCTTGATGCCTTAGCTGGTTACAAGTGTAAAATGGGGAGTGAGCAGGTAAAGTCCTTTCCTTTATATCCAGTGGAAGTGACACCAACACATCAGGAAACAAATCAGTGGTTTCAACTCCAGTGCAGGGAGGGGTGGATCAGCCACCTGAGGGGAAGGTCTGGGTGTTCCCAGCACTGACTGATGATTACCGCAGGTAATTTGGTTCTAGAGTACAAAGAAATTAATTCTCCATTTGGTGTTATCTCCCAAAGCACAATCTCTCTCTCTAGCCTAAGGGAAGCTCTAAACCAATGTTTACTGTAGGGATCCCTAGGGATGGAGGAGAGGATGGGATTATGGCTGCAGACAGACCTTGAGTGACTCCCATGGTCTAGGTGGCTCTGCTTTAGTGACTCTATCTCCCTGTGCCTCGGTTTCCTCTCAGTGAAGTATGATGAACATTTGACTGCCAAGGTGTCAGTGTATTAACAATAAAATATTCACAGTATCTGATTAAACATTGGGACAGGGGAGCTGCTCAAATGAGGGGCATCTGTCACTGATTAACTCCAAGAGAGAATCTCCTGGCCTGATCCCTGGTGGAGAGGAGCTGCCAGGAGCATCTTTTCTCCTTTTTGTTCCCTATGATTCTGACGTTTCTCTGGACTCTCCTAAATTTTTCAGTGTAGTTCACAAATGGCCTGGCTACCTTGTCCATCTATGCTATCCACACACAGTCTCAGGTGAAGGACCACCCCTATCCAGTTGTGGCTCATGGGGCTGAGCTCTGGCTGGTGAGCAGTTCAAAAGCCTTGTGACTCAGAAACCCAGAAACCATTGTGCCCACTCAGCCCTTCCCAGGAGGTTAACCCCAGTCTGACACAGGATTCCCAGGGTCCCTGGAGTCAGGAGCCCTGGGGCAGGGGGTCTGGGAGGGGCTGCCGAAGCTGAGCTTCTTTATGAGGATTGCAGGGGGCTCCTTAGGATGGGTCCTGGCCCTGCCCTGCAGGGTCTATCTCAGGGTCATGGTCATGGGGAGGGGAGCAGGGGCCTGGACTGAGACTGGTCTCCCTCTGCTGAGCAACTCCCATCTGATTGGCCCTTGCCTCTGTGGAGAATGTCTGCAGGGCTGGAATCCGGGAGGGGAACTTTGGCCTTCGAAAGTTTGTCTCCACTGTGTGTGTCCTGCACTAAATGCCCAAACCCAACCTGGAATGTGATGCAGAGGGGGATGGAGGAGAGTCCAGGGCTGTCAGTCCTGTGTGTGAAATGAAGTTCACCCACCCAACACCCAGAGGTCAGAGAGCAATCACTCACTGTATACATCGAGCCGTCCAAATCCTATTTCTTGTTTTGAGTCTGGAAGTTGGACTATTACGGTGTAGATTCCTGTGTCCGTCAGGGTGACCTTCTTTAACTGCAAGGATCCATCAAAGTTTATCTTTGCTCGACCGCTGTATGCCGGCCCT
Organism: Eptesicus fuscus; assembly: GCF_027574615.1. Classification (NCBI taxonomy): domain Eukaryota; kingdom Metazoa; phylum Chordata; class Mammalia; order Chiroptera; family Vespertilionidae; genus Eptesicus; species Eptesicus fuscus. The sequence continues at coordinate 38,799,807 of NC_072493.1, forward strand.
GTTGTATACCTTCTTTCTTGCAGTGTAAGAGTTGCAATATTACCATTGGAGTATTCTGCTTCCCACCTGTACCACGTGAAGCCTATAGCATTAGGAGGCTTATTGCGGATACGTAGAATCGCATTCTTCCCTTTGATAGCATTGGTTGACACAATAGAGAGTTGGGCAGTGGTGGGCGGGCTCCAGAAATTTAAGAGTGAAACTAGGAGGGAATAGAGAAACTGATCAATATTTGAAGCTCTGTATTGGGATGGAAAGATGAGGACCTGGATTTGGAACAGGTCTCTTCATCTCTCAGCCTTGGTGTTGTGTGTGAGTGTGTGTGTGTGTCCCTGGTGGTCAAGGTCAACAGCATGACCACCAATACTTCAGCACCTGTGAACCTGTTACTTTTTCTGTTTCACAATCTCTTTTCCAGGTGTCTGTTCGGCTCACCCACTCACTGCCCTCAGATCCCTGCTGACACGTAGGGGTGTTCATGGGAGGCACCTTCATGGGACATTTCCCTAAAGACTCTCTGTTAATCACTCTCTGATCTGTCTCTGCTCTGTTCTTTTTATAACACTTGTGGGTACCTGACATCACATGTCCCATAGAACGTGAGCTCCATGGGACTGGGGCTTGTCAGGTCTTGCATGCCCAATGCCCGCAACAGGCTGCAAATACCTGTGGCTGAATGAATGATCCCGGAGTCCTGCACCGCCTGGCGTGTATTTCTCCTGAGGCTGGTGGTAAGGACAGTGTTTAGCACCCCTGGTTAGGTTTTTTCTGGTGCCACCTGACATAAATTGTTATTATTATGGTCAGTTTTCAAAACTCAATATTCAGTGACAAATAACTTAGGAAGTAACAGCAATTGAAGATTCCCTGCCCCACTCCACTTGCAGATCATGAGATTTCCCTGTTACCTGTTCCCCATCTCCCTTACCCATCCTACTGTGCTCTCCTGTCCTCTCCCCTCAGGTCCACACAGAGCGATGTCCTCCTCTCTCAGAGTGCTGTCCTCCACAGCAGGCCCCAGCAAGTCCCCATCTTTCCTCCTTCAGTCCACCCCCAGGGATTGTTCCTTCCTTACCAGCCAGCAGGAGCCCGTGCCAGGTGACAGGTCCTCTGCGGATAGGGGCTGAGAGGGACTCCATGGAGTCTGTTGCCTGCACTGTCCCTCCCTCTGCGAGAAGAGCTTGGGTTCCAGGAAAGCTCAAAGGCACCGCTGTACAAACTGATGGGATCTGCTGTCCCTCTTCACTGTGCACTGGGCCTCCTCCTGCTGCAATATCACTTACCTGGTCACATGGATCAGGGCGGAGTTTGTGCTAAGGACCCACCTCCTCCTTCCCTCATTTTTGCCACCCTTTCCCCCTCCTTCCAGTTTACCATCCCTCTATATTTTGGTTCCCTTGGAGATGCTGAGGTATCTGAACACACACACACTCACATGCTCTGTTTGGAAAAGCACCAGCCTGGGGCACCCAGGTCGAGGGCATTCCCCGTGGCTCCCTGTCAGGTGCACAGTAGGCTCCCCCACAGCCCTCTCTCTTTCACATTTGACTTTTCCCTTCAGAGCAGGAGCTTTGGGGCCACCTCAGGAACTCTTGTCACAGGATGTCACCGCCACTGTGCATCAGATCACCTGTGAAGCTTTGTAAAGATTGCGATGCCCAGGTGACACGTTAGATGCTGATTCAGCAGCTGTCCAGCTAATGTGGATGCCCAAGCAGAATGCGATCTGGTGATGTGGTGATGGGGCAGCTTCTCCCCCTCTCCTGTGCGCAGGGAGGGTCTCCAGATCCTGTTGAAATGCAGATTCTGACTCAGCAGGTGTGCGGTGGACCAGAAACTCTGCATATGACAATATCTCAGGGGAGGTGGGTCTTACTGGCCAGTGGAGCCCACTAGCAACAGCAAGGCTGATGGGGGGACACGTCCCCTGAGAGAATGACCAAGCATTGGCCTGTGCTGTGTCTTGGTCTTAGGTCTGCCAGCACCACACAGAGAGCCCCACAGGCCTCAAACCTGGGGATTATTTCTGTTTATGACACAGACACCCAGCTGGGCATCGGGTCTTCCCCATGTTCTTTAAAGCCCTTGGAAGATTGGGTTTCCTCCCAGCAGGAAGGCCTCAGAGGTGACTCGGGGGGTGAGAAGGGGTCAAGTTGGGTGGTGACGGCTGAGGGGTCCCTCCCTGTATCTCAGGTTGTCACCAGCCTGGCCTTTGCTTCCAGGGACAGAGACCCAGGAAGGGTCTCAGGACCAGGAGTCTCAGAAGGACCTGCAGTTCCTGTGTGTGAAGGGGAACGTGTCCAGTGTGCCCTAGGGAGAGAGGACTGTGTGGGAGGCCAGGTTGCTGTGAGCTCCCTGGTCTTCCGGGGGTATTTTCTGGGAGACCCTCCCTCTCTGTTGGCTGAGCCTGTCCTTGTGCTCCCTGACCTTTGGGGCGGTGTCTGTCCTCTGCCTGGGGGAGTTTCCTTTCATTACCCCACCTTGTTCATGGGTGGTGCCAGGCAAGGTGTGGGGAGCAGCAAATAGAGCCCTGAGAAAGCATATGGTCTTAGGCCCTGAGAAAGTAAGAAACTTCCCAACCTGTGAAGATATTTATGAGTTTATTTGAACCAAGCTAACGTCATATGCCTGGAACAAGATCTCAAATCCTGAGAATGGCAGTTGTGCAACTTATTTTATATATTATAATAAAAAAAGAAGATGAAAGAAGTTGTGTGAAATCCATTAGGAGGCGAAGAAATCTCTAGAATTGATAAAAGGCAAAATGGAGAAACACATACTTTTATTTTATTTTTTTTTACTTTGTTGGGTCGAGGATAATTAACATTTACAGCACATAGAGAATCTGTCCCTTCAGATCATCTTGCAAAAAAAGAACTACTCTAATGTGTCAAAGTTATGTTATCTCAGATGCATACGAACAGGGACAGGGCTCACTTAACGAAAATTCTGACCTTTGCTAACGAAGCTGTAGGCCTGGGACATGATGTCCTGCCATCACCTGCCCAGTTAGGCATTTGTGATCAGACCACACTGTGCGTCACTGAGCTTGTGAGGCCTTCCATGTGACCCACTGGGCTTGTCAGGCTTGTTTTTCAGCCCCCCATTTTATTCACAGGTGCTAGAAGTAGCAGGTGGGAAGGAGCAGGCACCAGGGTGGAGTCCAAAAGCATCTTTGGGAGCAAGGGATGGAAATCAGGCTCCTTCTTCAGCTCCTTAGGCAAAGCCAGGTTCATGTGTGAATTCCCTGTGTTGTCTGTAGTCTAAATGTCACCACTGGAGAGCAGGAGGAGACCTGAAGCCAATGTCATGTGCTGCATCAGGTATGCTGACCAGAGGGTAGGAGATGATCCTGACACCTGGGCAGAGGTGGGCTCTGGCCTTCAAGCTGAAAGGCCAGTCAGTCAGGCCCTAGTCACTGTGGGTTTCATGCCTCCTGACTCCATCCCAGAGCAGGGTGAGCCCAGCAAGAGGACAGGATCTGGGGTTGCTTCCATCTCAGAGGGGCCAAGGGTCCAGAGTATTATGAGTCCAGTGTCATAAGAACTGTCCCCTCTGGTGGATGTGCTGTTTCAGGAGGAGCTCTCTGTCCCAAAGGTTTCAAGAACAGGGTCTGGTGATGTCTCTTCTGAGGCTTTGAGTAGAGTGTGCCCAACTGGAGGGCTGATCCCCACAATGCGCTGCGTGTCTCCATCACAGCATTGGGATGTTGCATCCAGTCCCCTGTGTCCCTCTCTGTCATCTGCTCTAGGCCTCCCCACAGGGCCCAGGATCTGGTGCAGCTCCACATGGAGTATCAACCACGGGGACTCTGTGGGCTCCTCTGTTAGGGGAGGGAAGGCCCCCATGGGACCCTCAGCACCTCTGAGATGGAAGCAACCCCAGATCTTGAGTTCTCCTGTACCATCCTGCTGAGAACGTTCCCCTTGCTCCCCAGGACATCATGGGCGGGTGAGATGTTTAGGGACTACAGGCAGGTGTCCCACAGACCAGGGACTCTGGGTTTGGGAGTCATCCCCTGAATCCTTTGAGGTCAGTGTGAGCTCTCTTTTCCCTTGGCAGTACCTCTACCTGAGGTGGAAGATCCAGAGTGTCTTCCAGGTCAGGGCTCTGTGAGAAGACAAAGAACACAGGCTGCTGTCCAGGCCCCAGGAATGTGAAACATCACTCACAAGGTGGAAATGGGGAGGGCTGTGATTTTCTGGGAATGAAGGAAGGTGTGACTCTTCACTGTTAGTTGGTTCTGGGAATTTAGAGAACAGGACATAGGTGGGACCTGTGCTCATGGAGTTTACCTTGTAACAAAGACAGGCTCTCAGAGAAATCACAGCACTAAGGAGTTAGTTATAATCCAGAGAAGGACCATGAAGAAAGAGTTGTATGTACTTGAGTCTCAGCTTGTCTGGGGATCCCAGAGAGCACTTCTGAGAAAGTGATCTCTTGGCCATTCACCCTTTGGGCAGAGGGTGGTGGGGAAGAGCTGCCTACAGAGGACTGGAATTTGGTGGGCAGATGCCTGGCTGTATGGAGGAGCTTTCAATGTCCAGTGTGGGCAGTGTGAAGAGTGAGAAGGAATGTGGACTGAGTAATGCTGGTGAGGTTGGACCCTGCTGGGCTGTGGGTGCTGCTGAGGTGGGGTCGGCAGATACCTGAGGAGGCTGCAGTCTGTGGAATACCTCACCTCCCTATAATGGACAAGCAGAAAAAAATAACTCACCTCCCTTTAATGGACAAGCTGCAAGGAAAAAGTCATGTTACAGTTTTGAATTTTGCATTCAACTTATACTTTAAGTCATATTTCATATGTGTGTATTTAAAGTTTAACATCTTTATTGAGTTTTAGTTGACATGTAATAAAACTTAACATTATTGAAAGTACACAATTTATTAAGTTTTGCCAGATGCATGCACCACAGAAGTTGTTACAATGAAGAAAATGAACATGTTCTTCACTCTTAAAGCCTCCTCAGGCCCTGTTATTATCTCCTCACTCTGTCCCTCTCCCACTCCCTCCAATAGTGTTAAGGAAATGCTTATCTGTTTTCTGTCATTATAGAAAGTTTGCATTTTCTGGAATTTTCATAATTTAAACCATATAATAAGTAATTTTGGGCGAATTTTGGCTTCTTGAATCAACACAATTATCTTGAAATAGTTCTTTCCTTTTTAATCTCTCAGGTCTGTTCCATTGTAGGACGCACCAAATTTGTTTATCCACTCACCCATTCATGGACATTTGCGTTGATTCCAATTTTGGACTATTACAAGTAAACCAGGCAATAACATTTGTGCAGAAAGGTCTTTAGCACAGAGAATTAGGTGCTTGTAAAACCAATGAAGGGCCAGAAAAATGAAATGTAAGGAGTTGACACAGGAAGTCCGATTTCAAGCTCCCACTGTCACAGCCCCACCCAGAGGTAAAGAAACACCTGCTTGTTCACATAAAGCTCTGTCTGCAGAGCCCAACCACCAGGAGCAGGAATCACAGCCCCTTCTCCCTTCCAGAGTCCAAACTATACACAGTGCATCTCAGAGGCTGAAATTAATTCACACCTGGATTCTCAAACATTAGAAGTGGGAAAGGTTGTATTTAACTTTTCAGCCCCTCTGATATAGGAGGAAACATAGAAAGGGTTGGAGCATAGATGTCAAGTGCCAGTAGAAAATACATGGCATGGTTGAGTCCACTTGCAGGCTGTGTGACACTGGGCAAGTGATCTCACAAAAAGCCTCAATTTCCTCATGTGATGTCATAGAAAGGTATGTCCTGGTTCTTAGAATAGAGCAGTTTAAATGCTTGACATTTTCTGAGTGATATGGGTAATAAGAGTGTCTTTTGTCTTGATGAGACAACTCCTGACAGGCCTCTGGATAGTTGCAGAGTGAGGACAGGTCGCCATAAAGGCAGATCTTGTTTACAAGCCGGGAATTTAAATTCGTAGAGGATTTTTATTAGTTTATTTATGTCAAACTGATGACAATTGCCAGGACGCAAAATCTCAACGAAAAGTGGCAGTTTTGCACCGTATGTTATACATTACAATCAAAGCAGGAGGCATAAGGGCTTAAATAAAATCCATTGGTGCTAGATTATGGAGGTGGGAGAAAGCAAAGCAGGGAAATCTCTGAGATTGGATAAAAAGTAAAACAAATAGACATATACTTGTTTTACATTGGTTGATAGATGATAGTTAGCAGTTAACAATGAACATGATGACAATAACAATGAGGGGTGCTGTGGCTTCTCCTCCGGTGCAGTGGGGGTCTGGAAGAAAGAAAAACTTTTCCTGATACTCCAAAAGGAAGTTATCCTGAATGCAAAAAGACAATAGACATGTTCAGTTAACATAAAGATTCAGCTTTGTCAGGAAAAAATACCTAAAACATAATTACCCACCATGACTCACTTTTAGTTAGAAAGTTGTAGTTTCAGGCCATCCTATGTGGTTACTTTAGGTCTCTGATTTTGCAAATCATACTATGCAGGCCTCCTCTGAGCTTGTCAGCTTTAGTATGTGGCCCCGTTTTCATCCACACCTCCGCCTTTGGGTCATAAATCAAACGGAATGATTCATTGATGACCAACTTTTGGTTGGAAATGTGGTCCCATGGTGCCAGAAAGGCTCATCGCTAGGAAGTCTTAGTTTATCCAGCTGAACAATGGGCCATTGGGGATAGGGCAAGACTGCAACCTTGGATGGAAGTCAAGGTCGCGTTTTCTCAAAAGTGAAAAGCAGGTAAATGGGAGCCAGTCAGGTTCCACAGGTCTTCAGTAAGAAAAACACTTTGGCCCTGATCAGTGTCGCTAAGTGATTAGAGTATTAGTCTGCAGTTCCTGGTCAAGGTCATGTGTCTGGGTGCAGGTTCAATCCCTGATCCCAATCAGGATGCGTGTGCAGGAGGCAGCCATCATGTCTCTCTCTTTTGCTCCCTCCCTCCCTCCCTCCCTCCCTCCCTCCCTCCCTCCCTCCCTCCCTCCCTCCCTCCCTCCCTCTCTCCCTCCCTCCTCTCTACCTTCTAGTCTTTCTAAAAATCAATATCCTTGGGTTAGAATTTTTTTTTTCTTTTTAAATTTCTTTATTGATTAAGGTGTCACATATTTGTCCTCATCCCCCCATTCCCATCCCACACCCCTCCCCACGCATGCCCCAACTCCCTGTTGAACTTAACCGTTGGATAGGATCATATGCATGCATACAAGTCCTTTGGTTGAACTCTCCCCCTCCCCCCACCCTCCCCTATCCTCCCTCTGAGGCCCGATAGTCCGATCGATGCCTCCTTGCTTCTGGTTCTGTTCTTGTTCCTCAGTCTATGTTGTTCATCATTTCCCCTAGATGAGCGAGATCATATGTCACTAGATATATACTTATGAGAACTGAATGTGAGACAAGCAATAATAGTTATGCTGACAGGCAAATGAATCAGTCTGTAGTGAGTTTCTTTCTGGACCAACAGTTCTTTTGAGACCCAATTTCAATGTCCACCAGTTCCTTATGTGTACATGTCAGCACTGACCCCTCAGCTCTGGATGGTGGACAAATGGTGGTAACGGAGGTCCGACTCCCTCTGGTTTGGTCTCGGCCGGACCCAGGGGCACGGCTTCACCCGGACTAAGGGGCACGTGGCCTCACCCGGATCTAGGGACACATGGTCTCACCCGGACCCAGGGACGCTTGGCCTCTCCCAGACCCAGGGGCATGTGGCCTCACCCGGGCCTCGGTGCACGAGGCCTCACCCGGATCCAGGGACACATGGTCTCACCCGGACCTAGGGACGCTTGGCCTCTCCCAGACCCAGGGTCACGTGGCCTCACCCGGGCCTAGGTGCACGAGGCCTCACCCGGATCCAGGGACACATGGTCTCACCCGGACCCAGGCGTGCTTGGCCTCCTCCAGACCCAGGGCCACTTGGGCTCACCCGGGCCTAGGTGCATGAGGCCTCACCCAGATCCAGGGACACATGGTCTCACCCGGACCCAGGGACGCTTGTCCTCTCCCAGACCCAGGGGCACGTGGCCTCACCCGGGCCTAGGTGCACGAGGCCTCACCCGGATCCAGGGACACATGGTCTCGCCCGGACCCAGGGGTGCGTGGCCTCTCTCAGACCCAGGGGCACGTGGCCTCACCTGGACCTGGGTGCACGAGGCCTCACCCGGATCCAGGGACACATGGTCTCACCTTGGGTTAGAATTTTTTAAAAAATACACAAGAAAAACATTTTGGATCATTCCTAACCTATAAGCTATCATGATCCAAATTTTGCTGTCTGTCTCATTTCTCTGTATTTTTCATCTAGTATAACATTTGCTTATAGTTTGAGGGCACACTATACACCTCTTCAGTTTTCACAATCTGATCATGAGATGGGTTCCCATTTACAATGGTCCACTCATTTCCTATTGGAAACACTCAAGGGTCATTCATTATTAATCTGATTCCTGCTGGTTGTGCTATTTGGAACTGTAATCATGAGGTTTATTTGGGGACAAGGCTGTAAGAACCCAATGCCATATATTGCAATTACCATCTAAAAATTTCATAGAAAAGAAGACAGTAAGAGTATTATAAGTACATTTCCTGTGCCTCAGCAGCAGTTATAGAGGGCCATGTCTTTATAGCTACTTCAGCTTCATTTGAATTAATATGATTAGTAGTCTATGTTGGGTTAGGGTGTAAGCATATCCCCATAATTGGGTTCTAGCATTTTTACATAAAATTTCTCAATATTCCTTTCCCACTAACCTCTACAGCTTCCCTTGTTTCCAGTTTGTCTCTTTTTACTCATTCAGAAATAATTAACTTGTTAGGTCAAACTATTTACTTTTAACTTCTCTTAAAAACACCCAGCCTGGCTGGTGTGGCTCAGTGGTTGAGCATCAACCTATGCACCAAGAGGTCACAGTTCGATTCCCAGTCAGGGCACATGCCTGGGTTGCAGGCTTGACACCCCAGTGTGGGGTGTGCAGGGGGCATCCAATCAATGATTCTCTCTCATCATTGACGTTTCCATCTCTCCCTCCCTTTCCATTCCTCTCTTAAATCAATAAAAATATATTTTTAAAACACACCCAGATCTCTTTCCTTCTTTTTGCAATAGCATTCCCTCTACATTTCAAAATGTTATCAGAAATAAAAGCCAGGCCCTGAGTGAATTTTTCTAAGACCAGCTGGTAGTGTGCAGGTATTTGACTTCATGCAGGAAAGAATTCAGAATATGAGACCAGGTGATTTTGAGACTATGTTTATTAAAGCTGGGGACAGTGAAACAAGGAAGGGCCTGGGATACAAGAAGCAGTAGGAGAGAGACAAGGTGTGGCTGCTTCTGCTCTCTAGAAACTTTATGGGAGAGAAGTGAGCCTATGCAAGGATGCTGTCAGCTCACAGGAGAGCCAGAGGCAAGGGGACTTGGGGACAAGTTCAGGGGGTTAGCCCAAGATGAGCTACTGCTGCCTTTTGTTCCCCTGGTTGCAAGTGTCCTGGGTACCACTTAGAGTTTAGGTGAAAGAAAATTAATTGGAAAAGGAGATTTTAGGGGTGTGCCCCAATAGGGACACATGCTGGCTTCTTTGTTTTGAGGGGTTTTATCTACTTTTCACAGGTGGGGACTTAGAGGAGGTCTCAGGGAAGATCTCAATAGAATATTTATCAGCATTTCCAGGTTTGCCCTTTCAGATTGTGGACTCCACTGATTGGTCAACAGCAGGACAGGAGGTCTAAGCCACATGACCAATGGTATGCCAGGAGAGAAAAGGCCACCCTGAAGGCAAGATCTAGGAACAGTTTTGCCTATTGCTAGGTACCCGAGGCTTTCTGCCCTGGTGACCTTCTGTGTCTGGCTGTAAATTGCTAGGCCAGTTTATTCAGCTATCTGTCTCAGTTTCCCCATTCTACATGCCAAAGAATATTCCTAGCTTCTTACTACAATTTGACTACATTTCTTGTGAAAGACTTTCAAATATTTCTGACAGACTAGTGATGTGTCAAATGAACCAGTCACTAATATTCTTAAAACGGAAGGCTTCTAGTAAATAAGGCTCGTATTTGTTTTTTTAAAGGTTCTTATTTATATAGGACAAAATTGTTTCAGGTGATCTAGAGTTGGCAGAAAAAAAGGATGTTCAACAGAATAGAGTCACCCATGGGGTTAACAGCCAGTTAAACCAGAGGGGGAAACAGAATGATCAGGGGAAAGGTCCACCTTACTTAATCCCCTCACATAGGCCCTGGATCTAAAGTTCTGAAACCCTAACATTTACATATAGTTTGAGGGCACATTATACACCTCTTCAATTTTTACAGTCTGACCTTGAGATGAGTTCTCATCTACTTCCCAGTGGAAACACTCAAGTGTGATTTATTATTAATCTGATTCCCAGTAGTTATGCAATTGGAAGATGTAACTTTAATTATTCTTTAATTCTCACCTGAGGATATTGTTTTCCATTGCATTCTTTAAAGAGAGTAGAAGGGCTGGAGGGAGTGGAGAGAGAGAGAGAGAGACAGACAGAGAGAGAGACAGTCATGGATGTGAAAGACACACATTGATGGGTTGCCTCCTGCATGAGCCCAGACTGGGGCAGGGAATGAACCTGCAACCCAGGTAAGGTGCCTGTGGACGAAAGGAGCCACATGCTAACCTGACAATCTCAGGGGAGGCCTGCGTGGCAGTCTTGCAATCTCAGAGACCTAAAATAACCACCAAAGATGGTTAGAAAATTAAATATTTCACTACAAACAGGTTACAGTGGGTAGTCATGTCCTAGGCAGATTTTTTTCCCTGACAAAGATCAACTTAGATCTTCTTTACTGAGCCCATTTGCTTTTTTGCCTCTAAGATAACATATCTGTGAGATGTCTGGGTAACCTGTAACTTCCTTTTTACCCCGAACCCCTCAGGGCACAACAAATGGTACCCCGATATTCCCTCTATGTTATTGTTATCAAGTTAATTGTCAACTGTTAATTATCTTAAAGTATCCTGTATCCATCTCTGTAAAAGAAGCACATGTCCATCATTTCACTTTTTACCCTATCCCAGAGATTCCCCCTTTCCCCCCTGCTTCGCTTTATCCCACCTTCTTAATCTATCACCAATGAATTTCATGTAACTCACCTACGTCCCTTTCCTTTGTTTGCAATGTATAAATATAGATGTAACTCTCTATTCTCTGGAGCATTATCTCAATTCATTGAGGTTCTGCTTCCCGGCATATGTCTACAGTTTGGCTCAAATAAACTCACAAAAATTCTTTACAGATTTCAATGTTTTTTTTGTTGTTAACAGGAGGCAGGAAAATTGGAGACCTTTATTTGGAAAATTTTAGCCTGATAAGGAAAGAAATTGGAAGATTTGAAAATAAGGTAAGGATCGACACTGTGAGCAAAATGACAGAATCAGCTAGTTACAGGTAGATGATGACAAAGTAAAACATGTGTCCAACACATTTAAAGAGGCAAGAAAGACATTATTCAGAACCATGCAATAGGGCAGTGAGATGACACTCAACACCCCTGAAAGAAAAGGCTGGGGAGATTTTAAGAAAAAATAAGGAATTCTAGGCATCTGTGTTTGCTAATTGGCTTTACAGAAAGAAAATGTGAAACATTTCCTGAAGTCCTGACAGGAGGTCTTTTCACATCTTTGTTGTAAAGGTTCCCCACCCAGGTTAGGCTCCTACTCTCCCTCAGAGACTGGGACACAGGGACACCAGGAGGATGAAATTTCAAAGGGATGGGGCCAGGCCCTTGAGACAGATATTCTCTGGGTCATAACACTGGCAAGACGTTTTTGAGGAGACGTGTGTATATTCCAAAAGTGCAAAGAAAGACTCTGCAATGACTAATTACAATTACATTTATAAAATAAATGGTCTAAGGATGGAAGACAAAGGCATGTTGTCAGGAAGAACCTGTGTAAAGGTTGGTGACTCTGAGGGAACATTAAGGCCTCTAGTTCAGAACAAAACTGCTTTCTGCACAGTGGAGGGAAACACAACCAAATCTCTTTTAGCCAAGACCCAGTTTACATCTTTATCATTTCCAGAAAGTTATGAAGAGGTGCAATTTCCCAGCCATTTATAAACAGATGCAAAGTAGCTGGGAGTTCCTGAACACAGCCAGGATCTTATCTCCCAGGAGGCTGTGCTTCTGGAGTTCTCCATGGAGACAGTACATTGCTCTCTACAGTCACCTTCCTTTTGACCACAGGTCATCTCCAGGGAAGAAGGGTATTCTCCATCCTACCACATGGCTGGTGTCGCTGGATTTGGCCTGATTAGTGACCTAAGTGCAGAGGAACTGACATTCACCACATAGTTTGCTCTGATGCAGGCATCAGTCTGAACTAGGACATTTGAGCCAAAGCCTTGGTTGTATTACTAAGGTTTCCAATTATACCCTATTAACAAAGGAAGACAGAATCCTATTGAGTTTATGCAAATAGGTCTATAGCCATACAAATAAGATACTCAAAAAGACTTAAGAAAGTTTTTGAAATAAGTCAAACAGGGAGAAAAAAGATCTGGGTTGTTACCCACATGGGTGTCCTCCTGTCCATTCCCATTGCCAACAACAGTGGCTGGGCATCTACTACGTGTCCCCCTGGAGAAGGGACAGAACTTGTATTTATGCAAACTCATCACGTACACCCAGGGTAATCACACAACCACTGCGCTTCTCTTGAAAGGCTGGGTTTCACCTCCACTGTGGAGATGGTACAACTTAGATCACACAGAGGTGGGATCTGGTATAGAATATCACCTTAAGTCAACAATAATGAAAATGTCAGCTCTTTTTTTTTTTTTTTTGCGCATTTATTGACTCAATGCAAGTTTTCAAAGGACTTTGCACCCTCATAATATATCTATTTGAGGGTTCAAAAGATTTATTCAGTTTAATAATGTAGAGGAAGGGAGGAGGCTCACTACAATATTACATCCAGCTCAACTGGTACACTTTCAGCAGAACTGATGGGGTTGGACACTTCACACTGGTAATTCCCAGCATCCTCCCTCTTGACAGGGTCTATGGTGAGAATTCTGTTTTCCCAGGACATCTTCATCCTCTCTGTCAGCCGCAGATCCATGCCATTTAGGAACCACTTGGTGGAGACTGCATTTGTGTAGCAGGTCAGGACCACGGAATCCTTATGCTCCATGACTGTTGTCTTGCTGGCTAGGAGTGTGGGCACGCTCACTGGCTCTGTGGAGAAACAGAGGGCATGGCTAATTGAGAGTGGGCTTGAGACCTGGGCCATGCTGCCTCCTCAGACATCTTAGCCACTGAGAGTCCACTGTGAGCTCTGTAAGGTCACCAGAAGATGGTTCTGATCTCTGCAGAAGGACAATTGTCTTTATCCAGGTGCATTGTGTAGGGAGAGGGCTGTACCTCCTCTCTGAACCCAGATCACTTCTGACCTGTTCCCATAGACATCTTTGTAGTATCAACACAGGGAGCCCCTTCACAGCCTACATGTCCTATAACCTCGCCATAAGGTGGAATTTTCCTCTCATGAGCTTTTATTGACCCTTTCCTAGAAGTTTTTTTTACTTAAAAATTCCATGTATGTTGGGAAAGGCAATCTTACCACTTCTGTCCTGCTCACTATAGGGCCTAGGGGACTTTACAGCAAGTGAAAGGGCATTTAACTGTTGTTAAATAACTCATTAGGCAATAAAGATGGCCCCACCCAGTCTTCTTGATCTTGGACCTGGAGAAGTTCCATCTATAGGATTCCTCAGTCTGAACAGGACTTTATTTCCAGGCCTGCTGATTGCATATAATGGTGAAATAAATCACTAAAGAGAAGTGGTTATGATTTTAACAAAAGACAGGAACTGTAGGAATAGGAGGAAATTACTTAATATGGCAAACCCCACATGTGAAAGTCCACAGCTAACACATTACTACACGGAGAACCTCTGAAAACAGTACTAAGATCATGAATAAGACGAGGATGCTGTATTTCCCCTGATTCAACTAGTCAGAAAAATCAGGCAAGAAGCTGAGATAAGAGATATCCAATTTAGAGAGGAATAAGAAAATAGCTTTTTAAAAAGATAACATAATCTTATTGTAGTACACCCTAAAGATTTCACCACATACATACCTAAAACAACTATTAGAACTATTAAAAAAGGCGAAGTTGCTAGAGACAAAATCAACACCCAGCATCATTTCCAGTTTTTAAACAAAAATGAACAATCCTCAAATAAAATAAAGAAATCAATTCCATTTACAATGGCATCAAAAAGACTAGAAATCTTAGGATTAAGCATGATAAGGTGGAAGATGAATACACTGAAAACTACCAAACATTTCTGAAAGTAAAGAAGAAACAAATACGGCACCTGGAAAGGCATCCAAGTTCATTGATTCCAAGACCACCAACTATCTACATATTTGAAACAATCCCTATCAAAATCCCAATTACTTTTTTTCAGAAATAAAAAAATCCATCTCAGCATTTATGTGGCATTTCAATGGATCCCAAATGTTCGCAACAACCTTAAAAATGATGAATTGAAATTGGAGGTCTCACAGTTACTAATTTCAAATGTTACTACAAAGGGAAAGTAACCAAAATAGTGTGACACTGGCATAAAGACTTCTATTTGTCAAAAGACACAATCAAATGGTTTTGATAAAGGAGTCAAGACTGTTCAATGGAGAAAGGACAGTCTTTTCAACAAATGCTGTTGAACAGCAATGTCTACTTGCAAACAAATAAAGGGGACCATTGCTTATACCACACAGCAATTCAGTCAAAATGGATTGAATCCTAAAGGTAAGAACTAACATTACAAAACTCTTAGAAGAAAACATAGGGGTAAGCAGTATGATATTGGATTTGGCAATGATTTCTTGAATATGACACTAGAAACTCATGCCAGAAGAGATTAGATAATTTAGATTTTTGTCAAAATGGAAAACTTCTTGATTTCTATTTTGTCAAAATGGAAAACTTCTTCATCCAAGGACACAATCAATAGAGTGAAAGGTGATCTGTGGAATGGTATAAAATAATTTGCAAATCATTAATAGGATGAGGGGTTAATATCTGAATATATAAAGATCTCTTAAAACTCAACAACAGCAACACCAAATAACCCGATTTTAAAATGGGCAAACCTCTTGAATACACATTTCTCCAGAGAACATATACAAATGGTCAATAAGCCCAGGAAAAGATGCTAAACATCACTATCATTAGAAAAATATGAATCAACACTCCCAAAGTTGATGCTTGTGATATTGGGTGTGGGTAACTCCACTGAGCAGGTAACAGGAGAACACTGCCCTGTGTGGGACAACTGAGTCCTCCAAGGGTTCTTCAATCAGACATGGCACCTATCACCTGTCAGCCAACTTAAAAGAATAAGGCAGGTCTATGTAACACAAGACAAATGCCTGGGGATCTGAGCCCTCAGAGAACTTAAATCTTCTATGTCTCTGAGAAAGCACAGCCTTTCTCAGGAGCCAAGACTGTTCAATGGAGAAAGGACAGTCTTTTCAACAAATGGTGTTGAACAGCAATATCCACATGCCAACGAATGAAGGGGACCATTCAATAGATTAGCAGGATTTGGTTGTGGAACAACAGAGAACATAGAGTTAGAGACACCCACCCCCCATCCGCCCACACCTCTCCTACTTCTTCACTGACCAGCTGACTTCAATTTTTTTCCAGCTGCACAGACTTTCATTGCCTGGCCGAGGTATGTTTCTAAGAGGGACCATTTCCCAGGACATCTTAGAGACTCAGACTGGAGCAGAAATAAAACATGGGGACTAGGATCAAGCCTGTGGTCAGTTGACTACTCAGACCCCAGGGCCAAGAGCTTGGTCAGGCCTTCCCAGGTGAGTGTGACTGACATGAGCCAATGAGCCAATAAATGATAGAGCAGAGCCCAAGGAATGAGCTAGAAGAGTGAAGAGACAGACAGGAGCTAACTGTGCCAGCAGAACCATATGCTTTGCCCTTGGTCATTAAAGTAAACCTCCCAGTACTGAGGGCAGGGGAGGCTTGTTCAGATGCAGAAGGGGTGATGGACAGCAAGATGGGAGCACGGATTGCTGACTTTCTGGCCCTTGTGGACCATTTGTGTTTCGTGGTTCTGAGATAGAAATTTGGAAATATCTTAAAATTCCCCCATATGCAAAAATTACTATTAATACCCCAGGACTTAAGAGCAATAGCAGGAAGGACTATTTCTCTAGAGAACAGCAAAGGGTCTGAGACATGGGTCTCAACCCCTGGAGTGACAAGGGAGCTTTTCCCATGTGGCCAGAGTTTCAAGGACTCTGCATCCAGGTTTCAGCCTCTGAAGAGGTTTTAGATCATTCTTCCCTTCAGAAACCATTTATTTCTTCCTAATTCATAAAAAAAAAGTGTGTTACATCTTGATGCCTTAGCTGGTTACAAGTGTAAAATGGGGAGTGAGCAGGTAAAGTCCTTTCCTTTATATCCAGTGGAAGTGACACCAACACATCAGGAAACAAATGAGTGGTTTCAACTTCAGTGCAGGGAGGGGTGGATCAGCCACCTGAGGGGAAGGTCTGGGTGTTCCCAGCACTGACTGATGATTACCGCAGGTAATTTGGTTCTAGAGTACAAAGAAATTAATTCTCCATTTGGTGTTATCTCCCAAAGCACAATCTCTCTCTCTAGCCTAAGGGAAGCTCTAAACCAATGTTTACTGTAGGGATCCCTAGGGATGGAGGAGAGGATGGGATTATGGCTGCAGACAGACCTTGAGTGACTCCCATGGTCTAGGTGGCTCTGCTTTAGTGACTCTATCTCCCTGTGCCTCGGTTTCCTCTCACTGAAGTATGATGAACAGGGCTGTCAGTCCTGTGTGTGAAGTGAAGTTCACCCACCCAACACCCAGAGGTCAGAGAGCAATCACTCACGGTATACATCGAGTCGTCCAAATCCTATTTCTTTTTTTGAGTCTGAAAGGTAGACTACTATGGTGTAGATTCCTTTGTCTTTCAGGGTGACCTCCTTTAACTGCAAGGTTCCATCAAAGTTTATGCTTTCTCGACCGCTGTATGCAGGCCCTCTTTTATACATTCTTAGTTGCATTGCAAGAGTTGCAATATTACGATTGAGGTTTGCCCCTTCCCCCCTGTACCACCTGAAGGCTATAGCATTAGGAGGCATATTGCGGATACGTAGAATCACATTCTTCCCTTCAGCAGCATAGGTTGACACAATAGCGAGCTGGGCAGTGGTGGGCGGGCTCCAGAAATTTAAGAGTGAAACTAGGAGGGAAGAGAGAAACTGATCAATATTTGAAGGTCTGTATTGGGATGGAGAGATGAGGCCCTGGATTTGAAACAGGTCTCTTCATCTCTCAGCCTTGGTGTTGTGTGTGAGTGTGTGTGTGTGTCTCCTGGTGGTCAACGTCAACAGCATGACCACCAATACTTCAGCACCTGTGAACCTGTTACTTTTTCTGTTTCACAATCTCTTTTCCAGGTGTCTGTTCGGCTCACCCACTCACTGCCCTCAGATCCCTGCTGACACTTAGGGGTGTCCATGGGAGGCACCTTCATGGGACATTTCCCTAAAGACTCTCTGTTAATCACTCTCTGATCTGTCTCTGCTCTGTTCTTTTTATAACACTTGTGGGTACCTGACATCACATGTCCCATAGAACGAGAGCTCCATGGGACTGGGGCTTGTCAGGTCTTGCATGCCCAATGCCCGCAACAGGCTGCAAATACCTGTGGCTGAATGAATGATCCCGGAGTCCTGCACCGCCTGGCGTGTATTTCTCCTGAGGCTGGTGGTAAGGACAGTGTTTAGCACCCCTGGTTAGGTTTTTTCTGGTGCCACCTGACATAAATTGTTATTATTATGGTCAGTTTTCAAAACTCAATATTCAGTGACGAATAACTTAGGAAGTAACAGCAATTGAAGTTTCCCTGCCCCACTCCACTTGCAGATCATGAGATTTCCCTATTACCTGTTCCCCATCTCCCTTACCCATCCTACTGTGCTCTCCTGTCCTCTCCCCTCAGATCCACACAGAGCGATGTCCTCCTCTCTCAGAGTGCTGTCCTCCACAGGAGGCCCCAGCAAGTCCCCATCTTTCCTCCTTCAGTCCACCCCCAGGGATTGTTCCTTCCTTACCAGCCAGCAGGAGCCCGTGCCAGGTGACAGGTCCCCTGCGGATAGGGGCTGAGAGGGACTCCATGGAGTCTGCTGCCTGCACTGTCCCTCCCTCTGCGAGAAGAGCTTGGGTTCCAGGAAAGCTCAAAGGCACCGCTGTACAAACTGATGGGATCTGCTGTCCCTCTTCACTGTGCACTGGGCCTCCTCCTGCTGCAATATCACTTACCTGGTCACGTGGATCAGGGCGGAGTTTGTGCCAAGGACCCACCTCCTCCTCCCCTCATTTTTTGCCACCCTTTCCCCCTCCTTCCAGTTTACCATCCCTCTATATTTTGGTTCCCTTGGAGCTGCTGAGGTATCTGAACACACACACACTCACATGCTCTGTTTGGAAAAGCACCAGCCTGGGGCACCCAGGTCGAGGGCATTCCCCGCGGCTCCCTGTCAGGTGCACAGTAGGCTCCCCCACAGCCCTCTCTCTTTCACATTTGACTTTTCCCTTCAGAGCAGGAGCTTTGGGGCCACCTCAGGAACTCTTGTCACAGGATGTCACCGCCACTGTGCATCAGATCACCTGTGAAGCTTTGTAAAGATTGCGATGCCCAGGTGACACGTTAGATGCTGATTCAGCAGCTGTCCAGCTAATGTGGATGCCCAAGCAGAATGCGATCTGGTGATGTGGTGATGGGGCAGCTTCTCCCCCTCTCCTGTGCGCAGGGAGGGTCTCCAGATCCTGTTGAAATGCAGATTCTGACTCAGCAGGTGTGCGGTGGACCAGAAACTCTGCATATGACAATATCTCAGGGGAGGTGGGTCTTACTGGCCTGTGGAGCCCAATAGCAACAGCAAGGCTGATGGGGGGACACGTCCCCTGAGAGAATGACCAAGCATTGGCCTGTGCTGTGTCTTGGTCTTAGGTCTGCCAGCACCACACAGAGAGCCCCACAGGCCCCAAACCTGGGGATTATTTCTGTTTATGACACAGACACCCAGCTGGGCATCGGGTCTTCCCCATGTTCTTTAGAGCACTTGGAAGATTGGGTTTCCTCCCAGCAGGAAGGCCACAGAGGTGACCTGGGGTTGAGAAGGGGTCAAGCTGGGTGGTGACGGCTGAGGGGTCCCTCCCTGTATCTCAGGTGTTCACCAGCCTGACCTTTGCTTCCAGGGACAGAGACCCAGGAAGGGTCTCAGGACCAGGAGTCTCTGAAGGACCTGCAGTTCCTGTGTGTGAAGGGGAAGGTGTCCAGTGTGCCCTAGGGAGAGAGGACTGTGTGGGAGGCCAGGTTGCTGTGAGCTCCCTGGTCTTCCGGGGGTAGTTTCTGGGAGACCCTCCCTCTCTGTTGGCTGAGCCTGTCCTTGTGCTCAAGACCTTTGGGGCGGTGTCTGTCCTCTGCTTGGGGGAGTTTCCTTTCATTACCCCACCTTGTTCATGGGTGGTGCCAGGCATGGTGTGGGGAGCAGCAAATAGAGCCCTGAGAAAGCATATACTCTTAGGCCCTGAGAAAGTAAGAAACTTCCCAACCTGTGAAGATGTTTATGAGTTTATTTGAACCAAGCTAACATCATATGCCTGGAACAAGATCTCAAATCCTGAGAATGGCAGTTGTGCAACTTATTTTATACATTATAAGAAAAAAAGAAGATGGAAGAAGTTGTGTGAAATCCATTAGGAGGCAAAGAAATCTCTAGAATTGATAAAAAGCAAAATGGAGAAACTCATACTGTTTTTTTTTTTTTTTTTTACTTTGGTGGGTCCAGGATAATTAACATTTACAGCACACAGAGAGGTTATGCAAGGAACCAGGTAACATAAGAAGTATGTTGTCTCATATGCTGGTACTAGAGTCTGTGCCTTCAAATCATCTTGCCAAAAAAAAACAACACAAGTACTCTGATGTGTCAAAGGTATGTTATCCCAGATGCATAAGAACAGGGAAAGAGCTAAATTAACGTAAAGTCTGACCTTTGCTAACGAAGCTGTAGGCCTGGGACATGATGTCCTGCCATCACCTGCCCAGTTAGGAATTTGTGATCAGACCACACTGTGCGTCAATGTGCTTATCAGGACTGCCATGTGACCCACTGGGCTTGTCAGGCTTATTTTTCATCCCTCCTTTTTATTCAGGCCCTAGAAGTGGCAGGTGGGATGGAGCAGGCACGAGGGTGGGGTCCAAAAGGGCCTGTGGGAGCAAGGGATGGATATCAGACTCCTTCTCCACTTCTTTAGGCAAAGCCAGGTTCATGTGTGAATTCCCTGTGCTGTTTGTGTGTCTAAATGTCACCCCTGGAGAGCTGGAGGTGACCTGAAGCCAATGTCAGGTGCTGCACCAGGTATGCTGACCAGAGGGTAGGAGATGACCCTGACACCTGGGCAGAGGTGGGCTCTGGCCTTCAAGCTGAAAGGCCAGTCACTGGGGACCCAATCACTGTGGATTTCATGCCTCCTGACTCCATCCCAGAGCAGGGTGAGCCCAGCAAGAGGACAGGATCTGGGGTTGCTTCCATCTCAGAGGGGCCAAGGGTCCAGAGTATTATGAGTCCAGTGTCATAAGAACTGTCCCCTCTGGTGGATGTGCTGTTTCAGGAGGAGCTCTCTGTCCCAAAGGTTTCAAGAACAGGGTCTGGTGATGTCTCTTCTGAGGCTTTGAGTAGAGTGTGCCCAACTGGAGGGCTGATCCCCCCAATGCCCTGCGTATCTCCATCACAGCATTGGGATGTTGCATCCAGTCCCCTGTGTCCCTCTCTGTCATCTGCTCTAGGCCTCCCCACAGGGCCCAGGATCTGGAGCAGCTCCACATGGAGTGTCAACCACAGAGACTCTGTGGGCTCTTCTGTTAGGGGAAGGAAGGCGCCCATGGGACCCTCAGCACCTCTGAGATGGAAGCAACCCCAGTTCCTGGATTCTCTTCTCCCATCCTGTTGAGAACGTTTCCCTTGCTCCCCAGGACATCATGGGCGGGTGAGATGTTTAGGGACTACAGGCAGGTGTCCCACAGACCAGGGACTCTGGGTTTGGGAGTCATCCCCTGAATCCTTTGAGGTCAGTGTGAGCTCTCTTTTCCCTTGGCAGTACCTCTACCTGAGGTGGAAGATCCAGAGTGTCTTCCAGGTCAGGGCTCTGTGAGAAGACAAAGAACACAGGCTGCTGTCCAGGCCCCAGGAATGTGAAACATCACTCACAGGGTGGAAATGGGGAGGGCTGTGATTTTCTGGGAATGAAGGAAGGTGTGACTCTTCACTGTTAGTTGGTTCTGTCTCCCGCCCCCCTGATTGTATGAGGGGGAAAAACCCATCCCTGGGTCATCCCCAGACACTTGTGGCCTCCCCCCATGCTGACACCAATGCCTTCGTGCTTATAAGGAACATAGTTTGACCACTAGTGTCACACAGGTGACAGACTTCCATTGTGTGGTTTCCCTCATCCATTTAATGAGTCTTTACCGAGAATCTGTGATGTGTCAGGCCTGGGATGGGCCCTGGGAATTCAGAGAACAGGACATAGGTGGGATCTGTGCTCATGGAGTTTACCTTGTAACAAAGACAGGATCTCAGAGAAATCACAGCACTAAGGAGTTAGTTATAATCCAGAGAAGGACCATGAAGAAAGAGTTGTATGTACTTGAGTCTCAGTTTGTCTGGGGATCCCAGAGAGCACTTCTGAGAAAGTGACCTCTTGGCCATTCACCCTTTGGGCAGAGGGTGGTGGGGAAGAGCTGCCTACAGAGGACAGGACTTTGGTGGGCAGATGCCTGGCTGTATGGAGGAGCTTTTAAAGTCCAGTGTGGGCAGTGTGAAGAGTGAGAAGGAATGTGGACTGAGTAATGCTGGTGAGGTTGGACCCTGCTGGGCTGTGGGTGCTGCTGAGGTGGGGTCGGCAGATACCTGAGGAGGCTGCAGGCTGTGGAATACCTCACCCCCCGTTAATGGACAAGCTGAAAAATGTGCAAGAAAAAAGTCATGTTACAGTTTTGAATTTTCTATTCAACTTATACTTAAGTCATATTTCATATGTGTATATTTAAATTTTAACATCTTGATTGAGTTTTAGTTGACATCTAATAAAACTTAACATTATTGAAAGTAAATAATTTATTAAGCTTTGCCAGATGCATGCACCACAGAAGTTGTTACAATGAAGAAAATGAACATGTTCTTCACTCTTGAAGCCTCCTCAGGCCCTCTTATAATCTCCTCACTCTGTCTCTCTCCCACTCCCTCCAATAGTGTTAAGAAAACGCTTACCTGCTTTCTGTCATTATAGAGAGTTTGCATTTTCTAGAATTTTCATAATTTAAACCATATAATATGTAATTTTGGGCGAATTTTGGCTTCTTGAATCAACACAATTATCTTGAAATAGTTCTTTCCTTTTTAATCTCTCAGGTCTGTTCCATTGTAGGGCGCACCAAATTTGTTTATCCACTCACCCATTCATGGACATTTGCGTTGATTCCAATTTTGGACTATTACAAGTAAACCAGGCATTAACATTTGTGCAGAAAGGTCTTTAGCACAGAGAATTAGGTGCTTGTAAAACCAATAAAGGGCCAGAAAAATGAAATGTAAGGAGTTGACACAGGAAGTCCGGTTTCAAGCTCCCACTGTCACAGCCCCACCCAGAGGTAAAGAAACACCTGCTTGTTCACATAAAGCTCTGTCTGCAGAGCCCACTCACCAGGAGCAGGAATCACAGCCCCCTCTCCCTTCCAGAGTCCAAACTATACACAGTGCATCTCAGAGGCTGAAATTAATTCACACCTGGATTCTCTCTCTTTAGAAGTGGGAAAGGTCGTATTTAACCTTTCAGCCCCTCTGATATACGAGGAAACAGAAAGGGTTGGAGCATAGATGTCAAGTGCCAGTAGAAAATACATGGCATGGTTGAGTCCACTTGCAGGCTGTGTGACTCTGGGCAAGTGATCTCACAAAAAGCCTCAATTTCCTCATGTGATGTCATAGAAAGGTATGTCCTGGTTCTTAGAATAGAGCAGTTTAAATGCTTGACATTTTCTGAGTGATATGGGTAATAAGAGTGTCTTTTGTCTTGATGAGACAACTCCTGACAGGCCTCTGGATAGTTGCAGAGTGAGGACAGGTCGCCATAAAGGCAGATCTTGATTACAAGCCGGGAATTTAAATTCATAGGGATTTTTATGAGTTTATTTGTGTCAAACTGACGACAATTGCCAGGACGCAAAATCTCAACGAAAAGTGGCAGTTTTGAACCGTATGTTATACATTACAATCAAAGCAGGAGGCATAAGGGCTTAAATAAAATCCATTGGTGCTAGATTATGGAGGTGGGAGAAAGCAAAGCAGGGAAATCTCTGAGATTGGATAAAAAGTAAAACAAATAGACATATACTTGTTTTACATTGGTTGATAGATGATAGTTAGCAGTTAACAATGAACATGATGACAATAACAATGAGGGGTGCTGTGGCTTCTCCTCCGGTGCAGTGGGGGTCTGGAAGAAAGAAAAACTTTTCCTGATATTCCAAAAGGAAGTTATCCTGAATGCAAAAAGACAATAGACATGTTCAGTTAACATAAAGATGGAAAAAATACCTAAAACATAATTACCCACCATGACTCACTTTTAGTTAGAAAGTTGTAGTTTCAGGCCATCCTATGTGGTTACTTTAGGTCTCTGATTTTGCAAATCATACTATGCAGGCCTCCTCTGAGCTTGTCAGCTTTAGTATGTGGCCCCGTTTACATCCACACCTCCGCCTTTGGGTCATAAATCAAACGGAATGATTCATTGATGACCAACCTTTTGGTTGGAAATGTGGTCCCATTGTGCCAGAAAGGCTCATCGCTAGGAAGTCTTAGTTTATCCAGCTGAACAATGGGCCATTGGGGATAGGGCAAGACTGCAACCTTGCATGGAAGTCAAGGTCGCGTTTTCTCAAAAGTGAAAAGCAGGTAAATGGGAGCCAGTCAGGTTCCACAGGTCTTCAGTAAGAAAAACACTTTGGCCCTGACCAGTGTCACTAAGTGATTAGAGTATTAGTCTGCAGTTCCTGGACAAGGTCATGTGTCTGGGTGCAGGTTTAATCCCTGATCCCAATCAGGATGGGTGCAGGAGGCAGCCAATCATCGGTCCCTCCCTCCCTCCCTCTCTCCCTCCCTCCTCTCTACCTTCTAGTCTTTCTAAAAATCAATATCCTTGGGTTAGGATTTTAAAAAAAATACACAAGAAAAACATTTTGGATCATTCCTAACCTATAAGCTATCATGATCCAAATTTTGCTGTCTCATTTCTCTGTATTTTTCATCTAGTATAACATTTGCTTATAGTTTGAGGGCACACTGTACACCTCTTCAGTTTTCACAATCTGAACATGAGATGGGTTCCCATTTACAATGGTCCACTCATTTCCTATTGGAAACACTCAAGGGTCATTCATTATTAATCTGATTCCTGCTGGTTGTGCTATTTGGAACTGTAATCATGAGGTTTATTTGGGGACAAGGCTGTAAGAACCCAATGCCATATATTGCAATTACCATCTAAAAATTTCATAGAACAGGAAGATAGTAAGAGTATTATAAGTACATTTCCTGTGCCTCAGCAGCAGTTATAGAGGGCCATGTCTTTATATCTACTTCAGCTTCATTTGAATTAATATGGTTAGTAATCTTTGTTGTGTTAGGATGTAAGCATATCCCCATAATTGGGTTCTAGCATTTTTACATAAAATTTCTCAATATTCCTTTTCCACTAAGCTCTGCAGCTTCCCTTGTTTCCAGTTTGTCTCTTTTTACTCATTCAGAAATAATTAACTTGTTAGGTCAAACTATTTACTTTTAACTTCTCTTAAAAACACCCAGCCTGGTGAAGCCTTGTGCACCTAGGCCCGGGTGAGCCCAAGTGGCCCTGGGTCGGGGAGAGGCCAAGCGTCCCTGGGTCCGGGTGAGACCATGTGTCCCTGGATCCGGGTGAGGCCTCGTGCACCTAGGCCCGGGTGAGCCCAAGTGGCCCTGGGTCTGGGAGAGGCCAAGCATCCCTGGGTCCGGGTGAGACCATGTGTCCCAGGATCCGGGTGAGGCCTCGTGCACCTAGGCCCGGGTGAGCCCAAGTGGCCCTGGGTCTGGGAGAGGCCAAGCATCCCTGCGTCCGGGTGAGACCATGTGTCCCTGGATCCGGGTGAGGCCTCGTGCACCTAAGCCCGGGTGAGCCCAAGTGGCCCTGGGTCGGGGAGAGGCCAAGCGTCCCTGGGTCCGGGTGAGACCATGTGTCCCTGGATCCGGGTGAGGCCTCGTGCACCTAGGCCCGGGTGAGCCCAAGTGGCCCTGGGTCTGGGAGAGGCCAAGCGTCCCTGGGTCCGGGTGAGACCATGCGTCCCTGGATCCGGATGAGGCCTCGTGCACCTAGGCCCGGGTGAGCCCAAGTGGCCCTGGGTCTGGGAGTGGCCAAACGTTCCTGGGTCTGGGTGAGACCATGTGTCCCTGGATCCAGGTGAGGCCTTGTGCAACTAAGCCCGGGTGAGGCCACGTGCCCCTGGGTCTGGGAGAGGCCAAGCGTCCCTGGGTACGGGTGAAGCCAGATCCTGGGTCCGGGTGAGGCCGTGCGCCCCTGAATCCATCCGGGTGAGGCTGGGTCCCAGGCCCGGGTGAGACCACGCGCCCCTTGGGTATGGGTGAGGCCACGTGCCCCTTAGTCCAGGTGACGCCGTGCCCCTGGGTTCGGCCGAGACCAAACCAGAGGGAGTCGGACCTCCATTACCACCATTTGTCCACCATCCAGAGCTGAGGGGTCAGTGCTGACATGTACACATAAGGAACTACTGGACATCGAAATTGGGTCTCAAAAGAACTGTTGGTCCAGGGGGAAGCTCGCTACAGATTGATTCATTTGCCTGTCAGCATAAATATTATTGCTCGTCTCACATTCAGTTCTTATTAGTATATATCTAGTGACATTTGATCTCATTCATCTAGAGGAAATGATGAACAACATAGACTGAGGAACAAGAACAGAACCAGAATCAAGGAGGCATCGATCGGACTATCGGGCCTCAGAGGGAGGATAGGGGAGGGTAGGGGGAGGGTGGGGGGAGGGGGAGAGTTCAACCAAAGGACCTGTATGCATGCATATAAGCCTATCCAACGGTTAAGTTCAACAGGGGATTGGGGCCTGCGTGGGGAGAGGGGTGGGATGGGAATGGGGGGATGAGGACAAATATGTGACACCTTAATCAATAAAGAAATTTAAAACAAACAAACAAACAAAAAAAAAAAACAACACCCAGCCTGGCTGGTGTGGCTCAGTGGTTGAGCATCAACCTATGCACCAAGAGGTCACAGTTCGATTCCCAGTCAGGGCACATGCCTGGGTTGCAGGCTTGACACCCCAGTGTGGGGTGTGCAGGGGGCATCCAATCAATGATTCTCTGTCACCATTGACGTTTCCATCTCTCCCTCCCTTTCCATTCCTCTCTTAAATCAATAAAAATATTTTTAAAAACACACCTAGATCTCTTTCCTTCCTTTTGCAATAGCATTCTCTCTACATTTCAAAATGTTATCAGAAATAAAAGCCAGGCCCTGAGTGAATTTTTCTAAGACCAGCTGGTAGTGTGCAGGTACTTGACTTCATGCAGGAAAGAATTCAGAATATGAGTCCAGGTGATTTTGAGACTATGTTTATTAAAGCTGGGGACAGTGAAACAAGGAAGGGCCTGGGATACCAGAAGCAGTAGGAGAGAGACAAGGTGTGGCTGCTTCTGCTCTCTAGAAACTTTATGGGAGAGAAGTGAGCCTCTGCAAGGCTGCTGTCAGCTCACAGGAGAGCCAGAGGCAAGGGGACTTGGGGACAAGTTCAGGGGGTTAGCCCAAGATGAGCTACTGCTGCCTTTTGTTCCCCTGGTTGCAAGTGTCCTGGGTACCACTTAGAGTTTAGGTGAAAGAAAATTAATTGGAAAAGGAGATTTTAGGGGTGTGCCCCAATAGGGACACATGCTGGCTTCTTTGTTTTGAGGGGTTTTATCTACTTTTCACAGGTGGGGACTTAGAGGAGGTCTCAGGGAAGATCTCAATAGAATATTGATCAGCATTTCCAGGTTTGCCCTTTCAGATCGTGCTCTCCATTGATTGGTCAACAGCAGGACAGGAGGTCTAAGCCATACGACCAATGGTATGCCAGGAGAGGAAAGGCGACCCTGAAGGCAAGATCTAGGAACAGTTTTGCCTATTGCTAGGTACCTGAGGCTTTCTGCCCTGGTGACCTTCTGTGTCTGGCTGTAAATTTGCTAGGCCAGTTTATTCAGCTATCTTTCTCAGTTTCCCCATTCTACATGCCAAAGAATATTCCTAGCTTCTTACTACAATTTGACTACATTTCTTGTGAAAGACTTTCAAATATTTCTGACAGACTAGTGATGTGTCAAATGAACCAGTCACTAATATTCTTAAAACGGAAGGCTTCTAGTAAATAAGGCTCGTATTTGTTTTTTTAAAGGTTCTTATTTATATAGGACAAAATTGTTTCAGGTGATCTAGAGTTGGCAGAAAAAAATGATGTTCAACAGAATAGAGTCACCCATGTGGTTAACAGCCAGTTAAACCAAAGGGGGAAACAGAATGATCAGGGGAAAAGTCCACCTTACTTAATCCCCTCACATAGGCCCTGGATCTAAAGTTCTGGAACACTTGTCCTGTCCTCACCTCAGAGAGTCTGGGGTTAGGAGAGATTTTTGAACTCCCTCAGAGGGATGAGTACAAAGAGATGAAGAAAAAAGGAACAAAGCAATTGCTTCTTTAAAAATCCATTCTCATTAACAACACTATAAATTAGAAGATTTAATATTAACTGTCCATAGTACTCAAAGTCACCTGCATTTTCAATAAAATATGTTGTAATCCTAAAGGCATCCTATCTAATAAAAGAGTAATATGCAGATTGACTGTCACTCAAACACACAAGATGGCTGCCCCCATTTGGTCAAAGATGGCTTCCCCCATATATACACAAGATGGACGCCACAAAATGGCCTGCAGGGGAGGGCATTTGTGGGCGATTAGGCCAGCAGGGGAGGGTAGTTAGGGGTGAGTGGGCCAGCAGAGGAGGGCAGTTGGGAGGAACCAGGCCTGCAGGGGAGGGCAGTTGTGGGTGACAAGGCCTGCAGTGGAGGGCATTTGTGAGGGACCAGGCCTGAAAGGGAGGACAGTAGTGGGGGGGACCCAGACCAGCAGAAGAGGGGAGTTGGGGTGACCAGTTCTGCAGGGTAGGGCAGTTGTGGGTGACCAGGCCTGCAGGGGAGGACAGTTAGGGGTGATCAGACTGGCAGGGGAGGGCTGTTAGGGGCAATAGGGCCAGCAGGGGAGCAGTTAGGTGACGATCAGGCTTGCAGGGGAGTGGTTAGGGGGTGATCAGGGTGCCAGGCAGAAGCAGTTAGGGGCAATCAGGCAGGCAGGCATGTGGTTGGGAGCCAGCAGTCCTGAATTGTGAGAGCGATCCCAGATTGGAGAGGGTACAGTCTGGGCTGAGGGACCCTCCCATCCCCCATGCATGAATTTTGTGCACTGGGCCTCTAGTTTTTAAATAAATAAAAATATCATTCTTAATTATTTTTTAAATTTATTTTAATTAAATATTTATTGTTCAGAGAGAAACAATTGTAATGATCTGAACAATAAATATTTATTAAATTAAAAACATAATAAAAAATAAAAAATTTGGCTCTCAAAAAAAAAATAAATAAAAAGAAGAAGAAGTGAGGGAGGAAAGCTGGAAACATTTATTTGCAGGATTATAGCCAGATAAGGCAGTATTGGAAGATTTGAAAATAAGGTAAGATGAGCAAGATGACAGGATCAGCTAATTACAGGTAGGTGATGTCAAAAGAAAACATGCATTGGGCAAATTTAAAGAGGCAAGAAACACTTTATTGAAGATCATGCACTAGGACAGTGAGACTGAGCTCAACACCTTCAAAATAAAAGGCTGGGAAGATTTTAAGAACGGGAGCAGGAATCATAGGCATCTGTGTTTGCTATTCGGCTTTACACAAAAGAAAAGTAAAACTTCTCATGAAATCCTGACAGGTGGTCCTTTCACATCTTGATTGTAAATGTCCTCACCCAAGTTAGGCTGCTACCCTCCCTCAGAGACTGGGACACAGGGACACCAGGAGGATTACATTTCAAAGGGATGGGCCCAGGCTCTTGAGACAAATATTCTATGGAACATAACACTGGCAAGAAGTTTCTAAGGAGACTTATGTATATTTCAAAAGGGCAGAGAAAAAATCTGCAATTGCAAATTGCGATGACATTTCTGAAGAAAATGTTCTAAAACAATGGAGGTCAGAGGCCTGCAGTCAGGAAGAACCCATCTAAACAGAAGTGACTCTGAGGCAACATTAAGGCCCCCAGCTCAAAACAAAACTGCTTTCTGCACAGTGGAGGAAAACACAATTAGATATCTTTCAGACAAGATCCAGTTTGCATCTTCATCAGCTGCTGCCATTTATAAGCAGGTAAAAAATAGCTGAGAGTCCCTGAACAGAGCTAGGATTTGGTCTCCCAGAAGGCTGTGCTTCTGGAGTTTTCCATGGAGACATTACATTTCCCTCTATAGTCACCTTCCCTTTAATCTAACAAAATCTCCAAGGAAGAAGAGTATTTTTGATCCTACATCATGGCTGGTGTCACTTGATTTGGCTGATGAGTGACCTAAGTGCAAAGGAACTGACATTCAAACATAGTTTGGTCTGATGCAGGTGTTTCTATGGAACCTAAGATGGGAGTTCTAACAGCCTCTTGAGGTTAGGAAGATTCACCCTCACACCACCGGCAGTCTCTCTAGCTTTGGGGGATGCCCTCTTCTCCAAGAGATTCCAAAATACCCCTCAGGTCAAACTTAGCTCCATAAAAGGTCAGGTCATTTCTAATTCTCAGGATATCAGTCTGAACTAGGACATTTGAGCCAAAGCCTTGGTTGTATTACCCGCATTTCCAATTGTATCCTATTAACAAGGAAGACAGTGTCCTACAGAACTTATGGAAATAGATCCACTGCCACAAAAATAAAACAAATATTTAAGAAGGCTTTAGAAATATTTTGGGAGAAGTAAAACAGGAAGAAAAAGATCAGTGTTGATACCCACCGGACCTCCTGTACATTCTTGCTGTCCAAAACAGTGTCCAGGTGCCCTGCACAGGACGCATTGGAGTAGGGACAGAGGTTGGATTCCTGGAAGCTTATCGCATGCTCCCACTGGTCATCACATGACCATTACCCGTGCTGGAAGGTACTCGGTGTCACCTTTACTGTGGAGATGGTGCAAATGGGACCAACCAGAGGTGGGATTTGGTGTGGAATGTCAGTTTAAGTCAACAATAACTTCAATGCTAGCTTTCATTTTTGAGCATTTATTGACTCAGTTCAAGTCTTCTAAGGACTTTCCACCTTCACAATATATTTATTTCAAGGGTGAAAAGAATTTATTCAGGGTTTAATAACATAGAGGAGGGAAGTAGGGTCACTAATATTTTACATCCAGCTCAATCGCTACACTATCGGCAGAACTGATGGGATTGGACACTTCACACTGGTAGTGCCCAGCATCCTCCCTCCTGACAGGGTCTATGGTGAGGATTCTGTTGTTCCAGGACAGCTTCATCCTCTCCCTGAGCTGCAGACTCTCAGCATTGAACAGCCATTCAGTGGAAATCGCATTTGTGTAGCAGGTCATAACCACGGCGTCCTTATTCTCTGTGGCTGTGGTGATGCTGGCTAGGAGTGTGGGCACTCTCACTGGCTCTGTGGAGAAACAGAGGGTGTGGATGATTGAAGTGAGGGAGCAGAAATCAGATGCATCTGGGGCCATGCTCCTCCCTCAAAGATCTCAGCCACTTAGAGTCCATGGTGAGCTCTGAAAATGTTACCAGAGGCTTGTCTGGATCTCTGCAGAATGATTATCTTTACTCAGGTGATAATATGTAAGGAAAAGGGATGGCATCACCTCCTCCTCGACCCCAGATCACCTCAGGGTGACTCCTGACCTGTACCCACAGACATCACCATAGTATTGGCACAGGGAACCCCTTCACAGACCTTGTGTCCTATAATTTCACTATCAGTTGGAATTTACCGCTCATGAGCTTTTATTGTCCTTTTTCTAGAACTATTTTTATTTCAAAAGAGATGAGGTCCCACTCTTTATGTAAAATTCCATGTATGTTGTAAAAGGCAGGTTTACCACTTCTGTTCATCTCTGGGGCCAAGGCAACTTTACAGAAAGTGAAAAGGCAAATTTACCTTTTGTGAAATAATTTACTAGGCAATAAAGATGGCCCAACCTGGCTTCATGACCTTGGACCAGAAGTTCTACCTGAAGGATTCTTCAGTCTGAACAGAACTATATTTCCTGGTCTACTGATTGACTATCACGGTGAAATAAATTTTGGAGAGATGTCATTATGGTTGCAACAAAAGCCAGGACGATAGGAATAGAAGGAAAGTACTCAATATGATAAAGACCATTCATGAAAGTCCCAAACCCAACCAGGGACCTGGGGCAGAGGGTGATGGAGGAGAGTCCAGGGCAGGCAGTCCTGTGTGTGAAGTAGAGCTCATCCCACCCGACACCCAGAGGTCAGAGAGCAGTCACTCACCGTATACATTGAGCCGTCCAAATCCTATCTCCTTTTTTGAATTGTGAAGGTAGACGACCACAGTGTACATTCCTGAGTCTCTCAGGGTGACCTTCTTTATCAGCAAGCATCCTTCCTTGTTTACTGTCTCTCGACCAGTGTATTCAGGCCCTCTTCCGACGTCATTTACTTCCAATGAAAAAAATAAAATATAACGACTGGCTTCCGCCCCTTCCCCCTGGAACCAAACATAAGCTGAAGCATCAGGAGGGTTATTGAGGATACGCAGAATCACATCCTCCCCTTCAGCAGCATTGGTGGACTCAATCGCAAGTTGGGCAGTGGTGGGCCGGGTCCAGAAAGTAAAGAGTAGGACTAGGAGGGAAGAGAGAAACTGATCAGTATTTGCATCTATGTATTGGGATGGAGAGCTGAGGCCCTGGATCTTGAGCACATCTCCTCATCTCTCAGCCTCGGTGTGTGTGTCGGTGTGTGTGTCTGTGTGTGTGACCTCTGTGGTTAAGGTCAGCAGCAAGGCCACCATTATCTCTGACACTGTTCTTTTCCCTTTTTCAAATACTCTTCCCTAGGTGTCTGTCCGGGTCGCCCCCTCACTCCTCACATACCCCTGTAGACACTCAGGGGCGTCCTTGGGAGAAATCTTTGCAGGCCACCTCCTGTAAGACCCTCTGTTTTCACTGTCTCACCTGTCCCTGCTCTGTTCCCTTCATGAAAGTTGTGGGTACCTGACATCACATCCAGATCTTTCCTTGACTGTCTCCTCCAGATAGAACATACAAGCAGGGCCTTTTCAGATCTTGCACCCCCAGTGCCTACAACAGGCTACAGATGCCATAGTAACAGTTCCCAGGGTTGTCCACCTCCTGGGGTGAATGTGCCCATTTCTGAGGTTGATGGTAAGAACAATGTATAGCGCCCCTGGTTAAGATTTTTCTCCTGTTGCCTGATGTAAATTATTGTTATTATCATCAGTTTTCAAAATTCCTTATTCAGTGACGAACAACTTAAGAAAGCAACAGCCACTGAGGTTTTCCTGCCCCGTAACAGTTCCAGATTATGAGCTTTTTCTGCTTCTGAACCCTCTTTCCCATCCAACTCTGCATCCATGTCCTCTACCCTCAGGTCCAAAGAGAAGCCCTCCCTCCATTCTCAGAGCGCCATGCTCCCCAGAAGACCCCAGCCAGTCTCTGTCTCCCATCCTCTGGGGTCCATACCAAGGGACTGTCTGCTCCTTACCGGCCAGCAGGATTCCCTGCCTGGAAACAAGCCCTCGGGGGGCAGGGGCTGGGGGAGACTCCATGGTATCTGCTGCCTGCTCTGTCCCTCGCTCTGTGAGAAGAAGTTGAGGTCCAGTAAAGCTCACAGGCACCGCTACCTGGACTAGTAGAATCTGCTATCCCTACTCAGCATGCACTGAGCCTCCTCCTGGGACAAGAGCACTTTTCTAGTCATGGAGGTTGGGGCGGGGACTGTGCCCAGGACCCTCCCCTCATTTTTTCCAACTCTGTTTCCCTTTTCCAGTTAGCCTTACATTATTTTGTTTCCCTGGAAACTGCTGAAGCCTCTGACGACACACACACACACACACACACACACACACACACACACACACAAGCTGTGTTTGGAGAAGCACCAGCCTGGGGCATTCTATCCCAGTCATTCCCCAGGTTCCTGTCAGTTGCATAGTAGCCTTCCCCACAACCTTCCCGCTTTCACATTTTACGTTTCTCTTCAGAGCGAGAGATTTGGGGATACCTCAAAAAAACTTGACACACGAATGTCATACCAGCTGTACATCAGATCACCTTTATTTCTGAGAATAAAGAATGTGCATCGAATCACCTGTGAAACTTTGTAAAGCTTGCAATGCCCAGGTGACACCTTAGATGCTGATTCAGCAGCTGTCCAGCTAATGAGGATGCCCAACCAGAATGCGATCTGGTGATGTGGTGATGGGGCAGCTTTTCTCACTCACCTGTGTGCCGGGAAGGTCTCCAGATCCTGTTGCAATGCAGATTCTGACTCAGCAGGTGTCCAGTGGCCCAAAGACTCTGCATCTGATGAGCTCTCAGGGGAGTGGATCTTACTGGGCTGTGGAACCCACTTGCAACAGCAAGGCTGATGGAGGCACATGTCCCCTGAGAGGATGACCCTCTCACCCCAGCATTGGCCTGTGCTGTGTCTTGGCCTTGGGTCTGTCAGCACCACACCGAGAGCCCCACAGACCCCAAACCTGGGGATTATTTCTGTGACACAAAAACCCAGCTGGGCACCGGGTCTTCCCCGTGTTCTCAAATGCTCTGGAAGGTTGGATTTCCTCCCAGCAGGAAGGCCACAGAGGTGACTATGGAGGTGAGAAGGGATCAAGCTGGGTGGTGACTACAGAGGGGACCCTCCCTCTATCTCAGGTTGTCACCAGCCTGGCCTTTGCTTCTAGGGACAGAGACCCAGGACCAGGAGTCTCAGAAGGACCTGCAGTTCCTGGGTGTGAAGAGGAAGGTATCTTGCGTGTCCTAGGGAGAGAGTGCTGTGGTGGGAGCTCAGGTGGCTGTGGGCTCCCTGGTCCTTGGGGAATGGTTTCAGGGAGACCCTTTCTCTCTATTTCTGTCTGTTGAGTCTGTCCTTGTGCTCCTTGACCTTTGGGGCAGCCTCTCTTTCTGGCCTGGGAGACGTTCCTCTGGTCATCTGCCTTGCTCATGGGTGGTACCAGGCTTGGGGGAGGGGAGGAGAGCAGCACAGAGACTCCTGAGAGAGCAGTGTTCCAGGTCCTGCCAACGTAAGAAACCTGTGAAAACACGAGTTTGAGTGAAACTGATATCATATGCCTGAAAGCAAATCTCAAATCCTGAGAAGAACGACAATTTTGCAGCTTATTTTATACATTACTAGAGGCTCAGTGCACGAAATTCATGCACGGGTACAGTCCCTAGTTCGGGCCTGCTATCAGGACCATTTTCCTCAGCAATTGGCAGCCAGCCCCACTATCCACCACCACCCACCCCTGGTTCCCTGTTCCCCATGGGCAATCAGGGCCAGAGAGCTGGGGGCAGCTCCTGCATTGGGCATTTGCCCCTGGTGGTCAGTGTGCTTCATAGCAACTGGTCATTACACCATTAGGCTGATTTGCATATTAGCCTTTTATTATATAGGATAACCAAAGGAGAAGATTACAAAAAAGTTGTGTGAAATCTATTCAAAGGTGAGATAAAGGATATCTGGGAAATCTCTAGAATTGAATAAAAAGCAAAATGGAGAAACACATGTTATTTTTACACTAGAGGCCCAGTGCATGAAATTCGTGCACGCGGTGGGGCGGGGGGGTGAGGGAGAGGGGAGAGAGGTGTCCCTCAGCCCAGCCTGAACCCTCTGCAATCTGGGACCCCTCAAGGGGTGTCTGTTTGCTCTACCAGGATCGGGCCTAAATGGACAGTGGGACATCCCTTTCACAATCCAGGACTCCTGGCTCCTAACTGCTCACCTGCCTGCCTTCCTGATTGCCCCTAACCGCTTCTGCCTGCCAACCTGGTCACCTCCTAACCACTCCCCTACCAGCCTGATTGATGCCTAACTGCTCCCCTGCCAGCCTGTTTGTCCCTAACTGCCCTCCCCTGAAGGCCTGGTCACCCCTAACTGCCCTCCTCTGCAGGCCTGGTCACCCCTAATTGCCCTCCCCTACAGGCCTGGTCCCCCCCACTACTCTCCCCTGCAAGCCTGGGTCCTCCCCAACTGCCCTTCCCTGGAGGCCCGGTCGCCCCCAACTTGCTTCCTCTACTGGCCTGGTCCCCCCCAACTGCCCTCCCCTGCTGGCCTGATTGCCCACAACTGCCCTCTCTTGCAGGTCTGGTCCCTCCAAACTTCTCTCCATTCCTGGCCATCTTGTAGTGGCCATCTTGTGTCCACTTGGGGGCAACCATCTTTGACCACAGGTGGGCAGCAATCTTGTGTGTTGTAGTGATGGTCAATTTGCATATTACTCTATTATTAGATAGGATGGAAGGGTCTGGATAGTTAACATTTATAGCACATGGAGAGGCTGTGTGAGGACCAGGCAACATGAGGGGTCTGTAGTCTCCTATTCTGGTGCAGAGGTTCTTCCTTCCATTGGTCTAGCAAAGAACATTACTCTGACAGGTCAAAGGTATGTTATCTAAGATGCGAAAGTACAGGGCACAGGGCTCCTTTAAGGCATAGTCTCACCTTTGCTAAGGAAGCTATAAGCCTGAGACATAATTACCTGCTATCACCTGCCCAGTTGATAGTTTCTTATCAGACCATCCTGGGCAGTTACTTTTTGTCCTGAGTCTGTCAGACCCACATGTGGCCCCCTGAGCTTGTCAGGTTTATTGCAGAGTCCCTTTTGTGTCCACAGTCCTGAGAAAGAGCAGATAGGATGGATCAGGCACAAGAAAGGGTCCCAGAAGGGCCTGTTGACACAGGGATGGAAATCAGGCTCTTTCTTTACCTCCTTAGGCAAAGCCAGGTTCCTGTGGGAATTTCCTGTGTTGTCGGTGTTTCAATGTCACCCCCTAGAGAGCAAGGGGGGACCTGCAGCCAAGGTTAGGTGTTGCACCAGGAATAATGTCCAGGCTCCAGAGAGTGGGAGGTGACCCTGAGCCCTGACAGATCAGTAAGTCGGGGCCCTTTCCCTGTGTATTCCTGGTTCCTGAATCCATCCCAAGGCCGTGTGAGCCCAGTGAGAGGACAGGCGTTGTCCACAGTGCTATGAGTCCTGTGTCAGGAACACTGTCTGCCCTGGTGGGTGTGCTGTTTCAGGAGGAACAAGAGCCTGGTAAGGGCTCTCCTGAGTCTTCTGGGTGAGCGTGCCAGGCTGGAGTGCTGATCTCCAAATTGCCCTGTAGTTATTCATCTTATCGAAGTCACCTGTGTCTCTGTCTGTCATCTGCTCTAGACCTCCCTACAGGTCCCAGGATCTGGAGCAGCTCCACATGGAGACTTAACCAGGGGTCCTCATGGGCTCCTCTGTTAGGGGAGGGGAGGCCCCTTTGGAACCGTTAGCCCATCTGAAGTGGAAGCAACCCCAGATCCTGAGTTCTCCTGCCCCATCCAGCACGGGAGGTCCACCTTGTTCCCCAGGACACCATGGGCTGGTGAGATGACTTCAGGGACCACAGGAAAGTGCCCCATAGACAGCGACTTTGAGGATGGGAGTCATCCCCTGATTCCTTTGAGGTCAGTGTGGGCTCCCTCCTCTCATGGTAGTAACTCCACCTGGAGTGGAGGATCCAGAGATTCTGCCAGGTCACGGCTCTGTGAGAAGAGGAAGGACATAGGCAAGAGTCCTGGCCCCAAGGTGATGAGATGTCACTAAGAATTTGAGGATGGGGAGGGCTGTGATTTTCTGAGAATAAAGTAGGGCCCAGCCCCTCACAATTGGAAGGTCCCTATTCTCCTTCCTGTCTGTGTGAGGGGTTAAGACCCAACCATGGGACATTCCACTTGATGGACACTCACATGCTGACACCAATGTCTTTGTGTAAATAATGAACATTCTCTGTCGGCTAGTATCACACAGGGTGACAGGCTTCCACTGCGTGGTCACCCACATCCCTTTAATGAGTGTTTACTACATCTGTAATGTGTCGGGTTCTTGGCCGGGCCCTGAATTCTCCACAGAGAACAGGACATACATGGGCCCTGAGCTCATGGAGTAAACCTTGCAAGAAGGACAGTCTCTCAGATAAATCACAGCACTAAGGATTTAATCATAATCACGAGAAGGGCAACGAAGGAAACATTCTGGTGTGTCCAGAGCATGCACTTGAGTCTCAGCTGGTCTGGGGATCATAGAGAGCACTTCTGAGAAAGTGACCTTTTTGCTGAAATCTGAAGCCTGAGTGTCCTTTTTCCCCTTGAAGGTCAGAGGGTGATAGGGAAGAGCTGCCTGCAGAGGACTGGCTTTTGGTGGGCAGATGGCACGCTGGATGGAGGAGCTCACAGAGTTCAGAGTGTGCAGCCTGCAGAGTGAGAAGTGCTGTGGTCTCAGTGATGCTGGTGAGGATGGACACACTGGGCTTGAGTGCTGCTCAGGTGGGGTTAGCTGCCTTCTGTAGAGGTTCCCTGTCATTGAGTAGCGTTGCCGCCCTCTAGTGGACAAGCAGAAAATGTGCAAAAAAGTCGTTAAATTTAGGTGGGTTTTTTTTGTTTTGTTATTTCTATTCAACTTATACTTTAAGCAATATGTCTTATGTGTATATATAATTTATAACATATTTACTTAGTTATTGTTGACATATAATAAACTTAACATATTGAAAGTATACAATTTATTATACTTGCAGATGCATTCACCAGAGAAGTTGTTACAATAAAGATAATGAACATATCCCTAATCTTAAAGTCTCCTCAGGCCCTCTTGTAACTTCTTCATTCTTACCATCTCACATTCCTTTCCCCAGTGTTAAGGAAATTCTCATCTGCTTTCTGTTATTATAAATTAGTTTGCATTTTTTAGAATTTTCAAAAATTGAATTATACAATATGTAATTTTGGGCAGAGGTTGGCTTCTTGACTCAACATGATTATTTTAAAATATTTTTATTTCAATTGCTTAGTTCTATTGCATTGTAGGGATACACCAAATTTGTCTATCCATTCATGACACTGCTGGTGGGAATGCAGCCTGGTGCAGCCACTGTAGAAAACAGTATGGGGTTTCCTCAAAAAAATTAAACATGGAACTGCCATTTGTCCCAGTGATTCCACTTCTAGGAATATAGCCTAAGAAACCCAAAACACCAGTCAGAAAGGATATATGCACCCTATGTTCATAGCAGCACAATTGACAATAGCTAAGATTTGGAAACAGCCCAAGTGCCCATCAGCAGATGAGTGGGTTAGAAAACTGTGATACATCTACACAATGGAATACTATGCAGTGGTAAAAAAGAAAGAACTCCTACCATTTTCAATGGCAAGGATGGATCTGTGGAGTATCATGCTAAGCAAAGTAAGCCAGTCCTAGAAAGATAA
This sequence comes from Eptesicus fuscus, assembly GCF_027574615.1. Classification (NCBI taxonomy): domain Eukaryota; kingdom Metazoa; phylum Chordata; class Mammalia; order Chiroptera; family Vespertilionidae; genus Eptesicus; species Eptesicus fuscus. The sequence goes on from NC_072493.1 coordinate 38,838,543, forward strand.
GTATCACATGATCTCATGCATATGTGGAATCTAATGAACAAAATAGATCCAGAGACATAGAAGCATGGAACAGACTGATGAATTTCAGATGGAAGGCGGGTGGGTGGTGTGGTGGGGGTAGAGATTAACCAGGGAACTTGCATGCTTATATGCATAGCCCATTGACACAGACAATAAATAGTGTGGTGAAGGCCTGGGAGGTGCGGGGTGGAGGTGGTCAATGGGTAAAAATAAAACAAAAGAAAGGGGACATCTGTAATTCTTTCAACAATAAAGATACATTTTTTTAAAAAAGAAAGAATTCGGTACTTGTAAAACCATTGGGGAGCTAAAGAAATGGAATTTAGGAAGTTGCTGCTGGAAGTCTGGTTTCAAGGTTGCACTGCCACAGCCCCAACCCAGAGGTAAAGTTACACCTGCTTCTTCACATAAAGCTGTGTCTGCCAGAGCCCACCCAACCCTCAACCAGTAGCAGAAATAACGGCCCCTGACCCTTTCAGCTTCCAAAGGACACCCAAGTACATCTCAGGGGCTGAATTTAATTTACATTTAATTTACATTTAATTTACTCAGTCACTAGTTGTGGGAAAAAGTAGTATTTAACCTTTCAGTCCCTCTGATCTAGGAGGGAAAGAGAAGGACCTGGAGCATAAAAGCCAAAGACAATACAGGGGCGTGTCTGAGTCCACTTTCAGGCTGTGTGCCTCTGGGCAAGTGACCCCACCTTAAGAATTCTCAGTTTCCTCAGGTATATGCCTTAGAAAGATATTGGTTCTATTTCCCTCCTTCTCAGAACAGAACAACTAAAACTCTTGGAATTTTATGAGCAATAAAGGTGATAAGAGTATCTTTTGTCATGATCCGGCCACTCTTGGCAGGCCTGTGGATACCTGCAGGGTGAGGGCTGCAGGGAGGTCTTCATGCAGTAAAGATCAAGTCTTGACTGGAATTTTCGATTGTCAGTGTTAAGAAACCTGGAGGGAAGTTTTATGAGTGTGGGTCAAAGGAAAACAATTGCCCAGAAGCCAAATCTCAATGTTCTGAGAAAATGCTTCAGAGAATGGCAATTTGTGACCTTATTTTATATGATTACTAGAGGCCCAGTGCACAAGATTCGTGCACTCAGGGGGTCCTTCATCCAGGCCTGTGCCCTCTTGCAGTCCGGGAGCCCTCGGAGGATGTCCGACTGATGGCTTAGGCCAGCTGCCCGTCAGTCGGACATCCTTAGTGCTGCCATGACGTCAGCTTCTAGCTGAGCAGAGCTCCCCCAGTGGGAGCACACTGACCACCAGTGGGCAGCTCCTTTGCTGAACGTCTGCCCCCTGGTGGCCAGTGCGCATCATAGCAACCAGGCTTTCCGCTGTTCGGTTGATTTGCATATTACCCTTTTATTATATAGGACAGTCAGAGCAAGAGGCATAAGGGGTTACATGAAATCCATTGGTGATCGTCAGGAAGTCTAAAGAAAGCAAAGCAAGGAACTCTCTGAGGTTGGATAAAAACTAAAACAAATAGACACATGCTTTTTTTTTTTACAATGGTTGGTCCAGGATAGATTGCAGTTAACATGAACAGAATAACAATACCAATGAGGACTTTTGTGGATATCTCGCAGGTGGGGTACAGAAAAATGGAAATGATTCTGAGGTGCCTGTGACCAGGAGTCGAACCCGTGACCCTTCAGGCTGATGATCTAATCATTAACCACACAAGCCAGGTCAGGATGCTGTAACTTTATGGCTTATTTGAAAACAATGCTGGAAGAACACAATACTATAAATTACAATTACCGTCTACAAATTCCAGAAGCCAGGAGGATAGTAAGAGTTTTGAAAGTAAATTCTCTGTGCCTTAGCTGCAGTTACAGAGAGCCGTGTTTTATAGCCACTTCAGCTTCCATTGGAATTAGTATAGTTAGTTGTCCTTGTTGAAGTAGGGTGTAAACACATTCCCATAATTAGGTTCTTGCATTTACACATAAAATTCCAAAAGTGTGTTATTATAGATGCAAAAATATGATAGTCAGTCTCAGTTAAAGTAAAGATTGACCTTTGCCAGAGAAGATAATGGCCTAGGACTTGATTACCAGCATGACTCATTTTCATTAGAAAGTTTTCATTTCAGACCATCCCATGTGTTTACTTTAGGCCTCTGAGTTTGCAGGCCTCCTGAGTTTCAGGTTTAGTATGTGGTCCCGTTTTTTGTTCTCACTTTGGTCATCAGTCAATTTAAATAATTCATTGATGACCAACCTCTGGGTTAGATGATACGGTCCACCTGTGCTAAACAGGCTTGTTCCTAAGAAGCCTTCCTGTCAGTGTCTGTCTTGTTGAATGATGGACCTTTGGGGATGGACCAAGTTCATAACGTTGGATGGAAGTTAAGGCCAAGTTTTCTCAAAAGTGAAAGGTAGGTAAATGGAGGGGGGGCAGGCAGGTCCCATGGGTCTTCATTAAGAAAACACTCTGGATCATCTCTAACCTATAAGCTATCATGATCCAACTCGGCTGTCTCTCTCACTTCTCTGCATTTTGCATCCCGTGTAACATTTACATATAGTTTGAGGACACGTTATACACCTCTTCAATTTTTACAGTCTGACCTTGAGATGAGTTCTCATCTACTTCCCAGTGGAAACACTCAAGTGTGATTTATTACTAATCTGATTCCAGTAGTATACACAATTGGAAGATGTAACTTTAATTATTTTTTAATTCTCACCTGAGGATATTTTTTTCCATTGCTTTATTTAGAGAGAGTAGAAGGAGTGGAGGGAGTGTAGAGAGAGAGAGAGAGAGACAGAGAGAGAGACAGTCATGGATGTGAAAGACACACATTGATGGGTTGCCTCCTGCATGAGCCCAGACTGGGGCAGGGAATGAACCTGCAACCCAGGTAGGTGCCTGTGGACGAAAGAAGCCACATGCTAACCTGACAAGCTCAGGGGAGGCCTGCGTGGCAGTCTTGCAAACTCAGAGATCTAAAATAACCACAAAAGATGGTTAGAAAATTAAATATTTAACTACAAACAGGTTATAGTGGGTAGTCATGTCCTAGGCCACTGATGGGCAACCTTTTGAGCTTGGTGTGTCAAACTTCGCCACAAAACTGAGCATAACTCGGGTAGTGTGTCACTATGAGGAAAAAAAAAAACATTATTTCGCAAATGGTTCATCCTCGGCATGTGGCCGCCTCAGCGGCGGCGTGTCATCAAAAATGGCTACGCATGTCAGTGCTGACATGCGTGTCATAGATTCGCCATCACTGTCTTAGGCTGATATTTTCCCTGAAAAGATCAACTTCTTTACTGAGCCCATTTGCTTTTTTGCCTCTAAGATAACATATCTGTGACATGTCTGGGTAACTTGTAACTTCCTTTTTACCCCGACCCCCTCAGGGCACAACAAATAGCACCAGGACATTACCTCATTGTTATTGTTGTCAAATTAATTGTCAACTGTTAATTATTTAAAATGTTAAAGTATCCTGTATCCTATCTCTATAAAAGAAGCACACTTTTTACCCTATCCCAGATGTTTCCCTGCTTTGATATCCCACCTCCTTAATCTATCACCAATGTAACTCACCTATGTCCCTTTCCTTTGTTTGCAGTGTATAAATATAGATGTAACCCTCCTCCATTCTCCGGAGCATTATCTCAATTCTTTGAGGTTCTGCTTCCCGGCATATGTCCACATTTTGGCTCAAATAAACTCACAAAAAATTCTTTACAGGTTTCAATGTTTTTTTGTTGTTAACAGGAGGCAGGAAAATTGGAGACCTTTATTTGGAAAATTTTAGCCTGATAAGGAAAGAAATTGGAAGATTTGAAAATAAGGTAAGGATCCACACTGTGAGCAAAATGACAGAATCAGCTAGTTACAGGTAGATGATGACAAAGTAAAACATGTGTCCAACACATTTAAAGAGGCAAGAAAGACATTATTCAGAACCATGCAATAGGGCAGTGAGATGACACTCAACACCCCTGAAAGAAAAGGCTGGGGAGATTTTAAGAAAAAATAAGGAATTCTAGGCATCTGTGTTTGCTAATTGGCTTTACAGAAAGAAAATGTGAAACATTTCCTGAAGTCCTGTCAGGAGGTGTATTTCACATCTTTGTTGTAAAGGTTCCCCACCCAGGTTAGGCTCCTACTCTCCCTCAGAGACTGGGACACAGGGACACCAGGAGGATGAAATTTCAAAGGGATGGGGCCAGGCCCTTGAGACAGATATTCTCTGGGTCATAACATAACACTGGCAAGACGTTTTTGAGGAGACGTGTGTATATTCCAAAAGAGCAAAGAAAGACTCTGCAATGACTAATTACAATTACATTTATAAAATAAATGGTCTAAGGATGGAAGACAAAGGCATGTTGTCAGGAAGAACCTGTGTAAAGGTTGGTGACTCTGAGGGAACATTTAAGGCCTCTAGTTCAGGACAAAACTGCTTTCTGCACAGTGGAGGGAAACACAACCGAATCTCTTTTAGCCAAGACCCAGTTTACATCTTTGTCATTTCCAGAAAGTTATGAAGAGGTGCAATTTCCCAGCCATTTATAATAAACAGATGCAAAGTAGCTGAGAGTTCCTGAACACAGCCAGGATCTTATCTCCCAGGAGGCTGTGCTTCTGGAGTTCTCCATGGAGACAGTACATTGCTCTCTACTGTCACCTTCCTTTTGACCACAGGTCATCTCCAGGGAAGAAGGGTATTCTCCATCCTACCACATGGCTGGTGTCGCTGGATTTGGCCTGATTAGTGACCTAAGTGCAGAGGAACTGACATTCACCACATAGTTTGCTCTGATGCAGGTTTTCCTATGAAACCGAAGATGGGACTGTTAGCAGTCTCTTGAGGTTAGGAACCACACCCTCTAGCTTTGGGTAATGACCTCATCTCCAAGAGATTCCAAAAGGCCCCACAGGTCACACTTAGCTTCATAAAAGGTGAGGCCATTTCTAATTCTGTGGGCATCAGTCTGAACTAGGACATTTGAGCCAAAGCCTTGGTTGTATTACTAAGGAGTTTCCAATTATACCCTGTTAACAAAGGAAGACAGAATCCTATTGAGTTTATGCAAATAGGTCTATAGCCATACAAATAAGATACTCAAAAAGACTTAAGAAAGTTTTTGAAATAAGTCAAACAGGGAGAAAAAAGATCTGGGTTGTTACCCACATGGGTGTCCTCCTGTCCATTCCCATTGCCAACAACAGTGGCTGGGCATCTACTACGTGTCCCCCTGGAGAAGGGACAGAACTTGTATTTATGCAAACTCATCACGTGCACCCAGGGTAATCACACAACCATTGCGCTTCTCTTGAAAGGCTGGGTTTCACCTCCACTGTGGAGATGGTACAACTTAGATCACACAGAGGTGGGATCTGGTATAGAATATCACCTTAAGTCAACAATAATGACAATGTCAGCTTTTTTTTTTTTTTTTTGCGCATTTATTGACTCAATGCAAGTTTTCAAAGGACTTTCCACCCTCATAATATATCTATTTAAGGGTTCAAAAGATTTATTCAGTTTAATAATGTAGAGGAAGGGAGGAGGCTCACTAAAATTTTATATCCAGCTCAACTGGTACACTTTTAGCAGAACTGATGGGGTTGGACGCTTCACACTGGTAATTCCCAGCATCCTCCCTCCTGACAGGGTCTATGGTGAGAATTTTGTTTTCCCAGGACAGCTTCATCCTCTCTGTCAGCTGCAGATTCATGCCATTGAGAGGAACCACTGGGTGGAGACTGCATTTGTGTAGCAGGTCAGGACCACGGAATCCTTATGCTCCATGACTGTTGTCTTGCTGGCTAGGAGTGTGGGCACGCTCACTGGCTCTGTGGAGAAACAGAGGGCATGGCTAATTGAGAGTGGGCTTGAGACCTGGGCCATGCTGCCTCCTCAGTCATCTTAGCCACTGAGAGTCCACTGTGAGCTCTGTAAGGTCACCAGAAGATGGTTCTGATCTCTGCAGAAGGACAATTGTCTTTATTCAGTGCAGGTGCATTGTATAGGGAGAGGGCTGTACCTCCTCTCTGAACCCAGATCACTTCTGACCTGTTCCCATAGACATCTTTGTAGTATCAACACAGGGAGCCCCTTCACAGCCTACATGTCCTATAACCTCGCCATAAGGTATTTTTCCTCTCTTGAGCTTTTATTGACCCTTTCCTAGAAGTTTTTTTTACTTAAAAATTCCATGTATGTTGGAAAAGGCAATCTTACCACTTCTGTCCTGCTCACTATAGGGCCTAGGGGACTTTACAGCAAGTGAAAGGGCATTTAACTGTTGTTAAATAACTCATTAGGCAATAAAGATGGCCCCACCCAGTCTTCTTGACTTTGGACCTGGAGAAGTTCATCTATAGGATTCCTCAGTCTGAACAGGACTTTATTTCCAGGCCTGCTGATTGCATATAATGGTGAAACAAATCACTAAAAGAGAAGTGGTTATGATTTTAACAAAAGACAGGAACTGTAGGAATAGGAGGAATTTACTTAATATGGCAAAGACCACACGTGAAAGTCCACAGCTAACACATTACTACACAGAGAACCTCTGAAAACAGTACTAAGATCATGAATAAGATGAGGATGCTGTTTTTCCCCTGATTCAACTAGTCAGAAAAATCAGGCAAGAAGCTGAGATAAGAGATATCCAATTTAGAGAGGAATAAGAAAATAACTTTTTAAAAAGATAACATTATCTTATTGTAGTACACCCTAAAGATTTCACCACATACATACCTAAAACAACTATTAGAACTAATAAAAAAGATGAAGTTGCTAGAGACAAAAATCAACACCCGGCATCATTTCCATTTTTTAAACAAAAATGAACAATCCTCAAATAAAATAAAGAAATCAATTCCATTTACAATGGCATCAAAAAGACTAGAATGCTTAGGATTAAGCATAATATAAGGTGGAAGATGAATACACTGAAAACTACCAAACATTTCTGAAAAGTAAAAAGAAACAATGACAGTACCTGGAAAGGCATCCATGTTCATTGATTCCAAGACCACCAACTATCTACATATTTGAAACAATCCCTATCAAAATCCCAATTACTTTTTTTTCAGAAATAAAAAAATCCATCTCAGCATTTATGTGGAATTTCAATGGATCCCAAATGTTCGCAACAACCTTAAAAATGATGAATTGAAATTGGAGGTCTCAGAGTTACTAATTTCAAATGTTACTACAAAGGGAAAGTAACCAAAATAGTGTGACACTGGCATAAAGACTTCTATTTGTCAAAAGACACAATCAAATGGTTTTGATAAAGGAGCCAAGACTGTTCAATGGAGAAAGGACAGTCTTTTCAACAAATGCTGTTGAACAGCAATGTCTACATGCAAACAAATAAAGGGGACCATTGCTTATACACACACACAGAGTAATTCAGTCAAAATGGATTGAATCCTAAAGGTCAGAACTAACATTACAAAACTCTTAGAAGAAAACATAGGGGTAAGCAGTATGGACATTGGATTTGGCAATGATTTCTTGAATATGACACTAGAAACTCAGGCCAGAAAAGATTAGATAATTTAGATTTTTGTCAAAATGGAAAACTTCTGTTCATCCAAGGACACAATCACAGAGTGAAAGGTGATCTGTGGAATGGTATAAAATAATTTGCAAATCATTAATAGATGAGGGGTTAATATCTGAATATATAAAGAGCGTTTAAAAACTCAACAACAGCAACACCAAATAACCTGATTTTAAAATGGCAAACCTCTTGAATACACATTTCTCCAGAGAAGATATACAAATGGTCAATAAGCCCAGGAAAAATGGTAAACATCACTATCATTAGAAAAATATGAATCAAAACTCCCAAAGTTGATGCTTGTGATATTGGGTGTGGGTAAGTAACTCCACTGAGCAGGTAACAGAAGAACACTGCCCTGTGTGGGACAACTGAGTCCTCCAAGGGTTCTTCAATCAGACATGGCACCTATCACCTGTCAGCCAACTTAAAAGAATAAGGTAGGTCTATGTAACACAGGACAAATGCCTGGGGATCTGAGCCCTCAGAGAACTTATATCTTCTATGTCTCTGAGAAAGCACAGCCTTTCTCAGGAGCCAAGACTGTTCAATGGAGAAAGGACAGTCTTTTCAACAAATGGTGTTGAACAGCAATATCCACATGCCAACATATGAAGGGGACCATTCAATAGATTAGCAGGATTTGGTTGTGGAACAACAGAGAACATAGAGTTAGAGACATCCACCCCCCATCCGCCCACACCTCTCCTACTTCTTCACTGACCAGCTGACTTCAATTTTTTTCTAGCTGCACAGACTTCCATTGCCCGGAGTTCCGAGGTGTGTGTCTAAGATGGACCATTTCCTAGGACATCTTAGAGACTCAGACTGGAGCAGAAATAAAACATGGGGACTAGGATCAAGCCTGTGGTCAGTTGACTACTCAGACCCCAGGGCCAAGAGCTTGGTCAGGCCTTCCCAGGTGAGTGTGACTGACATGAGCCAATGAGCCAATAAATGAGAGAGCAGAGCCCAAGGAATGAGCTAGAAGAGTGAAGAGACAGACAGGAGCTAACTGTGCCAGCAGAACCATATGCTTTGCCCTTGGTCATTAAAGTAAACCTCCCAGTACTGAGGGCAGGGGAGCTTGATCAATCAAATGGGTGATGGACAGCAAGATGGGAGCACGGATTGCTGACATTCTGGCCCTTGTGGACCATTTGTGTTTGGTGTTTCTGAGATAGAAATTTGGAAATATCTTAAAATTCCCCCATATGCAAAAATTACTATTAATACCCCAGGGCTTAAGAGCAATAGCAGGAAGGACTATTTCTCTAGAGAACAGCAAAGGGTCTGAGACATGGGTCTCAACCCCTGGAGTGACAAGGGAGCTTTTCCCATGTGGCCAGAGTTTCAAGGACTCTTCTTCATCCAGGTTTCAGCCTCTGAAGAGATTTTAGATCATTCTTCCCTTCAGAAACCATTTATTTCTTCCTAATTCATAAAAAAAAAGTGTGTTACATCTTGATGCCTTAGCTGGTTACAAGTGTAAAATGGAGTGAGCATAAAGTCCTTCCTTTATATCCAGTGGAAAGTGACGCCAACACATCAGGAACAAATGAGTGGTTTCAACTCCAGTGCAGGGAGGGGTGGATCAGCCACCTGAGGAAGGTCAGGGTGTGTTCCCAGCACTGACTGATGATTACCGCAGGTAATTTGGTTCTAGAGTACAAAGAAATTAATTCTCCATTTGGTGTTATCTCCCAAAGCACAATCTCTCTCTCTAGCCTAAGGGAAGCTCTAAACCAATGTTTACTTGTAGGGACCCATAGTATGAGGGAGAGGATGGGATTATGGCTGCAGACAGACCTTGAGTGACTCCCATGGTCTAGGTGGCTCTGCTTTAGTGACTCTATCTCCCTGTGCCTCGGTTTCCTCTCAGTGAAGTATGATGAACATTTTGACTGCCAGGGTGTCAGTGTATATTACAATAAAATATTTCACAGTATCTGACTAAACATTGGGACAGGGGAACTGCTCAAATGAGGGGCATCTGTCACTGATCAACTCCAAGAGAGAATCTCCTGACCTGATCCCTGGTGGACGAGGAGCTGCCAGGAGCATCTTTTCTCCTTTTTGTTCCCTATGATTCTGACGTTTCTCTGGACTCTCCTAAATTTTTCAGTGATTCACAAAATGGCCTGACACCTTGTCCATCTATGCTATCCACACACAGTCTCAGGTGAAGGACCACCCCTATCCAGTTGTGGCTCATGGGGCTGAGCGCTGGCGGGTGAGCAGTTCAAAAAGCCTTGTGACTCAGAAACCCAGAAACCACAGCCCTTCCCAGAAGGTTAACCCCAGTCTGACACAGGAACCCCAGGGTCACTGGAGTCAGGAGCCCTGGGGCAGGAGACGGGAAGGCTGTCAAAGCTGAGCTTCTTTATGAGGATTGGGAAGGGGGGCTCCTCAGATGGGTCCTGGCCCAGCCCTGCAGGGTCTATCTCAGGGTCAAGGTCATGGGGAGGGGAGCAGGGGCCTGGACTGAGACTGGTCTCCTCTGCTGAGCAACTCCCATCAGACTGGCCCTTCCCTCTGTGGTGAATGTCTGCAGGGCTGGAATCCGAGGGGAACTCTGGCCTTCGAAAGTTTGTCTCCACTGTGTGTGTCCTGCACTAAATGCCCAACCCCAACCTGAATTGATGCAGAGGGGGATGGAGGAGAGTCCAGTGCTGTCAGTCCTGTGTGTGAAATGAAGTTCACCCACCCAACACCCAGAGGTCAGAGAGCAATCACTCACTGTATACATCGAGCCATCCAAATCCTATTTCTTGAGTCTGGAAGGTGGACTATTACGGTGTAGATTCCTGTGTCCATCAGGGTGACCTTCTTTTAACTGCAAGGATCCATCAAAGTTTATCTTTGCTCGATCCGCTGTATTGCAGGCCCTGTTGTATACCTTCTTTCTTGCAGTGTAAGAGTTGCAATATTAGGATTAGGAGTGTTTTGGCTTCCCACCTGTACCACGTGAAGCCTATAGCATTAGGAGGCTTATTTCTGATACATAGAATCGCATTACTCCCTTGGACAGCATTGGAATGGACACAATAGCAAGTTGGGCAGTGGTGGGCGGCCAAAATTTAAATGAAACTAGGAGGGAAGAGAGAAACTGATCAATATTTGAAGCTCTGTATTGGGATGGAAAGATGAGGACCTGGATTTGGAACAGGTCTCTTCATCTCTCAGCCTTGGTGTTGTGTGTGTGTGTGTGTGTGTGTCCCTGGTGGTCAAGGGTCACAGCATGACCACCAATACTTCAGCACCTGTGAACCTGTATACTTTGCATAAAGTAAAATCTGTTTCACAATCTCTTTTCCAGGTCCTTTCGCTCACCCACTGCGACTGGCCTCTTCAGATCCCTGCTGACAGTTTTCTTATGGTGCCAGGAAGCCACTGTCATTACATTTCCCTAAAACTCTCTGTTCTAATCACTCTCCTTGATCTTCTCTGCTCTCTTCTTTTTATAACACTTGAGGGTACCAGTGACAAACAACATGCCCCCATTACAAACGAAAAATTTAAGGCTTCCATGGGACTTCGGGGCGTGTACAGTCACCTTAGCATGCCCAATGCCTCGCAACAGTGCAAATACCGTATGGCTGAATGAATATCCCGGACAGTCCTGCACCTGCCATGGCGTGTATTCTCCTCCGGAGGCGTAGGTAAGACAGTGTTTACACCCCTGTTAGTGGTTTTTTCTGGTGCCTACCATGAGCATAAAATGATTAATATTATGGTCAGTGTTTCAAAACTCATACTCATGATGAATAACTTAGGAAGTAACAGCAATTGAAGATTCCCTGCCCCACTCCACTTGCAGATCATGAGATTTCCCTGTTACCTGTTCCCCATCTCCCTTACCCATCCTACTGTGCTCTCCTGTCCTCTCCCCTCAGGTCCACACGAGCGATGTCCTCCACTCATCAGAGTGCTGTCCTCCACAGGAGGCCCCAGCAAGTCCCCATCTTTCCTCCTTCAGTCCACCCCCAGGGATTGTTCCTTCCTTACCAGCCAGCAGGAGCCCGTGCCAGGTGACAGGTCCCCTGCGGATATGGGAGCTGAGAGGGACCCATGGGAGTCTGAATGCCTGCACTGTCACTCCCTCTGCGAGAAGAGCTTGGGTTCCAGGAAAGCTCAAAGGCACCGCTGTACAAACTGATGGGATCTGCTGTCCTCTTCACTGTGCACTGGGCCTCCTCCTGCTGCAATATCACTTACCTGGTCACGTGGATCAAGGACGGAGTTTGTGCTAAGGACCCACCTCCTCCTCCCCTCATTTTTGCCACCCTTTCCCCCTCCTTCCAGTTTACCATCCCTCTATATTTTGGTTCCCTTGGAGCTGCTGAGGTATCTGAACACACACACACACACTCACATGCTCTGTTTGGAAAAGCACCAGCCTGGGACACCCAGGCGAGGGGCCTTCCCCCGCGGCTCCCTGTCAGGTGCACAGTAGGCTCCCCCACAGCCCTCTCTCTTTCACATTTGACTTTTCCCTTCAGAGCAGGAGCTTTGGGGCCACCTCAGGAACTCTTGTCACAGGATGTCACCGGCCACTGTGCATCAGATCACCTGTGAAGCTTTGTAAAGATTGCGATGCCCAGGTGACACGTTAGATGCTGATTCAGCAGCTGTCCCGCTAATGTGGATGCCCAAGCAGAATGCGATCTGGTGATGTGGTGATGGGGCAGCTTCTCCCCCTCTCCTGTGTGCAGCAGGGAGGGTCTCCAGATCCGGTTGAAATGCAGATTCTGACTCAGCAGGTGTGCGGTGGACCAGAAACTCTGCATATGACAATATCTCAGGGGAGGTGGGTCTTACTGGCCTGTGGAGCCCAAATAGCAACAGCAAGGCTGATGGGGGACACGTCCCCTGAGAGAATGACCAAGCATTGGCCTGTGCTGTGTCTTGGTCTTAGGTCTGCCAGCACCACACAGAGAGCCCCACAGGCCCCATACCTGGGGATTATTTCTGTTTATGACACGGACACCCAGCGGGGCATCGGGTCTTCCCCATGTTCTTTAAAGCCCTTGGAAAATTTGGTTTCCTCCCCAGTAGGAAGGCCTCAGAGGTGACTCAGGGGGTGAGAAGGGGTCAAGTTGGGTGGTGACGGCTGAGGCGGCCCTCCCTGTATCTAGGTTGTCACCAGCCTGGCCTTTTGCTTCCAGGGACAGAGACCCAGGAAGGGTCTTACAGGACCAGGAGTCTCTGAAGGACCTGCAGTTCCTGTGTGTGAAGGGGAAGGTGTCCAGTGTGCCCTAGGGAGAGAGGACTGTGTGGGAGGCCAGGTTGCTGTGAGCTCCCTGGTCTTCCGGGGGTAGTTTCTGGGAGACCCTCCCTCTCTGTTGGCTGAGCCTGTCCTTGTGCTCAAGACCTTTGGGGCGGTGTCTGTCCTCTGCTTGGGGGAGTTTCCTTTCATTACCCCACCTTGTTCATGGGTGGTGCCAGCATGGTGTGGGGGAGCAGCAAATAGAGCCCTGAGAAAGCATATGCTCTTAGGCCCTGAGAAAGTAAGAAACTTTCCCAACCTGAGAAGATGTTTATGAGTTTATTTGAACCAAGCTAACGTCATATGCCTGGAACAAGATCTCAAATCCTGAGAATGGCTGTTGTGCAACTTATTTATATATTAAAAGAATAAAATAAAATGAAAGAAGTTGTGTGAAATCCATAATCTTTAGAATTCATAAAAATAAAATGGAGAAACTCATTCTGTTTTTTTTTTTACTTTGGTGGGGTCCAGGATAATTAACATTTACAGCACATAGAGAGCTTATGCAAGGAACCAGGTAACATAAGAAGTATGTTGTCTCATATGCTGGTCCCAGAGTCTGTGCCTTCAAATCATCTTGCAAAAAAAAAAACCCAAGTACTCTGATGTGTCAAAGGTATGTTATCCCAGATGCATAAGAACAGGGAAAGGGCTCCATTAACGTAAAGTCCTGACCTTTGCTAACGAAGCTGTAGTCCTGCGACCATGATGTCCTGCCATCACCTGCCCAGTTAGGAATTTGTGATCATACCACACTGTGCGTCACTGAGCTTGTCAGGCCTGCATTGTGACCCACTGGGCTTGTCCGGCTTATTTTTCAGCCCCCATTTTTATTTAGGCCCTAGAAGTGGCAGGTGGGATGGAGCAGGCATAGGTAATCCAATAAGGGCCTGTGGGACCAAGGGATGGAAATTCGGCTCCTTCTCCACTTCTTTAGGCAAAGCCAGGTTCATGTGTGAATTCCCTGTGTTGTCTGTGGTCTAAATGTCACCACTGGAGAGCTGGAGGAGACCTGAAGCCAATGTCAGGTGCTGCACCAGGGATGCTGACCAGAGGGTAGGAGATGACCCTGTCACTGGGCAGAGGTGGGCTCTGGCCTTCAAGCTGAAAGGCCAGTCAGTCAGGCCCCAGTCACTGTGGATTTCATGCCTCCTGGCTCCATCCCAGAGCAGGGTGAGCCCAGCAAGAGGACAGGATCTGGGGTTGCTTCCATCTCAGAGGGGCCAAGGGTCCAGAGTATTATGAGTCCAGTGTCATAAGAACTGTCCCCTCTGTTGGATGTGCTGTTTCAGGAGGAGCTCTCTGTCCCAAAGGTTTCAAGAACAGGGTCTGGTGATGTCTCTTCTGAGGCTTTGAGTAGAGTGTGCCCAACTGGAGAGCTGAGACGATCCCCCAATGCCCTGCGTGTCTCCATCACAGCATTGGGATGTTTGCAATCCAGTCCCCTGTGTCCCTCTCTGTCATCTGCTCTAGGCCTCCCCACATGCCCCAGGATCTGGAGCAGCTCCACATGGAGTGTCAACCACGGGGACTCTGTGGGCTCCTCTGTTAGGGGAGGGAAGGCCCCCAGGGGACCCTCAGCACCTCTGAGATGGAAGCAACCCCAGATCCTGGATTCTCCTCTCCCCATCCTGCTGAGAACGTTCCCCTTACTGCTCCCCAGGACATCATGGGCGGGGTGATATGTTAGGGACACAGGCATGTTCCCACAGACCAGGGACTCTGGGGTTTGGGAGTCATCCCTTGAATCCTTTGAGGTCAGTGTGAGCTCTCTTTTCCCTTGGCAGGTACCTCTACCTGAGGTGGAAGATCCAGAGTGTCTTCCAGGTCAGGGCTCTGTGAGAAGACAAAGAACGCAGGCTGCTGTCCAGGCCCCAGAATGTGAACATCCACTCACAAGGTGAAATGGGGAGGGCTGTGATTTTCTGCGAATGAAGGAAGGTGTGACTCTTCACTGTTAGTTGGTTCTGTCTCCCACCCTCCTGATTGTATGAGGGGGAGAGAAAACCCATCCTGGGTCATCCTCGGACACTTGTGGCCCCTCCCCCCATGCTGACACCAATGCCTTCGTGCTTATAAAGAACATAGTTTGATCACTAGTGTCACACACACTGACAGATTTCCATTGTGTGGTTTGTTTCCCTCATCCATTTAATGAGTCTTTACCGAGAATCTGTATGATGTCTGGCTGGATGGCCCCTGGGAATTCAGAGAACAGACAAGGTTTGGACCTCTGCTCATGGAGTTTACCTTGTAACAAAGACAGGCTCTCAGAGAAATCACAGCACTAAGGAGTTAGTTATAATCCAGAGAAGGACCATGAAGAAAGAGTTGTATGTACTTGAGTCTCAGCTTGTCTGAGGATCCCAGAGAGAGCACTTCTGAGAAAGTGACCTCTTGGCCATTCACCCTTTGGGCAGAGGGTGGTGGGGAAGAGCTGCCTACAGAGGACTGGAATTTGTGGGCAGATGCCTGGCTGTATGGAGGAGCTTTCAAAGTCCAGTATGGGCAGTGTGAAGAGTGAGAAGGAATGTGGACTGAGTAATGCTGGTGAGGTTGGACCCTCCTGGGCTGTGGGTGCTGCTGAGGTGGGGTCGGCAGATACCTGAGGAGACTGCAGGCTGTGGAATACCTCACCCCCCTTTAATGGACAAACTGAAAAATGTGCAAGAAAAAAGTCATGTTACAGTTTGAATTTTCTATTCAACTTATACGTTAATCATATTTCATGTTTATATTTAAATTTTAACATCTTTATTGAGATATAGTTGACATGTAATAAAACTTAACATATTGAAAGTAAATAATTTATTAAGCATGCCAAAACCGGTTTGGCTCAGTGGCTAGAGCGTCAACCTGCGGACTCAAGGGTCCCAGCTTCGATTCCGGTCAAGGGCATGTACCTAGGTTGCGGGCACATCCCCAGTAGGGGGTGTGCAAGAGAGGCAGCTGATCCATGTTTCTCTCACATCAATGTTTCTAACTCTCTGTCCCTCTCTCTTCCTCTCTGTAAAAAATCAATAAAGTATATATAAAAAATAATTTATTAAGCTTTGCCAGATGCATGCACCTCAGAAGTTGTTACAAATAAACAAAAATGAACATGTTCTTCACTCTTGAAGCCTCCTCCAGCCCCTCTTAAAATCTCCTCACTCTGTCTCTCTCAACACTCCCCTCCAATAGAGTTAAGAAAATGCTTATCTGCTTTCTTGTCATTATAGAGAGTTTGCATTTTCTGGAATTTTCATAATTAAACCGTATAATATGTAATTTTTGGCGAATTTTGGCTTCTTGAATCAACACAATTATCTTGAAATAGTTCTTTCCTTTTTAATCTCTCAGTCTGTTCCCATTGTAGGATTGCACCAAATTTGGTTTATCCACTCGATATCACCGCTATTCATAAGAACATTATGCGTATGATTGGTTCCACATTTTGGACTATTAACAGAGTAAAACCAGACGCATTAACAAATGTTGAGCACGAAAGGTCTTACAGCACAGAAGATTAGTTGACTTGTAAACCAATAAGCCAGAAAAAGGAAAAATGTAAAGGAGTTGCGACACACAAGGATGTCCGTTCAGAGCTCCCACTAGGACACAGCCCACCCAAGAGGTAAAGAAACACTGCGTAGTCTCGACTATAAAGCTCTTCTGCAGAGCCCATAAACACAGCACAGAAAACACAAGCCCCCTCTCCCTTCCAAACCAAACTAACACATTGCATCCTCAAGATCGAATTAATGTCACACCTGATTCTCAATCATCTAAGAGATGTGGAAAGGTCTCGTATTAAACCTTTCAGCCCCTCTGAGCATAATCCGAAGAAACAAATGGTTGGGAGCTTAGAGATGTCAAGTGCCAGTAGATAATACAATGGCATCGGTTGAGTCCACTTGCTAGGTTGTGACTTGGGCAAGTGATCTACAAAAAAAGCCTTCAATACCTCCCCAAAAATTTGATGTCTTAAGAAAAGTATGTCCCTGGTCTCTTAAATAGGAGCAATTTAAATTCTTGAGACTAATGTTTCTGAGTGATATGGGTAAATAAGAGTGTCTTTTGTCTTGATGAGACAACTCCTGACAGGCCTCTGGATAGTTGCAGAGTGAGGACAGGTCGCCATAAAGGCCAGATCTTGTTTACAAGCCGGGAAATTTAATTCGTAGAGGATTTTATATTCAGTTTATTTATGGCAAACTGATGACAAATTGCCCGGACGCAAATCGCAACCGAAAAGTGACTGAGTTTGCACTGTAACTTTTATACATTAACGAAGCAAAGCAAGAGCATAATGCTTAAAGAATATCCTTTGTTGCAAGAGGAATGTTGGTAAAAAAGCAAAGCAGTAAATCACTGAGACTTGGAAGATAAAAAGTCAAACACAAATGACTTCCATACTTGTATTACAATGAAGATCGATAGAAAGTTACATTATAACAATTAATCATGAATACATAACAATGAGGGATCTGTGGGCTTATCCTCCTCCGGTGCAGTGGGTCGAAAAGAAAAACTTTTATCCTGATACCTCCAAAATGAAGTTAGCCATAAGCAACCAAGACAAATTATGACATGTGTCATTTAAAACATAAAGATTCAGCCTTGAGTCAGGAAAAAATACCTAAAAACATAATTACCCACCATACTCTCACTTTTTAGTTAGTAATTGTAGTTTAGATCTGATTCAGCCGCCATCCTATTGATTACTTTTTAGCGTCTCTGATTTTGCCATAATCATCTATGCAGCCTCCTCCTGAGCTTGTCAAGCATTTTTATTGGCCTCCTTTAACATCCACACCACCGCCTTGGGTCAAAATTAAACGGAATGGATTCATAATGACAACTTTTGAGGTTGGAAATGTGGTCCCATTGTGCCAGAAAGGCTTATCGCTAGGAAGTCTTAGTTTATCCAGCTGAACCAATGGGCCATTGGGGATAGGGCAAGACTAGCAACCTTGATGAAGTCAAGGTCAAATTTTCTCAAAAGTGAAAAGCAGGGTAAATGGGAGCCAGTCGGTTCCACAGGTCTTCATTAAGAAAAACACTTTGGCCCTGACCATTGTCACTAAGTGATTAAGGAGTATTAGTCTGCAGTTCCTGGTCAAGGTCATGTGTCCTGGGTGCAGGTTCAATCCCTGATCCCAATCAGGATGGGTGCAGGAGGCAGCCAATCAAGGTCTCTCTCTTTTACACCCTCCCTCCCTCTCTCTCTCCTCCCTCCTCTCTACCGTCTAGTCTTTCTAAAAATCAATATCCTCTGGTTAGAAATTTAAAAAAATACACAAGAAAAACATTTTGGGATCATTCCTAACCTTATAACCTTCATATCCAAATTTTTCTGTCTGTCTTCATTTCTCTGTATTTGTCATCGAAGTAATAACATTTTGCTTCTAGATTTGAGGCACACTGGACACCTCTTCATTTGCACAAAGCTGACATGCATATGGGTTCCCATGTACAATGGTCCACAATATCCGTATCCTATTGGCAAACACTCAAGTTATATCATATATAATCTGATAACACTGTTGTGCTATTTGGAACCTAGTAATACATGAGTTTTAATTGGACCAGCAGCTAAGAAACCCAATACCGTATAATTGGTCAATTACCATCCTAAGAAATTTCACATAGAAGAATAAGAACAGTAAAGATATTATAAGATACATTTACTGTGCTCAGCAGCATTATTAGAGGGACATGGTGTTATAGCTACTTCCACTTCATTTGAATTAATAAGATTAACATAGTCATTTGTGCTTGGTAGGATTACGCATCTTATCACCCATAATTGGGTTCTAGCATTTTTACAGTAAAAATTTCAACAATATTCCTTTTCCACTAAGCTCTGCAGCTTCCCTTGTTTCCAGTTTGTCTCTTTTTACTCAGTCAGAAATAATTAATTTGTTAGGTCAACTATTTACTTTTAACTTCTCTTAAAAACACCCAGCCTGGCTGGTGTGGCTCAGTGGTTGAGCATCAACCTATGCACCAAGAGGTCACAGTTCGATTCCCAGTCAGGGCACATGCCTGGATTGCAGGCTTGACACCCCAGTGTGGGGTGTGCAGGGGGCATCCAATCAATGATTCTCTGTCACCATTGACGTTTCCATCTCTCCCTCCCTTTCCATTCTCTCTAAATCAATAAAAATATTTTTTAAAAACACAACCTAGATCTCTTTCCTTCCTTTTGCAATAGCATTCCCTCTACATTTCAAAATGTTATCAGAAATAAAAGCCAGGCCCTGAGTCTAATTCTTCTAGACCAGCTGGTAGTGTGCAGGTACTTGACTTCATGCAGGAAAGAATTCAGAATATGAGTCCAGGCGATTTTTTTTGAACTATGTTTATTAAAGCTGGGGACAGTGAAACAAGGAAGGGCCTGGGATACAAGAAGCAGTAGGAGAGAGACAAGGTGTGGCTGCTTCTGCTCTCTAGAAACTTTATGAGAAAAGTGAGCCTCTGCAAGGCTGCTGTCAGCTCACAGGAGAGCCAGAGGCAAGGGAACTTGGGGACAAGTTCAGAGGGTTAGCCCAGATGAGCTACTGCTGCCTTTTGTTCCCTGGTTGCAAGTGTCCTGGGTACCACTTAGAGTTTAGGTTGAAAGAAAATTAATTGGAAAAGGAGATTTTAGGGGTGTGCCCCAATAGGGACACATGCTGGCTTCTTTGTCTTGAGGGGTTTTATCTACTTTTCACAGGTGGGGACTTAGAGGAGGTCTCAGGGAAGATCTCAATAGAATATTGATCAGCATTTCCAGGTTTGCCCTTTCAGATCGTGGTCTCCACTGATTGGTCAACAGCAGGACAGGAGGTCCTACAACCTACATGACCAATGGTATGCCAGGAGAAAAGAGGCCATCCTGAAGGCAAGATCTAGGAACAGTTTTGGTCTATTGCTAGGTACCCGAGGCTTTCTGCCCTGGTGACCTTCTGTTCTGGCTGTAAATTGCTAGGCCAGTTATTCAGCTATCTGTCTCAGTTTCCCCATTCTACATGCCAAAGAATATTCCTAGCTTCTTACTACAATTTGACTACATTTCTTGTGAAAGACTTTCAAATATTTCTGACAGACTAGTGATTGTGTCAAATGAACCAGTTCACTAATATTCTTAAAACGGAAGGGCTCTAGAAAATAATCTCGTATTTGTGTTCTTTAAAAGGGTTCTTATTTTATATAGACAAAGATTGTTTCATTGATCCATATTGGCCGAAAAAAAAGATGTTCAACAGAATAGAGTCACCCATGAGTGTATAAACACCATTTATACACCCAAGGGGAAACATACAATGAACAGGAGGAAACGAGTCCACCATACTAATAGTCCCCTCTACATTAGGCCCTGGTAGTCTTAGAAGTTCTGAAACCCTAGACATTTACATAATGAGCGTTTAGAAGGGCACATAGAACACCTACTAATCCAATTTTTTACACTGACCTTGAATAGATCTCATCTACTTCCCAGTAGAACACACAAGATGTGATTTCTATATATAATCTGATTCGCGGAGGCCAGTAGTCTTATCAATTGAGGAAGTATGTAACTTTCTAATTATTCTTATAGAATCTCACCTGAGATGATTGGTTTTCCATTGCATTCTTAAAAGAGTAAAGGCTAGAAGGAGAGTGAGAGAGAGAGAGAGACAGACAGAGAGAAAGAGTACAAGTCATGATGAATGAAAGACACACATATGATGGGTTTGCCTCTCTGCTACGCCCAGACTGGCAGGACATGCCCCTGCAACCCAGGTAGATGCCTGTGAACGAAAAAGCCACCATCTAACCTACCTAAATCTCATGGCGGAGCCTGATGATCAGTCTTATTTAGCAATATCTCAGAGATCTAAATTAACCACAAAATGATGGTTAGAAAAGTAAATATTACACTACAAACAGGTTATAGTAGGGTATACCGTCACTATATTCCATAGGCAGATGTTTTTCCCCTACAAAGAGATCAACTTAAGATCTTATACGGTCCCATTTGCTTTTTGGCCACCTAAGAGTAACATATCTGTTGAAGGTCCTGTAACTGTAGACTCTTTATTACCTCCCGGACCCCTCAGGCACC